>NC_064615.1:637691616-638291616 GCF_023898315.1 Schistocerca nitens | reverse complement strand
TACTATACTTCATTATTGCTTATACGTATTTATGATGGTACTTATTTCTACATGCCACTTTTTTATTTAAGTATGTTGTTGAAGCATTTAAAGAAATTCAAAATTTATAGGAAAATTAAAATGACGAACACCACAATCCCTATAGCTTCATGTCACCCAAACATCCATAAACAAGCAGCTATAGATCAACGCTGCACAAGGCAATTAAAATATCTTTGAACCAAGAAAGCATGCAGCAGGAAATAAACATAGTGAAAAAGGTTGCAGTTTCCGGTGGCTATACGGCTTCCATGGTTGTCTCAGTACTAGGCCAAGTAAAGAAAGACCTAGACGCAAACCACACCACAGAAGGCAATGACGAAAACAATTGTATTTGTAACATCCCATATATTGGCACTATACCACAAAAACTGTAAAAATTTTCAAAACCCACAAAATAATTATTGGGTTCTCAACATGTAACATAAAGTGTAATCATGTCTCAGACTCTGGAAAACACAAAATAACACGCCAGGAATGATCCATATTCTAACTAGGACAAACAGGCCGAAATTTCAACACCAGGCATACAAAATACAATGAAGCATACACACACAAAAGACACACATCAGAAATAGACACAAACGTACATAATCCAAGGCACCCATCTAGCAAAGTAGAGCAAAATGTCATAGTACTCCACTAACTAAATAAGGGTCATAAAGTATATCTGCTGGAAGAACTGAAGATACGAGTATACTCGTATTCACATTACATGAAATATGAAAATAAAATATTAAATATAAATTAAAACCTGGAACATGACTCAGTGAATTTCTTCACACACTTTGACAGTGTACTTACACCAAACTGTGACATATAGAAATTAGCACAATTTTAAATATATATAAACTATTACTATCCAGATAATTAAGGTAAATACCGTCTGCAAAAAAGTATAAATATATATTGTGACACTGTCGTGAAAGATGTTACCGTCTGGCATTTGGAACAAAATTAGCGCCCCGACGTCAAAAAAGGCAGCTGTAAGATTAATATTTGTTTACAGTTATATTCTACTTAAGTAACAATATAGTTATTTTTTTACGTTTCAAGCATTTGTTAACTGTCAAGATGCATAAATTAACGGAAAATGAATGTAAAAAACATTCAAAGTCTCACTGATTTAATGACATGAGCTACAGCTTATGCATGAAGAAATGCTTTCGAATATGTGTTTAACTGCAGCTTACACCAGTGAAAGCAAGAGAATATAAAGGCAGGCTTCATGCATGAGAAACATGTAATTGTTGTTGTCTGCTCTTATCATAATAGGCACTTTCGTTGAGTAAAATTTTTATGACGTCTGTAACGATTCTCTCATTCTTCACTCGACTTCTAATACATTCGCTTTTGTAAATGTAAATTAGTTTTACTTCAAAAGCGAATGTTTTGAAGACTCTTGGTGTCTGTGGCTCAGGCGTAGCAACAATTGTGGAGTTCGTTTCTCCTGTGCCGTGAAAGAGCTTTATTGCTTTTATTGTCACGACTGTGCGGTTTTCCCTTCAGCCACAGATGTAATATATCATTTCTACACCTTGTGTTTGCGTGCAAATACTGTATAGCGAGAGTGGGAAGCAAATACATTACTCAGTGACGGCATTCACAGTAGCGGACAGTGGTTAAATAGTATCTCTGTGAGAGCATGGTCTCTGTCGTCGTAATTAAGACTATGATTATTAGGGCTTCTTCTATTCGGGGCTTGGGCATGAGAGAAAACAAATGAATAGATGGACTATGAACTAAATTAAGTAAATGATGTTCATCATCACTGCATTAGTACGAAAGTACTACTCTCATCAAAGAAAAATATATTGGTTAACGCCGAAGGATATTTATTAGATGAGGCTCAACTAAATGTCATTGTTTCTGTTCATTATGAGTACCTATGAGAAAGTTTAAGATTTTACGTAAGATTAGCGCGACGGTATGTGTGATCAGAATATAACATTACATTTCACACAAACACATACACACAACACATGCAATACAATACAAAAAATTTTAGTGTGTTGGCTTGTTTGGTACGCTAAATAATGAATGTACTGCATTCCTTACAAGTTTCCTTTGTTCCACATACAGTGACTTGCCTGAAAGTGTAGTGAACAAAACGTTGTTGAGTAGATGTACGACGTCTTCCTGAACAAGATAAGATCTTTTTCTGTTTACTAGCCATTTTTTCGTTCCTAAAAGAAAACGACATTATTCAGTAAATATCTGTAGGTTATAAGAGAATTTTAAATAGAATTTTCCGTAATTTACCGTTTCATATCTTTCACGGTCCTTAGGAACCTAAAGAAAGACAAACATAGTCTAATTTTTTAGTTATTGTCACTTTTTATGACTCTACATACACTTGAAATTTTAAGAAGTATATTACAAATCAATGTAAACGATACTATTCACATTCACCCTGTATCGCATTCAGAAAAATAGCTTACTGTCCACTTAAAGAGCTATTATCGCTGTGTGTAACAAAAATGAATATGAGTGTCGTGAGTGTCTATTATACATTATGTTTTGGTATTACACTCCGTACATACTCTGCAGGTGTCGTACAGTCTTTTCCCTGTCGAATACATGTAATAACATCTTCGTAACTATTTGTTTGTGTAGTGCGTGATATTTCATTAGTTTGAGTTTCTGCACAAGTGGACAACAAGAAATGTAGTTATTTCCAAATTTCGCGATTAACTTTGTATAAAGATCTACCATTAATTAAAAATTGCGAGTGTTTTTATACATTTAACGAAAACCATCAGAACGATACAACACCTCACACATGGAAAACATCATGAATAAATGGGATAGACATAGAACCCAGAAATCACAATTGAAAATTTGAATCATTTCCGAACCGCGTTGTGCAAAATATAATTAAAAAGAAACTCCTGTCTGATAGCAGAAAAGTTATTTCATATGTGGCCACTATTTAATGTCCAACTCATCAATATAGAATTACTATTACTTTTTTCACATAATGCATGGTGCACCACTTTTTCTCGCTAGTGACTGCTTTTTGTTCGCCCAGCAAACTCAAGCATCATTTTATGTTTTTGCCTTTTATGTACGATATTATGAGTCATTATAATGAGGTAACTACTACTGATAGCGATGTGTTTAATCACCTGCAATTCTATATGAATGTCTGATTCAGATAATGGAAGTGATATGGAGCGACGTTGCTCGAAATGCGATATAGCGTGTTGTAACGTGGTGGGTGCTATGAGGTCCCAAGCATTGTTATTGTCAAATGAGTACATGTGTGAATTAATATTTGTCTAAAGGAGAGATTTAGCGTACTTTATGATGATACGAAGTGAACTAGATGAAGATAATTATGGAAGAAGCTTATGTCAGATACGCAGGATATAAACAAGATATGTAATTCATTTACTCGGAGGTAAATATATTTGATTTAGAAATTGGAAGAACTAAACAATAACATTTTTCCTAATTACTCTTAACAAATCTAAAAATGGTACAAGACTAGAACCCCGGTTTAGGAAAGTAGTTTTTCTTAACACTCGTATGTTTTTAATATTTCATAAACGTTATGTGTAAAGTTAAGGGAAAAGAGGAAACGTTAATTTTTATAATATCATTTAGCATACTATGTTCAAAAAAATTATTTCTGTGAGGATTTTTAGATAAATATTTAGATACTGCTTGAGATTCATCATACATTGCTGTCGTTATAGATCTCTTACCACTTAATGAATGGATTAGTATCAACAAATTATTGTGAAAATGGTGAGCTGATGAACTAATTAACACAATAATTATACAGCATTAAATATCTAAAAAATCTATCTTGGAATGGAAAACTGAACATTTGTAACTTGATGGGTGCTGGGAGTTTTCAGGGTTTACTTTTGACGAATGAATACTTGTTTTCAATAAATTTAGTTAAAATTTCAGCGCATTTTTCATTTAACATATCTTTGCTTTATGTCAGGTGTGAAGATCAGTTAGTTATATACCTGTTTACCTGGGAGAGTCATATGGTCACTGCTCTAATCGATGAGGGCCAATCATCCATCGATTAATTTCAAACATTTGAAAATGAAGAGAACAGTTTTTCTAGATAGAAACATGAGTAGCTATTAATCATCCGCATTTCTAAAAAAATGTCAAAGCCAAGAAGGATATCATTTCGGCCTCATAGGAATTTTATTTAGTCACAGTCGCGTCTGGATGAACCATCTGTTACTTCTGTCCTATGGTAACATCTAGATGACGCGACTGTCACTATGAATAAAGTTTCTGGGTAATAACTGACACCTACATTTACATGGATACTCTGAAGATCACACTTAAGTGCTTCGCAGAGGCTTCATTGAATCACCTTCGCGGTGGCCGAGCGGTTCTAGGCGCTTCAGTCTGGAACCGTGCGACTGCCACGGTCGCAGGTTCGAGTCCTGCCGCGGGCATGGCTGTGTGTGATGTCCTTAGATTAGTTAGGTTTAAGTAGTTCTAAGTTCTAGGGGACTGATGACCTCAGATGTTAAGTTCCATAGTGCTCAGAGCCATTAGAACCATTTTTTTGAATCACCTTCATAATAATTCTCTATTACTCCGCTCTCGAACAGAGCGCGGGAAAATCGAACACCTATATCTTTCCATACCAGCTCTGATTCCCCTTACGTTTTTGTGATGAAGGTTTCTCCCTTTGTAAGTCGGAGTGAAAAAAATATTTTCACAATCGGAGGAGAAAGCGGGTGACCGAAATTTCGTGAAATGATCCCATCTTACCGAGAAACGCTGTGAAGTTTTTACAGAGACAGTATTTGTGGTGCTATATGCCATGAGTACCACGTCAGAGAAGTTGGCAGTAATTCATGTGACTGCCAGTCGGCGGCTGGCTCCAACACACGGCCTTTGAAGCATGCGCAGCTAGCGTCGCAACAGAGCCGGCTTAGGAAGACGCCGTACTGACGCCAGGTCTAATCTGTTCCTGGAGTTCTCTCGGTGGATTCGAGGCCTTATTAATTAGCCTCGGTTGTTTTTGTACACGACGAATCTGCCTGTCTCACGAAACTGTTGGACTGTGATTGGACTTGCTGAACTCAAGTTAAGTAAACTGGAGCTAGGCACATAATTCGGGTCCTTCTCATTACTTTAGCCCTCTGTTTCATCGTGCACCTTTTCCTTGGTAACCACCGTGGGTCGATCCTACAGCATGTCCTTGTGTTGTGACCAGACGAAACTACTTTCGTCTGTCCACAGCTGTGGATTCTTGGATTGCTCTGGTAAGGTGCCACATCAAACTAGAATCTATGAAATATGAGTCTGCTTTATTACATAAATAAAAAAAAGGATAACTTTAACCAGTTCCTTGTCACAGAGGGACACGTGATTTACGTCTGTCATTGACTATGAAAGTCTTACTTGATGCACAGATAACCAACCTGTTCTCTTGAGGCACAATGTTCACATATACGACAGTACAAGTTCATGTGATATTTTAACAACTCGTTGGTCCTACTGTCATGCTGACTGCTATAGCTGTGGTCTCGAACTGGGGCAGAGCTCTCGCATGCTCGACACTATATTGATCTCTGCGTGAGGACGCTGCTGTACTGACAAGGGAACCTCCCCATCGCACCCCCCTCAGATTTCGTTATAAGTTGGCACAGTGGATAGGCCTTGAAAAACTGAACACAGATCAATCGAGAAAACAGGAAGAAGTTGTGTGGAACTATGAAAAAATAAGCAAAATATACAAACTGAGTAGACCATGCGAAGATAGCCAACATCAAGCATGATCTGATCGCAGCAGCGCCATGGTCCCGTGGTTAGCGTGAGCAACTGCGGAACGAGAGGTCCGTGGTTCAAGTCTCCGTCGAGCGAAAAATTTTTCTTTATTTTCGCAAAGTTATGATCTGTCCATTCGTTCATTGACGTCTCTGTTCACTGTAATAAGTTTAGTGTCTGTGTTTTTCGACCGCACCGCAAAACCGTGCGATTAGTAGACGAAAGAACGTGACTCTTCAATGAGAACCGAAAACATTTGATAGCAAGGTCATAGGTCAACCGATTCCTCCCCAGAAAAACACGTCTGATATATTCTATACGACACTGGTGACGGCATGTGCGTCACATGACAGGAATATGTTGTCGACCCACATAACTTGTACACTTGGCGAATGGGTAAAAACATTCTTCTACGTTGCCCGATTTAGGTTTTCTTGTGGATGTGATAATTACTCCCAAAAAAGTGATGAAAACATAAGAGTTTGTCACATAAACTGCAAAAAATGAATCCAACAGTTTCACAGTCGCTCACTTTACCTTGTGCTCTGTTAAAACAAATGTTTTTAACGTTTTCAAATTTTTCCGTGTGTAGACCGTCAAATCCTGCATATGTCCAAGCAAATCTGAACATGTCCTGGAATTTTGGAGAGCGAAGTTGATTATGTGTGAGTCCCTGAACTTTGATAATTGTCTGAAAATAAAAAAATTAAAATTTTCGCTGAAAGGAAGATTTGAACCAAGGACCTCTCGCTCCGCAGCTGCTCAAGCTAACCACGGGACCACGGCGCTGCTGGCTGGAGTCTTTCCCAGATGTTGCCTATAATTCGCATGGATTTCTCAGTTTGTATATTTTGCTTAATTTTTCAGAGTTCCACACAACTTCTTCCTGTTTTCTCGATTGATCTGTGCTCAGTTTTGCAAGGCCTATCCACTGTGTCAACTTATAACTAAATCTGAGGGGGGTGCGATGGGGAGGTTCCCTTGTGAGAAGGAGGGCGCATCTTCTCGAGTGCCGCACATTGCTTGTTGCGGATTGCCGCGAGACCTCGCTTATGTCTATCATATGGATTCACGTTGCCGACTTTGGTGTAGTATCGCGATCTCTAGACGATACCGCAGCTTGTATAACATTCCAGAACAGCATTCTCTCATGCTCTGAAGGTAAGAGTTTGTCAGAAAATGACTGGCTCGCTGGATCTTTTCCTCTTTTGCCTGGTCATATCCCGTATCTTCACAGGGTCGGCTAGTTAATATGGATTTGGGAATTTTATTCATAGAAGGTAGTCGGATGGCAATTCTGTCGTCACCCCCTGCCCCCAGGATGGTAGTTCTGTACCCCATTTGTTTGTATCTAGTATCATCTACGTGAAAGTGTGAGAACGTTGTAGAATAACGTAGCTGAGGCGAGACTTGGGTACGAACCCGGTATTCACCTACTCAGATGGGGAAATCATTGAAATCACATCCAGGCTAGCCGATACACCAGTCCTCGTTGATAATCTGCACGGCCGACTTACCTCCTGAATTCTGTGAGCGATATGCCAATGCGTACGACTATGTGGGAGGGTGACAGGGTCACTAGATAAAAAAAATATCGCAGAAATCATTGCAGACATTTATCTATACCATCAATGAAATGTTCATTGTGCGCCTTTTACGTATTCTGCTTTGGGACAGACACTCTAATCCTGCTCCACCCGGCTTTGAGTCCCTCTTTCCGTAATTTCTACACTGTCGACTTACTTAACTTCTACTTCTCAGCATTTCCTAGCACATCCATTGGCTTCTCTGTTGACACTGTCACACTGTTTCTCATTCTCATTGTCACAAAAATTAATGATGCGAACAGCTAGTCGTTGCGGTCTCCCGCAAAGATACCCACATTTGTTTTCGCGATCAATGTCCGTGCTCATGCTGTTAGTTCCCACTACAATCACATAACTAGTAGTCCTTACCGAATAATATTCTAAGTTTCACCTGTTCAGCTCTACCGAATCTCAAATTTCTTAATTCGGTTTTCAATGTTACTAGTCCACATAAAGTGTGTACGGGAGTTTCTGTCAAAGAAAAGTATGTAGGTCGTTTTTAGAATGTGTGGCCATCTCTCATTTGCCCCGCGGACAGTAGCAAGTCTGAGAAAAGTGAATACGCTAGCTTATTATTAACTCCTCTGAAGACCTAACGATGAGGCACTGAAGCGAAGGTAATGATTCTAAGCGCCGACTGTTTAACAACGTCCTGAAACAGCAACCTATTATTTCATATATTATACTTGATTAATAAACTTAGTAAACATTTTAGACGTGCCAAGATGGAATTGTATAATAACCAATATTTTTATGGGCCCAGGTAAGCAGGATAATGACTTTCCAAGATATTGTCTCTCCGTTTCATTTTAATAAACATGGTGGTCCGAAACAGTCTGAAAAGCTTGTAATGGTGTTGCAGGATAGGTTGTGCTGAGAAATAATTGTTCAAAATAAAGCTCAGTAATTCGCGCCGTTTCCAAGTCAATTAACACTGAAGTTATCCAATCAGCCAATGTTCACTCAAATTCAAACTACCCGCGGGACACGATTAGAGTCAGTTGTTCCTATAGCGTAGATGATAGCATCCGACACTGCTCAGCCTTTGGCTCCGGTTCGATCCTTACTGCCGTCACATGTCCAATTTGTGTATCGCTGTCTTATTCGGTTTTAGAAAACCAAACGAAGTACACGTAAGGCAAGAACGTCTCCGGCGGGCCGCTTGAATTTGCGCTTGCAACGTCCTGACTGACTTAAATGCCTACCGTGCAACACTCTCACAAGCTTCTCATATCGTTTCTGATCACTCTGTAGAATGTTTTTGACAGTAAAACGTTTTTGATCTGCTGCGTATAACTGCTGAAGCTAGTTGCTGAAGGAAGTTCGTTTCCCAGGTCTAGACGGTAAAGGCGTGCAGATTCATTCCTAGACTGAAAGGTATGTCCAAATAGCAATTTGTTACTTAGAAGGTTTGATCTCCGTGCCTATCTTTTGTAACGCTTCTATATTTTTCTCGTACTTGTGTGGTATTCGGGCTTTAGAAACGAGTGCCAGCACAAACTATCTTTCCTACTGAAATTACCTTGGCGTGAAGAATTCACTATAGCGCTGTATGCTGCATCTGCCTTATTTACTTTGATCCACTGTAGAACGTAGAAGGCATCTCCAAATAGCAATTTGTTACCTAGAAGGTTTGATCTTCGTACCTATCTTTCGTAACGCTTCTATATTTTTCTCGTACTTGTTTGGTATTCGGGCTTTAGAAACGAGTGGCAGCAGTGTGAAAACTTTTGCTACTGAAATTACCTTGGCGTATAGTATTCACCATAATGCTGTTTACTGTAGATGCATTGTTTATTTTGATCCACTGTAGAACTCAGAAGGCTTCTGAACCCGAAATGATACCAGTCTGACTCCACAACATATAAAATCACAAAATCACGACCGCACCTTTCAGTCACATTAGATGAACGACGTCTTTGATTGTTTTTTTTTCCGTACTTTTGGTTGTTTCCTTAACTGTGTAGTGTTCACATACTGCTCACGGTACCAGGGGACCACGAAGATCAGCTACACCGAATGAAACTCGTACAAGTGATAACATCGGATGCCATCACCGCCTCGTCCATGCCTTATTAAGATGACTGCCACCAGGTATCACTGCAGCTGTCCTCCACTGCTATACAACACAGCAAAACACTGGAATTTTAGTTTGTCGATGCGGAAGAGCGACATTCAGTTTGGAGGCACAGTAGACGAGACTTTCTTGTTGAAATCGGAAGTGGCATGACGCTAACTCCCATCTTCCAACAAGACTGAATGCTGCGCGCAAGAGATCTGCGGCCCATCTACCGGAGGATGCCGAGCAAGAAATGGGTCTGTAAGTCGAGTTCAGTGTGAACACTTTAACATAGCGGTCACCCACGTGTGTAAACGAGCTAGAGCTTAGACCACCAGGGCGTGTGGACAGTTGTGGGGGTGCAACCCCCTCCTACGTCTCGCAGTGTTGGCAGGCTGGATCTCTGATCTGATTTCGCGAAAGCAGAACTGACGCATAGTGATTGGGGTCGTCCATCCTTTCTTGTGTCGTAGGAGTCGTACCCAAACCAGACGATGCAAGGATATTAGTCTCCTCACTCGTTTCAAAATAAGAAAACAAGCCCAACGTATGTAGCCTCCCCTTGGGTACTTTTGACAACTAAATATAAAATTTACAGACTATATGGATTTTTGCTAAAAGTGAAATATTATTCTGAAACTAGAACCAGTGATGAAATCTGTAATTTATGTACATTTAGTAAACACTTAGTTTATGATTGCTAAAGACTACGACAGGGATGTGTATATAGAAGAAGCCAACATGTAATCTCTGCTGCTATCATGTAATATCTATAATCGTGTGATAAGATTATCGCTGGGGGTTCTGTTTGTTTTACTCTCTCTTGCTACTGCCTTGTCGTTTTTTTTTCTTGATACTTATCTGAGGTATTTGATGTGACTAACAGCGAACTGCTGCAGCCAGGTCTGTCATTCTGTTAAATTTGTTTTATTCTGGAATAGAGAGAAAGCAGTAAATGTCGTTACATGTTTTCATTTATAGAAATGTCCCATGTGCCACATACTTTTGTTTTCAGCACTTTCAGCACACGTTGCTGCGGAGACGAAGGTAACGTCTCTGTTGTTCTTGTTGTCCGCCTTTACGAGGAAATTTTAATTTTCAGTAATTGTTTATGAAACAGCGTATCCCAAAGCGCACGGACAATTATATTATCATTCAACAGGAGTTCTTAGATCTGTCTATCACAAACGTTTTTCTAAAAAAGCTATAGAACCGATGTGAGTAAAAGTTGCAGAATCGATAACGGCTTGACTCAAGGCTTAAGGTAAAATAATTAATTCTCAGTTTATGCTGGTGTAAAAGTGAAGGATATTGAACCTTAAGGACATTACTGATTTATGGGGGATATTTTACAGTATTGAAACTTTGTTTTTGTCGTGTCTAATTCATACTTAACGCGTACACAGGTACAGACGCTTAACGTCGCGGAATTGTTTCTCTTGCGTAGATAAACTAAATTATTTTCATTTGTACCGGGATACTTTTAAAGACTGAAACTCTAGTTACTTTCTATATGTAAAGTACTGAGCACAAAAGTAGATAGATATTATTTCTGTGGCCTACTTTTAATGCAAAATTGTGCTAACAAGAACCCATGCAATTACCTTCACGGTTATCGACGAAGGATTAAACTTTCTGATCTTAAAGAGTGTACAACATTTAAACATTTATAACATGCATCACTTGCAAAAACATTTTGTGTCAATACCGATAATAATTTCTCCTTCCAAAAGGCACTAACTAACAAACAAACTAGTTATATTATCCAATAAGATACTACACGTAATGCAAAACTGGGTACAAGAAAAATATGGTAACGGCTACAGCACAATTGCCTGGTGAGGTTGTCATTATTGTAAAAGAGGTAGCCAGGCCCGACGTCTGCCGTTATGCTAACCAACCATCGTTCAATACAACCTCTGCCTAAAACTATCACTTTAAATTATCCGCGCTATTCGTAGAGTCCAAGATCGCCTGTTGCAGCTACATTGCAAACGCACTCCAAGCCGTGCACGCGAGCCTAACATCCAATAGAGGAAGCCTCTTATAGAATCGTCTTTTTTGCTACTGATTAAATTTTATTTGCCACAGCAAAACAGAATAACTAAAATCCCCTCAAATGATTGAATAAATCGAACCGAACGAAGTGGTGTAGTGGTTGGCAAACTGGACTCGCATTCGGGAGAACGACGGCTCAGACCCCCGTCCAGCCATCCTGATTGAGGTTTTCCGTGCTTTCCCTAAATCACTTCGAACAAATGCCGGGATGGTTCCTTTCTTCCCTAATACAAGCTTGTGCTCCGTCTCTAATGACCTCGTTGTTGACGGTACGTTAAACACAATCTCCTTTTCCTCCTCCTCCGATAAATTAACACCCCAGCAGGCCATTATTTTGTGCATGCTGACAATACCGCAAGCGTGGCTTAGCACTATCTTGCCTCCTGTCTAACCGCAAAAGGTTTTGACATTGTATTTGTTAAAAGGAAAAGGAAGTATGGGCAAATCTCATCAATGAGAAGAAAGAGGGTCTTTAAGGAAAAGGGTTGCAATTGAGAAGAGCTGAAGCTCCGAGGACAAAATTTCAAGAATTACCTGCTGAAAAACTAAAGAAAACCCCAAAAACATGCATGTAAATTCTGTCGACCTGCGTCAAACGCTACCGATATCAAAATTTTCCTGTGGGTATGCATTTTATTTGCATATGATTTGGACATTGTTTCTTTGTGAACATTAGTGGAATAGCTAATCCTTTCTAATGTATAGCGTCTCTAGTACACCACTGTCTAATGAAGGCAGAGCCCACCCTGAATAATAGCAATAATGTTGCAAGTAAACAGTTTTCTAGTACTTAATAACAATTTTAACCCTTATGACAGGTTATGTAGCTAAAAAAGTAGTAGCATAACTTATCATAGAAAAAGTTAGGAATAAGTCAATTGTGACTTATGATTCACGAATTTAACCAAGCACATAAGCAGCAATAGCTCAAAACTATGCACTCGTTGGTTAGCGCTCTTCCAACGACTCCTTCAACTGTCGCAAACGTTAGTATAGAAAATAGGAAGTTCGCAGTGTAACTTTTCAAGAGAACAAGTTCTACGGTGCTTGGAACGACATCGAAGCAAAATTGTGTTTTTTCCCAAAAGTGTTGTGTTTTTAACAACTAGGCCGCTGTATAGAGAGACGAGGTTTTCAGGTATAGACTCTGGGTTTTTCTAGCGGGTGTTGTTCAACGCAAGGGCTCTACTGCACCGGACAAGCCCATATCTTGTTGGCAAACGAAAAGAAATACACAAACAGGGCAGGAAACAAAAGTTCCTCATCTCCATCCACCCCTCTCAAATTGTTAATTCATACGATTCCCGTCCAGGAAAAAAAGACCAACTAATAACAACTCATTTAATATATCTGACGAAGGAATGGCAAAACAACTCTACTTATAGAGGAGAGGTACTAAAAAGTGGATAGAGACTTTAGAACAAGTTGAAATGGCACTGAGGTAACTACTACTCGCGGGACAAGACTATCGAAGAATCAGAAACTGACTCTACCCGTGTGGTATTTTCTGAATACGAAATTAGTGGACACGAACAAAAAAAAAATTACTTTTCACTTTTGCGAAAATGGAAATACAAAGTCGGCTTAGCATCCGGAAGAATACCAGTGATTAACCACCTCGAAAAAACCTGAGAGATCAAACCGAAGTCAAACAACGCTCAATCCGAAAGTATTCGAAGTGATTTCGGGATTGCAACCGGTCGTCGTAAACTTACAACGAATGGCTGTAATCCCAGAATCTCTTAGAATATTTAATTCGCCGAAAAAATATTAAATTTTACAATCCGAAACTGTGACAATTAACAGAAATATAAAGAATGATGGTGTAAATACACATAACACTACCCATTCAGAAGATGCTTTCTCAGTTCAGAAAAACAAATAAATAAATAAAAAACCTAATATCACCTCAGGAGACAATCAGGAACCCTGTCAAGCCTCCGGTAGCGAAGTATCACAAGAAAAATGACACCACACACAATTTTCCAAGAAAAAATTATTTTGCTGATCTTCATATGTAAGCTGAAGCAAGTACTTCACAAAAACAGATATCACATCTCACCAAAGGGCTAGAAAACCCATATTGGAAATTAAATGAAGTAGTAGGAGACATTATCTCTGGCGAAACGAGGGTGGTTGATTGCGCCAAAGGTACATACAGATCGGCTTTGTCAAAGTCACCATTTACTACTGTACGTTCAACGTATGTTTAAGCAGTATAGTATAACCAGTTTCCTCTTTAGAGCTGTCAGCCAAATGTAAACACCATCTTTAATGCTGTTAGCCAGCTTTAAACTGTATATTCTTATGATGCTCTTGATCATTTGAAGAGCGAAACCGATAAATAAAAAATACAAAGTGCGACTTGTGGCTGTTTTCAAAAAGTAGATTATAACATGTGCAGTTCTTAGATGGATTTCAAGAGCTTCACTTGGAAACAGGTTACAGACATGCATAACACATTCAATCAAAATTTCTATCAGGAAACAAGTAAAAAACTTAGTAAACGAAGTCATACTGTTGCGCAATAATCATTTTGTAGTCGAAGCACTATCCTTGTCCGCATTTGGTTCCTAATATGTAATAGTGGAATGTGGTTTTGCCTTGATCAAACAGCGTTTTCTCTTGTTTTACTATCCACACATGTTTCGGAGAATCTTCAGTGGGTTTTATTTATTATCTTTTGCAGAATATACAAAAAAAATTGTGCTTATGATATTTACCATTTTTTTATATTTGCAGCACATCTATAATTATTGCCTTAGAGTATATCAACTACAGTTCATAAGCGTTTAACGTAATTTCTCAAATTTTTAAGGCTGACATGATCGATTTTTTATTTTTTTATTGTGTTGCTGTCGTTACATTATCTACACTCCTGGAAATGGAAAAAAGAACACATTGACACCGGTGTGTCAGACCCACCATACTTGCTCCGGACACTGCGAGAGGGCTGTACAAGCAATGATCACACGCACGGCACAGCGGACACACCAAGAACCACGGTGCTGGCCGTCGAATGGCGCTAGCTGCGCAGCATTTGTGCACCGCCGCCGTCAGTGTCAGCCAGTTTGCCGTGGCATACGGAGCTCCATCGCAGTCTTTAACACTGGTAGCATGCCGCGACAGCGTGGACGTGAACCGTATGTGCAGTTGACGGACTTTGAGCGAGGGCGTATAGTGGGCATGCGGGAGGCCGGGTGGACGTACCGCCGGATTGCTCAACACGTGGGGCGTGAGGTCTCCACAGTACATCGATGTTGTCGCCAGTGGTCGGCGGAAGGTGCACGTGCCCGTCGACCTGGGACCGGACCGAAGCGACGCACGGATGCACGCCAAGACCGTAGGATCCTACGCAGTGCCGTAGGGGACCGCACCGCCACTTCCCAGCAAATTAGGGACACTGTTGCTCCTGGGGTATCGGCGAGGACCATTCGCAACCGTCTCCATGAAGCTGGGCTACGGTGCCGCACACCGTTAGGCCTTCTTCCGCTCACGCCCCAACATCGTGCAGCCCGCCTCCAGTGGTGTCGCGACAGGCGTGAATGGAGGGACGAATGGAGACGTGTCGTCTTCAGCGATGAGAGTCGCTTCTGCCTTGGTGCCAATGATGGTCGTATGCGTGTTTGGCGCCGTGCAGGTGAGCGCCACAATCAGGACTGCATACGACCGAGGCACACAGGGCCAACACCCGGCATCATGGTGTGGGGAGCGATCTCCTACACTGGCCGTACACCACTGGTGATCGTCGAGGGGACACTGAATAGTGCACGGTACATCCAAACCGTCATCGAACCCATCGTTCTACCATTCCTAGACCGGCAAGGGAACTTGCTGTTCCAACAGGACAATGCACGTCCGCATGTATCCCGTGCCACCCAACGTGCTCTAGAAGGTGTAAGTCAACTACCCTGGCCAGCAAGATCTCCGGATCTGTCCCCCATTGAGCATGTTTGGGACTGGATGAAGCGTCGTCTCACGCGGTCTGCACGTCCAGCACGAACGCTGGTCCAACTGAGGCGCCAGGTGGAAATGGCATGGCAAGCCGTTCCACAGGACTACATCCAGCATCTCTACGATCGTCCCCATGGGAGAATAGCAGCCTGCATTGCTGCGAAAGGTGGATATACATTGTACTAGTGCCGACATTGTGCATGCTCTGTTGCCTGTGTCTATGTGCCTGTGGTTCTGTCAGTGTGATCATGTGATGTATCTGACCCCAGGAATGTGTCAATAAAGTTTCCCCTTCCTGGGACAATGAATTCACGGTGTTCTTATTTCAATTTCCAGGAGTGTATATCATGTCGTTTTGTAAACGAAGCTACGCTACTTCACTTTGACTAGCATTTCTTAGATTACAATAAAATTTTTCGAAAATATGTGTAGAAATATATGCTGTATGGCATTATAATTATAGCTGTATTACAAATTCCAAACAGTCTTGTGAACACCAATACGTAATTTTAAAAAACACGGATCAGCCAGAACATTATGACTAGCAACTTACCATTGATATAAACCCGTCGAGGCGATAGCAGCGTTACCTGGCGAGGAATGACTGCTAATCAGACACACGCACATCACATGCAATATCAGTGAGCGTGATGTCTGTGTGTAGAATGGGGACGGCGCGCGATCTATCTGAGTTTGAGCGAGTGCAGATTGTGATGGCCCGGAGGCTCGGCACGAGCATTTAGAGACTGCACGACTTGTTGAATATTCGAGGAATGCTCTATTAGTATCTTCAACACGTGGCGAAACCAGGGTGTAACCGTTTCCAGATGTCATAGGGTTGGGCGACCACCGCTCATTACAGATGTCGGATGTTCTAAGCCGGGCAGACTGGTAAAACAGGACAGGTGACGGATTGTGGCGGAACTAAAATCAAACTTTAACGCTGGGCAGAGTACAAGTGTGTCTGAACACACAATGCACCGAAACTCCCAACAATGGGCCTCCACAGCCGACGACCCATGCATGTGCCAATGATAACACTACGACTTCGGCAGCTGCGACTGAAATGCGCACGTGACCATCGGCGCTGGACGTTGGCGCAGTGGCAGAGCATTACATGGTCTGGAGAAACCTGATACCTTCTTCAACATGCTGATGAGAGGGTGTGGTCCGTTGTCTTCCAGGGGAACATCTGTACTGCGGGGTTGAAGATAAGCTGGCGGCGGCTCTGTTACGCTCTGGGGAAAACATTCACATTGACATATGACGATGACGTTTCCCAAAGGCAGTGGCATTTTTCAACAAGCTAGTTCGCCATGTCACAAGGCCAGGATTGTGATGGAGTGGTTCGAGGAACACAGTGGGGAGTTCCAATTGATGTTCTGGTCCCCCAACTCGCCAGATTTGAACCCGATCAGTCACATCTGGTGTGTGACTGAACGTGACGTCAGAGCTACCCTCCCCGGAATTCCCGGGAGTTAGGTGACTTGTGCTTGCAGATGTGGTGCCAGTTTCATTCAGCGACCTCCGAAGGCCCCACTGCTTCCGTGCTATGACGCACGCGTCGCCGCTGTTATCCTTGCCAAACGAGGACATAAGGGCTACTATAGTTACATTACTGTAAGTATTGACACAAATATTAACATGAAAATAAATATATAATATGATGAGCCGGAGAATTATGACCACCTATCTAATAGCCGTTATGTCCTCGTTTGGCACGTATAGCAGCGGTGACGCATCATGGCATGGAAGCAGTGGGGCCTTGGTAGGTCGCTGGAGGAAACTGGCACCATATCTGCACGCGAAATTCCCCCAAGCCCCGTGAATTCCGGGGAGGGAAGCGATGAGCTCTGACACCACGTTCAAACACACACCAGATGTGTTCGATCGGCTTCAGATCTGTCGAGTTGGGTGGCCAGAACATCAATAATAACCCCCCACTGTGTTCCTCGAACCAATCCATCATACTCCTGCCCTTGTAACATGGCACATTATCTTGTTGATAAATGCCACTGCTTTCGGGAAAAGTCATCATCATGAAGGGTAATGTACGAGTCGTGTTTTTTAAGTAAGTACAGTTTTGAAATTAAAAAAAGACGTGCTAAGATATCTCAATAATTTTACTTTTACCTGAAAGCCTGTACCTTAATCTACTTTTCTACATAATTTCCCTCAATACTGAGGCACTTGTCATAACGTTGTACCAGTTTTTGAATACCCGCCCCATAGAAGTCTGCCACCAGCCTTGTTAACCACTGCATCACCACTATTTTTACTTCGTCATCCGTCTTGAAGACACTGACCGCCCAGGTGTTTCTTTAAGTGCAGGAACAGGTGGTAGTCACTGGGCGCAAGATGGGGGCTGTAAGGAGGATGATCTAGAGTTTCCCATCGAAAAGATGTAATGAGATCTTTGTTGCGATTTGCCACATACGGACGGGCATTGTCTTGCAGCAAAACGATGCCTTTGCTCAACTTCCATGGACTTTTGCTTTGATTCCGGTGTGACGTAGGCCACCCATGTTTCATCACCCGTAACAATTTGGCTTAAGAAATGATCGCCGTCGTTGTGGTAGCGCTCAAAGGTATCCAACGTGCGCACAATTTGGTTTTGTGCACCTCCGTCAACATTTTCGGTATCCAACGTGCGCACAATTTTCGGTAATTCAAGTTTCGGTCGCAATGCCATACAAAACACTACGAGAAACATTAGGAAAGTCATCCGGCAAGGAGGAAATCGTAAAGCGTCTGTTTTCTATCACTTTATTGTCCATTTCCTGCACCAAACTTTCATTAACATCCGAAGGACGCCCACTCCGTTGTTCATCATGCACATTTGTGCGGCCATCTTTAAATGCTCTCACCCACTTTCTTACCATTCCATCACTCATAATGTTTTCTCCGTAAACTCCACAGTTCTCACGATGAATATCGATCGCTTTTAGGCCTTTAGTACTAAGAAATCTTATAACAGCTCGTATTTCACAGTCGGTGGGACTGACGATTATCGGAGGCGCCTTAAACACCCAGTACACAATGTAAACAAGGAAGAATCAGACTGTAATGGCGTCAGTGCGTAGAGTAAGGTACAGGGTTTCATGTAAAAATAAAATTATTGAGATATCTTAGCACGTCTTTTTTTTAAATTTCAAAACGGTACTTACTTAGAAAACACGCCTCGTAAGTACTACAATCTCAAAAGCTGTTAAATATTATAGCCGGCCGCTGTGGCCGAGCGATTCTCGTCGCTTCACTCCGGAACCGCGCTCCTGCTACGGTCTAAGGTTCGAATCTTGCCTCGGGCATGGATGTGTGTGATGTCCTTAGGTTAGTTAGGGTTAAGTAGTTCTAAGTTCTAGGGGACTGATGACCTTAGATGTTAAGTCCCGTAGTGCTCAGAGCCATTTGAACCATTTTTTATATATTATGATGCATAAATTCCAACAGATAATAAATAAAAGCCACTGAAGATGAAGAAACTTCTCGAACTATATGTGAGTAGCAAAACCACAAACGTTTAGTTGCTCAAACAGAACCATATTTCTATCGATTCCAATATGAAATCTGCTGGATATCCTATAATTTTCATACCAGAGTGAAAATATCGTTTAATATATTAGAGGATGTGTAAACTAACATTCAATATTAAACTTAGAAACAGAAATAAGGGGAAGATGTCGCATACCTATCCCCTAATGTATAAATAAACGGTGATCCAAAAAACTACACAAAACACTATAAAGCCGGTGGTTCGATGGAAGCGTTGAAACCACATATGACTTTAATTTATATCGCAGTGTTTTGTTTTCCACAATAACTTTGAGTCAACATAATGCAGTTACATAAGACGACTGCTGTATTCTGTCGCACACTCCGTCGATAAAAGCGGGCAATCACATAAAATTGGAAACGAAAAACATTTATATGGATCACCTGTTTAAACTGATGTGAAGGACATGGCGAAGTATGATTTCTTTACATTAGCAATCAAGAACTACAATTTCTTTATGGATAAACCATGTCGGCCGGTGTGACCGAGCGGTTCTAGGCGCTTCAGTCTGGAACCGAGCCACCGCTACAGCTGCAGGTTCGAATCCTGCCTCGGGCATGGATGTGTGTGATGTCGTTAGGTTAGTTAGGGTTAAGTAGTTCTAAGTTCTAGGGGACTGATGACCTTAGATGTTAAGTCCCGTAGTGCTCCGAGCCATTTGATAAACCATGAGTGCTATTGACAAGAGGACCTCAAATTGATTCCATACGTCTAGATTTCCCGAAGATGTTTGTCACCGTTCCTCACAAGGGCGTTATTATCAAACTGAGTTCCTATGGAGTGACATTGCAACTGTGTGACTGGATTTGTGATTTTCCGTTAGAAATGTCGTAGTTTGTAGTAACTTATGTAAAGTCATCGAACAAAACAGAAGTGTTATCGGGTGTCCCCCAAGCAAATGTTCCAAGTCATCTACTGTACCTAATCTGCATAATCGATTAAGGAGACAATCTGAGGAGTCCTCTTAGATTTTTTATGTCTAGTAAAGTAAAAAATGCAAAATGATTCTAACAAGGTATCTGTAGGATGCGAAAAGTGACATTTGACACCAAACAATTAAAGAGGGAGGTCCTCCTCATGAGTAATCTAAGAAATCCGTTAAACTGGGAAAGTCAGAGAAGGATGATAGATCATTTTGTACTGTCGCAAAAGAGGGAAGATACTACCACGGATATGATATGCAAGTTGCGATGGCAGTCATTAAAACAAAGGGGTTTCTCGTTGCGCCGAGATCTTTTCCCGAAAATTCAATCACAAACTTTGTCCTTGGAATGCGAAAATATTTTGTTGGTACCCATATGCATACGGAGAAATGACCATAATAATAAAATAAGAGAAATCAGACCTGGCATGGAAATAATTTAGTGTTAGTTTTTTGAAAGTGTTATTTGGGAGCGGAGCGGTAGAGATATAGTCTGAAAGTGGTCTATGACGCCTCTGCCAAGTACTTCAGTGTCAATTAGAAGTTAGTGATGTACATCATGTCCTAGTACGACGATAATTGGTTATATGGCTAGGATTACTGTGAGTTGTGGTGTGTCTAGTGAAACGGCGATGCATCTGATTGTCCGTATCCTTTAGACAATGAACGTTTCTGCCTTCAAACCTGTCCGCGTATATGAGCTACAGTTCTTGAGACACTTCAGGTGAAGATAAAATGTTAAATTTCAGGGACAGCGCATACATTTGACTGTCAAATAAATGCGGAACATCCCAGGAATTTTAAAATTTGATTTACGAATGGAAGACCTGAGCTTGTAAATCGCCCTGAGCAGTACACAAGACCGTCAGCGTTGTGTAGGCTACAGCTTAAATGAAGAAAAAAGATTATGATTTTACTATTTTGAACATGATTCCTCAAGTTACAACGATATGAGGCTGCACGGTACTTCGACGTTTGTTTTTTCCTTTTCTTTTTGTACTCCTTCATACTGGAATATGACACTCATCTTCTGCGATACATATACGATCAGTTCGTCGGTGATTTTCTTCTTTTTTTTTTGTCAATGGTGAATACCATTTCTTACGTCATTGACCACTAACAAAAAAATTTTTGGCGATAGTGAATGGCGTTTCTTACGTCATTCAGCATTCAGCATTAGTGATAAAATCTCTCTCTGTCTGTCTTCACGCTGGCGCGCGCGCGCGCGCGCGCGTGTGTGTGTGTGTGTGTGTGTGTGTGTGTGTGTGTGTGTGTGTGTGGGTGTGTGTGTGTGTGTGTTTCAAGGAAGAGTGGAGAAGTAGAGGAAGGAAGACGGGTGAGGCCTTATAGAACTTGTTACTTGCTCCACTACTCATTCCCTCTGCTGTTAATTTTATGGGACCAAGTAGTCAAAATAACCCATGTGTTGCGATGGGCTATGGCTTCCTACACCTTAATTTGTTCTTACTATGTTCGTGGTGAGATGACTGTGACATGTTTCCTGTGTAATTTACCTCCCTCGTTCGGGTGTAATAAGTAACATTTAGCGACCAGTTCACATAAAGGTTTCGTTTCCTGAATGTCATCAGTACCTACGTACCAAAAAACTCTTACTTTCAGCTTGTCGGTTTAATAGATTTAAACGACATGAAGGCGACATACAGCAAACGTCAAATTAGCGTAAAGTGTAAAGCATGCTTTTATATACAAAAGATTTGAATTTGAGTGCTACCACACAAAAATATGTGGAAGCGAAGTCATCAACATGCTTTATACAAGGCGAGGCAGTTAGGTCAGGCCATCCCAAATATATCTACAATGAATAAATATATCGAGGTGCCGTTTTCGCCAAGTTATAGCGCACAGTATGGAGGATTTTCTGACATTCGCAAGTAATTTTTATCTTTTAAAGTTGCCAAATTACGACACCGACGTTTTTTTGTAATGGGTCTATATATATTTTCCGTTTTATTTGAAAGAAGATTGTGAGAGTAGTTCAACGACATAACATGTATGGGACTTGATGAAATAATATCACAATAACAGCGCTGCAAACCACTGCCCCACTTACCAGAGAATAAATTCCACAAACACATGCCCTTTCACACCAAATGGAAGCAAGCACACAACTCTGGGTAGGTTCAAGTGTTTCTTATCGGGGCTGTCATAACAAGTACATCCTGAGTATTTCTACGTAGTATAAAATGATTCTGGAAGAAAAATACTACACTTTGCGTTTCATCTAGAGTTAACGGCAGCAGAGGCCCGTGTTATAAGATTTATTTGACTTCGGCAGTCGACGGTCTTTCCTAATAGACCACATGTTTGAATTTTCGCCACAGATAAAAGTATAGAACTCTCAAGTTTGGTGAATGTGCAGACCATTTTACGTTTTCTGAACTACATTACAATGCTCTCCAAATATTGTCTTGAGAGGGTCTGTCCTTAGATGTGCGGAAAGGGAGGGACATCCGTCTTGTTGGTACCACACTGAGGCCTTATGTCCAGTGGGATGTTCTCCAATAACTGCAGCAGCAGCATATCTTAGGAACTCGAGGTAATTGAATGTATTTAGATTCACATCAATAAAGCAGGGACCGATTATGGGAGTCTTCGAAAACATGCACTAAACGTTGATAGACCGTTGTTTTAACCTACTTCTTTTAGTCAGTGTGAGTTTTCAACTGGTGGTTAGTGCAAATTATGAAGACAGGCTTGCCCATAGTTTGTAAAAGATTTTTCTCCCTTAAACAAAATTCTGCATAGATTCGCCGCATCGTTTTGTACTTTTCGTCGGTAACATTCGGAGAGCTGTAACCACATTTGGAAGTCACTGTCGTGACGCTCTAGATGCAGCGGAATGTAAAGGGAATGAAATGCGATGGAACGTAATGCCCGCAGAACACTCATTTGATTGATCTCGTTCGTACTTTCGACATGCCCCTTAGTGACATTCACACTATATGCTACTGTTGCTAAAATGTTAGTTTCATTTCTTTCTTCACTTATTCTTCTTTTTCCCTGGCGTTTTCTATTCTCCGGACATCTTGTTTCTACAACTTCTTATATAATGTTTACAAAGACAGATCGTGAGTGTTTGTACTACTAAGGAGACTGCCTACACTAGGTTTGTGCGTCCTCTTTTAGAATACTGCTGCGCGGTGTGAGATCTCTACCATATACGATTGACGGAGTACATCGAAAAAGTTCAGAGAAGGGCAGCACGTTTTGTATTATCGCGAAACAGGGGTGAGCGTGTCACTGAAATGATACAGGATTTGGGGTGGACATCATTAATTGCCAACCGCGGTGGCCGTGCGGTTCTGGCGCTGCAGTCCGGAACCGCGGGACTGCTACGGTCGCAGGTTCGAATCCTGCCTCGGGCATGGGTGTGTGTGATGTCATTAGGTTAGTTAGGTTTAAGTAGTTCTAAGTTCTAGGGGACTTATGACCTAAGATGTTGAGTCCCATAGTGCTCAGAGCCATTTTTGTGGACATCATTAAAACAAAGGCGTTTTTCGTTGTGGGGGAATCTTCTCAGGAAATTCCAATCAACAACTTTCTCTTCCGAATGCGAAAATATTTTGTTGACACCGACCTACAAAGGGAGAAACGATCACCATGATAAAATAAGGAAAATCAGAGCTCATACAGAAAGGTATAGGTGTTCGTTCTTTCCACGTGCTATACGAGATTGGAATAATAGAGAATTGTGAAGTGGTTAGATGAACTCTCTGCTATACATTTAAATGTGATTTGCAGAGTATCCATGTAGATGTAGATGTAGAGCTGGATACACTTTAGCATACATTCGCACCTCTCCTCTAATAGTTTGGTGCCATTTAGATTCAACGAGATTAACATTTTCTACTGTCGGTTATATTGTGAATGTCTCAATAGCCTTAAGAGCAAGTTACCCGATTAATACAAAAATAGAGCACTGACTGATGGGCTTTAAGTGCACAGGTAACACAAGAACCATGCCTGAGTTCCATGTTTGCTTCGAACTATCTGGGTACTCTTCAGCATACAACCGCACATCTGCCAAAATAGACTGGAGATATTCGCCATAAAAGATGTCCACTTTTTCGACTGTCGCATTCATTGTGAATTTCTCAACAGCTCTACGAGCACAGAGCACATACTGACTGGCTTCAGGTGCAAAGGTAAACGCAAGAAACATACGTGTGTTACGAGTTTTTTACATTTGCTATAACAGGGGAAACGTTTGTGGAATCTCTTGTCCTAACGACGGGACAGTGGTTCGCCGTACTGGTAGCCTGGTACTATTTGATCAAGTGTCATATATATAACGTTGTTGAAGTTCTCTTAGAAGCTTCTTTCAAATGTCACAGAAACAAGTATACAGTAACATTAGAAAAAGCAAAGTCGATGTTGCAATTCTGTGACTAAAAACGGTAAAAATTACTTACGAGCCTCATTAAATTCATCATATTGTCCGCAATAGCTTGGAGAAAACCATATGTCGATATATTTTTCTCTACTAGGTAACCTATCTTAGCTACCTCAGTCTGTATGAAGAGTGGTTATACAGCAGGCTTCTTTTCCGAAATCATATCTGAGTGTTGGTTGCAGATGATAACCTCGCCTTATGCCACGTGTAAGAGGGAGAAACAACTACCAGCACATTTCAGGAATCGACAGCGGAAGAATCGTGTGTTGTCGAGACTGTGGTTCATCGTTCCATGAAGTTACTGTTGGCGTTGGTCGGTATCCCACAACTGTCATGGGCTTACCGAATCAATGGTTTCAGGAGGGACATACCCAACGCCATGCACGATCTCAACGACCCCATACGACTAGCGCCCGAGAGGATAGGAACATTTTTCACTCAGCCATACATGAACGCACAGCCACCCCATGTATACAGAGTCAGGAAATGGGGTTGTTTGAATCAAGATATATATTCATAATGACAGTTCAACGACACCTAGAATACCACTGATTGTGAACACAGCGATTAATCATACTGCTTCCCCTGACACAGTATAGAAGAGGTTCCCCGACCGTGGTGCACACAACACCGGACGCAGGAATTACACTAGCCATCGTCTTCTCAGACAAGACCCCGTTCAGCATACAGTACCACAATTGACATATCCATCTACGGAGATTCTGTGGAGCAATAAAGTTCCCAGAGTCAAAACAACATCGTATAATGGTCTTAACTCTTGGTGTGAAGCTATGAGATGGCACTGGGCTGAGCAGCTGCTGCCGTGTTTCCGATGTGTTAAGGACTATGGCTGTATCCTACTTTACTTTCGAATTATTTCGTAAGATAGTGGAAGACAGCATATTGCCTGATAACGAGGGTGTTGGGATGGGCCAGGAAGCTCATCAGATCACTAACTTCTGAAAAGGTCTGGTTATGAGTTTCAGAGAGACTTGCACACTATGGCTCTCCAACCACTGTGACTAATAAACACTGGCATAGACGCGAGCAGCATGCAATGCCAATGCTCAGTTCGACTCACTGCTCAGGCCATTTGGGGCCAGTGTTTCCACTGGAAATGGCAGCTCGTTGTAAAAGTTTTCACGTCATATAATCCGTGGGCAAATGGAAGACATATGGGATCCACTATTAGTCTGAGTTTAACAGAGCTTTGGAAAAATTTTAGTCAAATAAGTCATAAGACAGATGGACCATTCCTTCGGAATTTCTAAAATCATTTCAGGAAGTGGTAACTAAGTTGGTTTCTAGAAGCCTTAAGTCCAGAGACAACTTTCGGAAAACTCTAATCCACACAATGCCAAGAGAAGCACGATTTAATAAAAGTCAAGACACATTCATAGTATTCGTCGAATCAGAAGAAAACATTCGTCAATGCAGAATGGTACAAGATATTAGATGTTTCTACTGCCTGGGAACAAATACTATTTATTTCATATTTTAAGTGCTTGTGTAGGGGTTACCGATTGTACTATTTGTGCTGCTATTTCTAGACTTGGTTCTACATGTTGCACGTGTGCTGTCATGTTGTATGTTTGTGTGCACGATGCCATATCCGTGAACGGATGCGATAAGTGCGAGGGGATCCTCGGAACTTCGACACGCGCTTCCTCGAATGGCTTAACCCTTATATTGTGTAGTACCCCACCCGTCAATTAGCTGGTTTTGGCGTGTGTTCACCCCAACTAATTGACTAACAGATCAACAGAGAGTGCAAAACTGCCGCAATATAGGATAACGCAAAAAAGTAATATGGCCTTGTGACTCCTGATTTAACTGCGGTGGCAGTGTTGACATTAATTTATTCAGAATTGATCACTTTTAATTAAAAAGTGGTGCACATTGATGTTATATTCAGCTATTGAACACCAGATGCAAATGTTGAACATAAAATTAATTAAGAAACTGACTTGGGATTTCAACTACTTGATTGAAAACAGATGTAGTCGATTAGCACAGATTTATTTTAACTCACGACCTTCAATCACATTACATTACTCTCCTAACAGGCAGTGGTAATAAAGCGCGTGGAGTAAAGCGCGATAAATCAAAAGTAATTCCTATCGATTGACCCAGGCGTAATGCGAAGTGCGAGAAGAATTCTACAATACTCGGCCCATGAAACCCTCGTGGAAACTTTGCCGATGTGATCCAGCAAATTAATCACTGGCCGGAGCAGGCGCAATATCACCGAATACAGCGTGGCGGAGCGGTGTCGTTGTGCGGACCTCGTGGTGCTGCAAGGCTGCGCTCGTCTATTCACTCCTAGCTATCTTCCTCAGTACATAGCTGAACCAAAATTTCCTATCTCCAAGTTCAATCGTTCCGTTTGCTAAGTTCAAATGGTTCAAATGGCTCTGAGAACTATGCAACTTAACTTCTGAGGTCATCAGT
Organism: Schistocerca nitens; assembly: GCF_023898315.1. NCBI lineage: Eukaryota > Metazoa > Arthropoda > Insecta > Orthoptera > Acrididae > Schistocerca > Schistocerca nitens. Next base: position 638,264,823 of record NC_064615.1, on the reverse strand, counting down.
CGCCTAGAACTTAGAACTAATTAAACCTAACTAACCTAAGGACATCACACACATCCATGCCCAAGGCAGGACTGTAGCGCCTAGAACCGCACGGCCACTCCGGCCGGCGTTTGCTAAGTCCTAAACTGCAGAGATGCTCACTCTTTCTCAGGCAAGCTGAGTAAAGAACGCCACGTCTGTACTCTAGGCAAGCTGGGAATGGAAGACCTCTACTGAGACTTCTGCCAGTCCACTCTTCGCCTCGGTTTCCCCTCTAGCAAAATCAATTACGCCAATTGCAGCGCAAGTCGCGTTAATTATGCGTCGCGTCCCAGCGCCAACCAATGCCTGCTCTGGGAAGTGAACAAATTCCCACAAAATTTCCCTTCCTCTCAACTTCTTCTTTTTAGCTCTTCCCAGGCCACCCATCAAGGTTAGCGTCTGCACAAACACCACGTTTTCCGGAATTCTGACTCCCAGGAGGGTACTTCAAATTCCTTGGTCCTACGTTCCCATCAGAGGCCGGCGTATTTCATGCTGTCACTCTTCACCTGATTTACTTCAGGCTCTGTGGACCGTGAATTCAGCGTGAAGATGCTATAGCCACGAACACGCATATTTTGACCTCTGTTGACCGCTCCACCGTAGCTTTGCACAGCTTTGTCGCATGTTTCACAGAAAACGGGACGACGGACATACAATTTCTCCGTCTGTTTCCCGGTACACCAGCATGGAGTCGGGGTCAACCACCCAATCTTAAGGCGGCTGGAGGCCGTGCACCGTTACCGCTTTCTTAGAGCTTGAGCCGCCCTAAGGTGCCTATTGTTGCTTCCCTTAGCCGCTCCCCCGGCCGGCCACAGTCAAATACTTCCCTGGGGTAAACTAGCGTCCAGTATATCGACTCGTTTCCACAAAGTTTTCATGTTGTGTGAATTACTTTAAAGCCATCACCCAACATTAATTATTCCACTACATCCATACTATACCCTCTACAAGATGCATTGTGCCTTGCCAGTCATTTTGTTCAGCCCTACTGTTCGCTCAACGTGAGTTAGGTGATCTTTAATGACTTCATGTAAGGGACATAGTTCTTGCCATCTTACAATTCAACGACTGTCCCATTGTTTACGTTAGTCATTATCCTTAACAGTACTTAGTTATCATATTAAAGTGCTGTTTAGATACATGGATCAATCAGGTGCTCTCTGCTTTTCTTATAATAATCTTATTTATCTATTTTAGGTGTTATGCTCGTTATGTTATGAGTCTATCTATGACTGAGTTTGTATCCTCCCAAGGATCATGTGGTCGTGTTTGTTGTGTGTCTGTTAGAGATGTGCTATATGTATTTTCTTGCCTATAGACGTCGTCCAGTGTTCTTGAAGCATTATCAGCGATGTTCCCTAGAACACCATTTGTGTGGGTCCCGTAAAATTTCTTTGATGTCGTCGTATGCTTTTATATGTCTTACGTGTGTGAGGGTGTTGTAATGAAATGTCACGTGTTCTGGTGAGCCCTATGACCCCCAGATGCTTGTAGCACTCTGGTTGAGTCCCACGCGGTTCAGGTGGCCGTTCAAAAAGTGAACCATGCCACGGCCTGGATTCAGATGATTCAACATCAGTCGTTCACGTATATTGGAGATAATAGAGCAAACGTGGACGGCCTTTCTCGGTCGTGTCCCACTTTCATCATGTATCAAGTCTCCAGTTGTTTAGTTGACGCATGTCTACAATATTTTCCCCCATTTTAACCAATATGCCGCCGCTTTGTTGCCGAAGAGTGATGTCAGTGGGCCAAGTTCTCAGAACACACAGAAGGCTTCTACCGCTTTGAAGCCAAAAGCGCCAAACATTCTGAGTAGTGAGCTCCACTGTCTTCGCCTCACTGTGTTTCCATAGGACACTAGACACAGGCATGCTCTCGATGAAAATAAAAGAAACTGAACTAAACTCCTCCCGAACAGGCGATGAAGGCCCAACGATACTGACCGGCAACTGTGTCATTCTCAGCTCATAGGCGTCACTGGAAGTGGTTATGGAGGGGCATGTGGTCAGCACACCGCTCTCCCGGCCGTATGTCAGTTTCCGAGACCGCAGCCGCTACTTCTCAATGAAGTAGCTCCTCAGTTTTCCTCACAAGGGCTGAGTGCACCCCGCTTGCTAACAGCGCTCGGCAGACCGGATGGTCACCCATCCAAGTGCTAGCCCAGCCTGACGGCGATGAAAATAATAGGATGGGTTAAAATTTGATAAAACAATGACTGGACGAACAATAGAGAAAAGTAAGACGGAAAGTAACTTTAGACCACTACATAAATTACTCTTGGACTGTGAGGAACCGGAAAAGAAGAGAATCAAAATTTCGAAATGTCGTACTATATAGAAGGATGTTGGAAAATAAAATGGTTCAAATGCTTCTGAGCACTATGGGACTTAACTTATGAGGTCACCAGTCCCCTAGAACTTAGAATTACTTAAACCTAACCAACCTAAGGACATCACACACATCCATGCCCGAGGCAGCTTGGTTCAAATGGCTCTGAGCACTATGGGACTTAACATCTGTGGTCATCAGTCCCCTAGAACTTAGAACTACTTAAACCTAACTAACCTAAGGACATCACACACATCCATGCATGAGGCAGGATTCGAACCTGCGACCGTAGCGGTCACGTGGTTCCAGACTGAAGCGCCTAGAACCGCACGGACACACCGGCCGGCGTTGAAAAATTTACGGGCTGATGAGATAAGAACTGTGGAGATAATTCACAGATCAGTGAGGATGGAACCGCAAGGGAAGTATGGGGAAGAAGAATCGACGAGATACTAGGACATGTGTTGAGACATCAAGGAATAACTTGGAAGGGTCCTGTAGTCCCCTTTCTTTATCATTTTATTTGTTTTGCAATGCACTCTGCATCCTACAAAACAATTCGGGTGTTTTCGTCGCTAAACTTCGTACCAGAGAAGACTGAGCTCTGATTCAATTAAGCCTTAGCCTATTTATTTCTACGATTTTCAAGCATCATATGGTTGTTATGCTGGTTCTTTTCAGACTTGCAAATGCGTCTATAACGCCATTATAAGTCTTCCATGCTTTTATATGTAACCCAACTTACGACTGTTATTCCAGCAGAGAATCAGCGGTAGTCTTACAGAACGTTCAACCCAATAGTTCTCAGGTAGGCAAAGAGGATTGTTCCCTTTGTGTGAAAGTTATCGGTGTTAGGTTGGTGGCAGAAGTCTCATCTCTGGGCTTTCCTGGCCACGGTGTCGGGTGGGAGAAGTTTTAGTGTGAGATAGGTAGTCTGCTTACATCTCTCCGAGGGTCTGCAGCCGAGGTCTCTTCGAAGAAGGGTGAGATGATTTAACCGCGCGGCGAGTTGTCTCATAGCGAGAGGGGAGCTTTTATCTTTCGGCTTGAAGTGCGCCCTCGGTTCAGTGTGCATGTTTGTGTGCCTGTGACTGTGTGTGTATACATTCTAAGTTTTTCCGAATCTTGATAATTTCTGCCTCTTCGTGAATTTTCTGTGTTTGATTATTACATATCCGTTGGAAACCATCCACGTGGGTTAATATTAGACTTTTTTGGCCCTCTGAAAATTACCCTCTGTCTATTCAAATGTGTCCTCTGTAAAATGTTAATTTGTCACGGCTGCTGGTTTAATGTTGCTAAAATTTGGCCGCGGTACGTAGAAATTGTGTCTCCGCGAACCACGTGCCCACACGAGTTAACTGTGAGCCTAACTTTCCGGTGGCCCCCTGCCTCTGTCCTAGAGTTTACTTGTTGCTCTGATTTTGGAATATTAAATATATCCTGTCCGGATTATTCAATTGTATTCGTGATTTGTGATTTCATGTTAAGCGCGTAAGCGTGTATGTATGGCTCTCGTTGAGGCGGTTTCTCCAAACCGAGGTTCACCTTTAAATGCAACCGTGATATTCAGATTTACTCGTTTATTTAATCATTTTTCAATACAGCGGTACAAACCTCCTAGCATGTTAGTGTTGGGGCCGTCCTTGCTGCTCTTTGAGTGAATGTGGGTCTGAATGCGATTAAACCTTTCCAGTCCTCCTCTAATTACTACCGCGATTCTAAATTAAGAGATTCTGTTGTGAATCGTATAGCGTTTCATAATCAATTGTACGTAGTTACCAGGTAACAGCAGTTATGTAGATGTCTTATATTAATGTCTCAAGAAATAGATAATTTTGTTTCAAGTCTTATACAGTGTACCGATCTTACGTCTCCTTTACCTACGCCATTCACCTTGTAGTTCCCTTGTTAGCCCATCCATAGCGTTTCCATGTGCACAGGTCCCATAATTAGTGTTTCCTTTTTTAATTAAAATAAAATCTTTAGAAGAGATCTTGTTTTCAGGTATGTTGCTGCAAGCTGCTCTTAATCACAGTGTTCACACAACTTTTACTTTATTTTAATATTTGATTCATGTGAACAACTCCTGGATCATATTAATAATTGCAACCCATTTTATGAGTGACATTACAATTAATGTTCTTTTATGAGCTTTTTCTGATGACTAAGTTAATTAATTTTGCAACTCAGTCGAACCTCTGGTTTGTCACGTGGCTAGAGTTGGTGGCGACCCTATTTTTTACTTTGATTTCGATGTCAGATAGAATTTCCATTTGCTTGTGGCTCTTTGAGCCATCAGGAGACAGCTCAGGGCTCCACTCATTTCATAAACCCCATTTAAGTGCACGTCACTTACAAGTTTCCATGGTACTCGAGGGAGAAGTAGAAAGTAAAATTCTAGTAGAAGAGAGATAGTGGAATATGTTCATTAAATAACAGAGGGCGTTGGATGTAAGTGCAGCTCTAAAATTACTTGGCACTGGAAGGGAATTCGTGTCAGGGGGTATCAAACCTGCCAGAGTACTGACGCCACACCTCTCGCCGAAAGAAAATAAAGAAATCTGTAAATTTAATCATTTGCCCTTTATACTATACTGTGTACCCACAATAAATGAATTTCGTTACTTGCTCTCCTTCCTGGCGCTACAGCTTTATGGATCAGTTTGTTCGGTTTATTGTTGTGCAAATTGTTTCTCTTTTCAAGTGTGTGTTTGTGTTTCTTTCGAAGGTCACAAACAGTCCAAAGCGTGCCAAAGTTCTGTAAATATACCAAAGGTGTACTGTTGTCAGGGGGAGACTCTACTAGCGAAGGTGGAATTAAGTTAATACAACCATAAGCACGAACTGAATTTATTAGCATCCACAATATCATGTGTGTCACTCGCACGTGCTAGACAGCTCCGTCGTTGGCGCCCCGTCTCACGAGATGGTGACGCCGGCATTCTCGCCGATCCAGTCGAGGAAGGCTGTGACGCGCATGAAGACGTCGGGCTGGCCGGACTCACAGTCGTTGGCCGTGCCCCACGAGACGACCCCCACCACCAGCGGCTCGCCGTCCGACCCAGTCACCGCCAACGGGCCACCGCTGTCGCCCTGTAACCAGAAAAGTCGGCTGTTCATGTCTGCAGATGTAGACCCCTTAACTATCACTATCCGCTTGATATAATCCAGATCATGATCCGTCTCTGACGGACATTTCTACATCTCCGTCAACAAATTCAAAACTTCACTCAACGCAATAGAAGCCATAGTTCATCATGCACTCCTGTGTTTCATTTATACTAATGGCAACCGAACTAGAATTGTACCACACAACCCTGGTCGCTGACGGTATTGTAACTTATAATTCTCATAGGAATTTCAGTTGCATTACTATGAATTTAATCCGACACCTTGAGAAAATCACACAATGGTATATGCTGTGAAATATCAAAATTAACACAAATGAAACCGAAGCAGTCAGATGTACATTACAATGAAGAACCCATGCTGGACAAGTTCAGTTGTATGATACTGCTGTGCCAATACTTCCAATGCTGACAATAACATCGCCGTGCGGGATTAGCCGAGCGGTCTTAGGCGCTGCAGCCATAGATTGTGCGGCTGGTCCCGGCGGAGGTTCGAGTCCTCCATTGGGCATGGGTGTGTGTGTTCGTCCTTAGGATAATTTAGGTTAAGTAGTGTGTAAGCTTAGAGACTGACGACCTTAGCAGTTAAGTCCTATAAGATTTCACACACATTTGAACATTTTTGAACAATAACATCGTGTCAATACTTGACTCTCATCCTGCTTGGAAATTTCATATTGCTAAAACAACGCAATGTTGTTTTTCCAACTTTACTCCACGATGAGAGGAGAAAGATTATCTATAAATAAAAAATTAATGCTACGGAATACGTATCTCAACGTATGGATGCAAACTATAGATGATTCCCTCTGACGTCGACATATTCTACAGTCAAGTCCTACAAAATAAAACCCTCACAGTATTACCGCCACCCCCACGGTTCCAATTAAACCAACGTATTCAGTCCATATCAGTGCAGTGATTAGCACAGTGGAGTAGAATTTGGGAGGTCGACGGTTCAAATTCGCTCCCGGCCGTCCAGATCTGCATTTCCCGTGATTCCCCTAAAGCGTTCCACACAGATGCCGGGATGGTTCCTTCGAAAGGACACGGTCGATTTCCTTCCCTGTTTTCGAAACAATCGGAGCTTGTTATCTGTCCTTAATGAGTTCGTTGTCGATGAGATATAAATATCTGATTTTTATTCTTCCTTATATCTCATCATTTATTGGAACAAAAGCCACAGTGTTTTTCAAAAAATCTGCTGTCTCCCTTCACTAGGCTAACAGCCTCTCTTGCCTCTGTTAAAAATGCCTTCAATCAAACCTACTGAATCAACCACTGTTGCTTTAGATTCTGTATCTATTTCTCTTTCTAATGACTCCGTGTCATTATTATGTCTCTCCATAATAACCATTTCGTAAATGTTGTCTCATGTCAGAAACCATAATTTTAATGGGGCTTCAATCATTAAATGGGCTTGAGGCCAATGAAGACTGTTGTTGTCTGAAAATACAAACAATATTTTCTCCGAAAACTGCAACACAGCAATGATATTTGTGAGAGAAGTGAACATTGTAGTACAGTCTGGGTACTTCAGAATACACACGCGATCAGGATTACGGAATAATACTCAGTCTTTGAGAATTCCGTATGATATGAAGCAGCATGTAATGAGAGTCGAAAAAATAGAGGGTTTTGGGGGGAATTAGCTTACGAGACGTGAAGTACTCTGATTAATTGTCAACAGCAATTTTGCTCAAACGTTACAGCACTTTTGGAATTATGTGGTAGTCGGAGTCCGTGTATCCACAAATTAAACGCAGCTGTAAAACAACATGTCCAGCATGTCTTCTAGGGAACTAATTTTCATCGTGGAGCGAAAACCACTTACGTATTGCATGTAAATGACAAATCTACACGGATATTGTAGAAAACTCGGCCGTTGGTAATCCAAAACAGCGGCAGAAGCTAGCTTTCTTACATGGACATTAATTCACGCTCGCATTCCTTGAGGTAGCAAAAGAAATCATAGCAGGTTGACATGTGCCAGATATCATTTGATCTTCCTTAAATTTCTAACAAGGAAACGTTAGAACTCCATATTTATTCCAAAATGGAATACCTCGTTCTTACGCGTTTAAAGGGTGCAGAGCAAACTCACGGCCATATCGGGACTGATTTGTATGAGGGAAGTAATTTTAAGAGGAGAGACTACTTAAATAGGCGACGGCGGTGTCGATGATCGAGGCGACTCTGTGAAGAATTTAATGAAAACATGTGGCGAATCGTGTGCAATGTATTTCTGTAGTACCTTCGATAAACTTTCTGGTGTAAGAAAATGTCCCTTACTATCCGAATGTTCTTTGTGGAACGAATACTTACATTGCAAGTATGCTGGCCATTAGTGCCCATTGCACAGATCGCATTGGAATCGACAAGTTCACCGTATATAGCCTGGCAGTCTGCGTTATCCCAGATCTGTACATCAGCGTATTGAAGGTATCCAGCAACAGTCCATGCATCTGGAAACAAGGTAAAGAGTGCAAATATGAATACGTCAGCATGACAACTTCACTTTCTAGGACATGCGAATGTATGATATAATAAAATGAGATTTTTTATCTTCTCCAAGCGCCATGATATAATAAAATGAGATTTTTTATCTTCTCCAAGCGATACTTTAAATTTATTGTAAATCATTATATGAAATTATTGGGCATTGCCTCGCAGAACTTATGTTAAGTCTCTGAAAGCAGTGTTATTTACATCTGATGTTTAAAACTATGTATATAGTATTACAACTAAATCAAGTGTAATAAGTCTAGATATAGGCAAAGTAAAATATACATTTCACTCGTTTACATAATTTTTACTTCCTTCTATATTGCTTTCCGCTGCTCACGTAATGGTACATGACCTGATTAGCATCACTATAATGTGAGACGAATTGCAATAGTTTCATTATTCAATTTCATTTCAATGTTTCTTCCACATCACACTTTGAGTTGTGCCATGATCAGAATCTGTAAAATAAAACAGGGAAAGCAACATGAAAAGTCAGTGTTCTTGCTTACATAACACTCATGAGGTCATTCTAGGATATTGCTCAAATGGGTGGGAGCCATACCATACTAGACTAGCAGAGGTTATTGAATGAGTGCAAAGAAAGGTAGGACGAATGCTCGAAGCATTCTTTTAGCTATGTGAATGCATCATGAAGATGCTGAAAAGCCTAAACTTACAAACACTCTTAATACGGAAGGGAACTATTCTGCATAATGCTATTTGCAATGTCTGTTTTTGGGTTTAGTATATAATGTCTTTAAGATGTGCATACAGGTTTGAAGACCTGGCATTGCTACGATCAACAGCTATATGAAACGGAAGAAATGTATTCGGAATTGCGAATGCAGTCATAATGCAACTCCACCATTAGTGAGAAACGAAAATCTGTGCCAGATCAAAGCTCAACCCCAGATTTCCTGCTTTACATGTGTGGTCGCTGTTGTATCATGTATCGATACCACGCCATGAGAATCATTACATTGGTAATGGGATTGAAAGTTTCCGTTGAATGTCAATAGCGGTTGTGTGGAATCAAGCGGCCCCAGCGGTGTGTGCCAGATAAGCCACACCTTCACTGGCTCTGTACCATGAGCGCCCTCTGCCACCACGATAAAGGGCGGTTGGCAGCAATGACTAAACCCACTCACACTCGCAGCCACATCGCCACATGTCGCTAAGCTAACGCCGGCAGATCTCGGCCCTGACACCATAGTTCCTGCAGTAGTCCAGAACAACTCATCTATGTTGACATCAGTAGCTGGACTCCATTCTTGTTGCATCATTTGTTATCCATCTTCCTACATTTGGAGACATACAAGTTAAGTAAATGTTCTGTTTACTGTGTTACTTGTTCCCTAATCATTTCCGGTCTTGTTCAGCTTTCCCACGATGGCAGTTGACACACCACTCCGTAGCCCACCTCTACTTACCACTGTGAAGGGATACACAACAATCGCCTTAACCACTTTGGCTATCCGAATATGCTATTATGTACGCATGTCTGAAGGACATTGCACAGAACATCGAAAACACAGCATTGCAAATAGTATCACATGCCTAGACAGGCCACAACAATAATAATAAGGTCTCGCTCTGTGCAGGAACCACAGCAATTGTACGAGTGCAAGACATAGGCACTCAGTGACGTATGTAAATTTTGGTCGGTCCTGGACACGTGCTTGGACAGCCAAAGTGGTTAAGGCAACTGACTGCATAAAACAGAAAATCTAAGTTTGGGCCCTGGTATGGCACCGAATTTCATTTGTCACTAAATAATTGTGAGTTGCAGTCTAATCGTATTCACAATTCTGAATTCATTTCTCCTATTTCGCGAAAACCTCTCTTCTTATATGGTCTCAAGAACCAGTACATACATACATACATTAATCCTTGTTCCATAGATCATGAATATGACATTTCGTAATGATTTGGAATGCGTCACTTTAAAATAAGTTTTCTGTACACAAATTCATTTATTAATTTTTTTACAGTTATTACTTCATATCTAAGAATTCATCTACTGAGTAGAAGGAGTTGTCAATCAGAAATTCTTTTAATTTGCTTTGATATATTGGTTGGCTATCTGTCAGACTTTTAATACTATTTGCAAATGACCAAAGATTTTTTTGGCAGCATAATTTACCCCTTTCTGTGTCAAGTGAGATTTAATCCAGAATAGTGAATATCATCCTATCTTCTAGTGTTGTAGCTATGCACGTCGCTGTTATTTTTGAATTGGGATGGGTTATCAATGACAAATTTCATAAGTGAATATATGTATTGTGAAGGTACTGTGAATATCCCAAGTTCCTTAAATAAAAGTCTGCTAGTTGATATTGGATGGGCTCCAGCTATTATTCTGATTACACGCTTTTGTGCAATGAATACTTTCTCTCTGAATGAAGAATTGCCCCAAAATATGATGCCATATGAAAGCAGTGAATGAAAATAGGCAACATAGGATAATTTACTGACATGTTTACCACCAAAATTTGCAATAACCCTAATAGCGTAAGTAGCTGAGCCTAACCATTTCATGAGATCATCGATGTATTTCTTTCAATTCAATTTCTCATGAAACCACACACCCAGAAATTTTGAGTATTCTACCTTAGCAACAGACATCCGTTCATAGTCTATATTTATCAATGGTGTTATGCCATTTACTGTACAGAATTGTATAAACTGTGTTTTGTCAAAATTTAGTGAGAGTCCATTTGCAGAGAACCACTTAATAATTTTCTGAAAGGCATTATTTGCAATTTCCTCAGCTGATTCTTGCTTCTTGGGTGTTATTATTACACTTGTATCATCAGCAAAAAGAACTAACTTTGCATCTTCATGAATACAGAGTGTAAAGTCGTTAATATATATGAAGAACAATAAGGGACCCAAGACTGAACCCTGTGGGACAGCATTCTTGATACCTCCCCAGTTAGAGGACTCTGCTGGTTTTTGTAGACTATCTGTACTTTTAATTTCAACCGTCTGCATTCTTCCAGTTAAGTATGAATTAAACCATTTGTGCACTGTCCCACTCATACCACAATACTTAAGCTTATCTAGAAGAACTTCATGATTCACACAATAAAAAGCCTTTGAGAGATCACAAAATATCCCAATGGGTGATGTTCGGTTAATCATTGCATTTAATATTTGACCAGTGAAAGCATAAATAGCATTTTCTGTTGAACAGCCTTTCTGAAAACCAAACTGACATTTTCTTAGTACTTAATTCTTACAAATATGTGATGCTACTCTTGAATACATTACTTTTTCAAGAATCATGGAGAAAGCTGTCAGAAGTGAGATTGGGTAGTAGCTGTTAGCATCAGATCGATCCTCTTTGTTATGCAATGGTTTAACAATAGCATATTTCTGTCTATCTGGAAAAATTCCCTGTTTGAGTGAGCTACTACATATATGGCTGAGAATCTTACTTATTTGTTGGAAACAAGCTGTTAGCACTCTGTTGGAAGAGCCATCAATTCCATGTGAGCTTTTACATTTGAGTGAATTTATTATTTTCCTAATTTTAGTAAGAGAGGTCGGTTGAATTTCAATTTTATCAAATTGTGTAGGTACTACCTCTTTCATATACTGGCTTGCATTTTCTATTGAATAGCTGGAATCTATTTTCTCTACAACACTTAAAAAATGATTATGAAAAATGTTTTCTACTTCTGACTTCTAGTTAACAAACTTTTCATTGTGTTTGATAGATATACAGTCTTCCTGTGCTCTCAGTTGCTCTGTTTCTCTTTTCACAATATTCCCAATTGTTTTAATGTTATTATGAGATGTGCTAACCTCAGACATAATGCACATACTTCTGGACGTGTTAATGACTTTTCTTAATACAGTGCAGTAGTTTTTATATCATTTCATTGTTTTGGGATCATTACTCCTCCTAGCTATAAGATACATTTCCGTTTTCTGTTTACAAGATATTTTTATCCCTTTAGTAAGCCATGGCTTTTTATATGGTTTCTTACAATTATATTTCACTGTTTTCTAAGGGAAACTGTTTTCAAATATACTCACAAAGGTATCGTGAAATAGGTTAAATTTTAAATTAGCATCATGTTCCCTGTATACCTCATCCCAGTCTAACTGTTGCAAGATTTCCCCAAAATTTTGAAGTGTTAAATCGTTAATGGAATGCACTATTTTGGAGGACTGTTTTGAGTTACTTTATGGAGCTGTGTCATATATTGTAACTAGCTGTGCATCATGATCAGACAGACCATTCTTAACAGGAAATGATTTTATTTGATTAAATTTATTTTGGTCTATGAAAACGTTATTTATTAGTGTGCTGCTTTCCTCTACCACCAAAGTAGGAAAATCAATAACTGATGTCAAACTGCAAGAAACAAGTAATACTTCAAGGTTAAGCTTTCTATCTGACTCTTTCGGAAAATCTACTTTGAAATCCCCACAAACAATAATTTGCTTTCCATTGTCTGACAGGCAGCACAACAAAGAGTCTAAGTTTTTCAAATACAGTTGAAAATTTCTCAGTGGGGACCTGTACACAGCTACAATTATGAAAGTGCCTTTATTTAGTTTAAGCTCACATGCACATGCTGCTATGTGTTGCTCTACACAAAATTTTTTAGTTTCCAATTTTCCACACTGTGACTGATTTTAACATATATGGCAACTCCTCCTCTCTCCATAGTGTCTCTACTTATATGACCTATAAGCTTATATCCACCTACATTTACCATTTCAATACCTGTGACTATATGGTGTTCAGACAGGCATAGTACATCTATTCCACCCTCAGTTTCTAAATCTTCTATACAAACAAGAAGCTCATCTACTTTGTTTTTTAATCCCCTGATGTTCTGAAGAATAGTGAAGAATCTAGAAATACACTGCAATCATCTGCTTATGGATCCTGTATCATTCATTTCAAGACCCTTACGTGAGTGGCATAGGAACAAGTCCTAGTATGTAGTACAATTGCCGGCAGTCTGTGTTGATACATTACATTAGTACTTGTTCCTTAGATAAGGGATATGACATTTTGTGATGATATCTCAAATGGTTCAAATGGCTCTGAGCACTATGGGACTCAACTGCTGAGGTCATTAGTCCCCTAGAACTTAGAACTAGTTAAACCTAACTAACCCAAGGACATCACAAACAGCCATGCCCGAGGCAGGATTCGAACCTGCGACCGTAGCGGTCTTGCGGTTCCAGACTGCAGCGCCTTTAACCGCACGGCCACTTCGGCTGGCTTTGTGATGATGTGTGACATGTCAGATTCACATAACATTTCTTTACACTATATTACTTTTTTTCGTTTGCGATTTTATATCTGAACGTTCATGTATTGAGTAAGAGAAGTTGTCATTCAGAAATTCTTTTAATGTGTTCTTAAATGCTGGTTGGCTATCAGTCAGACTTTAAATGTTATTTGGCAAATGACCAAGGACTTTTGTGGCAGCATATTCAGCCCTTTCTGTGCCAGTCAGATTGAATGGAGAATGCTGAAGATCATCCTTTCTTCTGTGGTTGTAGCTATGCATTTTGGTTTTAATTCTGAACTGGGATGGGTTATTAATAACAAATATCATATGTGAATGTATCTGTTGTGAAGGTATCGGTACCGTAATTTTGGATGAGCTCCAGCTATTACTCTGGTTACACACTTTTGTGCAATGAATACTTTTTCTCTTAATGATGAATAGCTGATGAATAGCTAACACTTGGTTCAAGAATCATGAAAGAAGGTTGTATACGTGGAAGAGGCTTGGAGATACTGGAAGGTTTCAGATAGATTATATAATGATAAGAAAGAAATTTAGGAACTAGGTTTTAAAATGTAAGACATTTCCAGGGGCAGATATGGACTCTGACCACAATCTATTGGTTATGAATTGTAGATTAAATCTGAAGAAACTGCAAAAAGGTGAGAATTTAAGGAGATGTATTAAAACTGAAGAAACCGCAAAAAGGTGAGAAATTAAGGAGATGGGACCTGGATAAACTGACAGAATAATAGGTTGTAGAGAGTTTCAGGGTGAGCATTAGGGAACAACTGACAAGAATTGGGGAAAGAAGAAGAATGGGTAGCTTTGAGAGATGAAATAGTGAAGGTAGCAGAGGATCAAGTAGATAAAAAGACGAGGCTAGTAAAAATCCTTGGGTAACAGAAGATTTATTGAATTAAATTGATGAAAGGAGAAAATATAAAAATGCAGTAAATGGAGCAGGCAAAAAGGAATACAAATGTCTCAAAAATGAGATCGACAGGAAGTGAGAAATCGCTAAGCAGGGATGGCCAGAGGATAAATGTAAGAATGTAGAGGGATATATCACTAGGGGTAAGATACATACTGCCTACAGGAAAATTAGAGATACCTTTGGAGAAAAGAGCACCACTTGCATGACTATCAAGAGCTCAGATGGAAACCCAGTTCTAAGCAAAGAAGAGAAAGTAGAATGGTGGAAGGAGTATATATAGGGTCTACCCAAAGGCGACGTACTTGAGGGCAATATTATGGAAATGGAAAAGGATGTAGATGAAGATGAAATTGGAGATATGATAGTGTGTGAAGAGTTTGACAGAGCACTGAAAGACCTAAGTCAAAACAAGGCCCTGGGAGTAGACAACATTCCATTAGAACTACTGACAGCCTTGGGAGAGCCAAACCTAGCAATTCTCTACCATCTGGTGAGCAAGATGTATGAGACAGGCGAAATACCGCCAGACTTCAAGAAGAATATAATAATTCCAATCCCAAAGAGAGCAGGTGTTGATAATGTGAAAATTATCGAACTATCAGTTTAATAAATCATGGCTGCAAAATGCTAACACAAATTATTTACAGACGAATGGAAAAACTGGTAGAAGCAGACCTCGGGAAATATCAGTTTTGATTCCATAAAATTTTGGAACAAATGAGGCAATACTATCCCAACGACTTATCTTAGAAGATAGATTAAGGAAAGCAAACCTATGTTTCTAGCATTTGTAGACTCTTTCAAATTCTGAAGGTGGCAGGGGTCAAATACAGGGAGCGAAAGACTATTTACAATTTGTGCAGAAACCAGATGGCAGTTATAAGAGTCGAGAGGAGTGAAAATGAAGCAGTGGTAGACTCTTTCAAATTCTGAAGGTGGCAGGGGTCAAATACAGGGAGCGAAAGACTATTTACAATTTGTGCAGAAACCAGATGGCAGTTATAAGAGTCGAGAGGAGTGAAAATGAAGCAGTGGTTTGGAAGGGAGTGAGATAGGATTGGTGCCTATCCCTTATGTTATTCAATCTGTATATTGAGCAAGCAGTAAAGGAAACAAAAGAAGAACTCGGAGGAGGAATTAAAATCCATGGAGAAGAAATAAAAACTTTGAGGTTTGCCAGTGACATAGAGTCTCTGTCTGATACAGCAAAGGACCTGGAAGAGCAGTTGAACGGGGTGGATAGTGTCTTGAAGGTAGGATATAAGATGAACATCAACAAAAGCCAAACGAGGATAATGGAATGTTGTCGAATTAAATCATGTGATGCTGAGGGAATTAGATTAGGAAATGAGAGACTTAAAGTAGTAGATGAGTTTTGCTATTTGGGCAGCTAAATTACTGATGCTGGTCGAAGTAGAGAGGATATAAATTGTAGACTGGCAATGGCAAGGAAAGCGTTTCTGAAGAAGAGAAATTTGTTAATATCAATTGTAGATTTAAGTGTCAGGAAGCCTTTCTCTGAAAATGTTGCCATGTTTGGTTCAAAATGGTTCAAATGGCTCTGAGCACTATGGGACTCAACTGCTGAGGTCATAAGTCCCCTAGAACTTAGAACTAGTTAAACCTAACTAACCTAAGGACAACACACACATCCGTGCCTGAGGCAGGATTCGAACCTGCGACCGTAGCGGTCGCGCGGTTCCAGTCTCTAGCGCCAGAACCGCTCGGCCATAAGCGGCCGGCCCATGTTTGGAGGCGAAACATGGACGATAAATAGTTTAGACAAGAAGAGAACAGAAGCTTTCGAAATGTGGTGCTACAGAAGAATGCTGAAGATTAGATGGGTAGATCACATAACTAATGAGGAGGTATTGAATAGAATTCGGGAGAAGAGGAGTTTGTCGCTAACTTGACGAGAAGACGGAATCGATTGGTAGGACATGTTCTGAGGCATCAAGAGATCACCAATTTAGTACTGGAGGGCAGCGTGGAGAGTAAAAATCGTAGAGTGATGGAAAGAGATGAATATATTAAGCAAATTCAGAAGGATGTAGGCTGCTGTAGGTACTGGGAGACGAAAAAGCTTGCGCAGGATAGAGTAGCATGGAGAGCTCCATCAAATCAGTCTCTGGGCTGAAGACCACAACAACAACAACAATAACAGATGAATTACCATAAAATATGATGCCATATGAAAGCAGTGAATGAAAACAGGCATAATAGGTTAATTTACTGATATGTTTATCATCATAATTTGCAAAAAACCTAGCTGCATAAGTAGCTGAATTCAAACATTTCAGCAAATCATCAATGTGTTTCTTCCACATGAATTTCTCATCAATGTACACATGCAGAATTTTTGAATATTCTGCCTTAGCAACAGACTTCGGTTGAAAGTCTGTAAATGGGTTTATACAATTTCTTGTACAGAACTGTATAAACTACGTTTTACAAAACTTAGTGAGAGTCCATTTGCAGAGAACCACTTGGTAATTTTCTGATTATTTAGTGTTTCCTCAGCTAATGCTTCGTCGTTGGGCGTGATAACGATACTTTTATCATCAGCAAAAAGAACCAGATTTGCATCTTCGTGAATATAGTGTGGCAAGTCATTAATACGTATTAAGAACAATAAGAGACCCAAGGGTGTTGGACACCACTTTTGATATCTCCCTAGTTAGAGAACGTTGCTGGTTTTTGCCAACTATCTGTAATGTTAATTTCAACCTTCTACAGTCTTCCAGTTAAATACGAATTAAAACATTTGTGCAGAATCTCATTCATACACAATACTTACGGTTTCATAGAAGAATTTCATGATTCACACAGCCGAAAGCCTTTGAGACAACACAGAAAATCCCACTGGGTGATGTTTGGTTATTCAGAGCATTTAATATTTTATTAGTAAAAGCGTATATAGCATTTTCTGTTGAAAAGCCGTTCTGAAAACCATTCATTTATACAAATGTGTGAAGTTACTCTTCAAAACATTATTTTTTTTCAAGAATTTTGGATAAAGTTGCCAGAAGCTAGATTTTTGCGGTAGTTGTTAACATTAGATCTATCCCCTTTTTTATGCAATGATTAACAATAGCATATTTCAGTTTGTCTGGAAAAATGCTCTGTTTCAGTGATCTACTACAAACATGTCAGAGATTCTTCCTTATCTGATGGGAACAAGCAATTATTACTCTTTTGGAAATGACATCAATTCCATGTGAGCTTTTATTTTTGAGTGAATTTATTACTTTCCTAATTTTAGCAAAAAAGGGCGGCTGCATTTCAATTTTATCATATTACATAGATATTGCCTCTTCCATATAGAGCCTTGCATTTTCTGATGAACAGCTGGATCCTATTTTCTCTACAACACTTAGAAGACAATTATTAAAAATATTTTTTCTGACTTTTTGATGGCAAATTTTTCAATAATTCTGACAGAATCACAGTCTTTTTATGCTCTTAGATGCACTGTTTTCCTTTTACCAGTATTACAAATTGTTTAAATTTTATTATCAGAGGCGCCAACCTTAGACATGATGTACATGCTTCTGGATTTTTTCATGACTTTTCTTAACACAGTGCAGTAGCTATTATAACATTCGACTATCTCTGGATCATTACTCACTTCAGCTACAAGATACGTTCCCTTTCCTGTACACAAGATTTTTTATCACTCTAATAAGCCTCAGCGTTTTAGATGGTTTCTTACTATCACGTTTCACTGTTTTCTTAGGGAAACTATTTTGAAATATGCTCGTAAAGGTATGATGGAATAAGTTAAATTTTAAATTAGCATCTGGTTCCCTGTACACCTCATAACGGTCTAATTCTTGCAAGCTTTCCTTAAAATTTGGAATTGTTAATTCGTTAATTGAACACACTATTTTGGAGGACTGTTTTACTTTATTGCATGGCGCTATGTCATATACTTTAACTATATGTGCATCATGATCAGAAAGACCATTCTTAACAGGAACAGTTTTTTTTGATTATATTTATATTTGTCTATAAAAACAATATCTAGCAGTGTGCTGCTTTCCTGTACTTTCCGAGTAGTCAAACTGAAACCACCAAGTAATACTTAAAGGTCATTCCTTCTATCAGGCTCTTTCAGAAAATCTATATTTAAATCCCCAAACGCAATAATTTGCTTTGTTTTGCAGATAGCACAACAAATAATTAAAGTTTTTCAGAAGCAGTGAAAGTTTTCCAATGGTGATCTGTACACATCTACAATTATAAAAGTACCATTATTTATATTAAGCTTTCAGGCACATGTTTCTGTGTTTTGCTTTAAAAATGTTTTTTGTTTCCATCTTGCATATGGGGCTTGAAATGGCATAGTGAAATGCTGAAACTGGTAGCCTTCAAAATAAAATAAAATAACGTCTTAAAATAACAGCTGTTGGTGAGTTTCCTTGACATTGACTGTCTGTCAATAGTGTCTCTACTTACATGTGCTGAAAAATTATATCCAGCTACATTTACCATTTATATATGTCAAGTGATGTGATGTTCAGACAGGCATAGTACATCTATTCCACCCTCAGCTTCTAAATCTTCTAAACAAACAAGAGGCTCATCTACAGTGTCTTTTAATTCCCTGATATTCCAATGCAATATACTAACATTATTTTTCACTTACTTTTATGAGAATCTTGTGATGTTTTAATATCTGTAGTACCTGCCGGTCTGAGATTCTCATTAAGCTTAATTTCATTCAGTGTTGTATCATTGGATACTGATCTTAGCCTACAAAAGAGTTACTCCCATGAACTTTAGTACCTCTCCCCCCATTAAATATATTTCTATCTGTGATCTACGCAGTGTATATGTAGATGTAGACGCAGAAGCAGCTCACCGTTGCTGGTGAGTCCCCAGCCAGTGACGGTGGCGTCGGAGCCGGCGAACGTCTCGCTGACCTGCGACCTCGATGGCAGCTTGATAGGCTTCACGTAGTCTGCAACGAGAGGCACAAGCAAACGTTAGATAAAGTATTTCTATTGGTTCGTACACAACCAGCAGTATGATCACTGGAAATGGTCAGGAGAAGAAGCATTTCTCGTTTAAGGTATTTGAAATGAACATTTTCAGATTCTAATAGTGGGAGGAAAACATTATTTGGTAACGTAAACTTGACATAACTAGAGCTACAGAAGAAATAATGTTATTTGTAGCAAATGTCTTATTATTATTTATGTGATATACTAATATGATATATACGGTTGTTAATAAATGTATACGGTGCTATCAACAGCTTTGAAACGACGTAGTGATAGCTATGTCCTTCTAGGAACTTAGTTACAATCATAAACGCAGATCCCATACAAGGTAACACATTACTTTACTGAATGTTTTAAGTGAACTGAAAAGAAATTACACATTTCCTTAAAGAGAATCATGATTGTATGGTTGTGTATTAAACCAGAACTTCTCTACAATGATAAGTTTACTGTAACTGTACCTAAGGTAGACGGCCGTTCCACAAGAGGGAAAACTTCAAATGGTTCAAATGGCTCTAAGCACTATGGGACTTGACATAGGTCATCAGTCCCCTAGACTTAGAACTACTTAAACCTAACCAACTTAAGGACATCACACACATCCATGCCCGAGGCAGAATTCGAACCTGCGACCGTAGCAGCAGCGCGTTTCCGGACTGAAGCGTCTAGAATCGCTCGTCCATAGCGGCCGGCGGGGACAACTTCCAGGGCAATATACGTAAACTGGGAACATACGGTAGAAATATCGATGGATTGAGAATAGTGAACTGTGCAAGTTGCCCACATCAGACCCGCACTTTCGCACAACGCTATTTATTTGCAATTTGCACTAATACCAAAGCTTTAATATGTATTATTCGTATTTCTCCTGTTTCACACATTTTTCATTAGTTACAGCAATAGTGAATAACAGTTGCTGCTACGGATGCAAAGTAGAATACGCCAAAGACGGAAAACTTACTTTTCATGTACAGTGTTACAGCATAGGCAGCCACAACCATTGAATTTCACGGTAAACTGAACTTGAATAAAACCACAAACAGCTGTTAATTGGTGATTTATTGATACGACCGGTTTCGCTGCATTAAAGCAGCGTCTTCAGATGATACTGCATAGAAAGCGAAGCATCCTTGTAGTCCATAAAATTAAAATAATTAAAGAAGCCGACAACAATAAACCTAACTGAAAAGTAGCGTCACGTAGATTAACATACGAAAACGACCCAACGTTCGTACTCGCAGAATCCAGTCTCATTAAGAGGGAACGTAGATAACAAATAATAACTGGCAGCCGGCCGCGGTGGCCGATCGGTTCTAGGCGCTTCAGTTCGGAACCGCGTGACTGCTACGGTCGCAGGTTCGAATCCTGCCTCGGGCATGGATGTGTGTGATGTCCTTAGGTTAGTTAGGTTTAAGTAGTTCTAAGTTCTAGGGGACTGATGACCTCAGATGTTAAATCCCATAGTGCTCAGAGCCATTTGAACCATTTGAATAACTGGCTGAGCATTGGGGTAAATAGTGCAGGGGATAAGACACTATGGCAAAAAACGGTAATTAAATGTAACAGATATCATTTAAATATAATACAAGAAGCATAAAATTAGATACCATCAGTAGTGGTTAATTCTGAGAAACGTTAACCAATAATAGGCCCATTAGTAAAAAATTTTTTACAAAAACAGAAGGAAGAAGTTATGCAAGATTAAACATGGGGAAGCAAGAAGGTAGTTAAGGTATTTGGCCTCGTACTTCCATGTGCAGACTGCCTGCGAATGAAGGACTAAGAGTATTAAAAAACTTAAAAGGTTATAAACCTTACTTCAAACGTTCACCAATAGCGTAGTCGGAACCCAGGATGATCTTTCAGATAGTAGAACACTCCACTTATAATGGCAGACGTAAGAAACCAGAAGAACCGATAGACCAATACACGAAATTTACGTACCCTGCAGATGGTTGTCACGAGGGTAAAGTTGTGACGAGGGTAAAGCGCTGCAGGCGGTCAGCTGTATACTGAATTGTTGGGGATATCTATACGACCGGAGGGGCTAGCGAATGACGGAAGACCAGAACACGTGACAGGTGAGGCGGAATTCTGACTCCAAAGGTTGGGGAATACCTTAACAGTAGAACACTGTATCTAGGAACCAAATAACATAGCAAAAACGAACATGTGACTATCGTCAGGATAGCACACTGCATTACTGGGCTGTTAGAATATAAATAGTGAATGAATGAGGTACCAGAAATGAATAAAAAAAGTCGTGGGCTCGATGATATCCATGGCATCACTTTCCAGTCTATCGTTAACAACTCTGAGACCACTGTTTACCATAGGCTCCTGTACTATGGCAAGATTTCTGAGAAGACTGGTGTCAGTCTCATAGCAAACAATATTTCCCCGCGTATTTTATACCTCAGATGATTGGTTACAAATGTAGGCACAGAGTTCAGCAACTTGTAAATTTGATGTGTCTGGCGTTTATGGTATCCAACGTAGTGATTTTCCAAAGAGATATATTGGCCGGACTGGTAGGTCATTTAACACACTTTTCCGGGATCTTCTTAATTTGGCCAGCTCGCGTGCAGTCTTAAGCAAACATCTCCGCCACACCGGACATTTAGTTACAAACTTGGACTGTCTTTTATCTGTTGTGCACCGACAGGAGAAAGAGCTGATTCTCAACATCCTTGAGGAAGTTTAGATTGTTCGCAGAAAGAACACACTCCCATTGTGTTTTCAAACAATCGGCCGAACTAAGACACTGCGGTATTCTACGTAATTTTGAGTGTTTAAAAAGCAGAGTTTAATTCTTTGGACCTCAAGATTTTTTGTATTCACTTTTGGTACCTTATTCCCTCACTATTTACATTCTGGCATTCCACTAATGCAATATGCTATCCCAATAGCAGTCGCGTCTTCATTTTTTCTGTGATCTTTCGTTCTTAGATATAACGTTGTACTCTGAAAGCGTTCCCCAAACTTCGGAGCTCAAAATCCCGCTGCGCCCGTCACGTTTTGTGGTCTTCCATCGTTCACCACTCCCTCCAACCATGTGGCGACCCCCCCCCCCCCCCAACCCCCTAGTTTAGTATACACCTGACCGCCCCCGTGCTTTACCCTCGCTACAACCATTTCTTGCATTGGTATGTTTGGACACTCAAGTTATGTCAGACGGTTTATTAATCTGTTCTCTGGTTTCCTAGGTTCGCCATTAAAAATGGGTCGTTCTACTACGTGATACGTTCGTTCTCAGTTCCGACTTGTTTGTTATTGGCAAATGTCTTAAACAAAGTTTATAGTCTTTGATACTTTTAATCCTTCATCTGCAATCAATTTCCACATGGATGCACATGCAGGCCCAATAGCTTAATTAACTTCCAGCTTCTCGATTTTTAATCATGCATCACTTTTTTCCTATTAGTTTTTTTAATCCTTTTAGTAACGGGGTTGGTTAAATGATTACGTTTCTCAGATAGACGCTCTACTTAAGATATTTTATTTTGTGTTTCTTGTATTCTCTTTTAATCTTATTTATTTCATTTAACTACGGTTCTTCTTGCTATAGTGCCTCCTCTCTTGCACTGTTCGCCCCAATGCAATGCTCTCTATAATTTGTTGACTACTTCCCCTCATCATAATGTTTGGTTCTTTGACTACGAAAGTTGAGGGCGTCTCCGTTTGCTAATTATGTGACACTACTGTAAATAGAATGAAATTTTCACTCTACAGCGGAGTGTTCGGCTGATATGAAACTTCCTGGCAGATTAAAACTGTGTGCCGGACCGAGACTCGAACTCGGGCCCTTTGCCTTTCGTGGGCAAGAGCACTTGCCCGCGAAAGGCAAACGTCCCGAGTTCGAGTCTCGGTCCGGCAGACAGTTTTAATCTGCCAGGAAGTTTCACTACTGTAAATACTTTTCATTTAGTTTCATTTTTAGTGGCTATCCTTCTTTTTTAACTTGTATAGAGTACAAGCTTGCTTTACTTTCTATGCACTATCACCTAAAGATGCTGCTTTAATGTAGCAAAACTGGTCTTGTGAAAAAATTATCAGTTAACAGTTGATCGTGGTTTTATTCAAGTTCAGTTTACCATTGCTTTTCGTCGATTACTACCACAAATCTGTAGTTACGGTTGTCATACTACCAACCTTTGATAATAAAAATGTCCCAACAGGCCTCTGAAGGCGCATCGGTGCCGACCGACCGCCGTGTGATTCTCAGTTCATAGGCGTCACTGAATGTGCATATGAAGAGGCATATGGTCAGCACACCACACTCCCAGCCGTTAGCAGTTTTCGTGAGCAGAGCGGTGAACCCTCAAATAGCTCCTCAGTTGACCTCATAAGAGCTGAGTGCAACACACTTGCCAACACCATCGGACGATCATCCATCTAAGTGCTAGCCAAGCCCGACTGCGCTCAACTTCGGTAATCTGGCGGGAACCGGTGTTATCACTGTGGCAACGCAGTTGGCCTCCTATCAATAACCGTTCATAACAATAAGAAGCATGTTGAAAAAGAACGATTTACACTGCTATAAGGAATTAATACCCTTCAGCCTGTCCATATAATTAAGAGATGTGTTTCTAGAGAAAGTATGTTGACATTAAGTCGATTTATAGACACTTGGAGCAAAATTCATCTGCGCATAAGACTTGCCTCTGACAATCTGAGTCATTTCCTGCGTACTTCACAAGTATCAAAGCCACTGTGTGTACTTTGAAATAGTCACGACCGAAAACTGTACTACTAGCACCTATGATGTACAGAATGTCTACCTGCATTTGCGATTAGGTCTAATATTTTACTTCCCTAAGGAAGAAGAAAAAAATAAAGAACATGTTACTCCACAAAGTATAGGGTTTCCGCTTTAAACTTAAACATTGTAGTTAGAGAACCACTGCTTAGAATGACATCAAATTTGAAAAGCATATTATTGACAGTGGGGGGGGGGGGGGAGAGGGGGAGGGGGGGGACGTCATGGAACACACACACGGTCACACACACACACACACACACACACATTCACTCACAACACACATGCGCGAAAATTTTACCAAAAGACAGCTCTTTAAGCGTCTTAACGTAAATGCGGTATGCAACAAGTGACAGATGAATCGTAACACAACAGCTGTGGTTTGGGTTGCTCATTACACCATCCGTACTGTTCAATATCTATGACTCCACAAGTTCGGCAGTCAGCAGTTGTGGCACACCTAGGTAAGACCATCCACCACGGCAACATCGTACGACATCAGATCGGAAAATCTAGGTCGAAAAACCACATAAAAAACAAAATGTCATCGGCCTTTATCTGCTATGAGACTGGAGCAAGACATGTTGAATATGCTGTCTACCGTTTTCTACAACAAGTTGAAAGTGAGAAACAATGTGTTCCACAACATATCGAAGTGCCTCAGGTGTCACGTTCAGAATGCGTTGCGCAATGCGTGCCTTCAGTTCAGCTACGTTGGTAACTGGAGCACTGAACACAACATCGTTCAGACAGTGGGAAGTCGCACGAATTAAGATCAGGTGATCTCGACGGTGAGGCCGTAGAGAAATGACGGCTGATAATTCTAGCGTTTTCGAAATGCCTCTGCAGCAGACGATTCACTGGCTGTGCAATGTGCTGGGGAACGCCATCTTGCATGACAATGATCTTACCCACACATCCACGCTGTTGAAGGGTTGGAATGGAACACGGATAGCGTTTAGCAGTGACGATACAGGTAATAGGATGCACAGGACTCATCTGCTAGAAAAATACGACTCTGCGACAAACGATGCCGCACGAGACAGTAAACTTTGAAGAATGAAGTAGTCTGCATATTGGCATGTCCTTGGAGATGGCAATGGGCTTCTTCTGTCCACAGAATGGTCCATGGTCATTCATAGTCCACCTCGATGCGAGCAAGAAATTCCAAAACGATCGTTTGTCTTGCTGGCAGGTCATCAGAAGGCAGCTTGTGAACATGGGTGATTTTGTAAGGACAGTAGTGCAGGATATTTTGTAGGATTTTATGCACCGTGCTCGCAGGCATGTCGACTGTTCGGGCAATTCCATGTGCACTGAATGTTTCCACACCACCGCTCGACCCCTCCTGCAATGCTGTGGCCACGTTTAGACACATGTCGTAAGAACTGCTTTCCTCCCTCTGATTACAGTACAATTAAAACAATCTTGTATTTTCGAATTTTGTAGTCATTTTCTCTAGATCCTTAGCAGACATTGGACCAATGCCATTTTTCAGAGTCTTCAGTGTCTGAAGATTTTACAGGGCTACTGGCGCATAGCCACCGTTACTGTAAAAGAGTTTTACTAGCAGCGGGCGAGTCTTCATAGAGACAGTTATGTTGGGCCTTCGAGACGTGTGCCGTGCATCTGTTGGTGTGGGTATTCTGACGCTTATAGCGACAGCTATTGGCCAAATTTTCGTTAAAAATTGTTGGTTCCGTGGCGTTTCACCCTGCGTCAGTAATATACCGTAGAAATTTGACTTCAACCTGAGCAGTTGTCCTCTTTCTACAGCGTTTTTAAACGGGAACTGTGATTAAGAGCAAAGTATAACAGTTTCGTCTATAAAAATATTTAAAAGTATGATAAATCAATAAATTCTGTGTGTCACAACTCCAAATTCGAAGTTTTCGAGTTACTTTCACTTTGGCGTACAAGGACACGATCTCACAATGCCGTCGCTGTCAAATTTCTTGAAAGAGACTCGATCACATGACAAAGTTCAATACAAAATTTAGAAAATAACGGTGGCTACCAATTTTTTCATGAAAAATAGAAAAATAAAAATAAAAATACTTCTTAGCTTTGTGATACTTGCCGCAAATAAAATCAAAGATTTAAGTCTACAGTAGCTCATTCCAATACGATTCGCTTGCGCAGAAACAATTGCACTTTTGAACGGGACCACCCTGTACTAGCAATATTATAACATTCAAAATCTTTCAGGCCAACCTCACGCTATATCTCATGCACTTGGCGTTGAATCCAGTGTTTGTCGGTGACAATACTGCCCTATGCGTGTGAATGCCAACTCCATAGATACTCATACCATAGAATTGTGACTCGGAAGCCATATCAACAGTAGGAACAAAAGTATCTAAGTATCTCTGACCTACATCTTAAAAACCTAGAAGACATTTCAGTGGAGACACTCACCGGTGATGGTGATGGGATCGGACCACAAGATGACGCCGACGTCATAGTAGGCGGCGTTGCCGTCCGGAGTGTAGAAGGCGTCGTTCTTGATGGCGTCGGTGGTGGCGAAGGACTGGCTGTTGTCCCCAGACGTGGGCCGCGACTCCAGGCCTCCGAGCAGAACGGTGAAGAACGAACCGCTGCAACAAGGCGCGACCAGAGGCTCAGTCACGCTTTACCTCAGCATGTCTCACGAGAAGGCCGACATACTGAATTAGGTATCAGAAATTGTTCGCAGTGGAAGATCATAATATGGTATATCCTTTTAATCGTCCTATGACCTTTGAAATGACAGGCATATCGGTAACTGACCGCGGAATAGAAAAATAAGAACAATAGATTTGTAATAGAAAGGCTTATGGAGCAGATGAAATACCTGTAAGATTCGACAGGGATTATACAAAAGAACTTGTTCCCTTTCTAGCAGCAGTTTAATGTACACTGCTGGCCACCGTAAATGCAACACCAAGAAAGACAAGAGGTAGCACAACAAGATTTATTTTGTAGATAACATGTTGACCAAGTATCAAATGATTACGTTTACAGACGTCTGTGACATGTGGTTCCTGCCAGAATCAGTAGCCAGAGTAGCCGCCATTGTTGGAGATCACCGCTGCCACACGTCTCGGCATTGAGTCAAAGAGACGTTGGATGTGTTCCTGGGGTACAGCAGCCCAAGCAGCTTCCACACGTTGCCAAAGATCATCTGGTGTGGCAGCTGGGGATGTAATCTGGGTCACTCGTTGAGCAACCATGGACCACATGTTTTCTATCGGCGAAAGATCCGGAGAGCGAGCCGGCCAGGGAAGCAATTCAATCTGGTTATTGACGAAGAACCTTTGGACAATGTGTGCCACGTGTGGTCGCGCATTATCCTGTTGAAATATGGCTGTGGCCGAGCCCTGAAGGTAAGGAAGGACAACTGGCTCCAGCACCTCGGATATGAAGCGCCGGCTATTTAAAGTACCGGCAATGCGTACTAGAGGCGTGCGAGAGTAATATCCAATACCGCCCCATACCATAATGCAAGACCAGTGTGGCGGCGCATAATGCAGCTGTCCAGCATCCTCTCTCCACGGTGTCTCCACACTCGAATCCGACCATCGTGGTGCTGCAGACAGAAGCGTGCCTCGTCAGTAAAGACAACGTCATTCCATTCTGCCGTCCACATCCGTCTGTCATCACACCATTGGCGACGGAGACGTCTGTGGTTCTGCGTCAATGGTAGACGAAGCAATGGACGTCTTGCGGACAGACCACTCTGCTGTAAATGGCGTCGAATGGTACGCGCAGACACTGGATGATGCGTTACAGACGCAATGTGCTGTGCTATGGTTCGGGATGTCACTGAGCGATCCGTCACTGCCATGCGCACAATTTGCCTATCAGCACGTGCAGTGGTGCACCGAGGTGAATGCGATCGACCACGTCGGTCCGTCGTACCCTCCTTGCATCCAACGGTCACATATCCGCATTACAGTTGTTTGGTTTCGTCCAACACGACTAGCGATTTCTCTGTATGATAATCCACAATCTCGGTAAGTCACTATCCTTCCTCTGTCGAACTCGGATACTTGATCAAAAGATGTTCGCTGTTGTCTACGAGGCATAACTGATCGTCTTGTGAAACAACCACAAGGTAAACACACGTGCCGAACGTACACTCGTCGAAATCTCCAAGCCTTAAATGGCGCTATGAGGTGGCGCCACAGGCGCGCGTGATGTGCGTCTACGCTGAAATTCTAATCAGTTACATATCTCATCGCTTTAAACCCATGGTGTAAATTTCACTTGATTCGGATGCTTCCTTCAGGGTGTTGCATTTACGGTGGCCAGCAGTGTAGATCGCTGGAGCAAAGAGGCGAACCTAGGGATTGTAAAACAGCGCACGTCTCTCCCATTTCCGAGAAGGCTCGTCTACAGGTGCACATAGATGCACGATATATCGTTGGCGTCAATCTGTCGCAGAACTGTGGAACCTGTTACATGTTCATGTGTTGTGACTGTTTTGGAGAAGGAAAACTCCTCCGTAAAAATCAATCAGAATTCTGCGAACAGAGATCTTGCGAAACTCACCCGCTGTGTTTCTCCGTGAGATGTACAGCGCTGGTGACATAGGCGCTCTGGTCGATGCCGTGTTCAACTGCCGGAAGGCGTCTTATACTGTGCTGCACTGTTTTTTACTGAAAAACACGAGCTTAGCGAGTATCAAACCAGACTTACGACTGGATTCAAGACTTCCTTGCAGACAGAACTCAACACGTCGCTCTTGACGTAACAAAATCGACAGATGCAAAGGTAATTTCCATAGTACCCCAGGGAAGTGTGATAGGTCCGTTACTTTTAGGATGTACCTAAATGATCTAGAAGAAGGCGTGGAAGTTCTTTAAGATTGTTCACAGAAGATGCCGTTGTGTATAAGTGAGTAGCAACGTCAGAAGACAGTAACGATTTGCATAAGGATAAAATAAGGGAAATCAGAGCTCGTACGGAAAGACATAGGTGTTCGTTCTTTCCGCGCGCTACACGAAATTGGAATAACAGAGAATTGTGAAGGTGGTTCGATAAGTCCTCTGCCAGGCACTTAAATGTGATTTGCAGAGTATCCATGGAGATGTAGATACGAAGAGCTAATGGATGATGTACGTTAATAAATGCAATATATTGCGCATAGATGGGAAAAGAAATCCACCGCTTTAAAAGTACAGTATTGGTGACAAATTGCTGGAAACAGTACATGCCGTAAAATAGCTTGGAGTAACTATCCCGAACGACGCTTGGAAGAATAAACCGCATAAAACAGCAGTAAAAGCAATTAACAGACCAATTAAAGAAGAGGCTGTACAACGCTTGCTCGACTGAATTTTTTAGTGGTGTTCATCGATTTGGGACCCTTACCAGGTTGGATTGACACAAGAGGTAACGATCCAACGAAGAGCGCTGCTTTTGCATCACGGGATCGTTTAGTCGGTACGAGAGCGTTGCAGAGATGCTCAATAAATTCCACTGGCAGACGCTACAAGAGAGGCGTTACGCATCACAGCGAGGTTTACTATTGTAATTACACGAAAGTACTTTCTGGGAAGAGCCGAACAACATGTTATTTCCTCACTCATTCTCGCGAGATGAGCACACCCAAAAAAATTCAGGAAATACAAAGGATTACGGAGAGTCACAATTCGCACTCGTCGTTCACTAATGGAGCAGGGAAGGGGACATCAGTTTGCGGTGCTACAAATGCCAACGTCACCTTCTGGTGGCTTGGAGAGTGTTGATGTAGATGTAGACTCAGACGCCATGTGGTATGGTTTCAGGATGTCGGTTCTCTCTCGTGCGAGAGCGAGAAAACTACCTTGATCAGCCGTGTGACCCGACTGCAAGTTCATCACCAAGATGAAGAAGACGCTGTATTCCCTCGGTTATTAAAAATGCTTCTATCGATTTGTTTCACAACTCCTGAATTAGTGTCAGGTGGGCTTTCGCGGTCTCCTAGCGCAACGGCTGGATCCACACGCTAGCCTGGAATCCAACATTTGCATTTACTGGCACAGATCCTTTCTTGAGCCCAAAATGCAAGTCTGACAACAATTTATGTACTCAAAAGTTAGTTTAGATTGACAAAATAAATTATTGGTCATCATGCTACATTGTGATGTGAAGAGCTTTACTAGTGTTTCTTTGGGAAGACATCCACTGTATCATTCCAACTGCTGTTCGTCAAGAAACTCCTGATCCAGATCCATGTCAGAGAGGAGAATTGGCTGAATGGAGCCCCAATAACATTGGAAAATAGGGCAAGGTGATGAGCCTCAAGTGCACATTTCTGTACAATGCTCAGTGAGTCGCATGTGATAGGTTTCGACACTAAGATTAACATCTAAGTTGTCTTGTAAGGACCTTATATGTATAGTAAGCCTGAACGCTATTATAGTCAAAGACTTTTTATTGAGATATTACTTGCTAGTGCTTTAAGCTTATTTCGGCTCCACTGCCATTGTCAAGCTATCTGCAAACATATGGAGTTGTTAGTGCATATATATCTACGTCTATTCGTAACCAATAACCAGTCCTTACATACGTGTTATAGTCCTAATTACCGTAACACAGTTAACCCTGTCGCTGTCTCATACTTTGTACTTCTGCATATCACGGGTGTAGCACAGACAAAATTGTTGCTCTCTAGATAAGTAATGGCTCAGGAGAGGAATTTATTGCTGAGCAGTATATACAGAGACCAATTTAATATTTTCCCCCAAATCACGACCCTTTCTGGTGCGAAAAATTGTTACCATGGACAACTGGAGCGACACTAGCGCTCCAATGGTGATAAAGCAGTCACATGCGTATTAGTTTTTAACTTACTTCTACTTAATTAACAGAACAGTTGTTATAATTTAGCGTTACATGCTTTAATAAGTTACCAAGAGACATGAATTATCGTGAGGTACATGTAAAAAAAGCAGAATCACATTGATTCATATATATAAGCTACAACTCTTTCACGATGAAGTACTTTCGAATGTATCTACAGGGTGAAATTTACTGAACTATATGAAAGAAACGTAAATAAGTTACAAACTATTGTGTGCACACACTTTATTCGACACGTATATGTAAATACAGATATTCGGATGTAGGTTATGACATGTTGGAATACCTGCCAAAACTGACGATGATGTGCTGCAGACGAATCGCTAAATTCTGCATGACCCGCTGACGTGTCGGAACATCGACGCTGTAGATGACCTCCTGAATGGCTATTTTCAGCTCAGCAATGATGTTCGTGTTATTCCTGTACATATTGCCTTGAATATAGCCCCCAAAGAAGGAATAGCATGTCTTCATATCCGGGAATATGGCGGCCAATCGAGGCCCATGTCAGTGGACTCTGGGTATCCCAGAGCCAGAACAAGTGGCCCCAAAGTTCCCCTCACACTTTCTTGCTTGGATGGGGTCGAGCTCCTTCTTGCATGAACCACATCTTGTCGAAATCAGGGTGAGCTTGGGTAATGGGGGTGAAATCACCTTCAAAACCTTCACTTACCGTTGGGTAGTCACGGTATCATCAAGGAATATCGCACCGATTATTCCGTGAATGGACGGACATTGCACACCACACAGTCACCCGTTGACGGTAAAGAGATTCGTCCATCGCGAAATTCGGATTCTCAGTCCCCCAAATGCGCTGATTTTGCTTGTTGATGAACCCATTCATAAGAAAGTGGGCTTTGTCTTTAAATCTCTAATCTAAACCACATTCATATCAAATTCCCGTTCGTCAATTCTGTGGACAATAATGTTGGCGGAAACCAACCGCTGTTCCATGGCCCTGGTTTATTTCTTCGGACAAAATACTATCAGTGAGTCGGAACAACGGTTACAGTCGACTTCGACTCGCACACCTGTAGCTTACTCACAACCATCCAGCAAGGGCTGCGAGAAAGAACATGCTAGGCTGTGCTGTGAAGATGTGTAGTTTTATTTTCCTTTTCGCAGTAAGTTTTAACAGAAAACAGGAAAGCTGTGTTATGGCTAACTTTATAATCCTTCCTATTCGTAAATCAAAACAATGCGAAGTATTCAGTATATTTTGGACAAATGGCAGCATCGCTCGTAAATACTGAAATCCTTTATTTTGCAGATCGAGTTCGGTCACTGTAATCATCTGTAAAATAAAGGATTTCAATATTTACGACCGGTCCTGGTATTTATCCAAAATATATTGACAACAATACGGTATTGATGGACACGGTTCTCAGTGGAGTTATACATCAATGCGAAATATTGTCATTAAAGGTACTATCCTCGCAGATCCAATAGCTGTAATGGTCTCTCTCATACCCAGTGTTTACGCCATGTATACCGATTTACCCATTCATTTTGACTTCTATTCTTAATGAAGGTTCCGTTTGTAATAAGAATACATAAGGTAAGAGGGCGGTGCAGAGGAGATGAGCAGAAAATGGGGGAAGAAGTAGATATAAAGGAGGGATAGGAGGATGTGGACCGAGAGATGAGGGAGGAGGAGATGGATAGAGAGAGAGTGAGGGATAAAAGATATATAGGGAGCAGGGGAAAGATGATGGACAGCGATAGGGGGAGGAGGAACAGATGGTCAAAGGAAGGGAGAAGAGGAGAGAGGTAGAGAGCGAGAGGGGGAGAAGGAGACGTGTATACAATTCCCATACATGTTTAGCAATTGCAAAGATTGTTATAAATATTTCCTGGGTCAGTTTCAGTTTGCCCGTCCTCTTGGAAGTCCCTGCTTCTTCAGATTATCAGTAGCAAAAGTCACTGGCCATCTGGCTCTGTATGTGGTTTCAAAGGCTAATGTTATCCAAATAATTGTCGATCTAGAAATGAAGGTTGTTTAACAAGTAAGATTTCGTTGCCAGCCGGAGTGGCCTAGCGGTTCTAGGCGCTACAGTCTGGAACCGTGCAACCGCTCCGATCGCAGGTTCGAATCCTGCCTCGGGCATGGATGTGTGTGATGGCCTTAGGTTAGTTAGGTTTATGTAGTTCTAAGTTCTAAGGGACTGATGACCTCAGACGTTAAGTCCCATAGTACTCAGAGCCAAGATTTCGTTATGTTGTTGTTGATTAAGCGCGTCGAGTATTGGTATTATTTACTCCATGCTTTGGTGATTACGGGTGATTACGTTACTTTTAGATACAGGACGCACGAGTATTGCTACAAAATGTGTCTACTTACGCGTCGACGCAATGCGCAGCGGTGAGGACGGCGGTGGTCGAGATGAGGGAACCGCCGCAGAAACCGGAGCCGTCGATCATGAGGCCCGCTTGGAACGGGAACTGGCCCTGCACGGCCCGCGAACCTTGCACCACGCGCTCTTCTGCGGATGCTGCGGAAAGCAAGCCATCTCATATAGGTACTGGGAAAGAGAAATTCTTTGTTCAGGTGGTCACGACCGAATTCTCTTGGGCCTCGGGGGGAGAGGGGGGGGGGTTACGGAGACCGGAAGAAGCGAGCACTGCTCACTGTCCCCGCCAGAGTGACAATGCAAGGTGTGTGGGTTGGGGTTGGCGGCGGGGAGGGGGGGGGCAAGGGGGAGGGAGATTTACTTTCCTCATGCACTTGTGGCAGTTTCGTATCTTCTGTGACAATAAGAAGTGCCACAGGAACTGCTTCGTCATTGTTTGCGAGGTATACTAATTAAGAACGCAGCACAAAATGGCACCACAATCACTTCGTAATACGTATTGCACAAACAGAAACGCCGTTTTTCAGATCGTTAATGTTGGCAGCAGTCGGACGCAACATACTCGCCGCCCGAAGTCGACCCCCTCCTACCGATTCAGGAGCAGTAATTCAGAACGTCATAAACGAATAATGGAAGTATCTCACTGGTGTGATGAGAGGGAGGGGTTGGCAACAGCGATAGTCTCGAGTTCACGTCTCTGTCCGCTACGAAATCCTAATATGTCAGGAAATTCTCAGCTAGTTATCTTTTAGTGGTCACCTTGTAACACTTATATCGATTAGTAGTAGGTTTTTATCAGGTAACTGTGTATCTACGGTAATGGAGTGTGTGTTCTTTGTTAGTTGAAGTCCTTGATTTGTGACAGGAGATTAGACTGTTATAATGTATATATGGAAAAAGATAAATGATTGTTCAAAATAATAAAATTTGGTAATAGATGTATACTTCTACAAAAAAAAAGAATGTGTACTGGAAGCTGGTTTATGCTTACGGCATTTGTGTTTGTAAAATGTGAAAGAGGTAGGGAAGGGGAAGTCCCTTCGCAACGGAAGCGGCACGGTGCGATGTAAAATGTGGTTTTGGCGGGCGAACTGTGTGGCTACTTGGTGGGAACGGTACACATCGACGGTGCCAAGGGAGGTAACTGGAAGCCGTTTTGAAAAGAATTTTGCCTCTGATGTGGATTTGGCTGTTGCCTAGTACTCTCGGCAATTAGTAATGGCTCTAACACGTTAAAAATCTGTCGCCAAGAAGTAATTTTATATACCATTCAAACATCAAGAGCCGTGTGTACAGTTAGCCTCCATGTCGCTTGCCACCACAACTTCACCACTGCTCCACTAACTTCATGCATACAGATATGTATCAGAGCATGGACCAGTTAATTTGTGCGAGTGATTTTAATAATAATCATAATGCTATAAATCTGCGTTTGGAACCATGACTTCCATCCTGATCATGAACCTATGCAGGGTCCTCTCCTGTTTCAAATAAACTAGTGATTTATTTATGTTGGTCAAATGTGCAAAGATTAGCAAAAGTTGAAGTTAAAACCACAAAAGTGAAGATGGTTAGAAATTTCCTAAAGTACTCTTAGTATAGTGAAAATATCGTTTCGCAAAAATACAGTCTCAGATTGTGTATATGTTACTGTCTAAAATAGCTGCATCACAGGTGATGAAAGGGGCAAATAAGTTACACTCATTTGAAACTTAATTTAGTCTCGAGTACTATCATGGATGATTTGTTTTTTGAGTTAATTGAGTTCAATGTTGAATAATTTGCCTTGAAAAGTAAAATATAACCTATCCCAAGTAAAGTTAAGAAGTGAATTTGTTTTAATTAGTCTTTTCAACTGAAATATTCATAGACTTAACTAGTGATATTATACCAGTTTATGGGTCCCCACCATTTTCGTCTCATATTAGAAAGATAATTGGAATATCATTGCTAATAAGAAAATCTGATAGATTTCTATTAATGGGGGTACAAACAATGTAATTGTGATATTATTTGTTAGTGGTTGTCACATGTTAGTTAAGTCAGAACCCCCTCCCCCCCCCCATGTCCTAAATTTAGTTCTGCACTTCTTGCAGTAACATTTCAGTACTGGTTCATGTAATAATCTTGAGTGTAACTGTTATTAGTATAAGTTTGGTACATTTTTGCTTTCCGTGATTTCCAGTTTGTGCATTATTGGTAACTGCTGCTATGCACAGCTCAGAGTGGCCTGAGTCAGTTTGTATCCTGTGTGATATTCAAAGGGAAATATTAATGAAAGTAACTTCAACAACAACTATTCAATTTTCTTAAACATATATTTCCGAATTATTGGGCTTAATTTGGCGGTCGACCGTTCATTTTTTCATTCTTATATGAATTTTACTACTTTCATTAACCCCAAAGTTAAAGTCTGTTTAGTTTTCTGTTAGTTGCAATATATTCAGTATTGCAGTCCGATACCTTTATCCATTAGATACACATGCAGTCAACATTCCCAAATCCTCTCAGGGGGTAACATTAGCTTGTGTCACGACAGGTTAGTGTTACACGTGGCTTTTCCCGTGACAGGACTTTATGTTCTGTAGTTAGGGAAGAGTGGCGTATAATGTATAACGAACTAGTGTTATAACATGGATATCAACGATTTAGTGAACGAGACCACACTGATTTCATGCTCTAACAGTAAGATCGATTACTTTGGGGAGTGACAGCTTTTCCCGTGACAGGACTTTATGTTCTGTAGTTAGGGAAGAGTGGCGTATAATGTATAACGAACTAGTGTTATAACATGGATATCAACGATTTAGTGAACGAGACCACACTGATTTCATGCTCTAACAGTAAGATCGATTACTTTGGGGAGTGACAGCTCTTAGGCAGTTATGTGTAAGAAATTTGCACCATTCGTCTTTCCACTGTAAAAGAAGAGTTTGACAAATATTACTGGTGAAATTAGTTGAAGTCGATAAGACTTCACGAGAATTTACGAAATTCACCGGCGGACTCTGCAGGTGAATGAACTTTAGTTATCAGTTCGGAAGATCCCCTGAATAGAGAAAGGTAGGGTTGCCTTTCTTCAATTCTCCTTCTTCGTCTTCTTCTTTTAGAATGCAGAGCACATAGTTCATATCGGCCCCTACTGCAACTTTGGTTGAAAGTAGTCACGGTCACACTGAGGATGCCTGTTACAATATTTTTCCGCTTGCAACCAAATGGTCACCTCTATACGATCTTATAGGGAATGCTCTAAAATTTCACTTACAAAATTATAAGACCTGCAATGGCGACCGAGTGGACAATATTCTGAATTAGAACCCATGTCCAGAAACGTATCGTTTCCGCGCTACAGCTATTTGAAAACATGTTTGATGCAATAAGTTAGTCATGGTGGGAGTGATTACGTCGGATCGACTAATATCATTTGACGTCTGTTGTATCTTTCTGCCCTGGTTCGAGCCTCATTCATGTGTCTGTGACTGTTACAGCGACTGGTTGAGTACACGTTTGCACAATACCAAGAGTATCTGTCAACGAGTTCTTTGTCTGTCAATGAATAGAACTGTAGAACATGTTATGCACTCGGTCGTGCCTAATAAATTAATTGTGAAAATGGTCGCATTACCAACATGTTATCAAATGGCTGTAGTACGGAGACGGTACGTACCGAAACATTGGTTCCAGTTCACCATATTATCTACTCATTCACCTCTAAAAATCCTAGGAGTTTGTAACGGTAGTTTTAGAGTATGCTATTTATCTTAATAGCAGATCGTACATGCCGCCAAAATGCCAAAACAAGTCCAAATGCAGCTTCGACTGTCATCCCTTTATTAATAACACAGTGATGGTTCGCATTCACTCGACTTGTACTCATCATAAGTAAACAATAATTGTCATTATTCGACGACGAAGACACATACTGAACAATTGCATCGTTCTTCTCTGGGATATTGTCCTTCTTAACAAAATGAGATTGTGTTACGTGTTAATCGACACGAACACTTTTCATACGAAGTTTTAAGGTCTCCTCACGTACATCGTAATGAATGGAAACAAAGTGAAACGAATCCACATTGTTCGATGTTTGAACTTGGTTAGTTCAAATCGTTCAAATGGCTCTAAGCATTATGGGACTTAACATCTGAGGTCATCAGGCCCCTAGACTTAGAACTACTTAAACCTAACTAACCTAAGGACATCACAGACATCCATGCCCGAGGCAGGATTCTAACCACCGCGGTTCCCATTCTAAAGGATATTTTTGGCTCAGAAACGGGTGGTTCGGCCAATAAATTGTACCGTAAAGGAACAGTTCGGAGACGATTATTGTTTGCATGAGCGACACAATGGAGGCTAGTATAAAGCAACATCTATGAGGCAATGACCTGGAATCATCTAGCCTGTCCCAAGTCCGGACATTTGGGTGAGATAGAACGTCGACCCCAGAGCCCGACATCGCTACCTTCTCTAGTTTAAAAATGGGCTGCCATTCGTCTACAGACAGACGTCTCACTGCTATACTTGCTATAACAGTACAAAGGTTTTCACAGTTCCTTTTAGTTATTCTGACGATCGCATTTTCGTCGAGACGGTCTTATGTGTATGTGGCTGACGTAGAGCTTTGGCAGCCTGCACAGTGAACTTCATCTGAGTGTGTTACCTAATCTGGTGATTTCTAACAACGACGAAACGCATTGTTGTTAAATAAAAATAATTTCGCAACCAAGATTATTTTATTTTTAATATAGGAATTGATAGTGGTTCAAATGGTTCAAAAGGCTCTAAGCAATATGGGACTTAACATCGGAGGTCATCAATCCCCTAGACTTAGAACTACTTAAACCTACCTAACCTAAGGACATCACACACACACCCCTAGACTTAGAACTACTTAAACCTACCTAACCTAAGGACATCACACACACACACACCCATGATTCGATTTCTGAATCGAACCTGCGACCGTAGCAGCAGCGCGGTTACAGACTGAAGCGCGTAGAACGGCTCGGCCACAGCGGCCGGCGAATTGATAGTGTGTTGAAAGGAATGTTATTAAATGA
The DNA here is from genome assembly GCF_023898315.1 of Schistocerca nitens. Taxonomy (NCBI): domain Eukaryota; kingdom Metazoa; phylum Arthropoda; class Insecta; order Orthoptera; family Acrididae; genus Schistocerca; species Schistocerca nitens. Next base: position 638,226,624 of record NC_064615.1, on the reverse strand, counting down.
AAATTAGCGAAACTAAAACGAAGGTACTTGAATTAAATCAGGTGATGCTGAGAGACTTAGGTTTGGAAACGAGACTCTAAATGGGCCAGATGATCTTTCTTATTTTGGTAGCAAAATAAGTGATGTTGACCCAGGTGGGGAGAATATATAATGCAGATTGCAATTACAAGAAAAGCGATTCTGAAAGTGGGAAATTTCTTAGCATCGAACATGGATTTAAATGTTAAGAAGTGTTTTCTGAAGGTATTAAAATGGAGTTTAGTGTTGTACATAAGTGTATCGCGGACACTTAACAGGTCAGACATTACGAAAGTTGAAGCTTTTGAGATGTGGTGCTACAGCAGCACGCTGAAGATTTGATGTGCGGATCAGTCAACTAATGAGGAGGTACTGAATCATACTGGGAAGAAAAGCGATTTGTACTACAACTTGACAAAAAGAGGCGATCCGTTTATAGGATCAGTCTGTGGTATCAAGAATTAGTCAGTTTGGTGAAGTAACTGGTGTCGGGTAAAAATTGGAAACCCAGGTTTGACTACATTGAGCAGGTTAAAATAGATGTAGGCTGCAGCAGTTATGCAAAGACGAAGGGTTTTGCACAGGATGCACTAGTGTGGAGAGCAGCAGCAAACCAATCTTCGGACTGAATTGATTGCAACAGGTTCCGCATGTTGTGAAAAGGCCGAACTTGGAACCAAAGACGTAACTACTCTCCTAGATTTTATATTGTTCTCTCATGCACTCTGTCACTTACCAGGGATCCTCTTGGTTGCAGGGGGAGAAGGCGGCGCACGCGGCAGCTTCCTGAGGTGCGACTGGGAGTGCAGCCTGGCGGCCCGCCGCGGGTCCGCTGCCTGGAAGAGAAGTCAGTGGTCAACACAGGACATACGTAACCCGGCAGGAGACCGTCTTGAACCTAGCCGTGACTTAACTATTGTACGTCCACCGATACCAGAAATCTATTTACCAGGGGCTTCCAGGAGATGGTCAGCAGATTTTTTTAGTATTGTTAGCGGCAACATCGATGCTGAGGTGGTTGCTTCTTTTTTTGCTGTATGTGTTACTTATGGTGTGTTCGGTAGTTCAGAGGTCAAGTGGTGTTCCGCGAAAGATTAGTAACGTTGTATCCAGAGCGCTGGGCGATACATTTGAGGATGGATATACTGTACAAGTGTCAATAAGGCTGGTGCAAGTAAACATAATCAACAGTTGAACCTTGTACGTCTTACCTACCACGATCAGCGGTGTAGCTCTTATACTCACTTCTCCTACGATGATACCAACCAATGCTCTATGAATTATGGCACTAGTGATCTACTGAGTCCTATGTTTTCTGATCAGCACCATCGCCAAGCTATTGATGTGATTGCAAATGGACCACGACTAGTCAATCAAAATTTCACTGGTTGGGGAGCCCATTGTTAGCGTTCCTGCGTCGATGCAAATGAATTGTTGTTATCTAACAATAGCATGTAAAGCGACTAGCTACACGGTGGTCCACTTATCTGCTGTTACAGTGGCAAGTGAAACTCATAATACTCCACAGCTGAGTAATGCCTAGATACACGCTTTTCTACACTATGATGTAATGCCTTAATTATCATGGAGCCGTCTGTACGAAATAGTACAACATCACTTCAAACTCTGTGCAAAGCAAATGGTTCAAATGGCTCTGAGCACTATGGGACTTAACTGCTGAGGTCATCAGTCCCCTAGAACTTAGAACTACTTAAACCTAACTAACCTAAGGATATCACACACATCCATGCCCGAAGCAGGATTCGAATCTGCGAGTGTAGCGGTCGCGCGGTTCCAAACTGTAGCGCCTAGAGCCGCTCGGCCACCACGGCCGGCTGTGCAAAGCAAAAACGAATAAAAATAGCAGTATAGTATATGTATCTTGCAAAAAAAGAAGTTAGGAAACGACATTTCTAGACACGAGACTGCATACACAAACGATGTCGCTAACGCTCGTCTTTGTGTGTGGTGTTAGACTCGGAAGTCCAATTTCAGATGACAGAAGAATTTTCAGAGCTATTAATTGCCCGGGAACTGGAAAAAGAGATGGTGGCGTACGAGTTACTGATAAACATATTTTCACCAGTGTTCTGCATTGTATTCCAAATCTCGCAGCAGTGTGTCATGGTCTAAATACAGAATAAAAATATTAAAAGAGAAACTACTGGTAAGGCAGAGGAAATACTCGATATAAACTCGCACGCATAAACGCAACACTGTACAGACAATCAATTACAGACGTCAGAGCGAACCACAGCGCTCTGTATGAATAGGTGGTGAGCTTAGCGGCAAGTGATACGCACATTGACTTGCTCAAAGACCAGCAGGACAGCAATGAGGCGTGGACGAAGGAGTGTCCTCCTGTGGCTGTCGGGGTCAAACCGCACCATCTCAGCAGAGGCGGTATGTGCGGTGTTGGGTGTCTTCCCAATCGACACAAAGATCAGACATGGGACCGCATGCTACTGGCTAAAGAGAGGAAGCCGTGAAAAAATCAAGGAAATAAAAGCGGAAGGCATTGAATACTTGGCGGCTGGTTGTCTGGCAACAGGAGACAAAGGCCGTGATGTGTACAACTTTTTTCCGAACGTCGGGGAACGGTTACGGGTGAATCGTGCCAACTATGTCAATCCCGTCCATGACATGGTTCATTTCCTGACTGGCCATGGCCCATATCCAGCGAACCTACAGCGCTTCTCACTTTCTGGGACCGCAACTGCCAGTGCGGCGAACATGGATCCCCTGAACACATCGTATTGTACTGTGAGCAGTACACACACAGCCGAACACAACAGTAATTGTAAGAGAAACACTACAACACACACTCAGCGGCTTACAGAAATGGGGAAAACTAAATGAACTAGTAGACCATATTTATAAGAGAGAACACATCATCTATAAGAAGATGAGACTTTACTGGCATCGTAGCAGACGTCAAAGAGACGACTGGGTTGCTTCAGATGATGACTCCCGTACTACGGACTCCTCCAACATCGACATAGACGACATAACACGTGAAGAAGAACTTGTAGCCACCCAAAATATTGGAATGTTAAATATAGATCAAACCAGAGAGACATATAGGACGAAGAAAAAATGCTGCAAGTAGGGATCGGCATGCGATTCCTCATCCAGGTAAGACAAAAGTTTAGATATCAAAATCAGATCGGGCACATTTTGAAAACAGATGTATGAAAACGAGGAGCTGGCAACGGTTACATGGTGCAGTGCATTCTATTGTACAGAGAAACGTGTACCACTCTGCATGTACTGTACCAGCCGTCGTAGCTCACTGAGTACACTTGTGGGACATCAAACCCACATCCACCATGTAGCTATGATTCAAATACTTGTCAAGTTCCTTTTTTACTTTTTAGACGTCTGTTCCCCAGTTCTCGTCGTTTATAAGCAGTACATAATTTTCCCGCATGACAGTAGCCTATCGTATGTGTTTATAACTGCGCAGTGCACAGCCGTAAATGGTCCTGTCACGTTCATGTGGGTCAGCTTCCTTATGGAGTACACAAATGAAGAATACATCGATAGGCTTTTGGTGCCAGGCGCATCCGATAAAGAAACTGCTGCTGCTGCTGTTGCTGCTCATACCTACGCTGCACAGTACTACCGAAGGCGCAGTTCCGAAAAAGTCGCCTGGAGCTACGCCTTCGGGAAACGGGTAATTTCGTCCGCAGGTAATGAACGGGGGTCGTCCAAAGACTAGATGTACTCCGAAGACTGAAGACGTAGTTGTTGAAACCGTTCACCAGGCACCTCAGCGAAGTACCAATGATGTTTCCAGACAGTTCCAGATGTCTCAAAGACCGGTTATTGAAGTGTTACACGATGAAAGAAATGCATCCATATCACTACACGATATATCGACACCAGCGGCCGAAAGACCGCATTCGACGAATACAGTTTTGTGAATGGCTTTTGCACCAATATAATCAACATTTTATAAATAACGTGATACGAACTGACGAATACAGCTTCATTCGTGAAGACGTTTTCAACCTCCACAATACCCATTATTAATCGGAACACAACCCACATGTTACCCGTAAATGTGGCTTTTGGGCATTCTTTGCCATCAACCTGCGGGGTGGAATTGTGGAATGAGTGTTTTTTGGCTCTTACTAATTTTTTTCTTGAGTCATTAATCTGACTGGTCTGATGCAGTCCGCCACGAATTCCTCTCCTGTGTCAACCTCTTCACCTCGGAGTTGCACTTACAACCTACGTCCTGAATTGTTTGCTGGATGTATTCCACTCTCTGTCCTCCTCTACAGTTTTTAACTTCTACAGCTCCCACTAGTACCATGGCAGTTATCCGCTGATGTCTTAACAGATGTCCAATCCTCCTGTCCCTTATTCTTGTCAGTGGTTTCCATGTATTCCTTTCCTTGTTGATTCCGCGTAGAACCACGTCATTCCTTTTCAGTCCACCTGATTTTCAACACTCTTCTATAGTATCTCCTCTCGAACGCTTCGATTCTCCTCTGCTCTGATTTTCCCACAGTCCATATTTCACTACCATAGAATGCTGTGCTCCAAACGTACATTCTCAGAGATTTCATCCTCTAACTGAGGCCTATGCTTGACACTAGAAAACTTCTCTTGGCCAGGAATGCCCTTTTTGAAAGTGCTAGTTTGTTCTGTATGCCCTCCGTGCTCCGTCCGTCATGGGTTATTTTGCTGCCTAGTTAGTAGAATTGCATAATTTCATGTACCTCGTGATCACCAATACTTGACGTTAAGTTTCTCGTTGTCCTCGTTTTTGCTACTTTTCATTGCATTCGTGTTTCTTCGATTGACTTTCAGTCGAGTTGCTGGATGATTTGGATGTGCCCTTCTATCGTACGTTTCTTTGCAGTACTGTGTCTGACACATTACAAAAGGTTCCACTTATGCTGGTGACAGTCATGGTTTCAGCATGATGATCCACCGCCACACTTTGGAACGAATGTGCGTAACTAATAAATGAAGCTCTTCGAGCCAAATGGATTGGTCCATTGTTCTAATCTCCACGTTCCCCTGACCATAGTCCACTACATTTTTATTCGTGAGGTTACTTACCCCGAACAAGTTTCTAGTACTTCACCCATGGATGTACATGACCTGATAGTTCGCGTCCACGCCGCTTCGGCAATGGTTGGATGCAGATGTCTTGCGTAGGACCCAGCGAAGTACTATCCCGCAAGTGGCGAAGTGTATGTCAATGTAAGGTGGTCGTTTTGGACATCTTCTCTAAAGATAAAATTGCTCGTACATGTATGTACTGGATCTGTGAATATAAGCCTGGACGTCAGACATACTGAGTGGAATTATTGTGTGTAGCATAATGTGCAATCCAGTGTAACCTGCCTATTGTGTCTTTTGTGCCTCACTGGATACTGACGATGTTACTATATCCACTATTTATTTTCTATTGGCTTTATTTGTGTCATAGACGAAACAAAGTGAATCGTTTGCGTGAGTAAGAAGTTCATGTTATGTCTTAATGTTTAAATAAAGATAATAGTAACGGAAAGATGTATACAAGACACCACATTGTGGAAGTATAAATTAGATACTGCTTGACGCTTTTACCGAAAAAAAAAAATGTTTGTCGCGAACAGTATTCGCACATTGACGAGTCTGAATATTCATTCCGCACAGCATTACCTCGTGTCACTGAGCTAACGGGGCAGCTCCAGTAGAGCGCCGAGTTCATGCTGCATGTTGTTGGTCATGCCGCAAGCAGTACAGCGTTTCCATAGCCTCGTTTTTAAAATCGTATTTCTGTTAAGCCTATTGGTGACACTAGGTTCTGCTAGATACACTTTTGTTTTGAATTGGGCTGAGAAATCACATGCGCACCGACAAGTATGACATTTTTCTTCACTCTGCATGTTATCACATAATCGTAGCCGGTTATTGTACCAGACGCCTCCTTAAATCTGTTATTATAATAACGTAGATTTTCCTGCACTTAATGTAAATTAGGATAAGAGTAAACACACAATAAAACACTTGAAGAGACACTATACATTGCATAAACAACACATATCAATAGTTACCCTTTATCACATAGTGTAAAGACACGATGTAGAATGTGTAACGTAGTGTGGCTGACAAACTTCTAAAACACTAACCTATGATTAAGCAGACTATCATATCAACATCCTTTAGTAAGTAAACTTGGGAGGTACTGCCGGGGATGTCGGACTCGAGGTCTCATTCCGAGATCTCATTCTGGGGCAGAGCAGGTGAAGGGAGCTCTACTACACAGATCCTGTCCCCTTATATTGATGTTCTTAAATCAAAAATGTTTTATAATTTTCTGTTTCCAAGATATTGTGCAATAGTTTTGTAAGTATGATGCAGTTTCCATTTACACAAAGAACGAGGACAAAAGATCTGCACAAGCCCTCCCCCACCCCCCCCCCCCACTCCCCCTCCATCCACCACCCACGAGGAGCCCATGGCCTCAACTGCGTAGCATGAGTGCTGCACAGTGGAAACCACTGGTCCTAGCTAATCTTACCGAGTGGACCACTACAGGCCATACAAAACATATCAGAAGCTTGGCGATCGCAGCATGGAAAATAAAGTGTCTCTTGAAATGAAATCATATGAAATTTGTGATGATGATCCATTCTTTGGATGAGAACGTTAAACTCGACGGTACCCTTGGTATGCCATTGGGTTTCATCCTACCGCTTCTTGCATCATTATGCAGCACTACATGCACCTATACTGAAGAGATCCCACACAACCCTGGCACAGCCATTGGAAAGGGGCCGTTGTTCGTACATAATGGAAGCCTCTCGAGGCGTCCCAACTAAGAATACCGTATGGCCATTTCTTTCTTTCCACATATGATTACAATTTTAGTGGATCAAATGTTGGAGAAAAATAAATACATCTACATTGTATCTGGTAAGAACCTGCAGCAGAAATGTCCACAGTGTAACAATCTTAGTAGTGCATATTTTATATGGTTTTAAATTAACGGCATGTGGAAAATAGTTACAAACTGATTCTGATTTTACGAATCTACTACAACTCATTGTATTCGAATTATTGGTGCTTATGCGAAAGGTGCACCACAGTTTTGAAATCATTGCCTCCTGGGCATATCAATATCTGAACTCTAAGATAATACTATTTAATTCAAATCATTTGCAGTACAATAATCCTACTCATAAAATAATCTCCACTTTCTAATTCCTTGTTCTTACAACTTTCGTAAAGATTTATATCAAAAAATTTTACTTGACACTCACCAGCGCAGAAGCCAGTAACAGAATAACCACTAAAGCGCACTTCATGTTGGTCACCAGTGCGAAAGACGTGATGTGTAGCTGTTTTATACACTCAGAGCTTCGGGCACCATATGTTCCGCGACCTTGGTAATTTCCACTGCCGTGCTCGATAAAACAAATCTGATAAATATATACAAGCTCGTCACTCTGATAATGAAAACAATTGATCTCAAGTGTCTGTAGTTGGATGAGGCGATTTCAGATAGCCCTAATTAACTCGTATGGTCACAAATTGAAATTAATGTACACTAAACCATGTAGCGCCATGGACGTAAACGATAACGCAGGCTACAGTTCATGCTGTGCCGTAGTGAGGTCAGCGAAACACATCAAATTAGCAAATTATTTATAGAGATATAATCGATTTTTGTGAGAAACATCAACGAAAGAAACCTGAATAAATGGAACATGGGTACGGAAGGGCTAAGAAGATGTCGTTGTAAGATTTTTTCCTGTTCATCTCTACCGCCGTGATCTCTAAAAATTTAGTTTGTTTACCTGATAAGTCATCGGCAAGGTGGTTCTTCCAGTCGGGTCTTTGAAAAATAATTCATAAAATGTGAGGCATTTTTAGTCACAGAAGCACAATAACCATTCAGAAATATAGCGGTTTCACGAAAAGTATTTCTTCTTCTTCTTCTTCTTCTTCTTTATCTTTGATAGTCTATGTCTGTTCACTGCCGGATATAGTCCTCCTCAACATGTTTCTATTGTTTCCCTAACTTGTGGGTGTCGGTAGTTGCCAGGAAAGATTCTTGCCAAATGTTTGTGTGATTAATGTCAGTGCAATGCATAAATTGAACACCATTATGAAGAACAATAAGACGAGCAATATGTGCCGGAAGAAGGAAAGAGATTCACCATCTTGGAAGCAGAAGTAGAAAAGGCACTGAAGGAGATGAAGAATAGGAAGGCATGTGGAATTCATGATTTGCCAGCAGAACTGTTGAAGAGTTTGGGAAACAAGACAAGAAAAGAAATCGTGTACCTCTGTAACGAGATATATGACAAAGGGGAATGGCCTGATGGCCTGAGGATTTCTTTCCAACAGTTATGATACCAAAAGAGAAAAAGAGAAACGCTAAAAAATGTGAAGAGCATCGGACCATCAGTCTAATTTTTCATGCAGCTAAAGTCTTGCTGAGAGTGTTGAATAGAAGACTATATGGCAAGCTGGGTAGAGGGATTGCAGAGGAGCAGTTCGGATTTAGACGAGGAAAAGGCACAAGAGATGCTATTGGTCTGTTAAGAACTATAGGGGAAAGATATAGGGAAAAAGGTAGAGAAAACTTTGCTATTTTTATAGATTTAGAAATGGCTTTTGACAGAGTTCAGTGGAACAAGCTGATGGATATTTTGAAGAGGAAAGGAGTAGATTGGAAAGAGAGACGACTGATACAGAATCTATATTTACACCAGAAAGTAAGGATAAGGATCGGAAATGAAATGCCAGAAGGAAGCAGCATTGGTCGAGGTGTTAGACAAGGTTGTTGCCTTTCCCCACTGTTGTTTAATGCACACCTTGAAGAGATTATTGCAGAAGGCTTAGATGGGAAAAGAGCAATACGTATTGGTGGAAAGAGGATAGAACGCATAAGATTTGCTGATGACATTGTATTAGTGGCAGAAAGTGAGCGGACGGTGAATAACATGCTGAAAGATCTGAATGAAGCTTGTGTGGAATATGGGATCACAGCAAAAACAAAGATTATGGTCATCAGTACAAGAGGCGGACTGTCCAATATTACAGTAGCACAATCAACCATTAGCCAAGTAAGTGCATTTAAATATCTTGGAAGCTCAATAACAGAACACTTGAGATGTCACCAGGAGGTGAAAACTCGAATTGCTATATCAAAGAAGGCATTCAGCAGAAAGAGGAGACTGTTATGTGGCAAATTAGATACAAGTCTAAGGAAAAGGCTTGGCAAATGTTTTCTCTGGAGTGTGCCACTATATGGGGCAGAAACATGGACGCTGATACGAGAGGATGAAAAAAAGTTAGAAGAATTTGAGATGTGGATGTGGAGGAGAATAGAGAGGATAAGCTGGATGGAAAGAGTGAGTAATGAAAGAGTATTGGAAAGAGTTGGTGAGAGAAGATGTCTGTTGAATGTTGTAAGAGAAAGGAAAAAGAACTGGTTGGGACATTCATTGAGAAGGGAGTGCTTGCTAGCAGATGCTTTGGAAGGATTGGTTTGTGGAAGAAGACTGAGAGGAAGAAGGAGGCACAAGATGATAGACGACATAAAGGGAAGAGGAAATTATGCAGGCCTGAAGAGGATGACAGATGACCGGACAGACTGGAGAACTACCATGTCAAAACCTGCCTTTTGGCAGAACACTGATGATGATGATGATGATGATGATTATGAAGAACGAAACAAAACAAGTGAAGATATTTACACAGGACGTTTATGTTAGATGCGCAGAATATAAGCAAGATTTGTAATTTATTGCCGGCCGGTGTGGCCGTGCGGTTCTAGGCGCTTCAGTCTGGAACCGCGTGACCGTTACGGTCGCAGGTTCGAATCCTGCCTCGGGCATGGATGTGTGTGATGTCCTTAGGTTAGTTAGGTTTAAGTAGTTCTAAGTTCTAGGGGACTGATGACCACAGATGTTAAGTCCCATAGTGCTCAGAGCCATTTGAACCATTTTTTTTTGTAATTTATTAACTCGAAGATAAGTAAATTATAATTGGGATTTATAAGAGACACGCGGTAGCGGTGAACTTCACTGAAATCCTTTTCGAAAGTGCTGTGTATATAACACGTAGTATGAGACCCCAACCATGTTTAGGAAAAATAGTCTTTCTTAACACTCGTATAGGTTTAATGTTTCGAAAATGTTATATGTAAAGCTACAGGATAACAGGAAAACGTTTATTTTTGCGATAAAAATTAAACCCACAATTTTTAAAAGGTAATTATTTCTGTGTGGATTACGACACAAGAACTTCTGTGAGGATGATTCTTTTGGATACTCTTGTTTGAAGAATACTTCTGTATCATAGTATTGAACCATAGCGCGACTAACAGCTGGCCCCAAGTCTCGTGAAACACGATCTTTGGCGTGAAAGGCCGTGGCACGTTTGCCGCGAGTGGCTCCGAGGCCGTTTTTTCCCGGAGAGGCAATGACTGAAGCAGCGCGGAGCATCTTCCCGATATAAAGGAGGTGCACCAGAAACCGCGGTGGACGCGTTATTGATTTGGCCGACGACATTTGGAAGTGGGTGGTGGGTCGTCGTCATCCACGTCTCTCCTGGAGGCTCCAAGTTTTTCCACTGTTTGTCACGGCACGGGGGCATCGCATGCTCGGTGACCTGCGTTTAGCTCGTTGCTTTGGTGCTGAGACCATGCAGCATTCGTAAAGAATGATCTTGCTTTCCGCTATGAGTGTGTTAATAATTGCAACTGGTTCACTTCCTGTACCTGTTTGTGTCTTGCTGATTCTATATGGAACGTGGTCCAGCCCACTGTTGTTGTTCCCTGCTCCTGCGTCTGGCCAGGCGATTTGAGGAGCCCGTTGCTCGTATGAAAACACAGTAAGTTCCAATTGGTAATTGTCATAGAGTTGTGATTTTGTTGTATGTCTTAAATTATTGCGGTTTTGGATTGCTTGGAGTTAGGTAATTTTTTTTTTTTTTTTTTATACAATATGTCATTATCTGAGACGTTCAAGATTTATATATATATTTCTTTTTTGGAGGAGGAGGAGGAGGAAATTAGTGTTTAACGTCCCGTCGACAACGAGGTCATTAGAGACGGAGCGCAAGCTCGGGTGAGGGAAGGATGGGGAAGGAAATCGGCCGTGCCCTTTCAAAGGAACCATCCCGGCATTTGCCTGAAGCGATTTAGGGAAATCACGGAAAACCTAAATCAGGATGGCCGGAGACGGGATTGAACCGTCGTCCTCCCTAATGCGAGTCCAGTGTGCTAACCACTGCGCCACCTCGCTCGGTTTCTTTTTTGGCCTGGTAGGTTGTGTACTAAGCGGGCAAGTCGCTTTCTTTAGTTACTTGGAGCCCCAAATCTTGTTGCATCTATTTTGGTGAGTTAAACTTCCAGTCCAAGCTTGCATTTAACGTAGGTGAAGTTCACGAGCCAACAGTCTGCGTCTCTCTTCCACCTATGCTTTCCGTCCCAAGCGACAGTTAACTGTTTATCGTCTCCACCTCGTGGCGTGATCTGAAGCTGAATCTCAGTTGGCCACTGAACTTCTTTATGATACAGTGTAAGTCGAGGTTGTTACCTTGGCCAGTTACCTTATTATCTTTTAGCGACCTATCACAACTGTCTTGTCTAAACTGTCAGCGTCTAATCTGATGACTCAGGTTTTTACTCTTTTTAACTAAAAGTTACTTATCTGTTCATCAGGGTATTATTTTATGTTCGTGCCCTGTGGGGTGTTCCCACTGATTGATTACAATAGGAGGAGTGTGACGAGCAGCGTATCGGACCTGGCGTAAGTAATTTCGGGGCCGCTCGTCCGAACTACACTGACTGATGTGTGGTGGTTTCATATCAAGCAGCTTTAATTATTTTTGTTTCTTTCTAATGGATTTCTTTTACGTCAATCTGAATTATTTGCTGTATTTTAGTCAGACACATTCTAAAGATCTTTATTGCCTGCCTGTTTAGAAGACAGTTTTCCTATCAAGTTTTATTTGTTGTAAAACACTTTTATTCGGAACATTCTTGAGTTTTGTGCTTAATCGTTTATCCTTTAGTAAAGGGTCAGAACCTTTAAAGAGATTGTTTTATTGATTATCATTACTGTTCTTAAATTGTTTTATCTAATTAGTTGGTTTTGCCTCAGTGTGTCAAGGTCCTTTTGATCTAATTGGCAAAGTTACTTTCCCAGGGGAGTGTTAGTAAAAATCTTGATACAAATAATTTTCAGTCCTTATTTTGTCTAGATCATCCACTCCCAGGCAACCTTACACTAGTAGTGCGTACCAAATATATGTTGCTGACAGCAGACACCCCTTAGCACTTAGCAACGGGGTTAATGTCAGTAGTTCAACGTGAAAAGGTGAGTAAATGAACCAAGAGCTACAATAATTATCCACCATTAAATACCTAACAAAATATCATCTTGTGGTAAGAAGCTGTATATCTGTAAATTGGTGGGTAGTTGGGAGTTTTCAGAGATTGTATCTGACAAATGAATTTTCGTATGGATTCATTTTAGTTAAAATTTTGCGAATTTTTCCGATGAGATTCTATCGTCGAATAATTTCCGATTTTTGCGAACGGAAGAGACCAGTGTATTTTCAATTGAAACGTAAGTAGATCTTAAGTACCTGCATTTCTAACAGAGGTATTAAGCAAAGCGAGGAGGCATATATCTTTTTTTGATTCATCAGCCTTCTGACTCGTCCGATGCAGCTCACCGTGAATTTCTCTCTTGTGCCAATCTATTTATCTCAGAGCAGAGCTGCGCGGGGTAGCCGTGCGGTCTTGGCCGCCTTGTCACGGTTCGCTCGACTTCCCCCGCCGGAGGTTCGAGTCCTCCCTCGGGTATGGGTGTGTGTGTTGTCCTTGGTGTAAATTAGTTCAAGTTAGATTAAGTAGTGTGTAAGCTTATGGAGCAATGATCTCAGCAGTTTGGTCCCATAGGATCTTACCACAAATTTCCAATTTCAGAGCAGCATTTTCACTATGGGTCCTCAGTTATTTGTCAGATGTAGTCGTACTCCAATCTTTGGCTCACTCATCAGTTTTTATCCTCTACAGTTCCCTGTAGTACCACATGTGGTACTCGCTCATGTCTTATGTCCTATCACCCTGTCCCTTTTCCTTGTCGATTTTTTTTCCGTATGTTCCTTTCCTCGCCGATTTTCCGGAGAACCTCCTCATTCATTATCTTATCAGCCCCCCTAATTTTCAATATTTTTGTGTAGCATCCCTTTTCGAAAGCTTAGATTCTCTTCTGTTCCGGTTTTCCTACATCGTGGTTTGCTACATCCTATCATTCACTACCAACCACTGCTGTACTGCATTCTCAGAAATTTCTTCCTCAAATGGAGGCCTGCATTTGATACTAGTAGGTTCTCTTGGCCAGAGCCCACCCTTTGCCTGTGCTAGTCAGCTTTTTATGTCCTCCTTGCTTTGTCCGTCATGGGTTATTTTGCTTTCAAGATAGCAGAGTTCTTTAACTTCTACTTCGTGGGGGTACAAAGGTAGCAGTTTATTCCATGACCACAAATTTTGATGTTAAGTTTCTCACCATTCTCATTTCTGCTATTTCTGATTGCTTTTATCATTTTCCGGTTTACCCTCGAACTATATTCTGTACTGATGATACTGTTAATTCCATTAAACATATCTTGTAATTATTCTTCATGTTCACTGGGAATAGCAACCTCTTCCGTGAATCATATCATCGATATCCTTAAACCCTGAAATTTCATTCCATTCTCGAACAGCCATTCTGTTTTCGCCTTTGCTTCTGCGCTGTATAGATGGTACAGTAGGGGCGAAAGGCTGCATCCCTATTTTACGCAGTATTAATCAGAGCACTTCGTTCTTCATCTTCCACACTTATTGATCCCTCTTGGTTCTTGTACATATTGCATATTATTCGCCTTTACTTTCAGCTTACTTCTATATTTCTCAGAATTCCATTTTAAACTGTCGAACGCTTTTTCCAGGAGGACAAATCGTATGATCATATTTATTCAGTCTCGCTTCTGGTCAAATTAATTCAGTCTTGCTTCTGTTATCAACTGCAGCGTCTGGACTGCCTCTTAAGTGCCTTTACCTTTGATGAAGCCGAATTGACTGTCATCTAATAGTTATTCGTCTTCTTTTGCATTCTTCTGTATATCACCTTGTCAGCAAATCGGATGCGTGAGCTGTTAAATTACTGTGCTGAAACGCTGGCACTTACCTGCTCTTGCTCTCTTAGCAGATGAATGGCTGACATTTTTCCGAAAGTATGGCGGTAGGTCTCATAGATTGTATGCACCAAATTGATTAGAAGTTGGGTTGCCACTTCCTCCGATGGTTTCAGAAATTACGATGGAATAATATCTATCGCAGACGAGAAGGATCAGTAATACTTAACGCAAGTCTTCCAAACCGTTTATTTTAATACTTGATCTAATACTGGATCACCTATCTCTTCCATATAGACTCCAATTTCTTCTTCTGTGATATCATCAGACAATGCTCCTCCTCATACCGGCCTTCAGTGCACGCTTTCCAATCATGCGCTCTCTGTTTTTCGTTTAAGGTGGGATTTCCGTTACATTCTTAATGTTGCCATCCATGCTTTTAGTTTTACTGAAGGTTATTTTGACTTTCCTAAATGATGAGATAGTCCTTCAGACGATCACTTATGATTTCTTAGCATTTTTTCTATAGCCATTTCACTTTGACATGCATTTCCTGTGTCTCTTCATCTTCTCCTTGGGATGTCGGGATGTATACCTGAATGAGGATGTCGGCGTTGCGTTGCTGTCTATTTTGATGAGAAGAAACCTATCACTGAACTGTTTAAAGTAACTCGAATCCTACTCCATTTTAACATTTTCCTTTGTTTTTGATATTATCCTATGCGTCGGTAGAAGCATGGGAGGTAGTGAATGGAACAAGCTGAGAGTTTTACTGGATATAGTTTCAAGTTATCGTTTATTAATAAAGATAATAAACACATTACAGATGGTAGCAAGAGTGATTTTACAACCAAGATTCGTGGTACATTTAATTGTTATTTGGTTACCTCAGTCAATAAATTAAACAAATTTATCATCTTGGCAATCACCAAAAACATTGTCATCTCAGTACTTCAAGCTTTTAACGAAAACTCTTCGGCTCAGAAGTTGAATCATACATTTAAGGAACTGCATAAAATTGTTTCACAGAAATGATTGACACAGCCCCAGTGCAAGAATCAGTCTAAGATCTTCACACAGTCGGATGTTTACAAAACAATCAGCTGGTGGCCATTAAATTAAACTTTGAATCATAATAGCACTCTCATAAGTATGCTACCGTCTATATCCACTCTCGGCGATAGCAGGGCACAAAACACTTTATAACAAACAAATAGGAACTACATCCACCAGGCAACAACATCAGACATACCCAATGAATGAAATGGAAGCGAAACTTAACGTTAAAATTGTTGGTGAATGAGTAAACATCTTGTCATTACAAAGAAACGTCACTTTTATCCTAGACACAGCCCTGCAATATATATAATTAAACAAGACACGAATCAACAGTAGAAGAGAACTCTAATGAGACTCAATGCTTAACACAAACATTACCAAAAAAAAGAAAAAAAATTACTTACAAGATCAACACAGCAGTAGACAACAAGACAACTTAAAGCCATGTCATTCATACAATGACTAACTAGAGTACCTTGTAAACAGTGTGACTCAATTCTGTACCACAATAACTGCCTACAATGATGTTTAAGCATAGTATTGCTTAACCCACACTCTAGGTACACGTCACACTACTGCAGCAATAAAGAAGAACACAAATACCCTCCTTCAGATGACACGGCGGTCGCAGCACAACGAACTGACCGTGACGTCACTCTGTCGATCACCGGCATGGTGGGTATTTCTTCAGAAGCAGCCCACAGCCAGCAAATCATGCTAGTATGTTCTCGTCACTTCGATATCCAAGCGAAAGTGATAGCATTGCATGATACTGCACGCCATACTTAGTACACGGTGGTGGTAAGACAGCAGGAAGAGAGCCTGCACTCATTGCTTGCAGCAATTCCCCATCATCCGTCAAGGCAACGTACTCCATGTACGACCGCGAAAAATGGCATGCACACAGCCTCCATTCGTTGCTGGTATCAGTGCACCATCAACCCGGACGACGTATTGCGTACACAGCAGCGCGCAAATAACAACAATGACAGTAGCCCCGTTGGTAGCGGCTTGGCATTCCAACGTGGATCAGTGGTAGCGTCTCAGTAGCTCTATACCTCTGCTGGCTGCTGCTACCTAACACATTCTGGCCAATAGAGTGTTGTTTTCCTCATCCGCACGCAGACTCTGACTATGTGGGCTCACCAACGGTGCCCCACTTCCACCCCGGCCACAGATAATGCTCGCCATTCGCGGCAAGATCCTCTGATATCGATGGTAGAGGCGTTAATGGAACAGATCACTTGTACTCGTCTGACTAGAAAACACTATCTTCTTTCTGCGCCCCCTTTCAGATTTTCTAGCTTCCCTATTACATTCAAAATTCTTACATTCGTGCTCCGATTTGGAGAATATGATCATTCAGTTGGTTTTCTTTCCATCATTTCTCAGGATCATCTACTCCTTGGCAGACACCTTTTGGAGCTCTGAACGGGATGCTAATCCGGAGTGTTTTGCCGATGGAGAGATTATCATGACACTTTTTCAGTTATAGGCAATACGTCTAGCGGGATCATATTACCTGTATTTAATGCAGTGGTTTCTACTGCCGTCTGCATCCACATGCCACTGATCTTTGCTGTCTGTTCAACGTTTGTGGGTAGTTTCCCGTAGCAAGAGGAAGAGAGTGGCTCTAAGCACTATGGGACTCAACATCTATGGTCATCAGTCCCTAAGAACTTAGAACTACTTAAACCTAACTAACCTAAGGACATCACACAACACCCAGCCATCACAAGGCAGAGAAAATTCCTGACCCCGCCGGGAATCGAACCCGGGAACCCGGGCGTGGGAAGCGAGAACGCTACCGCACGACCACGAGATGCGGGCGAGGAAGAGAGTGTCCTGAACCTCTGGCCGCTTCTCCGCCGTCTTTGCCAGACCATTAGCATAAACAGGGTGACTTTTTGTGCAAGAAATCTTCGGTTGCCATTGCTGATTACTTTTGTGCAACATTTAAGCTCAGTGGCTTGATTCGAACCTGAGGTCCTGGGCGTTTTGATTACTATTCAAAGACGCTACCCCCTAGCCTATATTATCTTGTCTCTGTGTTTTTGGGCTTATATTAATTTTATTTGCATTCTCGGTCGCGTTTCAGTAAACCAGTCATTACTAGTTTAGGTCCTATACTTACATTCAGGTGGCCTTGTGGCCAAGTGGTTCTAGGCGCTTTAATCTGGAACCGCGCGACCGCTACGGTCGCAGGTTCGAATACTGCCTCGGGCATGGATGTGTGTGACGTCCATAGGATAGTTAGGTTTACGTATTTCTAAGTTCTAGGGGACTGATGACCTCAGATGTTAAGTCCCATAGTGCTCACAGCCTTTTGAATCATTTGAGCTTGCATTCAGGTGTCGTAATTGTGACTGTGAATAAATTGTTATAAATATATAATAAGTGACAATGTGTGTTACGTTGCTATGCTACGGCAAATAAAAATAAAATTCCTGTATTTGAAAGACGCAACTTAAAAAATTATCTGCAGGAGTATTAAGGACGATTTCTCCATTTTTTTTAGGTAATTTAATAACCATTTTAGTATGCTTTTCATTGCTCCAAATCTGCAACACTCAACCTCCTCAAGAATTTAAGGATTATAATGTATGCTAGCTCAACAATATTTCTCCTTTACTGATTGTTCCACTGCAATTTGAATATTCTTTGCATGCTTTATAAGATGTACAGGAAATGATGCGTTAAGGTGCTTAAATATCCCTCCACTTCATTTTCTAAACATTCTTCTGTTGTTTTCCGGTAGTTCACTTTTCTCTCTGGGACAAACGTTCAATTTTAGAACTTCGTTTGTCAGTGTCACGCATGGTTACCATGATAAATTGCAGAAGTAAACAGTGCCTCCTAAATTGAAAGATTTTTTCAAAAAATTCAAATGGCTCTGAGCACTATGGGACTTAACATCTGAGGTCATCAGTCCCCTAGACTTAGAACTAGTTAAACCTAACTAACCTAAGGACATCACACACATCCATGCCCGAGGCAGGATTCGAACCTGCGACCGTAGCGGTCGCGGCGGTTTCAGACTGATGCGCCTAGAACAGCTCGGCCACAACTGCCGTCTAAAGATTTTTCAATAGATGCATTTGTGTAACTTTCCTGTATTTGGTTTCTGATGAAGATACTGCGTCGGGTCATGTTTGGTGAAATGCACGGAGATGTTAATTAACTGATTGGTTCACCAACAATGCAGTTGAAATATCCCCACAGATAAATTTCCTCCAGTTAGGACTACTGGTGCATATCGCGGGACTCTAAAACTTAATTTCTCGTTAGGACTGATAATTGTGAACATGAATGCCTGTCAAATTTTCTGGATCCATCAAAAATACATTTTATTTGGACACATTATCAGCCTCCTGTTAGTGTAACGGTGAATAGATGGACAAGTTCCAAACACGTATCTGAAACATTTCCCGATTTATGCCTAATGGAGTTATGTCTCCATGGATGTCTCAGTCTTACTGCCTTACAATACACAAAAATTCAACATTGGAACATGTTAGCTCAATGGCCGTATTTCACATTAGCTGTTATCTATTACGTATTACTTGTTTCTGTCTTAAGCATACTGCAGTTTTTTTCCTCTTAAGGATACTACAGTTTAAGAGAATGTTACTGACGAACAACAATCTACCGAAGAATCGCAAACTGAATCTCCCTCTGTGGCGTATTCTGAAGATAACAGCAACGGAAGGGAATCAAGAAGAAGCAAACACCCTGATCACCTGTAAGTACACCAATAAAAAACCTCGTCCGGAAAGTCTGAGAGGTCAAACTGAAATTAAAAAACACTCAATCCCACGTTATTGATATTTAACCAAAATATACGAGAAGTATCCAACAACAGACAGATGTTTAAGTACACAGGGCATTGCTCATTCAGTTCTCAGAAACCCAAACTAACATCACCTCGTGAGCCAGTCACGAACGCTGGCAATTATCCGACAGCAAAGCATCACAAGTTAAACGACTTCACAATCAATATTCCAAGTAAAAATTATATTAAAACCTTTCCGAGATAACCTAAAGCAAGTACTTCTCAAAAACAGACATTAGGTCATGGCAGAACAACTCGAATGTCCACTCTGATGGTGTACCAAACATCGGTCTATTTGAAATTAAATAAATCAGTAAAAGACACTATCTATGTCTAACTGAGGGCTTTGTATAGAACCTATCCTATGACACATTATTTTTGACAACCTGGAGGACTACAAGAAAGCTAATAAATTTATAGCGAGTAACAAGTTACAGTTTTACACTGATCAGACATTAGTAACATGTGCTTCAGAGACTCTGCGGCAGAACTCTTTGTGACATATCTCAAAGACAAAGATTACGATGTTAAAGACGTACGTCAAACCAAGATACGAGACCCCAACACTGCAACTTTGCCAAGATCCTTTGTAACATTATCTCAGGACATGAATTCAGAACGAATTTATATCGAAAAAGACACGTTTCATATCAGAGTCTTCATTGAAGACTACAAATTCAAAGACAATGTAAGAACAGTCAAAGACTCCATCATAGAAATATTGCCACCTAAATTCTAAATGTATAAAGTGTGCTGGCTATCATTAAACTTCTAACTGTAAACTGTAACTAAGCAACATGATAAAGTTCAGATACGTTCTGTAAAATTCATCAAAAAGCAGCTGCAAAAATTAATTTACAAATGGGTAGACAGACACCATTTTAATCCCAAGTTTGCAATACGTCCGTTACAACCAGTGATGTGGGTTAAGGAGATGCCACGGGTGATAGTAATAACTCTCATCCTCAAACTGAGAGATTTCTGGAGCTTTCCGTAGCGTAGGATATATCTCTGCTTATTTCTCAGAGTAGTCACTAGTTTGGGAACACAACCATTTGGCAGGACTAGCTGCTCCTTGTCTAGTGGTCTGTGTGTGTGTGTGTGTGTGTGTGTGTGTGTGTGTGTGTGTGTGTGTAATACAAATTGATGGGATATGCCAGGCCTATCTGAAAGACATATACCCAGAAGAATCTGCAGCCACACGTCGGATCTCTTTCTCCAGCCTGACGATTTCCTCTTTGGACACTCACCAGAACCCTGCAGTACATAGACTGTAGCATGATGTGCCCGTGAAGATTGCTTGCATCCAAGTGAAGGTTGTACCTCAAATCACCCAATGGCTTCTACTCCTCCTCACTCATTCGTGCGTTATTTGGCTTTGTGTACCTATGTACACACTTGCAGTATCCCTCACAAGTACGGTGTTATAATGGATGAACAACAGGGAAAGTAAAAACAGAAAGTAGTAATAGAGCATACCACTGCACAGAAATCAATCTAGGGCTGTGGCAAAACAGGAAAAGAAGAGAATCAGGAAATTTGACGTGTTGTGCTATAGAAGGACGTTGAAAAATAGACGGACTGATAAGGAATGTGAAGAGTCTCCACAGAAACAGCAAGGGGAGAAGTGCATGGAAAACATGGAAAAGAAGAATCGATAAGATAACAGGACATGTGCAAAGACGTCAACCGGTATCTTACTTGGTACTTGAGAGAGAAGTAGAAGGTGAAAGGTGAAGAAGAAGGTAGAGACAATACACAACTGAGAACCTTGGGTATAACTGCACCTCCGAGATCATGTGGCACAAGAGGGAAATTCTTGGCTAGTCCCATCAAACCTGCCAGAGTAGTGATGTCCCGATCTACCCCCCACCCCCCCACCCCCCAAAAAAGCCTATAAATTTAGTCATGTTTCCTTCATACTATCTTTGTACACACAATCATCAAGTTTTGTTACTTGATATCCTTCTCGGTATTGTAGCTTTAATTTTCAGTTTTGTCCAAAATTCTTTAACAAGTGTGCGTTTGTCATTTCACTGGAAGCTTGTAAACAGGCCAAAGCGTCCAAAAGTTCTGTAAATATATATAAGGTGTACTGTTGGCAGACAGAGGCTCTACTAATTAGGAATTAAGTTCATACAACCATATGCACGAACTGAATCTATTTGCATCCACCATATTAAGGTTGCCACACAGGCTGGATGAGGGCCAGTGTTGAGCTCAGCCTCATGAAATGGTGACGCCGGCATTCTGGTCAATCCAGCTGAGGAATGCGGTGACGCTCATGAAGACGTCGGCCTCGGTGGATTCACAATCGTTGGACGTTACTCACGAGACGATTCCCATCACCAACGGCTCGCCGTCTTGAGCCCGCCGTTGCTAACAGGCCTCCGCTGTTTCCCTGCAGCAAGAAGTAGGCTGTTCAGCTTACAACGCATTTGTAGACTAACACTATGCTATGAAACTCCAAATAACTTGTTGCTGTTGTTGTGGTCTTCAGTCCTGAGACTAGTTTGATGCAGCTCTCCATGCTACTCTATCCTGTGCAAGCTTCTTCATCTCCCAGTACCTACTGCAACCTACATCCTTCTGAATCTGCTTAGTGTATTCATCTCTTGGTCACCCTCTACGATTTTTACCCTCCACACTGCCCTCCAATACTAAATTGGTGATCCCTTGATGCCTCAACACATGTCCTACCAACCGATCCCTTCTTCAAGTCAACTTGTGCCACAGCCTTCTCTTCTCCCCAATCCTATTCAATACTTTCTCATTAGTTATGTGATCTACCCATCTAATCTTCAGTATTCTTCTGTAGCACCACATTTCAAAAGCTTCTATTCTCTTCTTGTCCACACTATTTATTGTCCATGTTTCACTTCCATACATGGCTACACTCCATACAAATACTTTCAGAAATGACTTCCTGACACTTAAATCTATACTCCATGTTAAGAAATTTCTCTTCTTCAGAAACGCTTTCCTTGCCATTGCCAGTCTACATTTTATATCCTCTCTACTTCGACCATCATCAGTTATTTTGCTTCCCAAATAGCAAAACTCCTTTACTACTTTAAGTGTCTCATTTCCTAATCTAATTCCCTCAGCATCACCCGACTTAATTCGACTACATTCCATTATCCTCGTTTTGCTTTTGTTGACGTCCATCTTATACCCTCCTTTCAAGACACTATCCATTCCATTCAACTGCTCTTCCAAGCCCTTTGCTGTCTCTGACAGAATTACAATGTCATCGGCGAACCTCAAAGTTTTTATTTCTTCTCCATGGATTTTAATACCTACTCCGAATTTTTCTTTTGTTTCCTTTACTGCTTGCTCAATATACAGATGGAATAACATCGGGGAGAGACTACAACCCTGTCTCACTCCCTTCCCAACCACTGCTTCCCTTTCATGTCCCTCGACTCTTATAACTGCCATCTGGTTTCTGTTCAAATTGTAAATTGCCTTTCGCTCCCTGTATTTTACCCCTGCCACCTTCAGGATTTGAAAGAGCGTATTCCAGTCAACATGCTCAAAAGCTTTCTCTAAGTCTACAAATGCTAGAAACGTAGGTTTGCCTTTCCTTAATCTTTCTTCTAAGATAAGTCGTAGGGTCTGTATTACCACATGTGTTCCAACATTTCTACGGACTCCAAACTGATCTTCCCCAAGGTCGGCTTCTACTAGTTTTTCCATTCGTCTGTAAAGAATCCGCGTTAGTATTTTACAGCCGTGACTTATTAAACTGATAGTTCGGTAATTTTCACATTTGTCAACACCTGCTTTCTTTGGGATTGGAATTATTATATGCTTCTTGAAGTCTGAGGGTATTTCGCCTGTCTCATACATCTTGCCCACCAGATGGTAGAGTTTCGTCAGGACTGGCTCTCCCAAGGCTGTCAGTAGTTGAAATGGAATGTTGTCTACTCCCAGGGCCTTGTTTCGGCTCAGGTCTTTCAGTGCTCTGTCAAACTCTTCACGCAGTATTATATCTCCCATTATATCTTCATCTACATGCTCTTCCATTTCCATAATATTGTCCTCAAGTACATCACCCTTGTATAGACTCTATATATACTCCTTCCATCTTTCTGCTTTCCCTTCTTTGCTTAGAACTGGGTTTCCATCTGAGCTTTTGATATTCATACAAGTGGTTCTCTTTTCTCTGAAGGTCTCTTTAATTTTCCTGTAGGCAGTATCTAACTTACCCCTAGTGAGATAAGCCTCTACATCCTTACATTTGTCCTCTAGCCATCCCTGCTTAGCCATTTTGCACTTCCTGTCGATCTCATTTTTGAGACGTTGCACTCCTTTTTGCCTGCTTCATTTACTGCATTTTTATATTTTCTCCTTTCATCAATTAAATTCAGTATTTCTTCTGTCACCCAAGGATTTCTACTAGACCTCGTCTTTTTACCTACTTGATCCTCTGCTGCCTTCACTATTTCATCCTTCAAAGCTACCCATTCTTCTTCTACTGTATTTCTTTCCCCCATTCCTGTCAATTGTTCCCTTATGCTCTCCTTGAAACTCTGTACAACCACTGGTTTAGTCAGTTTATCTAGGTTCCATCTCCTTAAATTCCCACCTTTTTGCAGTTTCTTCAGTTTTAATCTACACGTCATAACCAATAGATTGTGATCAGAATCCACATCTGCCCCTGGAAATGTCTTACAATTTAAAACCTGGTTCCTAAATCTCTGTCTTACCATTATATAATCTATCTGAAACCTGTCAGTATCTCCAGGCTTCTTCCATGTATACAACTTTCTTTCATGATTCTTGAACCAAGTGTTAGCTATGGTTAAGTTGTACTCCGTGCAAAATTCTACCAGGCGGCTTCCTCTTTCAATTCTTACCCCCAATCCATATTCACCTACTACCTTTCCTTCTCTCCCTTTTCCTACTGCCGAATTCCAGTCACCCATGACTATTAAATTTTCGTCTCCCTTCACAATCTGAAAAATTTCTTTTATTTCATCATACAGTTCTTCAATTTCTTCGTCATCTGCAGAGCTAGTTGGCATATAAACTTGTACTACTGTAGTAGGCGTGGGCTTCGGATCTATCTTGGCCACAATAATGCGTTCACTACGCTGTTTGTAGTAGCTTACCCGCACGCCTATTTTTTTATTCATTATTAAACCTACTCCTGCATTACCCCTATTTGATTTTATGTTTATAACCCTGTAGTCACCTGACCAGAAGTCTTGTTCCTCCTGCCACCGAACTTCAGTAATTCCCAGTATATCCAACTTGAACCTATCCATTTCCCTTTTTAAATTTTCTAACCTACCTGCCCGATTAAGGGATCTGACATTCCACGCTCCGATCTGTAGAACGCCAGTTTTCTTTCTCCTGATAACGACATCCTCTTCAGTAGTCCCCGCCCGGAGATCCGAATGGGGGACTATTTTACCTCCATAATATTTTACCCAAGAGGACGCCATCATCTTTTAACCATTCAGTAAAGCTGCATGCCCTCGGGAAAAATTACGGCCGTAGTTTCCCCTTGCTTTCAGCCGTTCGCAGTACCAGCACAGCAAGGCCGTTTTGGTTATTGTTACAAGGCCAGATCAGTCAGTCATCCAGACTGTTGCCCTTGCAACTACTGAAAAGGCCGCTGCCCCTCTTCAGGAACCACACGTTTGTCTGGCCTCTCAACAGATACCCCTCCGTTGTGGTTGCACCTACGGTATGGCTATCTATATCGCTGAAGCACGCAAACCTCCCCACCAACGGCAAGGTCCATGGTTCATAACTTAAATTGTTTGAGTAATGTCAAAAGCAGTTTCATCTAAATGTTCTCAGTAATATTGTGAAGTTGTAATGATTGTAATGTTTATGTACTTAAGCGTAGACGTGTCTATAAATTGTTAACGAATATACATTCGTCATCTTAGTAGTAACTGTATCTTTGTACAATTGGTATAAGCGGGTTGCTCTCGTGGAATGTGCCAAAGCTATTAAATGCTCGCCACTGCTTAGACACTTGATAACATGTAATGGTTAGAATAAGATGTTATGAGTCAGAACTGTGACAAAAAGCCTGTCTGAAAGTGCTCTAAATATTGCGAAAATACGTACACAGACGAGCAGTGTTACCAGTGACCGTTTTGTTTTACAAAGTGTAAAGTCTGAGCATAAAGCATTGTGAAGTGTTACTACACATTATCCTGGTTTTGTTTCTACGGTAGGAGACAGGATAAGAGACCAAAGAATTTGTGAAGGATCTCCCGGCTCTCAAAATAACATTTACCAGCATCTAATGGATGTTTATCAAAACCTAAATCATAAGGAAACTATGCTCAAGCTGATACATCAAGAGGAATATCAGATAAATAGTACGTGAAAATCATGTTCTAGAGATACTTACAAATCGTGATTATAACATGAGCACTACTACAGGTTGTACGCCAAAGCACGACGACCAAGAGGAGGGAAAGATCTGTAATTTGTTTACTTTAGTGTGGATATTAATTTCAATTGCTTTCTTGAAAAAAAGTGTAAAGGTTTTTGTCTTTCTGTAGCCACCTGAATCTGAATTTTGCTTGTAGTCAAAACTGTTTATTAACGGAGTAAATGTACTAGCTACTAAAATTTTAAAGTAATGCGGCAAGAATATTTGTGAACAGGTGAACTGCTATTTATGTGTAACTTTTTCACGACTTAACGAATTTGCATATTCGTGATACACATAATTGACATACATACATAGATATACATGTCATGAACCTAGAGTTTATCTCACCATACCGAAAGTAATTTAAATATCAGCTTGCCAGTTTTACGTGAGAAAGACAATTTTACCTTTGCAATACTGCAGTCATAACAGAAAAGAAATATTTTACTGGTTATAAAAGTTAGCATAAGCAGAATTCACTTCACAACTTAAGTAACATTCAGCTATTTGCTGTCAGTGCTTGTACTAGTATATCAAGAACTGATATGAGAACATTACTGAAAATAATATGTATTTATACTGCTTCGAAGTTAAGTAACAGAAACATCTTAATGTTAACATATACATTCATGCAGCATCCATGTTCTTCACAGTTGCCTTTGCTACACATTTAAATATAGGATCAGTAATTGCATAAAGTCGCCGTACTGTTGGTTTTCGTTCTTGGCAGCAGCATAAAAATCATAGTAACAGTAGCCAAGTTTCCTTTATATGAGATAAAGTACATAACTAAAGCAGTCGAGCTTTCATAGTTTCATGAACCTACAACTGAACACAGTAACATAATGCTCAAGCATAGAAATAACAGCACCTGATAGGTACAGAGTTTGTGCTTGTTTTGAACACCAACTTTCAGTTACTGTTTAACATTACTGTCAAATTTTACAAATCCAGACACTATCAAATTATTTTGTTGATAATAACATTTATATGAGCTATGATATTCAGACTTCTATGTAGAAGCATTAATGGTGAGTGACAGTTTGCTGTGTAAGTGGTAAGTATGCGGCACTGTTTCTAAAAATTGTGGCTCTGGAGAAGAAGATAATGAGCTGCCAGTAAGTTATTATTTGTGAGAACTGATTGGTATAACAACGGTCATCGTCCAGTGAGCAGGGCCTTTGGATTCTGATTGCCTATTTGTCATGCACGCTCTAGGCACACTAGTTATTCATCAATTATCTGGTTAGTAACTGTGTGCTATGACAAAGTGACTCTTAACTGTTAATCAGTTAATAACAGCTTGACAAATTGTTTCTGGATTATTTTTCCACGCTTAACACAAACCCCTTGTACGTAAGTAAACTATTAGAAAGCGACCGTCTACTTAAAATAACTAAAGAGATTTTCAATTATTTTTCATGACACATAATACTAATTAGTTAACTGCGAGTTAGTGATTTAAGAAAATTATTTCATAAAACATTAACAGTAAAATCAGTAAGATCAGTAAATAAAGGGCCATTGCAAACTCTGTAAAAACATAATCGACAACTGCGTTGGCTCAGTATAATTCGTACGCTATGATAGTTCCTCTGTAAAATTCAATTCTGCATCTATATCAACAAATTCTAAATTTCACTAAAACAAGCAGAAGACACATTTCAACAAGGGCTCCTATTTTCTTTTTATACTAATGACAAGAGACCAGAATTGTACCACACCACCCTTCTCAATGACGATACTGCTGTTTACAGTTCTCATACGAACCTAAACCACATTACTCTGAATTTAATCAGACACCTTGAGAAATCACGCAATGGTGTGTGCTATGAAATGTCAGTATTAACACAAATGAAACCGAAGCATTCAGATCTACATTACAACTTAGAACCCATGCTAGACAAATTTAACTGTGTGAAATTATTCTGCCAGTACTTCCAGTGCTGACTATTACACCGTATTAACTCTTGACCCCCCATGCTTGGAAACTTCATATTGATAAATCTCGAAATTTAGCCTTTTCCAGGTTTACCCCATGATGAGAGGGGCAGATCATCCATAAAAAGAAAGTTACTGCTGTGGAATATGAATCTCAACGTAGGGATGCAACCTACTGGGCACTGCTTCTGAAACTGACATATTCCGCATTCAGAATATCAAATCAAAACACCTTTCAGCAGTCTAAATTTCGAAACTGGCATTTTATTGGATAACCAGTTTCTGCGATGTATTACGCCACGGCCCCGCGACCAACGTGTAGGAAGATTCCAACCTCTGGTCCAGTCAAAATAAGGGCCAGACTTCAACGACTGGTATCCGTAGATTTTTGAGACAGCGATCACTTCAGTCATCACCTCACCTGCCCTTTAGTGAAAAAATACAAGCTTACAGAGTATAAGACCAGATCTCTGACTGTATTCAAGGCTTTCTTGTAGATAAAACTCAAAGCGTCGCTCTTAACGGAATAACATCGATAGTTGTAAAAGTAATTTCGGGGGCAGCCCAGGGAAGTGTAGCAGGTCCGTGACTGTTTTCGATGTATATAAATGGTCTGTCTAGTCGAATTCGTCAGAATCTCTTTTAGGCTGTACGTAGATGATGCAGTTGTCTATAAGAAGGTAGTTGTCTATAAGAAGGTAGAGAAGAAGGTAGAAAGGGTCTATTAGAAATTAGAAGACAGTAGTTGTCAATCAGAAGGTAGAAAGAAATTCAGTACTGTACAAGTACGCTATTCACGACAAAGTGCTGAAAAGGGTAAATACCCTAAAATGTCGAGGAGTATCCATCCGGAGCGACCTTAAGTGCAATGGCGACATAAAAGAAGCATTGAAAAAACAGATGCCAGATCCACTAAAGAAGAGACTTACAAGATGCTCGTTTAACAGATTATCGAGTCTTGTTCATTAATCTGCGTCGCCCACCAGGTAGGACTGACACAAGAGATTGAGAAGGTACAGCGAATAGAGGCGCGTTTCGTTACGGGATCATTTAGTCCGTTCGAGAGCGCTACAGAGATACCCAAAACTTCCAGTGGCAGACACTAGAAGAGAGGCGTGTGCATCACGGACATGTTTTCTATCACACGTTTGAGAGAGTACTTTCTCCCCCATGAACCATGGACCTTGCCATGGTGGGGAGGCTTGCGTGCCTCAGCGATACAGATAGCCGTACCGTAGGTGCAACTACAGCGGAGGGGTATCTGTTGAGAGGCCAGACAAACGTGTGGTTCAGTGGTTGCAGCGGCAACAGTCTGGATGATTGACTGATCTGGATATGTAACAATAATCAAAACGGCCTTGCTGTGCTGGTATTGCGAACGGCTGAAAGCAAGGGGAAACTACAGCCGTAATTTTTCCCGAGGGCATGCAGCTTTACTGTATGATTAAATGATGATGGCGTCCTCTTGGGTAAAATATTCCGGAGGTAAAATAGTCCCCCATTCGGATCTCCGGGCGGGGACTACTCAAGGGGACGTTGTTATCAGGAGAAAGAAAATTGGCGTTCTACGGATCGGAGCGTGGAATGTCAAATCCCTTAATCGAGCAGGTAGGTTAGAAAATTTAAAAAGGGAAGTGGATAGGTTAAAGTGGATATAGTGGGAATTAGTGAAGTTCGGTGGCAGGAGGAACAAGACTTTTGGTCAGGTGAATACAGAATTATAAATAAAAAATCAAATAGAGGTAATGCAGGAGTAGGTTTAATAATGAATAAAAAAATAGGCGTGCGGGTAAGCTACTACAAACAGCATAGTGAACGCATTATTGTGGCCAAGATGGATCTGAAGCCCACGCCTACTACAGTAGTACAAGTTTATATGCCAACTAGCTATGCAGATGATGAAGAAATTGATGAAATGTATGATGAGATAAAAGAAATTTTTTCAGATTGTGAAGGGAGACGAAAATTTAATAGTCATGGGTGACTGGAATTCGAGTGTAGGAAAAGGGAGAGAAGGAAAGGTAGTAGGTGAATATGGATTGGGGCTAAGAAATGAAAGAGGAAGCCGTCTGGTAGAATTTTGCACGGAGCATAACTTAATCATAACTAACACTTGGTTCAAGAATCATAAAAGAGGGTTGTATATATGGAAGAATCACGGAGATACTAAAAGGTATCAGATATAGTATATAATGGTAAGACAGAGATTTAGGAACCAGGTTTTAAATTGTAAGACATTTCCATGGGCAGATGTGGACTCTGGCCACAATCTATTGGTTATGAACTGTAGATTAAAATTGAAGAAACTGCAAAAAGGTGGGAATTTAAGGAGATGGGACCTAGATAAACTGACTAAACCAGAGGTTGTACAGAGTTTCAGGGAGAGCATAAGGGAACAATTGACAGGAATGGGGGAAAGAAGTACAGTAGAAGAAGAGTGGGTAGTTCTGAGGGATGAAGTAGTGAAGGCAGCAGAGCATGAAGTAGGAAAAAAGACGAGGTCTAGTAGAAATCCTTGGGTAACAGAAGAAATATTGAATTTAATTGATGAAAGGAGAAAGTATAAAAATGCAGTAAATGAAGCAGGCAAAAAGGAATAGAAACGTCTCAAAAATGAAATTGACAGGAAGTGCAAAATGGCTAAGCAGGGATGGCTAGAGGACAAATGTAAGGATGTGGAGGGTTATCTCACTAGGGGTAAGATAGATACTGCCTACAGGAAAATTAAAGAGACCTTTGGAGAAAAGAGAACCACTTGTATGAATATCAAGAGCTCAGATTGAAACCCAGTTCTAACAAAAGAAGGGAAAGCAGAAAGATGGAAGGAGTATATAGAGGGTCTATACAAGGGCAATGTACATGAGGACAATATTATAGAAATGGAAGAGAATGTAGATGAAGATGAAATGGGAGATACGATACTGTGTGAAGAGTTTGACAGAGCACTGAAAGACCTGAGCCGAAACAAGGCCCCGGGAGTAGACAACATTCCATTAGAACTACTGACGGCCTTGGGAGAGCCAGTCATGACAAAACTCTACCATCTGGTGAGCAAGATGTATGAGACAGGCGAAATACCCTCAGACTTCAAGAAGAATATAATAATTCTAATCCCAAAGAAAGCAGGTGTTTACAGATGTGAAAATTACCGAACTATCAGTTTAATAAGTCACAGCTGCAAAATACTAACACGAATTCTTTACAGACGAATGGGAAAACTGGTAGAAGTCGACATCGGGGATGATCAGTTTGGATTCCGTAGAAATATTGGAACACGTGAGGCAATACTGACCTTACGACTTATCTTAGAAGCAAGATTGAGGAAAGGCAAACCTACGTTTCTAGCATTTGTGGACTTAGAGAAAGCTTTTGACAATGTTGACTCGAATACTCTGTATATTGAGCAAGCAGTAAAGGAAACAAAAGAAAAATTCGGGGTAGGTATTAAAATCCATGGGGAAGAAATAAAAACTTTGAGGTTCGCCGATGACATTGTAATTCTGTCAGAGACAGCAAAGGACTTGGAAGAGCAGTTGAACGGAATGGACATTGTCTTGAAAGGAGGATATAAGATGAACATCAACAAAAGCAAAACGAGGATAATGGAATGTAGTCGAATTAAGTCAGGTGATGCTGAGGGAATTAGATTAGGAAATGAGACACTTAAAGTAGTAAAGGAGTTTTGCTATTTGGGGAGCAAAATAACTGATGATGGTCGATGTAGAGAAGATATAAAATGTAGACTGGCAATGGCAAGGAAAGCATTTCTGAAGAAGGGAAATTTGTTAACATCGAGTGTAGATTTAAGTGTCAGGAAGTCGTTTCTGAAAGTATTTGTATGGAGTGTAGCCATGTATGGAAGTGAAACATGGACGATAAATAGGTTGGACAGGGAGAGAATAGGAGCTCCCGAAATGTGGTGCTACAGAAGAATACTGAAGACTAGATGGGTAGATCACATAACTAATGAGGAGGTATTGAATTGAATTGGGGAGAAGAGGTGTTTGTGGCACAACTTGACGAGAAGAAGGGACCGGTTGGTAGCACATGTTCTGAGGCATCAAGAGATCACAAATTTAGCATTGGAGGGCAGCGTGGAGGGTAAAAATCGTAGAGGGTGACCAAGAGATGAATACACCAAGCAGATTCAGAAGGATGTAGGTTGCAGTACGTACTGGGAGATGAAGAAACTTGCACAGGATAGGGTAGCATGGAGAGCTGCATCAAACCAGTCTCAGGACTGAAGACCACAACAACAACAACAACTTTCCGGAAAGAGTTGGACCGTTTTATTTCCTCCCTCAACCGTCTCGTGAAATGAGCAGAACAAAAGACATCAGAAAAATTAGAGCTAATACAAAGGCTTAACGACAATTGTTCTTAGTACACGCCATTCGCGAATGGAATCGGGAAGGTCGATTCTGTCTCGTGTGAGTGCGAGAAAACTAGCTTGATCAGCCGTGTGACCCGACCGAAAGTTCTTCATCGCGATAAAGAAGATACTATATTCCCCCGGTTATTACTAAAAATGCTTCTGTCGGTGTGCTTTCAAACGCTTCATTTTGTGTCAAGCCCACGTTCGCAGGCTGGGTCCACACGCTTGCCTGGAATCCAACATTTGCATTTACTGGCACAGATCCTTTCTTGAACCCAAAATGCAAGGCAGACAACAATTTATGTGCATAAATAGTTTACATTGGCAAAATAAATTACTGGCTGTCACGCAGGACTGAGATATGAAGGACCTAGCGTTTCGTTGGGAAGATATCTACTGTAACATTTCAATTGCTGTTCAGCAAGAACCCTCGGATTCAGATACACGTCAAAGGGACGAAATGACCCAATGGAGCCTCAGTAACAGTGGAAAATCGGGCACGGTGATGAACCTCAAGTGCACATTTCTGTACAACGCTCATTTTGTTCCACGAGATAGGTTTCGACAGTAAGATTAATATCTAAAATTGGCTTGTAAGGACAATATACGTATAGTAAGCCAGCAGGCTGCTATATTCAAAGTCTGTTTATTAAGATATTTTCTAGAGCCATAAGCTTATTTCGGCTCTATAGCCACTGTCAAGCTATTTGCAGTGATGTGGAGTTGCTAGTGTATGTTAGGAATATGTATGTCTTGGCCTATTCTTAACTAAGGACAGTTCTATATGTATCTATTGCAGTACATATTTCCATAACACATCGTTGACACGGTTCCTCTCTAACACCTTGTATTGCTGCATATTGTAGGTGTAGGGTAAACAAAATTTTTATTCTGTAGACGGTTAATATCTCAGCAGTGGAATTTATTGTTTAGCAGTGTTCCCAAAAACCTGTTTAATATTTTCCGTCACTTGACTACTTCAACTGTCAGATAAGTCAGCGATGTTTTATGGTTACATTACTGGTTTATTCATCTATGAAGTTGTGTGTGGTAGTAAAGTCTTTGCTGATGTTCGCTAGTGTCGTCTTTGCTTGTAAATTTATTTTATATGTCGTCGTGTTCTATAATTTCAATAAAGTTGTCAGTGTATTTTTTTTGTTTTAAGTCGGTTTGTCCGTAAAGTATTTTGTTCGAATGTTTTCATGTTTGTATTTAGTTTCCAAATTCTTCTAGGAAGTTCATTATTGAGCCCTTTGGTGTTATGTACACAATTTGCACCTCATTTTCGATCAGATTTACATTGTGGACTTCTGTATGCATGTGGCTGAAGACTGTGGATGAGTTTGTTATCACTGTTTTTGGGGTATTTTCGATGACTGATTTTGAAATTTCTGCCCGTCTGTGCACAATACAATTTTTCACAGTCATTACACTTAATTCTGTTCTGCATGCGCTTGAGTATGTGTGCCCTGGTGGTTTCGTTGAACTGGACTGGATTTTTGTGCTTAGGTCTTGTGCAGTGCGGTATGGAAATATTGCTGGAGTATTCTGTAGTAATTCTTTACGTGTGTTTGATGTATTTCCTATATATGTTTCTGGTATGTATGTTAGTTTCTATTTTGTTGGTACTTCTCTTGTTAATTTTATGTCGCTATGAATATTAATATGTACAGGTTTGTTGAGTTTATCGCAGATTTGGTCGCCTATGTTGAGACTGAAGTTTTCTGTTGTGTATTTGAGGATTTCTATGCCTAATATATTGCGGACTGTTGTAATGGTAAATTCGTCTGTCTGTTTATCATCGTATGAAAGTATGCATGTTTGTGTGTTTTAAGATGACAGGAATTTGCGCTAACGATGTTGTCTGATGTTGTGTGTTCTCTGTAGACTTCAGATTGATGTGTTTCTGAATATTTTTTATTGTTAGGTCCAGAAAGCTGATCGTTTTATTGTTTTCTGGTTCCATTGTGAATTTCTTGTTGGCATGAAGCTCAGTATACTTTTTGTGTATTTGTCGAACGTCTGCGTCGGAACCGACTATTAGTAGCACATTTTCTTTGCAACAGTGTTTGTGGTGTTGAAAAAGTTTTGTTCTAATGTATTCGAAAATACGAGGGCTATCCACAAAGTACATTACGTTTTGGAATTAAAAATAAATAAACTATTGGAAATTTTATTTATTATATACAGATGAAAGCCACACTTAAATACTACTTTTCTACATAGTTTCCATGTAAATTAAGGCACTTATCGTAGCGATGGACGAGCTTGGAAATTCCTTCGTCGTAAAATTCGGCCGCCTGCGCCTTCAACCACGTAATGACTGTCTTTTGGGACAGAAAAGGTGTGATTTTTGTGGATTTCCTGGAAAGAGGCACTACAATAAACTCTCAAAGGTATTGCCAAAATCTGTACAACCTCAGAAGAGCAATACAAAACAAGCGCAGGGGAAAGTTGGGCTCAAAGATCTTGCTGATTCACTACAACGCCCGGGCCCACACGGCAAATGCCACTCGTGAAGTTCTCGAATCTTTTAAGTGGGAGTTGTTTCCTCATCCGCCGTACAGTCCAGACCTGGCACCGAGCGACTTCCACTTATTCCCAGCAATGAAGAAGTGGTTGGCTATGCAGCGTTTTGATGACGACGCACAGCTTCAAGAAGAGGTAACCACGTGGTTGAAGGCGCAGGCGGCCGAATTTTGCGATGAAGGAATTTCCAAGCTCGTCCATCGCTACGATAAGTGCCTTAATTTAAACGGCAACTACACTCCTGGAAATGGAAAAAAGAACACATTGACACCGGTGTGTCAGACCCACCATACTTGCTCCGGACACTGCGAGAGGGCTGTACAAGCAATGATCACACGCACGGCACAGCGGACACACCAGGAACCGCGGTGTTGGCCGTCGAATGGCGCTAGCTGCGCAGCATTTGTGCACCGCCATTGTCCCAGGAAGGGGAAACTTTATTGACACATTCCTGGGGTCAGATACATCACATGATCACACTGACAGAACCACAGGCACATAGGCACAGGCAACAGAGCATGCACAATGTCGGCACTAGTACAGTGTATATCCACCTTTCGCAGCAATGCAGGCTGCTATTCTCCCATGGAGACGATCGTAGAGATGCTGGATGTAGTCCTGTGGAACGGCTTGCCATGCCATTTCCACCTGGCGCCTCAGTTGGACCAGCGTTCGTGCTGAACGTGCAGACCGCGTGAGACGACGCTTCATCCAGTCCCAAACATGCTCAATGGGGGACGGATCCGGAGATCTTGCTGGCCAGGGTAGTTGACTTACACCTTCTAGAGCACGTTGGGTGGCACGGGATACATGCGGACGTGCATTGTCCTGTTGGAACAGCAAGTTCCCTTGCCGGTCTAGGAATGGTAGAACGATGGGTTCGATGACGGTTTGGATGTACCGTGCACTATTCAGTGTCCCCTCGACGATCACCAGTGGTGTACGGCCAGTGTAGGAGATCGCTCCCCACACCATGATGCCGGGTGTTGGCCCTGTGTGCCTCGGTCGTATGCAGTCCTGATTGTGGCGCTCACCTGCAGGGCGCCAAACACGCATACGATCATCATTGGCACCAAGGCAGAAGCGACTCTCATCGCTGAAGACGACACGTCTCCATTCGTCCCTCCATTCACGCCTGTCGCGACACCACTGGAGGCGAGGCGGGCTGCACGATGTTGGGGCGTGAGCGGAAGACGGCCTAACGGTGTGCGGGACCGTAGCCCAGCTTCATGGAGACGGTTGCGAATGGTCCTCGCCGATACCCCAGGAGCAACAGTGTCACTAATTTGCTGGGACGTGGCGGTGCCGTCCCCTACGGCACTGCGTAGGATCCTACGGTCTTGGCGTGCATCCGTGCGTCGCTGCGGTCCGGTCCCAGGTCGACGGGCACGTGCACCTTCCGCCGACCACTGGCGACAACATCGATGTACTGTGGAGACCTCACGCCCCACGTGTTGAGCAATTCGGCGGTACGTCCACCCGGCCTGCCGCATGGCCACTATACGCCCTCGCTCAAAGTCCGTCAACTGCACATACGGTTCACGTCCACGCTGTCGCGGCATGCTACCAGTGTTAAAGACTGCGATGGAGCTCCGTATGCCACGGCAAACTGGCTGACACTGACGGCGGCGGTGCACAAATGCTGCGCAGCTAGCGCCATTCGACGGCCAACACCGCGGTTCCTGGTGTGTCCGCTGTGCCGTACGTGTGGTCATTGCTTGTACAGCCCTCTCGCAGTGTCCGGAGCAAGTATGGTGGGTCTGACACACCGGTGTCAATGTGTTCTTTTTTCCATTTCCGGGAGTGTATTAGAGCTAGAGGACAAAAGCTGACAAGAGATGTGGATAGAAGTCAAGGAGGCCGCAGAGAAACACATTCCCAAGAAAAGGAACAGCAAGAAGGCTAGATGGCTATCAGTTGAGGCACTGTAAGTTGCAAAATAACGATGGAAAGCAAAAATCAAGGGAGATGGATCAGCTATGTTTGAATTAAATAAAGATTTTCAGAAATTAGCTAGAAGAGATAAAAATATATTCTTTAATGAACAGTGCAAGGAAGTTGAAGATAGTAACAGAATGGGGAAGACAAGAGATCTTTATAAGAAAGTTAGAGAAATTAAAGGAAAATTCCAGGCAGAAATTGGAATGATAAAAGATAGAAACGGGAAAGATCTCAGTGAAGCAGAGGATGTTAAAGAAAGATGAGCAGTATATGTAGAAGACCTATACAAGAAAGAACTGCATAATGACAGGGCTCCTACTGCTGATGTTAATGTTAGTTTAGAACTAGAGCCAGATATTTTGGAGAGTGAAATCCAGTGGGCCCTTGAAAATATGGCTGGTAACAAAACTACTGGACATGATGAAATACCAGCAGAATTGTTTAAAGTCACTGGAAAGGATGCAGTGAAAGTGCTGCACTCAATATGTCAAAAAATATGGATCATGCAGAAGTGGCCAGAAGACTGGAAAAGATCAGTATTCATCGCCATTCCAAAGAAGAGAAGTTCTACAGAATGCTCAGATTACCGAACAATCGCACTTATCTCACATGCTAGCAAAGTCATGTTGAAAATCTTACAAAATAGACTTCGCCAATATCTAGATCGAGAACTACCAGAAGAACAAGCTGGTATTAGGAAAGGAAGAGGAACTAGAGATCAAATTGCTAACATTCGGTGGATTATGGAAAAAGCTAGAGAATTCCAGAGAGATGTGTCCCTCTGCTTTATTGACTACGCCAAAGCCTTTGACTGCGTCGATCACAACAAACTACGGAACGTACTGAAAAACATGGGTGTACCAGATCACCTCATTCATCTGATACGGAGTTTATACCTAGACGAAGAAGCCACGGTGAGAACTATGTATGGAACAACGAAATGGATAAAGATTCAGAAAGGGGTCCGGCAAGGCTGCATACTGTCACCGTACTTATTCAATCTGTATGCAGATGTTATGAGGAATGCGAGGCTAGATGAAGGAGAAATAGGAATTAAAATAGCTGGAATAAATGTAAACACCCTCAGGTACGCGGATGATACGATCCTGTTTGCAGAAAGTGAAGAAGAATTGAAAACACTCTTGCTGAAGGTGAAAGACGAAAGTGAAAAGGCCGGTCTTAGGCTGAATGTGAAGAAAACGAAAATTATGGCAACTACACCTACCAATTCGTGGGATATAGCAGGAGAAAGCATGGAGGTAGTGACCACATTCAGTTATCCCGGTTCCCAGATCTCAGCTGATGGCGACTGCAGTCATGAAATCAAGAGACCCCTGTTGTTCGGTAGACAGGCGATGTCAAACCTTGACAAGGTTCTAAGGTCCAGAGATATAACACTAGCAACAAAGATCCGTATTGTGAGGGCTATGGTCTTTCCAGTTGTGATGTATGGATGTGAGACCTGTACCATTAAAAAGGCTGAACGGCGAAGAATTGACTAATCCGAATTGTTGGAGGAAACTTCTTAGAGTTCCATGGACTGCAAAGAGAACCAACAGATCAATATTGGAGCAAATAGAACCAGATTTCTCCCTGGAAGGTCTAATGTTAAAACAAAAGCTGACCTACATTGGACAGACAATGCCAAGGCATGCCCCGCTGGAAAAAAAACATTAATGCTGGGGAAGACTGAAGGAGGTAGAAGAACAGGACGTCAGAGGATGAGGTGGATCGATGGCATCACAGAAGCAATGTGTTCCAAGGTCTACGGGAGAAAGTGCAAGACAGGAAAAACTGGCGTGATTTGGTTCGTGGGGTCACGAAGAGTCGGAAACGACTAAACAAATAGAGAGAGAGTTGTAAAAAAACTTAATTTTTTTTGGACTTATCTACAAAGGTGAGGTGAATCTGTCTCTTGATTAAGCTAACGGCTTCAAAGGTGTGGAACAGACAATCTGCCTACACAACAGCCAGGAAAACTGAAGAAACTTTAATGTATAGTACGAATACTAGTACCCCCTGCTGCGCACGTTATACTGAACTGTGGAAGTAGATGTAACCTGATACTGAAAACGCAGTAAATGTAGGTACAGTGGAAACAGGATGTGTTAATTATCAGCACTTCCAACGAATGGCAAACACTGGAAGTGTCTCACTTCAACCATTGGGGTACACTGTGTAGCAAGGTACAGATTATGGTTGAGCACGTTTATCACCTGCGCTCCTACGTCACACTTGACCTTTAAAGTAGAGTACCAAGGAAGATGGAGATGATTAGTCTTCTTGTCAGACAAGATGTTGCAAAACAGCACTGCCCTTGGGACTTACCGCTGTCTCTGGGTCTGAGATGTTAAACGGAAGAATTTGACATTTTTGCAAAAGTTTATGCTATGGCATGTTAGTGGTGAGGCATAGAAGTAAAATTTAAAAGCAGCTGTAAGCGGCTCATTCGAGCACCAGAGAGGCAACCAGTGTAGATGAATGCGTATGCAGTGCACGTAAGTGTTTGTTACAACCGCTTTGAAAAAATGTACTTTTAGCGAACAAAGTACTCGTAGCAGATTCCTTGAAAAAACGCCCATAAATATTAAGACGTTACACTCCTAATGACTAAGGCAGTTCTGAAAATCTCGGCTAATATATTTTAAAGGAAAATTAGCTTAAAACTGAAATCTATAGCAACGAGACCTTTAGGAGAAAACAAAGTGTTTGCCGGAACCAGAAGGTTGTGTAGAATACAACGTGAAGTGTAAATTTCAGTACACAAATTGCAGTGTCTGTGTTATTCCGAATTACAATACAAAGTTCCTTCCGACATGGATGCATGTCCGAAGAAAAAGCACTGCGGCGACTACAGCCATTATGAAACACGTTGAAGGTATTCGCAATTGTGAATACGTTTAATGTGGAAGAAAATTCAGTCAAATGAGATATGAACGGAGATTATTTTGACCAAGATTAACTTTGAAGCTCACGCAAACATTTGGAGTTTCTTTTTCCTCGAGCTGCCGTCAGGCTCAGCTACAGAAGCACCTCAAATCACTTCGATAGTCTTTCTGGAATGCTACGTATACATCCATCACAGAACGCAAAACTTGAATGAGATAACTATTCAGCAAGAGAACAAGAATTTATAAGTGGATGACACACTCCAAATAAGAAATTAAGCCAATGTAAATTAATTTGGACGGCCTCGAAAGCATATAATGGCAAGATCGTCCAACAACAATTTTCAAAAACTTCTTCTTCACCTACGTAGGTGATCCTTTTCTTGGTGGTCTCAGGGGGCAGGTAAATGATGTAGGACGGTTTCGATAACGTCAAATCTCGGCCTTGCAAAAGAAAAGTTTGCAAAAACCTCTTCTTCCCCTACTAAGATGATCCGTTTCTTGGTTATCTCAGGAGACACATATCAGTATATGGAAATACAAAAGCTTTCAGGTACCTGAATTTCCTTTTACAGTTGGAGATGGTGCTGAAACTGAATTAATATCCGTCTATTGACATAAGTCTATTGACATAAATCTATCTTCAGTGACAAGTAGTATAACCTTATACAAATTCAGTATTCTAGTCCTGTCTTGTCTTCCCCGACAGTACTTTGAACTCATGTTTCTATAACAGATTTGTTAAACCAACTAACAGTTTTTAGATGTTAGAACGAAAAATGACGGAGAAGACTATCTCTAGTATACGTTTGTGAAATACTTATTGTGTGATCAGGAGGTCTGGTTCGAAAATTTCATGCTTTCCAACTTCAGTTATATCTTCAAACGCAATGTGAAATAAAGCCGCCTGACACCAGACAGAACGCCATGTGTGGGACGTGGAGCCATCATAAAGATATCTTATGTACTCGTAGAACAGAGGAAACAGAGGAGTGAGTTCGAAAAGGATATCATTCTGATGCTAGACCACATATTCACGTGTCCGGCTACAGGGATTTTACAGAAGTTGCATGGGCTCTGGTACACGAATATTTTAATCTGTAATGGCCTCGATTTCGCCATCAGGTTAATGAACTTGGCCCTTATCGGATGTTACTGTGAAGTGGGAGTTCTGTTGTGAAATATTTACCACATCAGCCAGTATTTCTAAAGGTTAAACGTTACAGTAGGTGCAATAGATAATTCTACACATAATTAATCGTCTTTCGTATATGCGGCAATAGATATTCTGAAATTTTTTCCACACAGTGGTTTCGAAGAACCTGTTATTACTCACGTATGGTACAGACACGAAACTAACGTACCAAACCACTATTTATAGAATTTATACATTTAAAAGAAAGCTTGTCACGTTGTTGTTTGGAGTACACTCTTTGAAACCTGGACGGTAGCTATGATGACTGGTTAGTTGATTGGTTGGAGGGGAGCAAAGAGCCAGTTAATCGGTCCCATCGGTTAGGGCAGCATGGGGAAAGAGGTCAGCAGAGTCCTTTCAAAGGAACCATGCGGTATTTGCCTGCAGCGATTTAGCGAAATCAAGGAAAACCAAAATCAGAATGGCTGGACGCTGGTTTGAAGCATCGTCCTCGAGAACGCTAGTCCAGTGTGCTTGTTAACCACAGCACCTCTTCGCCCGGTGCTACAATGGAATACGGTAGCTGGCCAAAAGTATTAGTATTTCGGCACCCTACGTAATGCGGAATTAACCACGAAATCTCACAAGATACGGACTCACCAATACAAAATGTGTTGGGGAGCATACTGCTGTCCGTAGAGAAACAGTAACAGCAGAATAAATCAGTGGCGACAGTTCAGTGACTTGGAACGTCGAATAGTTATTGGAAGTGACCTGAGTGACAAATCGATCAGGGACGTTTCAACATGTTTAAAGCTGCGCAACTCGATGATTGGTGATGTGACTGTGAAGTGGCGACGCTAAGGAAGAACCACAGCTCAACCAAGATCAGGCAGTCTTCATGTACTGGCAGGGAGCGTCAAGCTTTGCGGGTGGTGGTTGTCACAAATCAACAGTCGTCAGCGAAAGGAATCACTCGTGAGTTTCAAAGTGGTATTAGTAGTCCAGCTAGCTCAGTGAATGTGCGTAGGAAGTAAAAAAGAATGAAGTGCAGTGGTTGAGGATCTCCTAATCAGCCATACACTTCAGCAGTCATTGTTACGTGGCGCTTGAGATGGTGCAAGTGGCGACGCCATTGGGCAGTGGATGACTGGAAATGAGTGATGTGGAGTGATGACTCACGCTGTAGTCTGTGGTAGTCCGATGCAGGGGTTTCGGTTTGCGAATGCCAGCAGAACCTTACCTGCCATCACCTGTGGTGCCAACAGTCAAATACGGATGAGGTGGTGTTCCGAGGTATGAGCATGTCTTTTGCGGTCTGGCTGTTTTCCCACACTGCGCTTAAGAAAAATCAGTTGCGGAAGGATATGAACACATTTCACAGTGTGGCGGTCGCTGTGTTATTCATTGGTTTGGTAATTAACTAATTTGTAAATGAAAATGATAATCTTATTTTGTTACAGTGAGTAATTACTAAATAATTTTTCTCCCGTCTAAGATTTGGTCAAGCTGCTAAAGAACTCCAAGTTAACGTTGTGTTACAGTGTTGTTTGTAAGTTGTGTAAGTGTCACTAAATCACAGTTCGTACAACAGATTCTATACAACTATTGATTATGATGGAAACAGTTATCTTCAGCAAAATGATCATTAAAACCACCGAATAACAGCCGCGCACAACACTGACGTATGTTACCTGAAACAATATTCTTCGCAACTAATTTCGGCTCCATACATCAGCAAGAAAAGTTTGTTATATGGATCGTGCTATGAGCACTGTTTTTTTAAAGAACCAATCTGATTCGAATTATTGTCATTAAAATGAGTTCGGGACCACCGGCGCACATTTATTTTTACATATTTTTATTACCTTCGACATTTATGTCTGCAGAGCTGCATAATTTGAATTTGCCGCTGAGATAATTGTTAAGATGGTGGCAGACAATTGATAGAGACTTTCTATTGTTAGAGCAAATTTACTTTTAACAGGATAAGTATTTGAATTACTTATTAAACTTTGCTTTCATATTGCGCACTATTTAGACTAATTTTCATCAAGCAAATCTTTGATACTTTCGTAAGAAACACAGATAAAAACGCGATATAAAATTAATGGCTGCGCTTCTTGCAGCGGAAAGAAATAATTAACACAGATAATGCATATTGAGAGAGGAATTAAAGTTACAAATAGTTATTTACTCATATTTATTATAATAATGAACTGTATTCTCAAGTAATAATTAACAAATAATTACAATTTCTTAACAGACCTCAGTTTGATATACGTCTTGCGTCCGCAACGTAAAAAAAGCCAACCAACAAAAGGTAAAAACAAAAGAAGACAAACGCAGATCATAAAAGGAATTTACAGTTGTCATTGTCTTTGTATCATACACATCGATATGTCCAATTACATCATAAAATATTGTATAAATAATTAATATTTATCATCATTTATTTCACTGTTTTTTCGTATGTCGAATAGATAATGTTTATAAATGTTAGAAGCATAATTTCCTCTCGTCGAACTGTAGCTAAAATTTATCTCGTGGATGTTACATCGTTTGTACTGCGTACCGTAGAGGAACAGTTCGGAGGCGATTATTGTTTGTATGAGCGAGATAATGCAGCCCATTATAAAGCAGCATCTTTAAGACGATGGTCTGTGGACAATAACATACCTAAATTAGTCCAGACTGTCCCGAGCCCGGCCATCTGGTGGGATTTAGAACGTCGACCCCAGTGTCACAACCTTCTCTAGTTGAAAATGGGCTGCCATTCCTCTACAGACAGACATCTCGATGTTATAGTTGCTATAACAGATTAAAGGTTTACACAGTTACTTTTATTTATTCTGAGGCCAGATTTGTATCGAGACGGTTTTATATGTACATGACTGACAGAGTTTTGGTAGCCTGCAGAATGAACTTCATTTGACAGTTTTACCTAAACTGATTCTATCTAACCACGGAGAAACACGTTATTTTTAAATAAAAATAACTCTAAAACCATGAATATTTTATTTTTTAATATGAGAATTGATAGCGTCTTGAAAAGGAGGTTATTAGATGAAAATCAGCGGAAGTAAAACGAGGGTAATGGAATTAATTCAGGTGATGCTGGGAGACTTACGTTTGGAAATAAGACACTAAATGTAACGTAAGTGATGATGACCTACTTAGAGAGGATATAAAATGCAGATTGGCAATTACAAGAAAAGTGTTTCCGAAAATGGGAAATTTATGCGGATTGAAC
Source organism: Schistocerca nitens (assembly GCF_023898315.1). Lineage (NCBI taxonomy): Eukaryota > Metazoa > Arthropoda > Insecta > Orthoptera > Acrididae > Schistocerca > Schistocerca nitens. The sequence continues at coordinate 638,183,099 of NC_064615.1, read as the reverse complement.
ATGGATTTAAATGCTAACAAGTGCTTTTTGAAGGAATTTAAATGGAGTTTAATGTTGTGCAGAAGTGAATTATGGACACTAAACAGATCAGAAATTATGAGAATAGAAGCTTTCGAAATGTGATGCTACAGGAGAACGGTAAAGACTTGATGGGTACATCAGTCAACTAATGAGGAGGTACTGTATGATATCTTGGAAGAAATGGAATTTATGGTAAAATTTGACAAAGAGAAGGGATCGGTTTGCAGGATCAGTCTTTAGCATCAAAGATTAGTCAGTTTGGTAACGTAACTGGTGTGGCGCAAAAATTGGAAACCAAGGCTTGGCTACATTAAGCAGGTAAAAATAGATATAGGCAGCAGTAGTTATGCAAGGACGAATCGTTTTTCACAGGATAGACTTGCGTGGAGAGCTGCAGCAAACCACTCTTCGGACTGAAGTGATTCCCACAGGTTCCACATGTTGTGAAAAGTCCCTACTCGAACCAAAGGTGTAATAACGTGTCTAAATTTTATTTCTCTCCCACACACTCACTCTGTCACTTACCAGGTATCCTCTTGGCTGCAGGAGGAGAAGGCGGCGCACGCGGCAGCTTCCTGAGGTGCGACTGGGAGTGCAGCCTGCCGGCCCGCCGCGGGTCCGCTGCCTGGAAGAGAAGTCAGTGGTCAGCACAGGACATATGTAATCCGGCAGGGGACCGCCTTGAACCTAGTCGCGGCTTAACTATTGTATGTCCAGGAAACTAGCCTACGAGGGGCTTCCAGAAAATGCTCAGCAGATCATTGAGTATGATCAGAAGCAACATCAGGATTGACGTGGTTTTTTCTTGTTTTGCTGTATATATTATTTATGGTGTGTTCGATAGTGCATGTTTTGAGAAAGCCTAATAAATTTGTACAAAGAGTGCTGGAGTGCTACATTGCTGAATGAATAAACCGTACAAGTAAGGTTGGTGTATGTGAACATGGTTATCTTCGAATCTTACCTACCAGAATCATCTGTGGGCGTCTAATTTTAATTCCTGTACTTACTTCACCTACAAGGACACTACCGAGTGATACCTGACTTATGGCAGTCCACTCTCTCACATGTCTTCTGATGAGCACCATCACCGAGCCATTCGTACGATTCCAAATCTACCACGACTCTTAATTGATTGCGGATCCCATTGTCACTCTCGATGCAGATGGATTATTGTTATGCAATAATCACTTGTAAATTGACTACCTAAAATGCTGTTACATTGGCTACTGAAATTCAGAATATCCTCACAGCTAGAAAATGCTTCGGCACCAGCTTTTCTACACTGTGATGTAATGTCTTACTTATCGCATACTGGAACTGCCAATACGAAATACTATACAATCGCGATAGGTATTTGTGTGCATTTTCTCTCCAACGAACAGCTACCTCTTTTCCTGTTGCGTATCTCTATACGCTGACGTTCGAGCTCTTCTTTTACACATTTGTCTTTTCGTTTTGTATTCAATATAAGTTAAGAGCAATCAGTGGTACGCTTCAAATTCAATGCAAGGAAACAATGAATTCAAATCTAAGTGTTATATACAATAATGTGACAAAAGTCATGGGATAACGACATCCACATAGGGTAGTGGTATCGCCGACGCACGGTTTAAAACGACAGTGCATTCACGGAGCTCTCATTTGTACTCAGGTAATTCACGTGAAAACGTTTCCGACGTGATTACAGCCGCAAGACGGGAATTAACAGACACTGAACGCGGCATGGTGGTTGGGGTTAGACGCATGGGACATTCCATTTCAGAAATCGTTGGGAAATTCAATATTGCGAGATCCACAGTATTAAGAGCGTTCCAAGAATACCAAATTTCAGGCATTACCTTTCTCCACGGACAACGCAGTGGCCGATGGCATTCACTTAACGACCGAGACCAGCGGCGTTTGCGTAGAGTTGTCACTGCTAACAGACAAGCAATCGTGCGTGAAATAACCACAGAAATCAATGTGGGACTTACGACAACGTATCGGTTAGAATTGTGGGGCGAAATTTGGCGTTAACGGGCTAATGCAGCGGACGACCGAAGCGAGTGCCTTTGCTAATAGCACGACATCGCCTGCAGCGGCTCTCCTGGTCTCGTGACCACATCGGCTGGACCATATGAGATACCCGTTAAGTGCTGGATGCAAAGTGTTCATTTGTCATACAAGGTGACCATCACACAGGGGTGATAGGTAACCTAAAGCGTTTGGGGGTAATTGTATGGTACCTACAGGCTGTGCCTGCATGTCACTATACACATATTTTATTTATAAACCAAGCAACTTAGTAGCCAGTAATCTCGTGCTGTGGCCTATCTAGACTTATAATACACCATGCAAAGTGTAAAAAATATTATGGTCAGCTGACTGGAATTTAGCATTCAAAAGGTGATCTGAGTATCTCTGTTTATTTCAGTAAATCTGTATTTTTCCAGTATATTAAGAAGTAAACACTGTAAAAAAATGTAAAAAATGTTATGGTCAGCTGACTGGAATTTCTCATTCAAAAGGTGATCTGAATATCTCTGTTTATTTCAGTAAATTTGTATTTTTCCAGTATATTAAGATTTTTACCTTTGGGAGCTTTATGAAGAATTTTCGCACTATGGCGTATGTCTACTACTCTACGGTTAGATATGCGAAGATGGTTGCCAAAGGTAGTTCAGTTATGTACACTTGCATATTTTCTAAAGCGGATGAATTGCCCGTCCGGTCAATATAAAAGCCTTCGCACTCGTCGCTGTGCAGTTTCTATATTCCAACATTTCTATATCCATCTTTCTGATTTTATATTGTATGTTTCATCTAAGAACGTAAAGTGTTAGTTGTACTAAAGGCAAGGGTTCTATTAGAATCACGAAACTGTTGCTCAGTTTTGTCTGAGAGCGAGCATTTGTAGGTTATAAAAATATCCTTTTCCTCCTTTGTCTTAATAGCAGTTTTATTCCTATCGTCTTTCTTTTTGACTTGTTTATAAATGTCATCGACTATAGCTGGATGATAACAATTTTTACAAGGGACATTCTTAAACATTGTCGTTTCTTGCGCAACACCTCATGTCCGTTTCCGAGTTATTTAGCATAGAATTTAGCCAATCGCGGGGGCGCGCGCTCGCATCCAAGCGGCCTGCCAGTGGCGGTGTTGCCCAACGACTGCTTTGTCTCGTTAGCTGAAACTTGAATTTACACGCGCGACGATCTCAATGGCTAACTTCAATGCTAAATAACTCGGAAACGGCGCAACGTATCGAATTTCTTTCTTAACATTTATGTCTCAGTACAACCTGCCCTGTAATATCCCTACAAGCATTTCACACATTTTCTGACTACCCTGTACACACAGATGGCGAGAGTATCACATATACAAGGTACGAAAAGGTAGTGCCTTGTCGGAGCTGTCATTTGTGCTCAGGTGACTCACGCGCAAAGATTTCCGACATGATTATTGACGGGAATCAACTGACTCTGAACGCGGTTGGTAGTTGGAGCTACACGCATAGGACATTCCATTTCGGAAATCGTCAGGAAATTCAATACTCCGAGATCCACAGTGTCATAAGTGTGCCGAGAATACCAAACTTCAGGCATTACCTCTCGCCGCAAATAACACAGTGACCGACGGCATTCACTTAACGACTGACACCATTCACTTAACGACCGACAGCAGCGGCGTTTGCGTAGAGTAGTCAGTGGTAATAGACAAGCAACACTCCGCAGAATTCACCGCGTCACGTCCGTCGAACGTATCCGTTAGGACAGTGTGGCGAAATTTGGCGTCAATGGGCTGTACCAGCAGACGACCGACCCGAGTGGCTTTGCTAACAGCACATCTCCTGCAGCGCCTCTTCCTGGGCTCGTGATCATATCGGGTGGACTCTAGACGATTGGGTAACCTTGGCATATCAGATGAGTTCAGATGTCGTCAGGAAAAGATAGTGGTAGTGTCCGATTGTGGCCCGGTCCCTATGAAGCCACAGACCCAAGTTGTCAACAAGGCACTGTGCAAGCTGATGGTGGCTGTGTAATGATTTGGGCTGCGTTTATATGAAAAAAAAAGTTCGTTGGCTGGATATGATTATGTTCGACTAATCTGCAGCCGTTCATGGACTTCGTGTTCCCAAAAAAAGGATGGATTTTTTTATGTATGACAATGTGCCATGTCACCGGACCACAGTTGTTTGTGATTGGTTTGAAGAACATTCCTGGCAGTGTGAGTTAATGATTTGGCCACACAGATCGCCCGACATGAAACCCATTGAACATTAATGCCACATAATCGAGGGGTCAGTTCTTGTACAAATCCTGCTCCAGCAACACTTTCGCAGTTGTGCCCGATATGGAGGCATCGTGGCTGAATATTGATGCAGGGGAAATTCCAACGACTTATTGAATTCATGTCACGTTGAGGTGCTGCACTATGCTGTGCAAAAGGATATCCGACACGATGTTACGGGTATCCCATGAATTTTGTTACCTCAGTGTAATAAGACATCCTAACACGTAGTGTAAATTAGAGTAAAACGCATGAAGAGACAAAAAACATAGTATACATAACACATATCTGAAGTAATCCTTTGTTACCTGGTAATAAAGACTTGTTTTACAATGTGTAGCCTAGTGTGGCTGGTTGTTGTGCCAGGCAGCACGGTAAACCTGTAAAACCCTAACCTAGAATTAAGTAGACTGTCATTTCAACATACTTTAGGAAGTAACCCTGGGAGGCTCTGGACAGGGATATCGGGTTCGAGGTAAATTTCTGGGACGTCCTCCCTGGCAGCGGAGGGAAAACATCTACGTATTCAACTTATCCTACTCTCTTTTATCGTTCTTCTTAAACACAAAATTTTTCTTTTATAATTTCGTGTTTCAACACGATGTACAGTAGTTTTATAAGTTTAATACAGCTGCCATTTACAAAAAGCAAGAGGAAAAATCTGCACGAGGCGCCATCTTCACGTGGTGGTGCAGCAAAAGAAAAGAAAAAAAAATAGAATGGTGTGAAGGAGCCTATATGCAGCAGATGATTGATACAGTCTGCAGAAGAGGAAGGAAAGGAAGAATTAGTCTTGCTGGTGCCGCTATATTGTTGGATGGTAATTCTGCTTTTGTTACTAACAGTCCCTTACGGTTTCTGAACTATTTTTCAGTGATCCGATCGGAAGAACCGCCTTACCGAAGCTCCATTATGTACTGTGGACCACTGTCACTTCCAACATTATATGGAATAATCATCTAAAATTATATCGCCGAACCTTGAAAAATTGCATAGGAAAAATACACTCCTGGAAATTGAAATAAGAACACCGTGAATTCATTGTCCCAGGAAGGGGAAACTTTATTGACACATTCCTGGGGTCAGATACATCACATGATCACACTGACAGAACCACAGGCACATAGACACAGGCAACAGAGCATGCACAATGTCGGCACTAGTACAGTGTATATCCACCTTTCGCAGCAATGCAGGCTGCTATTCTCCCATGGAGACGATCGTAGAGATGCTGGATGTAGTCCTGTGGAACGGCTTGCCATGCCATTTCCACCTGGCGCCTCAGTTGGACCAGCGTTCGTGCTGGACGTGCAGACCGCGTGAGACGACGCTTCATCCAGTCCCAAACATGCTCAATGGGGGACAGATCCGGAGATCTTGCTGGCCAAGGTAGTTGACTTACACCTTCTAGAGCACGTTGGGTGGCACGGGATACATGCGGACGTGCATTGTCCTGTTGGAACAGCAAGTTCCCTTGCCGGTCTAGGAATGGTAGAACGATGGGTTCGATGACGGTTTGGATGTACCGTGCACTATTCAGTGTCCCCTTGACGATCACCGGTGGTGTACGGCCAGTGTAGGCGATCGCTCCCCACACCATAATGCCGGGTGTTGGCCCTGTGTGCCTCGGTCGTATGCAGTCCTGATTGTGGCGCTCACCTGCACGGCGCCAAACACACATACGACCATCATTGGCACCAAGGCAGAAGCGACTCTCATCGCTGAAGACGACACGTCTCCATTCGTCCCTCCATTCACGCCTGTCGCGACACCACTGGAGGCGGGCTGCACGATGTTGGGGCGTGAGCGGAAGACGGCCTAACGGTGTGCGGGACCGTAGCCCAGCTTCATGGAGACGGTTGCGAATGGTCCTCGCCGATACCCCAGGAGCAACAGTGTCCCTAATTTGCTGGGAAGTGGCAGTGCGGTCCCCTACGGCACTGCGTAGGATCCTACGGTCTTGGCGTGCATCCGTGCGTCGCTGCGGTCCGGTCCCAGGTCGACGGGCACGTGCACCTTCCGCCGACCACTGGCGACAACATCGATGTACTGTGGAGACCTCACGCCCCACGTGTTGAGCAATTCGGCGGTACGTCCACCCGGCCTGCCGCATGGCCACTATACGCCCTCGCTCAAAGTCCGTCAACTGCACATACGGTTCACGTCCACGCTGTCGCGGCATGCTACCAGTGTTAAAGACTGCGATGGAGCTCCGTATGCCACGGCAAACTGGCTGACACTGACGGCGGCGGTGCACAAATGCTGCGCAGCTAGCGCCATTCGACGGCCAACACCGCGGTTCCTGGTGTGTCCGCTGTGCCGTACGTGTGGTCATTGCTTGTACAGCCCTCTCGCAGTGTCCGGAGCAAGTATGGTGGGTCTGACACACCGGTGTCAATGTGTTCTTTTTTCCATTTCCAGGAGTGTATGGTAAATACTTACCCGAAGCTTACGAATCATGATGTCGAAATATGAAGAGAATAAATTAATACAAAGGTGTTTTAAGACAATTTAGTTATTGATAAACCAACTTAAAAGTCTTTGTGCATTCTCTGAAGCACACATTTAACTGCTACTGTTGTCACCATACATTTGCCTGAGTCTTCGAATTGGTGGGCAGTTGCACTCCTCAAGATTCCTTACTGAAGCACTCTTTGAGATGTCATCCAGCCACACTTTCTCATGGCCTTTGACATAAACTATCCTGTCTTTGTGACCATAGGTTCAGAGACATTTCACCCTTTTTTGTATGGCACTCTCTCATCATCTCAGCGTTTTCTGTGATCATAGTACGTCAGACATACACTGCTTCGGAGAGTCTTAGCACAGTGTAGTATACTAAATGGTCCGGATGAAGTGATATTTGTGGAATATTTCGTTAAAATGTGTCCAGTGTTGGAGAATGCAACATATTTAAACACAATTTGTCCACACTCATCATAAAACCGCTGTATATCTGGAACGACGTTTATACTCTGAGACACCTTTGTGAAGTATGTTGCATGTGATGCACACTCTACATTTTACTACACATTGTATGATTTCTGTGAGTGGTGAGTTAAACACGATATGTAATGTAGCAACGACACATGTGCTATGGTGTCTGCAGGGAAGTTTTGGAATGATTCAAATTCAATATGCTCACCTGAGGTTCCAGCTTTGATGGCGTATTATTACTATGAACAATCTGCCACCACTATAAGCGCTAATTTTTTAAATTTCTTAGGACTGAGCATGCATCCAAATTCATCACCATCATAGTTAGAAGACTGACACCTTGTGTACATATCGTGCAGTACACTGAAACTAGTGTTGTCCCATCAAACTGGGAAACATATGGAAACGTAAGGAAAGTACTTTGAATTTAAATATGCTCAAACATTGGTTAGAATAATAAATCGATGCTTTTGTAGTTGAATGGGTCTTAATTGTCCATATTTGTCTGTATGTCACTGGAATGATTGGATACGCGTGTTGGAAGAATGGAATGTTAATAGCAGCTGAATACCTGCATTCAATATATGCGAAGAAATACTTCATCTGATACTGATATATGGGACACTTTCCCTACCAACTGATCCAGTACAGTTTTATTCTTCTTTGGGTGCTCCTAGCACGTAAAGCTAGAATCAGTTCCTGTTTGTCTTTCATAATGATGCATGCATTGTATTCAAAGTAGCCAATCGCCATTTTGAGCGAGTTACAGGCGCTAGAGCGGCTTTGTTTCGATCCATCTGTGAATAATCCTGCATTTTGTAATACATTGAGGTCCAAAGTTAATGCGGAGAAATACATTTTGAGGGTCGATGTGATTCAACATTTCTTGAGCGAACATTCTCCATACCATTAAGTTCGAATCTTATTTCTTGAAGCAGAAAGATCAGTGCTTATGTAAGGCTTCATGCTGTTGTCGGCGGAGTACTTCCATCCATCTTTGTAGTCACAAATCTTGCTCCCAGATAACGGAAACTGTTGTTAGGAATTGTTAACTCGTCTTGATATTTGAATGAGAATTCATATGCCATAGTTATTATTAAAGATCTTTGAAGCAAAAGGTTTGTAGGAGAAACATTCCTGATGATTGATCCGATTGTCATATTGCACTGGAGTTGTTATATTCAGCGACGACAGTGTGAGTTTTGAGTCTTATCGATTTTATAAACTCGTAATTCTCGTGTACTATCACAATCTGCTGTGAAGTAGCATTCTGCTGACTGTGTGCATGGTGGTTACCCAACATTAAAGATCAGTCACGCATGCTGTTGCTTCAGATGAAGACATACTATAATTTCGTCACTAGAAAAGCGACTAAGTTCTCGTTCTGATATATGCTACTCATTTGGAGATGTCTAATGTCTGAATACTGATTCGAAGGTAGATTAGATTCCTCGGCACCTCAAGAGCTTTTAACCTGGACCCATTGTAGAAAAATTCCATTGATTATAGGAATTAATCTAGCACTAAGATACACAATCGTTGTGATGTTACACTCAACACAGATCACGCTAACAAGTATTCTTCAACACTTAGCTCCTCGGGAAAATTAATAGCAATGCTGTTTTACCTTCGTGCCTAAAATGTATTCACTCTTCCACTGTTTTTATCTCTGTTTTAAGTGTACTAACGTCTGCATATAGCTCAAAGCCTTGTAGAAATAATTTTATACATGCATTCAAATCATCAATTTCATATGAGCCAGGAGATATTTCTGCAACTTTTCCACTTCGTAGACATAATTTACTGCTCACCTCGTCGATGCTAAGTACGCTATTATATGTTTCCAGACTAACAAATACAATAAACCACTCCCCCTTGCTTAGATCTTCAGTGTGAAAGCTGCTTCGTCTTAATGTTGACAAACATTGTTTTAAAGCAAGAATCAATTATGTTACACCTAACCTCAAGTGACGCACTGATGTGGATGCTGCTTTTTTTTTTAACTTTAGGAGAAACTCGGTTGGAGATGACCACAGAGATATGAATTGAAGTCTTGGTAGTGTCGAAAATTGTAAAACGTCTGGTTCTCGTTGGTAAAATAATGCACAGTTCTTCAGGTTGTCTTAAAACGTCATATGCGTCCAAGTAGTAGATGGCATATCATTTATAGATACATGCAACCTAGTGACTCCCATGTCCTCCTGCAACATCTAAATTGACAGTCACACATCCTTAGGATTTCCACATCGTATATGGCAACACATTCTGTATAAGCACTCCATAAATTTCAGTAGATCTTTATGTAAGTGGCCTGTCCAGTAGTGTGCGCAATTTTAAATATAGTCCTTTAACGACAGTGATGACATCCATTGCCCTACCATGTCTTTTAACGTCCTGTAATTGCTCCTCTGCATTTTGTGTGTTTTTCGCTGTTCATGGCAGCCGCTCCTCCAGCTAAAGAACTGAGTGCTGATAGCCCTGCAAGTGCTGTAATTGGAAGCGAAATGATTCCACCTGATGTTTTATGTATCGGTAGTACCCTAGGTGTTTTAACTCGACTTTTTTTTATTCCTGCTCCTTTGTGCTTCGAGGCACTATTAGCCACTTCCATTGCTGATTACGTGCAGTGTTTTTGCGACAGGTTTGTGCTCTATGACAAACATATGTGCTTCAGAACTTCTCTGTAATTCCTTTGTGTCAAAATTTTGGCAATTTCTTGACATTCTCTATCCTTTAAGATGTAAGTTTTGAGGTTTATGCGTTTGACTTCAGAAACTGAATATTTCCATTGACCAGTTTGGGAGATAAGACTTCTGAAATGCAGTTTTGTATTTTGGAATACGACCAAATCACACAACTGAATTTCTTATTGAGTGATTCCACCATCATAAGACGACTGTAAACCGTACTTAGATATCCATTATCATGTACAACAATTGGTCTCATTTTAATCATTCGATGTGTAATTCGATTATACCGTTCAGTTATTTGAGGGAGAATGTCTAGCCATTTGTATGACCCTTTAAACTTAAATCTCATCCCATTTGGCTTTTTATTATCCCGGTCTTACAAAAAGGGAATGTCGAGTAGGGATGAATTCCAGATCGTTCCGTTATTGTCTTAAAATACTTGTAGTAAAATGAATCTCCATAGTCGGTTTGAAGGCTGTAAGGACATCTGATGGCCCCGTTTCCAAGCAATTATTTTTCATACATCTGTACAACTTACTTCCCTATCTTTGCCTTCACAAGCGGGCCTCAGATGATTTCGAAATTCGTGTTTATGACCATTAAAATATATTTTAAGCTTTCATTGAAACTTGAATATTGTTCCATATGTACAAGACTGGCCAGCCATATTGACGTTTCTGAAGGTCCTGAACGACTGTCACAATAATTCCTCGACGATACATCTTTCTCAAACCTCTGAAATGACGGATCTCATTTCAGTCATATGTACTGTATTCCCTTCTGTGACCAATGCTGTGACCAGTCATAATCATTCAGTGATTTTGTATGGGTCATTGTGGTATATGTACTCCACAGGCGCGGTGTTCATTTTTCTATGCTGAATCACTGCCTTTACCTGTGTTACATGTAACTTCTAAAGCAGGTTTATTAATTAAGCAGTGGCTGACTCGTGTTATGCTTTGCATTAAACCTTGGTTGCTATTCAGTGATTAGTCTCCCGCAGTTATCGCGATTATGCTGTTAGCCTCTCTCTTTGTGAGTGGCAGCAGCAGCGTGTATCGATATTCGCACCCTTTTACTATCTTTGGCCTCGCGCTTATAGATTCCAGCTGTGCCATGTGCGGGCAGTTCCGGTTGGCGTGGAGCAGCGAGGAAGTCTCCGTGGCGCATGTCTGGCCGGGGCCACTGGCGGCGTCCACACGCGGTCTTAGTGTGAGGGGCTGTTCCCATTGCTATGAGGTCCTTGGTTCACCGATCCCGGACATGAAAGTTGAGTCTTTACTTAATCTGCCAGCCAGACCCAACTGTTCACACTGTGTCGTCTGAATTTAGTTGTCGGCTGTTGGGACATTCCCGCAAGCAACAACGTGTGTATTTCAAGTTGGCGAAATTCTAGCCACCCTCCTGTGGAGTTTAACTTAACTTGATTATTTTGAATTGAAATGCACCAGAGGAATCTTCTGCCTTGTGGCCGTTAACGTTCCGGTTACCTGTCCTGAGCGTTGACGTAAATTCAGGCAGTGTATTTTCCTCGTCGTGTTGTGGCTGTCCAGCACAGAGTGTAGCTTGACAGCTGAATGTGTAATTCATTGTGGGCGCCGATACCTTCTGCATTGTTTCATTGAACTCCCTTTTGTATACTGGTTGGGTGGAGCGCAAGTTGTCCTGTCGCTTGGTCCGTTGACTGTCTGTCGGTTGGGTTGCCATCGGATTGAGAATTGTTGGGTCGACTGCCTGTCTCACCTAAGCGAGCGCTAGTGTTTGAATTCCAGGCCGACCCTTGGAAACTTCTGCGCTCCGTTTGACGTGCTGCCTTTTCGTATTTGTCCTTTGTTGTTTATGTACGTCTTTTAGCCGATTTTAAATTAAAGTCGTTTTGCTCTTAAGATGTGAGATTGTTTGAGCTTTCAGCCTGATTTAAAGAAATTTTAGGATAACGCCTTCTGCCTTTTAAAATTCAAATTCCTGTTTTGAGCCTTAAGTAACTGGCCTTCAGCCGATTTTAAATTAAAGTTGTTTTGCCCTTAGGTCGAGAGATTGTTTGGGCCTTCAGCCTAATTTAGATAAATGTTTTAAGATAACGCCTTGTGTCTTTTAAAATTAAAATTCTTGTTTTGAGTCTTAACTGATTCGCCTTCAACCGGTTTTAAATGAAAGTTGTTTTGCCCTTGAGGCGTGAGATTGAATGGCGCATTTAGCCGGGAATTAATTTCTAAAATTCATGTTTGGCTTGCTCTGTTTTTAATTTTTTCTTTACTCTTGTAATTTTTGTCAAATGAATAAAGTAGTATATTTGAGTGCAACTGACAGCCACTCATTTTGGCCCCTTTCCACAAATTAAAGTATCTGACCTGTCCTGCAGGTAGAGCAGGGGATCTCATTAATATTATTGTATTTGTAATTTTTTTAGGCCTTTATTCGTCATTTTAGAGTGCTGCCTATCCTATGTATGTTTGTGATACAAAATATTTTAGAATATGTTTGCTTCTCTTTCAGCAGATGCTTTCAGAGCTCGAAGTTTTGAAGAATATTAGATTTAACAAACCTAGTGTTCTCTCAGATTTCTTATTCACGACCTATATTGGATCCTTGGTTAAATATATGGGCTACCTACCTAGCATATATGGCTCACTCTTGCTAACCCCACATATGGTATTTAACTCTCATTATGCAATTTTGTCCATAGTCTACAGTATACTGATATAGTAGCATAGTAATATACTACCTTTTACCCAGAAATTCCTGGAATTTTCGCCTATATCGACTGAAATTCAATGCCCTCATTTTATCAATAAATAGAACGGTATACTGCATGTGATTTCAGGAACACCAGCATGTGATAACAAATTCATTTAAAGTCATGTCGTTTTGGAAATTCTACATACATGCTCGAATAAGCGAATTTCCTCTGCATGTGTTAACAGCAACAGAACAAGATTAGTCTTACTGCAGACTGATAGTCCAACAATCAGAGCATGTATATTATCTGAAAGTAGCAAACTATTCCTCTTCTTGTTACAGTTTCTGGTGTGATTACAGAAGAAATAAATAAAATTTTTATACTTCTTGCAGATTTTTTTATTTTTACTTATAAATTCTTGAATAAGGGTATGTAGATTTTTTATATATATCTAAGAACGTAGTTCTGTGTCTCTATGCAGCACAGTTGCTTCATACATTTCCACTTGTATCAAAGTATATCACGAATCTTAGAGTTGAAATATGGCTTCTTCTGATAGTCGACAAGTTCTGCGTGCCATCTCCTACAGATTGCTCCACAAATTCTCATGGAACCGGTAGACATACGGTTGCTTGTTTAGTAGACAGTTTTGATCATGCTGTATTTCACTGCCGGCAAGCTTTAGATTTTCAAAAGTGTGCTCCTGTAGATTTGCGCACTTTCTGTCGTTAACCATTTTAACTGTTTGTTGTAAGTCCCTTGCAGAGATTACGTGTTCGCCCAACATCGCTGAGGGGGAACGTATTTCAACACTTCCATACTATCTCATTGAACAACGATTCCGTGGATTACTTTCAAGCAAGCTTGCGAGGGATATATCTGGAAGGCTATGATGTATACTCCCTGGTTTTACAGATCATCTGTGACTGTATTCAGTATCTTAGAAACAATAACAAACCAGCTGCTTTCTTTAAGAATAGGCAATTCTCGCTTTGTCTCATCCTACTGACAGAGATTACGCAAGTGTTCGATTCTTTCATCATTCAATAGCAACACGATCACAAAAAGCAGTGTATTTCCACGTAATTTCAACAGATGAACATACCACTCATCAAACGTGCAACATAATCTGGTGTATGTATCTACAGGCTCAGATGGATAACAACACCTAAAATCACAGAGAGGTTTACTGATTCTATGCTGGATGTTATCAAGTCCACTTACAGGTTTCTGGCTGAACCCGAACGTGTAAAAAAGTGTGTTAATAGCAGAACCCAGAATCCAAATGAGTCTCCAAATTCACTCATCTGGAAAAAAGCCCTAAAACCACATTTTCATCTGCTACAATTGTCAGAACTGCAACTTATGATGCAGTTCTTGCGTTTAATGACGGGAACGTAGGAGGTTATAGGTATTACTCAGAACGGGCTTTAAGATTGGAAATTTTACTGAAGACATCTTGAGAAAAATAGATTTGTAGCATCTCTTAGCTGAAAAGTCAGTTAAAAATGTGGTAAAGGAAAGATGACAGAAATCAAGAGACCAGAAGAGAAGCCTTGAAGGGCAAGAGTACCTGGAGTATAAATCTGCAGCCGTCTAAAAAGGTGACACAAGGGAAAAACGTTAGATTGTACTTTAAATTGCATTCCCAGAAAATTATGCTTTTAAGGTTTTTATATCTTATTATCAGAACCTATGAAGACTAGAGTTATGAAATACTGTCCGCTTGATACGATAAACCCAGCAATCGTTGTCTCGATAGCAAATTTTGAAAATCTGAGCGTAAGCTGATATACAGTGTCTGGAATTTTGTGTGAACTTTATATTATATTACAGAATTATAATTAAAAATTATTAAAATTCTCCTATGCGATGTATTCAAAGAACCTCAGGAGTGAAGGTTACTACAAGCAAAGAGGTTAAACAAGGAATTTTTTGTAGAAATCTCTTGAATAGTTTCCGAGAAAAAGTTACATATTCTATTTTTTTAAATAAAAGTTTTAAATTCCATAAAAAATTAAATTTATATAATCCAGGGAACTTAACAGTAAATGTGTTAATTTAATGTAATGCATGGTAAAAATTTCACTGCTATGTCTTCAAAGTTGTGGACTTGGTGCCTCTTTTAAATAGCGTGCGTTTTTCGTGAGCGGCTCACCTTAACCTGTAGGTAAGGTTGTACAACATTATTTCCGCATCATGTGACGGCTGATGAGATGGCAGAGCCTCATCTGTAAGGAGAAAGAAGAATAGATTATAAGTCGAATGTATTATACATTATGAACTACAACTTTTATTAATCATCATCGGCTCTAATACTTAGATGGCGACTGTCTTGCTGCTATAAATTTCGAAGTTCATTCTTTCAGAGTACTCACACGACTGGTTGAATTGTTTATCGAAAGTTGTAAATAGATACTACTGTACGTATCATCATCGTGGGTTTGAGTATAATGAATAAGGTTATTATCTTAGATACCAAATGCCGTGTGACAGTGGTAGTTATTAAACTGTTTAGGAGCAGTGAGTGTATATAACGACATTCGAGACCTATTCAAAAATGCATCACAGTGTACCATTCACTGAAACACAACGTTATTAATTACATAAGACAACACTGACGTTGATGCTCCCAGCGCTTAGTGCAGGTACTCGGGGTAATGGAACACATCCACGTGCTGACATTGACAGAGGACAAATGTAAACATAAGTAGAATGCAAACCCGTCATTCCGTCAACCATCGTCAGTTGAAGAGTTGTGTGAGTAGAATGTACACTAACGAAGAGAAGGTAGAAATGCTACTATTCTACGGAATGTAAGTTAGCAGAACAGTAATTGCAATACTGTTTTCTTATGTATGGGTACATTTAGTACAGTAATTTAGTCCTTCTAAATACTGTTGTGTAGAGTAGGCATACAGCAAAGGCTGTCCTTCCTACAAACTGCATCGTCATAACGTTTCTTTTATTGTTGTTGTCGTTGTTGTTGAAGGTAGGCGAAATGCTACGCAGGTACCAAAACTGTAGAGAGAGAGATATATTGACAAGAACCCACCTTCCCGATGGATGTTTCCTCGTCTTGTTGCAACGCTTCAGGAAACGGGAAATTTCAACCCATGACAACGCAATCGTCGTAGCACTCGCACATACGAAGCTGCCGAAGTTACTGTTCTCGCTTCCGTCGCTGTGAATCCACATGTGAGCTCACGACAGCTTGAACACGAGACTGTCATTCCCAAAACTAGTGTACATCGGATTCTTACACGTCACCGGTTCCATCCTTACCATGTACACGTACATCAAGAATTGCATGGAATGATTTCCAGAATCGTGTACAGTTCTGTCAGTGGGCACAGTAGCAAATCCTCAACAACCCGAACTTCTTCTCTAATGTTCTATTTACCGACGAATGTTCCTTCTCAAACAAAGGACAGGTAAATACAAGGAACATGCATTATTGGTCCAGTGACAACCACGATGGGTTAGACAGGTGGAACATCAGCGTCAATGGAGAGTTAACGTCTGTTGTGGGATGCTTGGTACTACAATTATTGGCCATTATTTCATCAATGGTAGTCTAAACGGAGGAAGTGCCGCTAAGAACCAGAATCCTTATGTGGTATCAACACGATGGATGTCCAGAACATAATGCTGTGCGTGCACGTCGTGGTTTGAACCGAAGGTATCCTGCCAAATGGATTGGTCGAGGAGGAACAGCTGCGTGGCCTGCTAGGTCTCCTGTTTTAAATTCTCTGGACTTTTTTTCTTTGAGGATGCATTAAAGACGTTGTCTATCGCGATTTTCCAACAGCTCCAGAGGACATGAAGGAACGTATCGTGCTTGCTTGTAATTGTCTTCAGCAGGCAACACTGGAAGCAGTAAATAATTCTTTCATTCAACGAGTGCACCAGTGTATGGGTGTCCAGGGTCACCACTTGGAACACCTTTGAATGTTCTACTCCTGGGTAGTGGTACAGGAGAGTCAAAGTCAATTTTGCGTTATGTTTTTACTTGGTTTTCATATGTTTTTTGACAACTCCGTGTTATGTAATTAATAACGTTGTGTTTCAGCGAAAGGTACACTGTGATACAATTTTAAATAGGTCTTTAGGTGAGGAAAAGAATTACCGAATAAAAAATACAAGGTGCTTTTTAAAAAAGTCGTACCGCTGTTCATATCTTTGTAATAAACAATGCTACAACGAAGGTAATCATGCTGACTGATGTCCCTCCTGACGGTTAAAGAACATTTGCTTGAAACACGTTGTAATTTCCATCTGGACAAACAGTTATTTAGGGTAGTCAAGATACACTCCTGGAAATGGAAAAAAGAACACATTGACACCGGTGTGTTAGACCCACCATACTTGCTCCGGACACTGCGAGAGGGCTGTGCAAGCAATGATCACACGCATGGCACAGCGGACACACCAGGAACCGCGGTGTTGGCCGTCGAATGGCGCTAGCTGCGCAGCATTTGTGCACCGCCGCCGTCAGTGTCAGCCAGTTTGCCGTGGCATACGGAGCTCCATCGCAGTCTTTAACACTGGTAGCATGCCGCGACAGCGTGGACGTGAACCGTATGTGCAGTTGACGGACTTTGAGCGAGGGCGTATAGTGGGCATGCGGCAGGCCGGGTGGACGTACCGCCGAATTGCTCAACACGTGGGGCGTGAGGTCTCCACAGTACATCGATGTTGTCGCCAGTGGTCGGCGGAAGGTGCACGTGCCCGTCGACCTGGGACCGGACCGCAGCGACGCACGGATGCACGCCAAGACCGTAGGATCCTACGCAGTGCCGTAGGGGACCGCACCGCCACTTCCCAGCAAATTAGGGACACTGTTGCTCCTGGGGTATCGGCGAGGACCATTCGCAACCGTCTCCATGAAGCTGGGCTACGGTCCCGCACACCGTTAGGCCGTCTTCCGCTCACGCCCCAACATCGTGCAGCCCGCCTCCAGTGGTGTCGCGACAGGCGTGAATGGAGGGACGAATGGAGACGTGTCGTCTTCAGCGATGAGAGTCACTTCTGCCTTGGTGCCAATGATGGTCGTATGCGTGTTTGGCGCCGTGCAGGTGAGCGCCACAATCAGGACTGCATACGACCGAGGCACACAGGGCCAACACCCGGCATCATGGTGTGGGGAGCGATCTCCTACACTGGCCGTACACCACTGGTGATCGTCGAGGGGACACTGAGTAGTGCACGGTACATCCAAACCGTCATCGAACCCATCGTTCTACCATTCCTAGACCGGCAAGGGAACTTGCTGTTCCAACAGGACAATGCACGTCCGCATGTATCCCGTGCCACCCAACGTGCTCTAGAAGGTGTAAGTCAACTACCCTGGCCAGCAAGATCTCCGGATCTGTCCCCGATTGAGCATGTTTGGGACTGGATGAAGCGTCGTCTCACGCGGTCTGCACGTCCAGCACGAACGCTGGTCCAACTGAGGCGCCAGGTGGAAATGGCATGACAAGCCGTTCCACAGGACTACATCCAGCATCTCTACGATCGTCTCCATGGGAGAATAGCAGCCTGCATTGCTGCGAAAGGTGGATATACACTGTACTAGTGCCGACATTGTGCATGCTCTGTTGCCTGTGTCTATGTGCCTGTGGTTCTGTCAGTGTGATCATGTGATGTATCTGACCCCAGGAATGTGTCAATAAAGTTTCCCCTTCCTGGGACAATGAATTCACGGTGTTCTTATTTCAATTTCCAGGAGTGTATATGGGACACCATATATATATTGTTACAAAAAGGTACGGCCAAACTTTCAGGAAACATTCCTCACACACAAAGAAAGAAAATATGTGTTGTAGACATGTGTCCGGAAACGCTTACTTTCCATGTTAGAGCTCATTTTATTACTTCACTTCAAATCACATTAATCATGGAATGGAAACACACAGCAAGAGAACGTACCAGCGTGACTTCAAACACTTTGTTACAGGAAATGTTCAAAATGTCCTCCGTTAGCCAGGATACATGCATCCACCCTCCGTCGCGTGGAATCCCTGATGCGGTGATGCAGCCCTGGAGAATGGCGTATTGTATCACAGCTGCCCACAATACGAGCACGAAGAGTCTCTACATTTGGTACCAGGGTTGCGTAGACAAGAGCTTTCAAATGCCCCCATAAATTAAAGTCAAGGGGGTTGAGGTCAGGAGAGCGTGGAGGCCATGGAATTGGTCCGCCTCTACCAATCCATCGGTCACCGAATCTGTTGTTGAGAAGCGTACGAACACTTCAACTGAAATGTGCAGGAGCTCCATCGTCCATGAACCACATGTTGTGTCGTACTTGTAAAGGCACATGTTCTAGCAGCACAGGTAGAGTATCCCGTATGAAATCATGATAACATGCTCCATTGAGCGTAGGTGGAAGAACATGGGGCCCAATCAAGACATCACCAACAATGCCTGCCCAAACGTTCACAGAAAATCTGTGTTGATGACGTGATGGCACAATTGCGTACGGATTCTCGTCAGCCGAATGTTGATTGTGAAAATTTACAATTTGATAACGTTGGAATGAAGCCTCATCCGTAAAGAGAACATTTGCACTGAAATGAGGATTGACACATTGTTGGATGAAACAGTCGCAGAAGTGTACCCGTGGAAGACAATCAGCTGCTGATAGTGCCTGCACACGCTGTACATGGTTCGGAAACATCTGGTTCTCCCGTAGCACTCTCCATACAGTGACGTGGTCAACGTTACCTTGTACAGCAGGAACTTCTCTGACGCTGACATTAGGGTTATCGTCAACTGCACGAAGAATTGCCTCGTCCATTGCAGGTGTCCTCGTCGTTCTAGGTCTTCCCCAGTGGCGAGTCATAGGCTGGAATGTTCCGTGCTCCCTAAGACGCCGATGAATTGCTTCGAACGTCTTCCTGTCGGGACACCTTCCTTCTGGAAATCTGTCTCGATACAAACGTACAGCGCCACGGCTATTGCCCCGTGCTAATCCATATATCAAATGGGCATCTGCCAACTCCGCATTTGTAAACATTGCACTGACTGCAAAACCACGTTCGTGATGAACACTAACCTGTTGATGCTACGTACTGATGTGCTTGATGCTAGAACTGAAGAGCAATGAGTCGCATGTCAACACAAGCACCGAAGTCAACATTACCTTCCTTCAATTGGGCCAACTGGCGGTGAATCGAGGAAGTACAGTACATACTGACGAAACTAAAATGAACTCTAACATGAAAATTAAGCGTTTCCGGACACATGTCCACATAACATCTTTTCTCTATTTGTGTGTGAGGAATGTTTCCTGAAAGTTTGGCCGTACCTTTTTCTAACATCCTGTATATATGATGTTTGAAATGAATGTAGAAAATGAGTGGGCGGTAGAGTAGGTCATAACAAGGATATTTCACGTAGCATCCCATGTCCGCATCCCTTAGGGTACGACGCTAGGTGTTGTTGAACAATGTCGCTTACCACCAAGAGGGTGGGCACACAACATGCCACCCGAGCCGTCGAGGTAGGAGGTCTGCAGGGCAACGATTTCAATGACACCAAGGTAAAAGAGACGCTGGGTTGAAATTTTACAACCTTTATTTGCAAGCGCTGGTCAACATTGTTGCTGATATTCCAGGCGGGACAACACTACGCTTTTTCCGCCTCTTATTGGGACGCGAACGCGTCCTTTTCGGCTGTGAAAATGCCTGTTTGATAGCTGTTGCAAAGAGGGCAGCACCTGTGTACACTGATGAGTCTGGTTCTGCCTGCGTCAGTTGGTCGCCAAACGAGCACCCTCTTGTGTTTGTAAGTGGGTGGAGTGGACAGGAAGTGGAACGCTATTCTTGGGAGGAAAGGGGAGATCTGCTTATGGTGCGGTGGATGGAAATGCTTACGCTGACCAGCGTTTGGACGTTCCACGATTTCCGAATCACCGAGTGCCATATCCACACACGGGTTCGATTCCCGGCGGGGTCAGGGATTTTCTCTGCCTCGTGATGACTGGGTGTTGTGTGATGTCCTTAGGTTAGTTAGGTTTAAGTAGTTCTAAGTTCTAGGGGACTGATGACCATAGATGTTAAGTCCAATAGGGCTCAGAGCCATTTGAGCCATATCCACATACATTTACTATCATCCACAGGTCCCTACGATAGGCAGTTCACTAGAGGTATGTTTTCCACTGGCACGTTCTCGCAGTGGCACGTGCGCATTTAATAGCTTCTTCGAAACCGGTGTATTCATTTTGTGTTACAGACGTGAAGGTCGGGCGGACGCGGTCGTCAATGCACAATACGTACACCAAGTGTCGTGAATCACAGTAGAGCCGTGATTAGCTGTATATATCGTGTGGGGTAGTACACATCTTCCGGCGAATCGCTGAAGTACCATAAGAAACTTGTCCGTTGACAAGTCTGTCCAGAGTTCGAGGTGCACAGCTCGTGTGGTAGCACATGTGAAAAGAGTGATATATGACTTGTGCGTTTCCTTCCCCACTTTGATGAATAGTGAGCCAGCAAAGTCTATTCCGGTTACAGCAAATGGTTTGGCAGGCGCAACTCGCTCAGGTGGCAGCGGTGCTTCGATCTGTTGCCCTCGTGGATTCTTCAAGTTCTTGCACGCGAGGCATGAGTGTAGGATTCTTTTGATGGCCTGACGAGCTCCAAGGATCCAAAATTCGGTTCGCAGTTCGGATAGTACAGAACGAACACCAAATTGATGGAGGCGGATGTGTGTCTCTCGAATAACAAATCGTGTGAAGTGGTGGAAAGCGTCAAGGAGTACAAGACGTTTTTGTTCCCTATTTAGGCTAGTGCACTGCAGTCGACCTCCTAGACGTATTAGTCCACCTTCTACGAAAGGGTTGTATCGTTTGATTGTTGACTCTCTTGGCAGTGGTAAGTTGTTCTGAAGTGCATTTAATTCGTTGGGGAAGGAATCTCTCTGGCCCACTCGAATTCACTACATTTTGGCAGCTGATAATTCGGTGGCTGTAAGTTCTCCTGAAGATTTATTCTTCTGACGAATGTTGAGTAGGAAGCGGAGAGTCCATGCTGTGATACGAATGAGCTTCCAGTATGAGCTGAATTTAAATAAGTTCAGAAGGCTGGTTGGCGTAGATATCGACAAGACTTGGCTCTGGGTTTCCTTCCTCTTTTCTTCGGGAGGAAGTCGTACCATCGTTGGAGTATCGTTTGGCCAACATTCAGGAGGGCGTGTAAGCCAAGGCGGCCCATGCCACCAAATATCCAGAGAATTCATTTGGTAGCCGAGGAGTCCACGTGAGAGGTGGTCAGCAGGATTGTCTGGTCCTGAGCAGTGTTTCCATTGCGTGGGATTCGTGTGCCTTTGTATCTCAGTTACACGATTACAAACTAAGGTCTTCCATCTGTTAGGATCAAAGCGAATCCAACTTAGTGTTATCGTAGAATCCGTCCACAATATTGCATGGGCAATTTTAAAGTCTGTTGCGCCGCAGAAGTAACACAATAGTCTGGTCCCAACCACTGCCGCTAAAAGGTCGAGTCGAGGCAATGTCACCTTTTTAATAGGAGCATGTCTGTTCTTGCTACAGGCTAAATGGTTTACGACATCATCATCTAAGACAGTACGAATGTACAGAGCTGCTGCATATGCCTTTTCCGAGGCGTCACAGAATACGTGCAACTGAGAGTCTCTTCCATGAGCTGTAGTTATCCATCTAGGGACACGTATATGTGGCAATGAAGGTAAGCTAGATATACAAGTGCGCCATCGTGCCCCTAAGTCCCAGGGCATAAGTTCATCCCATCCAATTCCTCGGCATCATGTGTCCTGGAATAGCAATTTCCCAGCAAGAGAAAGAGGGGAAAACAGTCCGAGTGGGTCATAGAATTTAGCTGTACATTGTAAAAGGAGTCGTTCGGTGGCTGGCTCTTCTGACGTCCTTCTGATGATTTCGATAGGATCGATACAGAAGTAGTCACCTGCGGTGTTCCAGTCTACGCCTAAGACTTGAGTCTGGGTGTGGAGTTCTGGCCCTTCTGCCCTCCAGATAGTTTCGAATTGTTCACAGTTGGTAGCTCATTTTGATAAGGGGAGACTGATCAATTTCATTAGGGTTACAAGTTCATGGTATACAGTTATAACCAAATTATCACATTCTACTGAGATCACAAAGTCGTCCATGTATGTAGTCTTGTTTATAAGTGGCACTACGGTGGGAAATGCTGTCATACACTTGTCAGCAAGTTCTCTTAGTGTTGCAGAAAGTAAAAATGGGGTGCAGGTCAGGCCGAATGGGAATCTGTTAAAACGGTATTCTGTTAGTTCGTCCGTCGTTTGAAGATTTCCTGTTTCAGCCTGGCTAATTTTGAACCAGAAGAATCTGGTCAAGTCTTTGTCCTTTTCGTTCAAGATTAATTGAAGGAAATCTTGTGTGGTGTCCGTGACGATAGCCGTAGAACATAGTCTGAAACACAGCAAAATTTCCGGAATTTCTGGTAATAGGTTCGGTCCTACTTCTAATACCTCATTCAGAGAAGGTGCATCGTTTTCGTGAGATGAGGCGTCAAAGACTATTCTCCACTTAGTGGTTCCGTATTTCTCCTTCCTCACTGCATGATGAGGGAGATAAAATAGCTCCCTTCCTGAGAGTGGGGTGGGAGCGACCTCTACTTGCCCCTTCGTAATGTAGTCTAGCATAAGATCGAAATACATTTGCTTAAAGGTCTCTTGACATTTAAATCTTTCCCTAAGGTGCTTGAATCGTTTTTCCACGATTGGTCTGTTACTCGAAAGTACTGTATGTTGTCTTTTGGGAAGTGTAATCACTGCTCAATGATCCTTTATAGAGAAAGATGCTCTAAACTCTTCAAGAAGTCTCGTATCCTTGTTGGTCACAGGTAGATCCTGATCGGCAGTAATCCCTATAGTTTCCAAGTCCGAAAAGCGTCTGAAAACATTGTCCGAGTGCAGAGGAGATCGATCAGTCTGAGCAAAATTTACTACGGTTCCATGCACACAGGTTTGTGACTTGTTACCACTAAGTATCCAGCCAAATAGAGAAGGAACTAACACTAAGGTTTCAGAGATGCGTATGGGCGAATTGTGCTTCACTATCTTCCAATAAAAATCGCCTCCTACTAGAATCTTCTATTGAATTGGTTTTCGGATCTGCTAGCGTAATCTTACGGGCATCTGCTAAACTCTTTATATGTTGTGGAACCGAAGGCTGGTGAGAAATAATATAAGTACTTTCGAAGGCAGAAGTGGCACTGAAGAATTCTGCCAAAGCCCCTTCATATTGAACTGAACAAGCCTGCGGTGGCGTAGGCGTGTAGGGTTTGATTCAAAGGAACAAACGGTTGGTTCTTGTCGGTCTACCGTTTGCAGTTTCAGATCATCAATCAGCGATTTTGCTATGAAGCTGGGCTGACTAACTGCTTCCAGTTGACATTGCGTTGTCCTGCTCAATCCTGTAGGTCCTGAGACGCATACCTGAGCTGTCTGAAGGTACGTGTATCCGTGGGGAGCGACAGATACCTTTCCCACGGAAGTAACTATGTCTGACCCGCAGGACTCCTAATATCCTTTCGTTCTTCACAAATGGACTTATGATGCAGTCTTTTACAGTTAACACACCGAACCTTTTCTTTCTTTTTGCAATTTGACACTTTGTGCCCACGTTGAAGACAAAGAAAGCATGTGTTTGCTAGTTTCAATTGATCTATTCGATCATTAACGCGTACGACCTTCTTACAGTCTTGCGCCCAATTACCGCAAGATTCGTAAAAGACGCAGAATGGTTCCTTTACGCTGGTATCCTTCGGGGTCGATCTTTTAGATTTCGCGTGTAGGTGAAGTGTGGACGCTGTGGGAAGGTTACTAGAAGTGCTGGAAAATTCACCGCGTATCTTCTGCATGGTAAGCGCCCCGTCGACTTCCTCGTTCAGGAACTCCAACAGTTGCAAAATGTCCCCTTCAGATATTCCCGTACGTTTGGCGTGAATTATCCAGCGGAGGCATACGTCATCCGGAAAAGCGCGTAAAATTTTCGGCGTGAGGACTCGGCCGCATTCGTTCACGTCTTCCCCAAGTGCCCGGAGAGCTTGAATACGTCGCTGGCATTCAATGAATGTTGAATTAAGTTCCTCTGGGGTGGCCAGCTGAATTGGTTTTATGGCTTCGAGATAATCTAAGTGGGCTTGAATTATTCGATCCTTGTTGCCTTAACGCGCTTGGAGAATCCTCTTCGTTTCTGCGTACGTCTCGGCCGTCACCGCAATACCGTCCACTAAATGCTTTGGTTCTCCCGTGAGATAGCCGCGAAGAAAGATGTGTTTATTAATTGTAGTTACCGTCGGATCGTTGTCAACCGACTGCTCAAACTGCTCCGAGAATCGTGCCCATGTCTCGAGATCGCCTGAAAAAGGCTCAAGCTTGATCGGCGGAAGTTTTACTGAAGCTGTGGGGACACTCAGTGTTACAGATTGTACCGGCGCATTGTCGGGAATATTTATGTCTGCTACCGATTTCGAAAGCTGTTTCTCTTTTTCGTGAGACAATCGAGAAATTGTGAGTTTCGCGGTGTCTATATAATCTTCGCATTTAAGAACATCTTCTTCGTATTCGTCATCGTTTAACAACTCGTGAATATCCTCATCTAATTTAACGAGGCGGTTCAGAACGCTTCCCAATCTGTCATTGAAATATGTATAATCCACGATTTCCGATGTGTCTGACAACCTTGCAGCTTCCAGTACGAATCGCGTAATGTTTGCTCTTTCTTTCATATGTTTTCCCTTTAGAGAGTGTAATTGTGCTTCTGGTTTGTGGTTCTGCATGTCCACTCCGTCCGATTACTCGAAAGTTTAAAGCAGTGTCGGCTAGCGATCAGCTGGCCCTAGTAAGGCGTTATCTTTGGATCGGTAGTCGAAGTAGTTCAACTGGTGGTCGCTGGATAGAAGTACTAGTCATAAACAACCTACAGGCGTAGCGTAGGATCTGATAATTCGTTAAAGCGCTAATCGAACAGCTACAATAGGAGTACAGAGCGGCAATAATGTAATCAGCTGCCTTTACAAATGGCACTACAAAACATGTCTCGTGATAGTTCAATTGAACTTACCTGCGTATGTAGGCGGTTGTCGTCGAAGAGCTTGTTGCGTGGTGTGACAAATCGCTGCAGTAAGCCCCGTCGTAGTATTCCCGCGTGACGTGCGTCCAGAATTCGTGGTCCACAACGGCAATCGTGGAAATTGTCTCCCGGGTTTCGGCACCAAATTCTCATGTCTTGAATCACAGTAGAGCCGCGATTAGCAATCTAACAACACTTTATTTCATAGTCACAGAACATGCAACGCAACATGTCAAAGATACACTGTCCTAAGAGTAAACAAACAGTCTCTCACTTGCCAGAAGTACATCACTCTGTGACACCAAGGCTTCTAGAGGAGGCGTTAGCGCTGCTGGAAAACACGTCCTCAAGAACGTCGCGGTGTGTTGCACGCGAAATGTGTGTAAGCCACTCCACAACTTAGCGAGTGTGTTATGAAGACGGTTTGCACCACTAGCACCATCACAAGTTTCACGCCCTGAACCCAGACGATTTTCCACGACGAACTGAATTCTGCCAATGGGTTTTTGCAAAGGTGCGCCATTCAACAGGACTTTTCACGCATGAGGCATCTTCTACACAAGAGGGTATGTTCAACAGCCACAATCAACACGTGTGGGCCCTGGAAAGTTCCAAAAGCCGCCTTTGTTCGTGGTAAACAAGATCACTTCGCCGTCAACATTTGTGCCGGCTTGGAAACCCTGCCAGAGTTGTTGGAACAAGTTCCACTCAGCGTGTGACAGAGAATGTCGTACCAACACGATGGTGCACCTGCGCATTACTCACGTACAGTGCGAATGCATTTGGATGCAACTTTTGGTAGAAATATGCAGAGTGCCGTGGGCGGGTGCATGCCTGCATCTTCCCCGGACTTGACGCCCATTGACGTTTTCTTCTGGGACCACCTGAAAACTGTTTTCCATAAAGCACCCATTGAGACTGATAAAGAGCTTGTAGCGCGCATTATGGCAGCCTACGAAGAAATTTCCACTTTGCCAGGAGCGTTTGAAAGAGCGCGACAGTCACTCCAGCGTCGTTGCATGTCGTGTATACAAGCCGGAGGACATAATTTCGAGCACTTTTTGTAACTGTTTTCAAGTGAAGGTTATAAAACTTCACCCAGACTTCTCGTATACCTTGATTCCAGAAAAATATTGAAAACGTTGCCCCGCAGATCTGCCACCATAGCTTTCGGATGACATGTGGTGTGCCTACCCTCTTGGGGCGCGCGACGTTGTTCAACGACACTCAGCGCCGTACGCTAAGTGACGCGGACGTGGGTCGCTGTGTGAATATGCCCTACCAACCCTCTCATTTTCTACATTTCTTTCAGATATACACTTCATATATGCTGTTGTGCACTACACCGTATATTTATTTTCAATTTACAACCGACAATTACACTAACAGTCACTCTCTGTCGTGCTATATTCTTCCTGATTACTTGGCAGTCCAAACAGGTGTCCTTTCTTGATGAGGAAGGCTGCGATCAAGCACTTGTGCGTTGCTGTGGCTCAGGCAGTAGCAGTCCATGGAACTCCTCCGTGTCGTCCGTTGCGATGTAGACTGCTGCAGCTGTTGTAATATTAACAAAGCCTTAAGTATAATGATATGCACACGTAATAATAGTAATAATGAGGTTTAAATACCCAACACACCTCCTAGAACTGCTGACAAAATAATCAGACAGCATTCATCCCATCAACACAGGAGATAGAAATACCTTTCGATGTTCATCGAATACCTTTCGATGTTCATCGACCTGCAGACCCATGGTAGGCTTCCTGTAGCCGTCGTTTTCCTGTTGGCCTAAACACGCTCTACAGTAAAGAGAGTAAAACGTATCATCAGCTGGAATGAATACAAACGCATTCTCCCACATTCAGTTCGAGCAGTGCTAACATCAAACGCTGTTGAAGATGACGTCTCGGCTATAAACAGCTGAAGTAGAAGAATCAACTCTTCACTCAAAACGTAGTCTGTAACTACAATTCTTGAACAACCCCTTTACACGGGACTGCTCTTCTGCCCCCCGCAGAGAAAAAATAGGTATCGTAGAATCTGGCAGGAGTTCAAAATTCTCATTATATACGCTTGGAGGATAAGATGGATAATCTTTTACTGACATAAGAAGATGAATGATAACTTGTTAAAGTGATCTCTCGTATGTCCTTTGACTATTACAGGAACATTTGCGAATACTTATGGAAACCAAAATACTCTGCTAAATGTAGAGCTTACACCGAACGAAGTTGCTGATGAGCTACAAGCAGTCGAATCTGCAACAAAATTTCCTGCCAATCAAGAATATTCTTAAAAACAAAACGAAATTTCAGATCCCGGATTAGACACGATAACAAACGAACAATTAAACTGCTGGTATTACTTACAAGAGTTTTAAACCAATGCTCTCTACTAAACTACTTAGCAGAAATTTGAAAAATTGTTCGTAATGATACGATGCCAAAACCGGGGAATGATCTCAAACAACCCTGAAACCCTGACAGTTATAAGCCTATGGGTCTAGAATCAACAATGAGAAAAGAATTAGGAGAAATCCTACCAAACAGAATTTAACAACCCTTCGTTCAGGATAAAACAAGCAGTGTGGAGCAATTCGAGTTTGAGAAGAAGCTCTCTGCTGAAATGGAAGCCCTCCGGCTAATCGAAAGCGTTACCAGAAATATCAATATTTCCAAATCACCTGTTGCGTTATTTATTCACCGGACTAGGGCAAATGAAAAGTATGCAAAGAGAAATTGAAGATGAAAATGTTGTTGACAAAGACGACTATACCTGAGTGCTGCACTAAAATCATAGACAGACGTATCACTGTGTCCACAGACAGAGAACATTCAGAAATTAAGACAATCGGCAGAGGCACATCGCGAGGCGCAGGTAATAATTGATCACTTACCTCTGAATCAGGGTGTGAACTTAGCTCAATGCGCAGATGATGGTCCCCTATATACGACTAATCGACAGAATATCACCAAGATAACCAAACTTCACGAGCAAATTAACACTACTGTGAAACTGTGCAGAATGAATGAAGTAACGGTAATTAACGACAACACAAACGCTAATTATTTCTCCAAAAATGTACTTAACCTAGGCTAAAATATAAGAAATGACCACAGAATTTCATGGTCAACTAACATCATTCAGGACCAACATCTGTCCTTCACACATCATATACTTGAGAAATGAACAAAATGTCTGCTGATTCCGACAACTCTTTTTCTTAAGCGAACAGCTAGAGATTAAAAAGAAACTCACGTTGTACAAAGCCACTGTGATACCAACTCTTATTTATCATTGCTCAGTTTGGGGTATTGAGTCCAGTGACTAGTTAACTACATTACCATCTGTGCAAAACGAAGTTCTTAGATGGATTTGCAAGGTGCCATACGTGAGTTTCGATCGATTTAAATTCCAATTTTGGCTTGACCTTCTGGCAGTCAGAAAGTTCTTCATTTATTCAGGTATGTAATTTAAGGTTGGTGCAACGTATCAAAAGTAGAAAAGACCCTAGTAAACGAGTAATATAGACAAAGGTACATTCGAAATCCATGAGTATACGCGGAAAAGCGTTAAGGTAAGTGCATCATATTTTAGACATTTATGAGTAGGCCACAAGGTAGTGGGGAAACAAAACGAAAAAAACATTGTCTTAAGGCATGACGCTCGAATCTACGTTCACCGATACTGCAGAAATAATTGCATTGACCATGCTATGAGAAAGGTCGATAATCAGCCACCCAAAGGAGTTAGTGGTATGCACTGAGCACTGTCATGACGTTATGCACAAATATTTACTAAAATAAAGGCCACTCGCGAGTTGCCAAAACCTAACGCATCATTAATGCATATTAGCCAAATCCAATGTCACCGTGAGGACGCTAAAAATCAAACGATGCGTTATCTAAACTACTTGTTCACCACTTTCGGTCAAGTCAACAGGAAAGGAGTGGTGGGCATTCTGCCGCATTTCAAGATCACGTTTTAGTCTGATTCCCTGCCCACACATCTGGTGCGCTCATGTGTGGCACATTCGATGTCAGGATGTAACCTGACACCATCCACGTGTGAAGCTTTCTGGAAAGGTTACCCACTCCTCTCGGGCAACTGTATGTCATAAACTGTGGAAAAATTAAGGTTACTGGCATCTCACGAAGTTACTCCTGCAAGGTCGACAATACGTCATACATCCCAGCGTTGTAGGTTGCCCATATGCCAGGCAACCATCTCTCGCCAGAAATCAGATTTAAGGCCTGGCCAGACAGAATGCGGCCTGGCCGTCCGGCCTGTGGCCTTCAACCGCAGCCGGCAGGCCGCACTGTTGAATCGCTCGTTATTGTATGGCGGCGGTGACACAGAGAGCGGCTTTGACGCACCGGCATGCGGCCTGCCGCACCGGCCGCCGCCGGGTTGTCACAGATTACAGATTCGGCGCAAGCCGGAGCGGCTGCTTGCCTCTGTTGGAGCATTCAACTGCTCTGCTGTCACACTAGAAGCAGCGGCGTGAGGCGGTTTTTGTCTTGCAGCTCGTAGTGCATGCACACAGAAAAACTTGTAGAGGAGGTGAGAGAACACAACTTTTTGTATGATACACGCGATCCTGATTTGGAGGTAGAATACATTTCTCCTCGATATACTCTTGATAGAAAGCTGAATAGTGTTGTCACTGTGACGTCCATAACTTCCAATATCAACTACTGTAAACTCCGTAGTATGGCTCAACGATCGCCAGGAGAACTAGCGAAAAGAACTGTTTGTAACAGAAGAACTGGGATCCACTATCCTTCGGGCATTTTAACCTGATAGCCTTTCCGTCTATCCTTCCAAGGCAATTCGGAAACCCCCAGTTCTATAAATCCTTCTTCAGATTTCTTCCACATCTCTGCTGTAGGAGTAGGAAAATACTTGGGCTGTAGAACAGTCCTTATTGCCTGGCACACTTGTTTCACAATATCTGAGACTGTTGAACGTCCTAACCGAAAAGAAAAAGCTATGCTCTGGTGACTGTCGCCTGTAGTCAAATACCTGGAAAATATTAAAATCAATTATGCCGATAGAACGAATAGATAGGTTAACGACCAAAGATATGTTTGTTTAAATTCAATGACAATGTAATGAATACAATGAAACAAAGCAATCTATTAAGTAGAAAGTTCTCTCTAGCGGGACATACGGAACTAGATGTTACTATCGTTTGCTGTATTCGTAAACACTGCAGATAAATTTATCACTCCACTCGTAACTACATTGTGGGACAGCACTTTTGAAATGTCCCCTTAGAACAATCTATACACGACTGTGCTTAAACTGACACACAATATTTTTAGCGCAACGCAATCTGATTTTCAAAATTCCCTACAAAAGAATGGCCCTGACTAACATTAAACAATACCCTTCACAAATCACTTACCTCACAAAAATCTTGGTTACTCGAACTACTGCAATACAGCGAGCGCCACTACTGCCAGCTAAATAAAAGATTCAAAGTACTGAAGGCACTAACTACTGATAGGCATAGTTAGCAAATGAAAGATTTTGATAGAGAACAAACAATGTATTTACCTCAATAGTCATAATATATATAGCAGTTCATGACAAATTTCAAAATTCCGCCATCTCTCTCCCCACATCCACCACTGCTGGCGGCTCACCTCCAACTGCGCAATGCTACGCGCTGTTCACAGCCAGCTGCCTAACACTACAATGGCGAGTATTACAACAATGCAAAGCAGCCACAGACTGCACACAGCACAGCCAGTGATTTTCATACAGAGGTGGCGTTACCAATAAAAAAACCTAAACAGCCTACTTACATAGCCCCCATGCTCCCCACAAAAAATTTTACAAATTGTTTTGGGCACTGGGCAATACATATTTGTTAAAATTTTTCATAATCGTAATTACAATAACAAAGAAATCAAATGCACACACTTATTGATATAATGTTGGTCAAAAGCTAAAATTTTCTCACAGTCCATAAAGATAGTCCTGATCATTCATCATAATAGTAATTACAGTTTTTTTTTCACAAAGTCTCATTAGTAAAAGAAATTGCACACAGAAGTAGTGGATTTCCGTGCAGTCTTGAAGAAGTAGTGTTGTCCTTCCAACAGAAAGACAGTGCTGACTCTAGACATGCTGACAGGTAATGGTCCACAACAGAGCAAACCCACAGCAGAGTCAGTCGACGTTTTGAAGAATATTGGTAGGTAGGTCATCACAGAGTAGACCCACTGTAGTCCTGGTAGAGAGTATGGTATTGGTGGGCCACCAGAGGTGCAGACCCACTGTAGCCCTGGTTGAGATTGTGGTATTGGTGGGCCACCAGAGGTGCAGACCTACTGCAGTCCTTGTAGAAATAATGGTACTGGTGAGTCAGCAAAGGTGTAGACCCACTGTAGTCCTTGTAGAGATGGCCAGAAGCCATCTGCTGGGACTGTGCAGGTGCACAATCACCATCGAAGAGTCTTGCGGACAATATAGCAAGTCCATAAACCACCACTTGTGCACTCACAAAGTTTTTTAATTGTCCTTAGAACCAGCAATGCTGTTATCCAGTCCCTTGCTGAATTATTAACACACATGAAAACACTAACAGTCCCTACTTCTCACATATTGTCCATATACTATGACCAACAGAAACGTGTGCAGTGAAATGGAACTTACAAGTTACTTAATTTGATGACCTGGTGTCAATTACAATTTTATAACATAAGAATACAATTACAAAGGTACAAAATACATCATTAAAGAACAGAACAATACCGAGAACATTTGTAATACAGGCTTTACAAAAGAATCGAAATAACGTATACGTCAGTGTTACAGGAATTATGACATGAGTACATACATAAAAGATCAGAATAACTTTCGAAACATCAACTTCACACATGAGCATTAAAACAAAATAGAATAAATAATGTCTAAACATCTTTACAAAGTAAATCACATAGTATTAGGAAAATTATACAACATAGCTCTCATCAGCTAAACACATAAAGACAGGAAAAACACAAATACACAAGGGTACACAAACATATAGAGGGATGACACAAAAGGAAAGGACAGGGTTTGTTTTACTGCAGTATTTTGCATGGAGATCTCCCTTTGTTCATCATTATTCCCAAAAGTACTATCTAAGCCAGCTTTCTGTATTCTGTTCACATCCTCTTTCAAAATAGTTTTTCTCCACTGTACACTACCTTTTTTTTTGGCCAAACCATTTTCTTATATCTTCTCAATGCATTTCTTCCAATTCATCATAGTTAGTTTCTTATATAGTCTACCCCTCTTAAGCTAACTTAAATCTACTGAGCTCAGATGCTAAACTAAGGAACGAGGCAATGCAGCAGCACAAAACAATTAACACAAACAGCAATGATAAAAAATACAAAAGGCAAAGCAAGCAGCATAAATTACAACTAATATAAGGCAATGAGCAGCAAACAAGAAAAATAAATCAGTAGTAAAACTGGCTTAAAAGAATAATACAAAGTGAAATTTAGTAGCACTATGCATGGCAAACAGCAGCAGCATCTAAACATGACAAAGCTCAAGCAGAAAAAATAGTACAGTAAAGACAACAATGCAGACAAGGGAAATGTATATTCACATCTTAATGTCTATGTAATTAAAGTGGTGCACCACAAAAACTTATTCTATGAAATAAATTACCAAGTATTGTAAAGAAAATTATGTATGCAGTTCCTGTGAAGGGAAATGTCTTTTTGTGCTCCCTCATTTTTTGGAAATATATCACAAAACTATTATTTACTGGATCTGTAGACAGAAAATATTTATATTAGTACATCTATAAAATTTTATTTTAACCAATGCTGCAGTGCAGCTAGGAACTAGGTATTAAACAAAATAGGCAAAGCAAGGCGTGAAACGTCATTCACTAGCCATATGGCATTTCATAGTGCAGTAAACAATCTTTCAACTAGAAAGACAATAGATGTGAAATGTTTCTCATCATTTCATTTCAGTAAATATCATTAACTAAGAGCTCCACAGTGTAATCATATGTTTTCAAGTTCGACCGTGTCGTTTTTGCGATGCTTTCTACAAAGGAACGTCAATAGCGAGGATAATGGCCTCCCTTTTTTCTCTACCTGTGCCTCTGGCACACACTAATGGCTTTTTCTTCAGGCGTCTGACACAGCTGGGTGCCCGCGACGCATTACGTGCAGGTGGTCACTTAACTTTCGTACGGAAATATTTACGACAGCAGTTTCCGCTACAGTGGCAGTCTCATACAAAAAATTGCAGAGGTCGAGAATTTGCGTTGCAAATGTGTAGATACAAAATCTTATGAATATAACAGTGTCCAAAAAATTTTCGCCGGCATTGTGATACATTCACGCATTTACACACATTTCATAACTCTTAAAGTATGATTCTTGGTTTCCAACATCCTTTTTCACAAGTCAGAGTCCCTCATTATTCCTTACCTTATTACACATATACATATTCGTCGACACGTCTTCAATATTTCATCATAATAACTACATAGCATAATCAGATTCCTTACATAGCATCAGCTTATTGATCATAAACATACCGCAACAGCATAATACACATAGTCATCGAAATAATATCATAACACCTCAGTCAACTCTCAAAATCGTCGTAGCTTCCTCCAATAATTTCAAAACCTAAAAAAAAAATTCTCTGCTCATGTCAAAAGTGTCATCTGCCTCAAACGTACTTTAAAAATCGTGATCCCATACCAAATGTATCATTCAAAGCTCTCATAGTATCACAATGGTTCCAAAAAAATATGAACAGTTCACACAGTACAAACAACATACAATTTCGTAAGTGTGAAATTATCCAACTGTGTAATTACGTAAACATCTGTCACTGACATAGTAAAAAAAATGTTTCTTTCTCTGTTAAATGATCAGGTAGCTGTGTAATTTATGTGTTAGAGAAATATGGTACCGATGTGTAATGTTGTATAAGCAAATATCATATTAGCTAGGGCTCCTTGTGCTTGCCAAACACATGGTACACAAAGTAAGCGTGTACCCCCCTGAGGATAAATGTAATTATACCCTCATGTGTTACAGATTACAGCAATGGAATGAAATGTATCACGGAAAACCCTTGTGTCATTGCACTTCAAATATCTTAAAACAAATAAATGTTTTAAGTGCGAAATTAATCACTCAAATACGTGTACTGTAGCGCTAAACTGTGAGTCATGTTGTAAGATAATCTCTGTGGAAGTCTCGTATTTATCGTCCTCCGAAAGCTAAGTTCTGCAGAAGTCAATGTACTTACCTCATGATAAACAAAAGTGAAATGCTTTGTGTATAGATATCGTAGTTATTACGCTTATTGTTGTGATGAAGAAAGTACTGTGCTGTAACGTATTGTTGTGCTACGGAAAACCCTGTCTCATTCTAGCTATACTACAAAAGTTACTTCTAAAATATGTTTTACTTTCCAGAAGAATTCAGAAAAACTGTGCAGATATAAAACAGATACACCGCAAAAGCAACAAGGTAAATTGTGTCACACATTAGTAGCGTCGTGATATAGTCGTGTAGCTGTCACACAAACTCCAGAATGTATTTTCAAGTAAACCAAAATGTTGCATTAAAATCTCATTAGCAGTACTGGTAAATGTTCTAAGTATGTAAGCCTTATAGTCGTTACGTAATCATGCAACTAACAAGCAAGAATGTACACACACAATAACACTGTGTCGTCTGTTCACTATAACAATGCATTCGTAATTTCTGTTTAAATAAGTTCTCTTGGTTCTTGACTGGATGTTTAACTTCAAACATTGTTGCATGTTAACAGTTTCTTAAGTCTGACAAAGCATACTAGAAATGTGAAGTGAAAAGTTTTATGGCAAAGACAAAGTTAAAAAGCAGATTATCTTTCAATAAACGGTTTTACATGTGAAATGTGGTGTAAACCTTTACTCTTCCTAGTACGCAGAGTTTCAACTGAAAAGCAATTGTCATGTTTTATACATCGGTAAAGAATGCTAAAATTTTTCTCGAGGGTAGCGTCTTAGGTTATTTTTCTCGGAGCCAGCGGGCGCACGCGGCTGCCTGCTGTGCGAGTCATTGTCTGTCTCTTTGTTGGCGCGCGCCGTTATTGGGATTAGGAGACCTAACTTCTACAAATTCACTCTGACGAGAAGGCCCTGCTCTGTTTGAATCCCGCCAGTTCTGATGCAATTCAGGTCTGTCGTTAAGAATATATCGTCTGTCGTCATGTCGGTAGATTCCGTAGTTTCTTCCTTGTCCGTCACGTGATGGAGAATTTCTCCCTGAATCGTAACTGTGCGCCGAACTGTTGCGTCTGAAGTTATTCTGCCTCCCTTGATAATAATTGTTTTGGTTCCCATATTGTCTGTTCCTCTGATTGTCTCTGTGATAGTCATTACTACGGAAATGCGATCTTTCTCTGTAACTATTATTACTCTGCCAGTGGTTGTCATATGGGTGGTGTCTGTTTCGGTCACGATTTACGTTGAAAGAATAGCTTTGTCGTATATTATTTCTGTCATCGCGGAATTGTGACGGATGTGATCTGTAATTGTTGTGCTCCTGTTTCCGCATTCCCCGATTGTCAGTGTCAATTTCCAGTTCTTGTAACAGTCCCTGAAAAGCTTCAATGTCGTCTTTGCAACGTCCTGCTAAAATAATATGTCGTAAATGTTCAGGCAGTTTGATTAAGCAAATGCGGATGAGTTCTGAGGGCCTGTATGGGTTTGACAGGTACTGATTCTTGTGCAACATATCTTCAAAATATTTCACAAGACTGGAAAATTCAGATTGTTCGAAATGTTTCATCATTATGATGCTATGTTTTACTCGGTCTTGTGTAGCTTGAGACCAATATGCTGCGAGGAAGGCATGATAAAAATCTCCTTCACTGTGACAATCGTGAATGACCGATCGCATTCTTACAGCTGGTTCATTCTCCAAGTAGCCACACATAAATTCTAACCTGTGCTCCAATGACCAGTTGGGAGGAAAACAATGAGAGAATTGATGGAGCCACGCTTGTGGATGAATGTCGTTGGCAGAATTCTTAAATGTTTTGAATTTACGTGTAGTAATGAACAGCTTATAGTCAAAATCATCATGTCGGCGAGTCGCATGTCGGTCATTGTTACGTCGTTTCGGCGGTTCCATCTCATAATTCGGTGTACCTTGCCAATTTCTTTCATAATTTCCGAAGTGTCCTGTGTTATTATTTTGTGGGTGTTCCATATTTCTAAGTCCCTCTTCCCGTGTTGGAGCGCGAGTGTCCTCTGAAATATGAAATTTTTGTATTACTTGCGCCAACTGATCTTGTACTTCCCGGATTTCTCTTTTGTATTGCGTATTAATCTGATTCTGATTTTGTTTGAATTTCTTAATTTGTTCATACTCTTCTGTGTCAGTGAAGGCTACAGGTGTTGTGTCATTCAGATCATCATCTACCTTTGTAGATAAGTTAGTGAACTGATCTGAAAGTTCGGCTACTTTATCCGATAGTGTACTTATTTCCTCAGTGTGTTTTTATGAACCAAGTTTCAGAGTATCTACTGTGTCCTTTAAGTTTTCTTGAGTTTTTGCAAGTTGCATAACCGAATCCGTAGATGCAACTGAGTCAATTTTAGCCCTCAAGGTCTCATGATTTTCATGAACAATGGTTTGCAGTTCTTTTATGGCTGCTTCGTGATTCTGTAATGCATTTTCATGCCGCGAAAAAATAGGTTGAAAATGCTCACAAATTTGTGTTTTTACGTCATTACAGACTTTTTGACATTTCTATTCAATGTTATGTAACTCAGTAGTTAAATCTTCACGTGTTTGTTCAAGAGTTTGTTCCAATGAGTCTAACTTTTTAAGATTTTGTTCCACTGTGTCTAACTTTTTGAGATTTTGTTCCACTGTGTCTAACTGTTGCTGTGTTTGTCTCTGGTGTTGTTCCATTGTGTCTAACTGTTGCTGTGTTTGTCTCTGGTGTTGTTCCATTGTGTCTAACTTTTCAAGCTTTTGTTGTGTTTGTCTCTGATTTTGTTCCATTGTGTCTAACTTTTCAAGCATTTGTCCCATTTGTTGCATTAATTGTAATAACAATGCACTGGTATCTGAAACATGTTCCTCAGTGCTTTTCGGCAGTGAATTTGCACCGGCAACATTCACATTTTGACAAGCGGAAAATGTGTCTTGACTCATTTGAGAAAACGGTGAGAACCCAAAACCTGAGTCTACAATATTTGCAAAATAGTGTCCCGTCATTCCCGATTCCTGAGGCGAGCTGTTGCTGACCGATCGATCGATAATGCTTCCCTCTTCACTAATTGTTTCACTGTCCACGCCATTGTTTGCCGCCCGCTCCATTTCCCTATGCACAATTGCCAAATTACTATTTTGAACGTCTGTTAATTCATTACACAGTGGTGCTGGCAAGCTACGCTCGTCGTCACTATTATTTCTCAGTTTACTTTGGAGCCTAGTGTTACGTTTTTCACACGCCATTATTGTCACAATATTTCACATGATAACACAGAAAAGCACAATTTGAAGAGCAAAATAAGAGAACACATTAACATAACACTGAAAATAATATCTAGTTAATTGCAGCTGCGATATACTTGGTGCAAATCTAAACGCATGCCACAACTGTGTACAACAATGAAAAACTACAACTACAAAGGAAATTCTCTCTACAATTACGCGCTAGCAATAAACAATAGCTACACTAATTACACAAACTACAAGAAAAAAAAATCTGAAGATTCCAGTGAGGTATCCTCGGCTAAGGGTCGACATATGAAACGTTCCCTTTAGAAAAGTTATACAGGACTGTGCTTAAGCTGAAACACAATATTTTTTAGCGCAACGCAATCTGACTTTCAAAATTCCCTACAAAAGAATGGCCCTGACTAACATTAAACAATACCTTTCACAAATCACTTACCTCACAAAAATCTTGGTTACTCGAACTACTGCAATACAGCGAGCGCCACTACTGCCAGCTAAATAAAAGATTCAAAGTACTGAAGGCACTAACTACTGATAGGCATAGTTAGCAAATGAAAGATTTTGATAGAGAACAAACAATGTATTTACCTCAATAGTCATAATATATATAGCAGTTCATGACAAATTTCAAAATTCCGCCATCTCTCTCCCCACATCCACCACTGCTGGCGGCTCACCTCCAACTGCGCAACGCTACGCGCTGTTCACAGCCAGCTGCCTAACACTACAATGGCGAGTATTACAACAATGCAAAGCAGCCACAGACTGCACACAGCACAGCCAGTGATTTTCATACAGAGGTGGCGTTACCAATAGAAAAACCTAAACAGCCTACTTACACTTTCTTCCGTCGAACCTTTCATATGATACAGCAAAACTGAAATGGAATAATTTATATGACTTCTATTTCAAGCACAAAGAGGCCACAAACGGTAAAACTTACCTCAGACAAACGGCTTGTCTGTGCCTTGTATCAATTGGCTTTCTCCAGTTCGTTATGCACTTCTCGGTGCTACCTTTTTATCAGGCGATGCATTTCCTCGAAACATTCTCACGACATACGAAAATATTTGAAGAACCTATATTCGTCAGACTCTAGCTCAATACACAGACGATGGTATTCTCCTAAGCTTTCTTTCTTGTTATCAATGTCGTGCACCCAACATCTCCTCTTCTTGGTGCCATTTCGTATCGCTAGTGCAAGCTACTCATTTCTGCAATTAAAAGAACTCGCACAAAGATAACGTGTGCCGCGTGAAGATTCCAAATAGTCTAACGCAAGACAATCGCACTACGCACGCAAGCTTAATAATGGGTTTCGGCCCCTCCCACAGTGTAACAGCTGACGCATCAAGAGTCGCTACGGCCGGCCATTGCCTGTGTGGCGTCCCTGGCCGCTGACAGGTCCGGCCCACCGCTGCGCCGTCCGTCGCAGCGGCAGGCCGGATTCTGTCTGGCCAGGCCTTAACTGGTGTTCCACTAGGCGGCTCTAGAATCTCCGTCAGAGGTCACGGGGTCGCGAGAACCCACTTGCTTCCGTGAGACACGTGACCAAAAACACACCTTGAGATATCCTGTCGCTGGGTGGTGTTTAGACCGGCGAATGGTCGTCTATCGACAGTTCACTCTGAGTCAGGACTCCATTTTGGACATCCAGGTCCACGCCAACGCCACCGCCCAGACACCCCTATGTTCGACGCCCTGGGATGCTCCGACGCCGGCGACAGACTTATCTTCTTGGTTTTGGATGCTGAAAAACTTTCTTAAGATTATCTTTGCAGTACACAGACTGGTGACTGCTCTAAGGAAACTTGAGCTCTGTGCACAGACGGAAGAGCTTAAAATATTTGTTGGTTTTTGACGACGTACTAAGACAGAAGTCGAACTTAATTTCAAGACGGTCTCAGAGACTTAGCATTTTCATTTGTGTGACAAACTTGTCTTCTATGTTGAAGTGGGGTTAGGTACCCTAAAGCAGCTTAACACGCTGTTGAGTGGTAGGGCTGGGCTACGAGGCAAGAAAGCAGCGTTCACAATGGAAAACATGCATAACCTTTAATTTAAATAAAAGACAACATCTTACGACCTCAGTAAGATAGCTCTTAGAAACAAGTGACAAATCAAACAAATTGTCGAATATTAAAGAGGAAATGAGATCAGAAATTGCGGTCAGGAAAAGAGCTTTTAAACGACTAAGAAACTAATCAATTTATCAAACATTAACGGGTATCTGAAGTCAGCCGAGCTGCATATTAATAATGAAAACCTAAACATTTACAAATTTTTTCTGTTGACTTTTAAATATAATGTTTTAAATGACTGCAGCACATTTGGTAACAATAGTAGTAACATAAGGAATGCGTCACGTTCGCGGGTGACCAAGTTCAGCCCGACGACAGGTGGGGTAACCCGACGGACAGCGTGGGCGGTGTGAACTCGTCACCCAGGTGTGTGCTGGTGAATGGGGCAAGCGCTGTACAAAGTGAACTGCGATAGACTAAGAACTAACGTTAGAAACCTAGTAACGGTGCACAGCTTTAAAAAGGGTGGCACATATTTCATTATATTACCATTTAAGAGCCAAACATAAATAAATAAACATCTGCCCAATCAGCGAATAAGGAGGTAATCAACACAGGACTTAACAAGTGGCCAGCACTCTGATTACAGGAGTAAGAAACCAATAAGACACCCAAAATTAATTGAAAAACCCTTACTTGTACTAATTATGCAGCAGGAACAGTCGTTACACACTATTTTGAAATGGAAGAAAATATAGCCATAAGTAACGAATCTGGCAGCTCTTACTAACGTAAACTCCACTATTTTCAATAGCTAAGAAACCAAATCTCAGATGTCAAACTTTGTTTACCAGGCTCCCCGTAACAATTTTAGTGGAACAGTACATTCTTATTTTAGCAGGATTTACCATAGAAAATCTCAGGGCTCGTTAACTAACAGCCGCAGCAACATGTTTTACAAATACTTAACTAAAATGATTACAGTGGAAGGCACTCTAAGTTAGACTTCACTGTACTGAAGAGGAAGAACAACACACAGTTCAGCCCTCAACATGGTCGACGGTAAGACGCTCGAAATATGACCAATGAAAACAGATAGTTCTGAGTAATGTACCTCCACTAGTTCTGTAACACAGACCATGCAACATCCACACGTTTCACAATCAGTTGCGACTAACGTCTGTAATCGAACAGAATTGCTTCCATTAAGGTGAACTTCAGTTCTTTCACAGCGAACCTCCACAAACAGCAAACATAGCAGAACTTCCGGGTCGGACAAACTAGCCGCAGCCCTGTGACTTTAACAAAACAACGCGCAGAAGCCACAGAGAAGTCTCACCAACATATCTGATGAATCGATAGCGAAGTGGCACTCAAAATCTCCACACCCTCGGCGCAGGCAAATTTGCAGTGTCCCTTCGCAACCACAGCCAGCCAAAAGCAACGTTTCCGCGGGATGAGGTCAATGCTCTGCGAAAGCTGTTTACTATTAGCTCCAGACAGCAGAGACAAACTGACCTCCTGCGCCATAAGTGTTTAGTCCAGTTCGCCCTACCAATTCTCTGTCAACCTTCGTGCCGGTCAAAGTTCCTCTCTTGGAGAACCACCAAAGATCGTGTCCCGCTATCGCGATCTAGTGCTCTATTGATCGATGCGAGCGGGTACGGCTCATGAACTACGGCCTTCAACCAGTGACTTTGAACTTGCAAATCTTTTATTATTACTCGTCAACGTGGGCAGCAGTGTTTCTTATTTTTTGTACGTAAACTTTTTGAAGAAACTGTGGCCTTTTGTTGTGCCATCTACGGTGGTTTCTTCAGTCCCCATCAACAAGTCCCCTTCTCTCACAACGCTAACAGAAAGACACTAAAATGGTGGCAAACTCCTACCCCATTCCGTATGGCTAGAGAAAATTAGGATTATTTAAAAATGGCGGATTGTCCCTCATCCCGCCTTTTTTTATCATTCAAATCTTGTGAGTATCGTCATTCGTAGTTAGCACGCCGTAGTGACAATATCATGAAGTACCAGCAGCAGCAGAGATCATCAATAATTTGGGCCAGAATATTTTTTCCAGCAGCGCGACAGCTTTCTGGTGCAGCAGCAATTGAAGTGTTGCATGACGAATCGCAGGTGTTGAGTCTCTGTTGTCGGAACCACGCAGCAGCAGCCCACATTTGACCTACCTGATTTATTGTAACTACTGTTCCAGTATGCTACACCACCACAGGAGCAGTAGGTACCTGAATTACGTTGGAGTTCCCACAACTTACTGAGAAACAGTTAAGTGGTTCCAGAATACTGCGCTTTACCAACACTTACATTGTGATTGGCAGCTGATCGAAAAGAGTGATTACAGGCTTATCACCTGTCACAGAGTTCCAAGTTTTAGTAGAAATAGAGAATGTTTAACGTGGTGGTGCTTCAGGGTAGTATATGTGGTATGAGTAGGACTTTCTGTGTATCATGACTGTAATTTGTTTAAATTATGTGGCAGATAGCAGTTGTGAAGCTGCAGAGTTCGTTGGAGTATATTATGGGTTTTATA
This sequence comes from Schistocerca nitens, assembly GCF_023898315.1. Lineage (NCBI taxonomy): Eukaryota > Metazoa > Arthropoda > Insecta > Orthoptera > Acrididae > Schistocerca > Schistocerca nitens. The sequence continues at coordinate 638,140,325 of NC_064615.1, read as the reverse complement.
TGAGACTATCATTGTTGGGAATAGATTCCAAGAGAGTAGCCGAAGCTGAAAAAGAGGTCCTTGAGGTAATTAAAGAGGTCAAAATAACAGGAGAAAGAAGAAAAGAGAGGATAAGGAATATTTAAATAAGAGAACGATGCAACGTTAATGTATTAGGAAACAACAATCATAGATCAAATATAATCCTAAAAAGAAATTCCCAAGAAATAAATTTTCTAACATGTTTATTTATGCACAAGAAATCTATTTGAGGTAGAGATCAGAATTTTTTTTGTATATTTCACGATATTATTTGGAGGAAAGTAGACTACAGACTAACATACTGTCAACAGGACAGAAAACACATACAGATTAATTATAAAAAAGAAACCTTGATTTTCATTATCAGATGTGAATATTTCTAGAATAAAATCTTGTGTCTGAAATGACATGATTGTAGTGTACATTTTAGATAGAAATTTTGTTAATGTTACTTAATGTTTAAGCCGGCCGGAGTGGCCGAGTGGTTCTAGGCGCTACAGTTTGGAACCGCGCGACCGCTACGGTCGCAGGTTCTAATCCTGCTCGGGCATGGATGTGTGTGATGTCGTTAGGTTAGTTAGGTTTAAGTAGTTCTAAGTTATAGGGGATTGAAGACCTCAGCAATTAAGTCCCATAGTGCTAAGAGCCAACTTAATGTTTAAAGCATCTAAATAACAATATTTCAATAATAATAATTTTATAACATTGTTACGTTCTTTCCTGGATTTGTCAGTGCATAGATCCCAGTACGGACCGGCATATAAAAAATGTAATTTGCCGATCTTCACAAAAAAGTGTAATAAAGTCAGTGTCAGAAGTAATGTGATTAATAGTATATCAAAAAGTTCAAAAAGAAACATTCTTAATGTCCTACAATTTTAATGCTACTAAGAGCTCCAGTTTTTTAGTTAGAGCCGTGTAAACTTTGTGAAAATTATTAGTGTCTTCCAGGCATCCACGGGCAAGCTACCTTAAGGTATATAGAAAACAATTATTTGTGGAATATTCCAGAACAAAATGACTGTAATTTTGTGATGGCTGACAATATATACACACTGATGTCCAAAACTAAAGTAACAAACCGCTATTTGTCCTGTGTCTAATTCACGATATAATCATGGACACCGCCATACGGTCGTGTTCTGCACGGAAGATGGACTTTCGGTCGGTGAGGAATATGTAAACTAAGAAAACTATGTAACTTAAATGTGTTAGGAACAACAGAGATGAGTCACAGATCAAATACGCCAACGATGGCGTCAGGGCACCCATCGAGCGGAGTAGTGTTTGCGGGGTGGTTCCACGTCCACAGTCACAGACGGTGCAGTATGACTAGAGAAGACGTCTACCAGACTCTCTGTGGCGGAGAGCCACAGGAAGAATGGAAGCAGAACAGTCGCAAACCCATGTGGTTCGATGGCTTAACATGAATCATCTGAAGGGAATATGGAACGCGATTTCGAGAACCGAACATTGTGAAAGGAGGCCGATGTTGAGGAGGATCGCTAATGGCATGGGCTGGTAATATCTTTACCACTAGAACAAATATTTATAAAATCGTACTTTCGTCGCTCTACTGACATATTTCTTCTATTGCCCAAAGTTTCTTCGGAGTTACCTCCCTTGTACCTGTGTCTGTCTGTCCAACACCTGTGACTGCCATTTTTAGGGAACTGAACTACATACTGTGATATTCCTTTTCACAGTATCTACATACTTAGCGAACTTCAAAAGCGTCCCATCATTCCTCAGTACTTCAATATCCCACTTCCGTCCACAATGATCCCTCCGCAGGACTGTCTTCATCTTCAGTCTACTCTTCATCATCTCTAAATTATGTTCTAAGTGTATATTTGCTACTGGGAACGCATTACACTCCAATGTATAATTTCGAAATCTCTGTCTGATCATGATATAATCCAGCTGGAATCTTCCCGTATCTAAGGGTCTTTTCCAAGTATACCTCCTTATCTTTTAGTTCTCGAACAGAGTATTCGCTGTTACCATCTGAAATTTATTAAAGAATTGAGTTAGTCTTTCTCGCCTTTCAGGTAACCCTTGCTTATATTCCTTCACCTACAACCGCATTCCAGTCACTCTTGATTATTAGATTTTCGCCACCCTTTCCATATAAAATTACTCGTTCAGTATTCTCATACACTTTCTCCAATAGTTCATCATGTGCTTGCGACGTCGGCGTATGTACCTGAAATATCATTTTCAGGGTCGGTTTCTTGTAGAACATGATAAGAATAACCCTGTCACTTATTCATTGTAAAAACAGCAACCACGCTGTGGCTAAGCCATGTCTCCGCAATATCCTATCTTCCAGGAGTGCTAGTTCTGCAAGGTTCGCAGGAGAGCTTCTGTGAAGTTTGGAAGGTAGGAGACGAGGTACTGGCGGAATTAAAGCTGTCAGGACGGGGCGTGAATCGTGCTTGGGTAGCTCGGTGGTAGAGCACTTGCCCGCGAAAGGCAAAGGTCCCGAGTTCGAGTCTCGGTACGGCACAAAGTTTTAATCTCCCAGGAAGTTTCAAGCTGAAGTTAGTTGATGATGGCCGGCCACTGTGGTCGAGCGGTTCTAGGCGCTTCAGTCTGGAACCGCGCGACCGCTACTGGCGCAGGTTCGAATCCTGCCTCAGGCATGGATGTGTGTGATGTCCTTAGGTTATTTAGGTTTAAGTAGTTCAAAGTTTTAGGGGACTGATGACCTCAGATGTTAAGTCCCATGGTGCTCAGAGCCATTTGAACCATTTGATTACCGGCTGGGTCGGAGATTTTCTCCGCTCAGGGACTGGGTGTTGTGTTGTCCTAATCATCATCATTTCATCCCCATCGACGCGGAAGTCGCCGAAGTGGCGTCAAATCGAAAGAGTTGCACCCGGCGAACGGTGTACGCGACGGGAGGTCCTAGTCACACGACATTTACATTTTTTTTTTTTTTGCTAGACTGAGCGTTTGCATTTTCCTTTCCAGATTTTATAGTTTTCCTTCTTTGTTAAAACTTCTGATGTTCCAAGCCCCTACTCGTAGTATTCAGTGTTCTTATCATGATTACCGCTCCATTGGCAGTTGTCTTGCGAATATCTGAGTGTGGGGCTAATCCAGAATCTTTTGCCAATGGAGATCATTATGACACTTTCTCAATTGCAGGTCCATGTCCTGTTGATACAAATTACGTATTTCTGAAGCAGAAGTTTCCATTGCCTTGTGCAAGCTCATGCCGTTGATCATTACTGATTCTTCGGCTTTTAGAGGGATGTTTCCCATCCCGAGGGCTAGAGGGTGCCCTGTATCTCTGTCCGCTCCTCCGCCTTCTTTGACAAGACCGTTGGCTAGATGAGGGTGACTTTTTATGCTGGAAGTCTTCGACCGGCATTACAGATGACTTTTTTCGAACTTAAGCATTGACTGGGTTCTAATCCTGGACCTAGGACGTTTTGATAACTAAGTAAAGACTTTATCCCTAGACCACGGTTCAATGCCTGGATATGTGGCCGATAATTAATCCTTACGGCGTAACACATCAAACCACGAACGTTATCGACATTATGAAAGACGAGATGAAAGGACTGCAGATCGTGGAGTCTGTAGGTCTCAGATCGTAAATGTACACATACTACCGTACAGATACGGGTGCAATGCAACGGTACGCTAAGGGTGTGAATCGTGGTGCCTCAGTGGCTCTCACGATCGGTGATTACAAAGAGTGGCTGCCCAGTGGTGTAGCGGTGTTCCGCCTCAACCTCGGCCGTATAGTGCGCTAACTAAGCAGTGTAATGCAGTTGAAATTCGGTCTGTCACACCAAACTGAGAAACGAAAAGATGGAATCGAAACCTTCCCGTTGTTACACTACTCATTTGTGTGATTAAGGGTGGATGGGTATTTATTTGTAAATATTATATGTTTGTTTGAGTGTATGTAGAATAGTGGTAGAGACCGTTCGTCATGTATGTATGTATGTATGTGTGTGTGTGTGTGTGTGTGTGTGTGTGTGTGTGTGTGTGTGTGTGTGTATCCGTGCCTGAGTTGACTGATTGTACTCTATGTGTATACGTATATTTACCTAAACTTAAATGTCTCTGCTAGATTCGTTTCATATTATTTAACTAATATTTCGTGTTGTCACGCTCAGTCATGTGTAATTTAGTTTTGCAATTCGTGTTTGTCCCTACTCAGTGATATAAAATTACATTTAAGTATCAGTTTTTCCAGCACCTAATCCTAAGCACACTGCATACATTTTGTGCTTCCAAATTTTCTTCCTCTGTTTATCCTCTGTATGAATGAGTGAGTGAATGTGCACGTTGAATTTATCTGTTATATGGTAGCAGTTCAGCATCAGGCGGTCTGCTGTGATAGCAACATTGTAGCCAACGTATCTTTCTCAGTCAAGGTAAAGAGATTTGTACCTTGTCGGTAGTCATTCGACGGTAATTAAGTTGGTGGTGGAAAAAACTCTTCTGGTGTCTTCCTGCTACCTGGGAGAAGTTTCGTCACAGGGAGAGCGTGCTCTCGTCGTTCGGGACTGGACCTCTGGTAAGTGAAGATGGTAGTCTTAAGAGCGACTTGGCGCTGGTGAGTGTGTTAACGTATGATTGTATGTATTTATTCCAACTGATGTACACCTTTTGATTTGCTGGTTCATTTTCAAGTTCGGCTGTCGAATTATGTTTTTCACGGGTAGTCACGGGTATATTTTTCTGAATTTAAAAAGTTTTTCTGGTCTTTGCTTTGTGTAACCAGAACACTGGTGTAGGAAGTTTGTTACTCCAGCACAGGTTTAAAATTTGGTTGTCTTACTTCTCTTTTAACGGGGGTAGGACGTCAAACGGGCTGACTTGGAGCAGGAGAGTCACCACAGGACATTTTAATTTCTACTGTCTATACTTTTACAAATAAATTCATAAAACTTTGTCACCATGACCAGGAGGGATTGAGGACTCACACTCATCGCAGTGGAAGTTCAAAAACGTACCAAAATACCTTTTTTTACATGTGAAATTTCATCATTTTTTCACTTATTGCTGGCTGCATTTGTTGCTATAGGTACACTTTTCTTCCTAAGTAAGAGAGATTCTTCGATGAATTTTTCATAACATACAAACAGTAGTTACAGGTGTACGAAACTCTAGAATTTTCCAACTATTAAAAAACTGTGGAAAAAATTTAGATAATTAACTATAAAACTTGAGTTTTTTCTAAACATGAAGTTTAAAATGTAACAGTTCATTCATTTTTTTCATAAATTAAGCAACTTGTAGAGTTTCATAAGCTTGTAACTATGGTTTGTATGCTGTACAAAAGTCATCGAAGAATCTCTCTTACTTAGGAAGAAAAGTGTACCTATAGCAACAAATGCAGCCAGTAGTAAGTGAAAAAATGATGAAATTTCACATGTAAAAAAAATGTGTTTTGTTACGTGTATGAGTATGAATCCTGAACCTTCCTGGTCCTGCTGTTAAAGTTTTATGAATTTACATGTAAAATTATAGATAGTGGAAATTAAAATGTCCTTTGGTGCCTCTCCTGCTCCAAGTCGGCCCGTTTGACGTCCTACCCCCCTTAATTGGAATGTATGTGTGAACTTTTTTCTGGTCTGTGCGTTTTATTCCTCCCACTTTTCATTTCGTTCAAATTCTAAGATGGTGTAGCTTTGTTCACACCACATGGAAATAATATCACCGTGTGTAATTAGAGTGCAATCTTGAATAAGTTTTATTTTTAATTCCGTGTGATATTTTATTGCTGTTTGTGTCTATACTGTTTACATTTGTGTTTTCAGAGTTTTCACGAGTCTTAGTTATTTTGCTTTGTTCATGAACATTCACGCCATTTGCGGCTGATTCTCGCCCGTGTACCTTAGTTTCACGTGCAAGATGATGCAGATAAATTTCTCTGTCGTAAACTGTTCCATAGTATTCGTATTCAGAATAATTCAATCATAGTGACAGGGGCGAACTTATGAACTTCTTTTCGTCTTTGTTCTTGCTATCCTCAGTGAAAGTGAAGACGAATTACAGGAGCTGTTGAATGGAATGAAAAGTATAATGGTTACAGGACTTGGATTGAACGTGAATCAAAATACTTAACATCATAATCGGTGATCACTAAGTAGACGAATTTAAGGAATTCTTCTACCTAGGCAGGGAAATAACACATGACGGACGGAACAAGGACGACATAAAAAGCAGACTAGCATGGGATAAAAGGGTATTCCTGGCCAAGAGAAGTGTACTAGTATCAATCATAGGCCATAATTTGAAGGAGAACATTCTGAAAATGTATGTTTGCAACACAGCATTGTTTTGCAGTAAGGCATGCACTGTGGAAAACCGGAACAGAAGATAATAGAAGCGTCTGAGTTCTAATGCCACACAAGAACGTTGAAAATAAGGTGGACTGAAAAGGTAAAGTATGAGGAGGTTCTCCGCAGAATCGGTTTGGAAAGGAGTAGATGGCAAACACTGACAAGGAGGAGGGACATGATAATAAGATACCTCTAACTTCCATTGCATTCATACTAGAGAGACCTGCAGAGAGTAAAAACTGTGGAGGGAGACAGAGATTGGGATCATCTGGCAAACAACTGAGATTTCTGGCGCCACTCTGAGATGAAGAGGTTGTTACAGGAGAGCAATTCGTGGCGGGCTGCAGCAAACCAGTCAGAAAACTGATGACTCAAAAAAAAAAAACTGTTATTATTTCCAAAAGATTCCTCGCCCTGATCCCAAACAAATCCGACCCTTTCACTAAGATGCACAGGGCAAAAATGACAAAATTCAAGTAAATGGAATAGTAATAAAGGTGGAGGGGGTAGAAAAGGAGGGAGGGGGAGGTTGATTTCGTCTCAGAACAGGATGTCAAATTAAACACCTTTCAGCCGTCAAGTTTCCAACCTTGCTCTATTTGGAAACCACTTTCAACGTTTTACTACGCCATCTTCAGACCCCTGACCGACGTGTAGGAAGATTCTACCCTGGTTGTGATCGAAACAGGGGACAGCAATACTGGTATTAGTAGATAATTGCTGTAGCGACCACTTCAACCATCATCTGCCGACTGTTAGTCTCGGGAAATTTTTAACCTATAACTGTCGCAGTGGATAGGTGATCTTCACTCCATTTAAGTCACGAAAATGTCTGAGACGCTTGGGAGACCTTGCATGAGACTACTCTCGATGCGCGAGAGGTATCAGATTGAATTTTAACCTTGAATGTACCATACATAAGTGCCTCAGTGACGTGGGTCTGATATAAGATTGCACTAAGAGCTTGAGATATGATCGTTATCTCAACGGTCATCCACTGTAGTGAAGCAGCACTTATCCTTGAGAGTAGACCTCACCGAGCCAAAGTCCAGAGTGAACATACTCTTTGTTTCTCAACTCCCGGCACCCCCTCGAAACAAACTGACTTGGTGTCATTTTTTGACTCGAGAGATCACCGTAGTGAGTCCCTCTCCCCAGAAATCCGAAATAACTGGCCGGCCATACCCACGAATGAAAAACCGCACCTAAACTGGTCACGAACTGGTGAGGCGATGAGCTATCGCCACAGTATGAGAATGAAACTGGACGGCTCTCGGGAGTCCCTCCCTCCAAAAAATTCTAAAAGCAACTGTGCCGTGAGTGCGTAACTGCTAGTTAGTGCCAGATCGATATCGGTATTTCGTGCACGTGCTCTTTGATTCGGCTAGGCGGAGTCTGTGACTTACGCTGGAAGAGGGCAATGGTGGCTGGTGAAAAGCGTCATTAGCGAATATGTACAAAAATCAGCTGTATAACTGGCAACTGCGAATACATTTCATGTGTTTCAGTGCCTGTTCCTTCGGAGATGCATGTATGCCCGAAAGAACGAAGAATCTGAATAGCACAGACACTACAATGCCGTGTTAGAGGCATTCCGTGCTGGGTCCGGGGTAAGTCGGCCCTAGGAAATAAAGAGTTGGCATGGCTCGTGGACCGAGCGTGCTGCAGGACCGTGTTGACAAGGAGCAGGCCGCGTTTGGCTAGAAACTCGGTTTAGCTTATGTGTGCTGTCTGTGCGGCCGGGGTCAGTGGGCATATGGCGTTCACACGCGAAACCGTAAACGCAGCAGCAACCTCTGGGGACTCTCCAATCCGTTCAGTATCGATAACAAGGTGAGGATACTGTGGTTCAAAATAAGTGTGATCGTGCAAGAGCATTCGTGGTATTCTGGATGTGGCTGTGTGCCCCATGTATTTTGATCAAGATTGAGCTGAAATAATTTTTTGGCTCTATCGATCTTTGTTTGTTTAAAAGAAGTGCTGCTGGCATATCAGGCCGGATTGTTAATTTAGCTGGTGTTGTCAAACTTTTCTTCTGTTGCTAAGGCTGGGAAGTGAGGGTCAGCGGTATTAAGATCCCAGTTGTAAGCATTGCATAATATGGCTGAACGTCTAACCGTCATGGCCACTGTAGTAGAACTGTGTGGTGCCTCGGGCGCCAGATACAGATTCTTAAAGTTTTATGTGATTGTGCACGCTTTTAACGTTATGCTCAGTTGTAAGGACACGTATTGTATAGCGAATCGTACACTAGCGAATTTGTGCGTGCACTTACTGGAATCAATACTTACCCTCGCTACATGGCTACACTTTAGCTACTTCCTAAATCGCTGTCGTTTCTGTTATAACTGATATATTATTGCTCTCGTGTCGAAGAAACTGGCGTAATCTTACACGGTAACAGGTTTCTTAGTGGCTAATGTGTCGTATCTGTGAAGCGCTACTTAAGTAAGAGCTGCCACACCGTTCGGTTAAGCAGATATTTCGTGCGGCATTAGCCATACCAGTGTTTCTACACTTGAAAGACGGTGTCTGTTACATTTTAGAGAGAGTCGTGTAACAGTGGCGCCAGTAGCACCATGTTGAGAATGTAATCAGATTTGCTTTAAATACGCGGTCTAGAAGTGGTGAGCGTCAGTTACCTTTGAGATTTGACGTGGTGAGTCGATGTTAGTGAAGAATACCTTTAAGACGACAAAGACGCCGTTATCCACACCTCAGCGAGTTTGAACGAGATCGTGTAATAGAGCTTCGAGGAACTGGATGTTCCATCTGTGATACTGCAGAAAGACATGACAGGAATGTGGGCACTGTGGCAGCGATAGCCAGGAGAACGTACGATCCGGACGGCTACTTGGCACTACCGAGAGCCAAGACCATCGTGTTCGGTGTATGCCTCTTGTAGCAGCCCTTTTTCTGTTTTCGCTTTTTCGTCTAATAGGTGAAAGTTTGATTTTATTTTTTACACATTGACTGTCATTGAAGGGTTTTACTTTTATTTAATATTGTCCCGGCCAAGTATCAGTTTGATTACGTTTAAAACCCAATGTTAAACGTGGGTCACTACACGTATAGTCTTCCCAACTCTGAGAGAAAAAAATCTTTAGTAGCTTTACTACCAATGTTTACAGACGACGATACTTTAACCTTTCGTTCAATTGTTTTAGATACAAATCGCTAGTTTGTTCTTGGCATAGATCACGTAACCTTAACGTTTATTAATCTAAGTCAAATTAATCTAAGTTAAATTAATGTTCAAGACTTGTATTACGTTTCAAATTAACAAAGTCCTTTTATTGACAAGGATTATTAATAAATAGGTTGACTCATACGATCTCATTCAAAGAAGTTCTTTAATTACATGTCTAAGTAGGGTTCCCGCTAGCATCAGAGATGTTAGGTAATATCCTGTCACTTTCGGTAAATAAGCTATTTCTATTTAATATCCGCAAACTGTCATTAACTATGATCACTAGTCGCCTGAAGTTAAAGTTTCCCACTATCACAATTCAAAGTCCGAATCCGGTTAAAATTCTCAATTCAGTAAAGCGTTTAAATATTCACACGAATTGACATTAAAGCCAAAGAGATCAATATTCACCTTCCCGTTTATCTAATCTGATAAATGTCCAAATTAAAGTCTTGAATTGACAATCCTCAAAAACAATCTCGTCACAATCTATTCTTGATCCCCGTTTAATAAAGTCCCAATTGTTGTTCTCTAAAGCTGTACGTCCTAAATAACTTCCGAACTAGAACAGACTAGAGACTGGAGTATCGTAATTACAACGTATGGTTATTTATACTTTAATAAGACTATCTTTGATGTCCTAGACCTACGTTCTATAACGATAATATTGATTTTCTTACGTATTGGAATAACTAATATTTTAATATTTTCTACTGTTTTTCCCCCTTCCCATGTTTCTAAAATTTATAATTAAATTTTCCTTACCTTTTCTTTTGCTTCATTTCCCTCTATTTGTTTTTTATTTATTTTTCGTAATTACTACTTGTGGAGGGACTTGGGTCATTTTGTGAATTGATATTTTAAGGACATGGGAGCTAATTGGGGAACTATTTTTGTTTTTTCAACACCGAGAGGCGCTGTAGGTGTTACACTCTGGGGCATCGTACTGCATCTGCAACAGTAATTTGAACTGCAGTTGGCACCACAGTAACACAGCGAACTCCATTCTTTCCAAACCACCATTATTTCCGACCTCAGTGGTGTCTAGCAAGAGCTCAATGGAAGGAAAGGTAGTGGTCTGTTGTGTTTACTGGTGAAAGCTGGTTCCGTGGTTCTGTCTCGGTGCCAGTGATGGCGGTGTGTTGTTTAGGAGGCGACCAGTTGAAGGCCTGCAGCCAACAGGTCTGCATGCTAGTCACAGTGGGCCTACATCTGGAGTTATAGTCGGGAATGCGTTTTCGTATGATAGCAGAAGCACTTTCATGCTTGTCCCACGCATCCTGACTGGTAATTTGTACGTAAATCTTGCGTTTTTTGGTATTCCTTACACAAACCGCGAAATAAAAATTAGCTCATGTTAAAAGTAATAAAACCTTTTTTGACACGTACTAATTCCTTATCGATACCAACGTAACCACTGCCCCATCGCCTCAATAGCCGACTAAAATAAAACAAAAATAATTATTGAAACACTTCCATCAGTTTTCTGACTGAGTCAGTTCCTGTAGATTCATTTCTGCCACCGTGTAAGATTCCGCCAGTTGATTCGATATGAGAACAAGAACATATCAGTTATGACAGAAATGAGAGCGACTTAGCAAGTAGCTGAAGTTCGGCCTTGAAGCGAGGATAAGTCTTAGTGTGTCCCAGTCTTCACAAATGCATCGCCAGAGATAAAGGAGAATGTAAGCCTGTAATTCGTGCTTGCAATGTGTTACATACACTTCTCTTGCCAGGTCTGATACCCTGCTCCTGACAGTGATGTCCGTAGATCAAACTCCCACAATTTTGGTGCCAAGTCGGGTACGGTGAACAACGAGATACGTAGCATCTATGGAACATAGTTAGCGGCTTACCTCATTTCACGCCATTTCCAACCCTGCCCAGCTGTAGATACTATATCTTTCAGGGTACTGTGGTTCAAAAATCTAAATTTTTGGCCGGTGCCAAGTGAAGTTACTTTTCAAGGTTAACCAACTACCTGCTTTCAACTACATTTAGATATCACCGCCTCAGAGCAGATGTAGATTATCGTAAATACATAACAAAATAAAGAGTCTTGTACAAAATCTTTGTAAATTTGTATACAAACATAGCTATAATCCATCCGCTACAAGAAAAGAAAACAATTCAAATGCAGGAATTTCCCTTTTGGATATCGCATATAAAGTCATGTCAAGAATTCTATATAATTGTTTTAAAGATCAGCTGTATAAGCTTCCCAAAACAGCTAATCACTTCAAAATTGGTAATGGATTACTACCAAAGAAGGCAAAAACAGCAGTTCATAAGCTTTGTCGACTTCAAAAAAGCTTATGATTGTATCCAAAGATCCTCAGTGACGAAGATACTAAGGCGTTTCGGGCTCCATTCCAAAATAATAAAAATGATGAGCTTAACTCGAGCGAACACCTAACCGAAAGTAAAGTTCAAAGCACAAGTATCTGAGCCATTTACGATTAAAAGAGGCTTAGATTAGATTAGATTAGATTCAGTTTTCGTTCCATAGACCCAAAAATCACATGATTCTCTTGACTACTGAAAAAGTCAGAAAGTATAACATAAAAAATAAAACTTTTGAGTATAATACTCAATGCCCTGATCATTTGCCAGGAGACTATCAAAATAGGTTAATACATGACAGTAAACTGGAACTGCTAACATTTACGAAATTAAAACATTGTCAGAATGAACCATAGTTAAGCACTTTTAATAAAACTGTCATACAAAAAATCCTAATTTTGATTGTTGTGGCCAAGAGCTGTCAAAACAAAAATCTAACAGGTATTTCTACTTAGGCTGGTCTAAAAGTCCCTGTGCTTCATCTGAAACCAAGATGCTGCCTGTCATGATCAGACTTATGACTTTTTCCCAGATTTGTCTACAAAGATGTTATCAATCGCAGTCTCAGAGGATTTACATACCCTATTTGCAAAGTTCACAGAAGGAAATAAGTCGAATGACAGTGTTACTGGTTGAAGTAATTGTTCACTGGCAGAGCTTTTCAATAAATCCATATTAAAATCACCAGAAACCACTATTTCCTTCTTTTTCACTGAGAGATGGGACAACAGAGCTTCCAGATTATTTATGAAGAAATTAATGTTTCCTGAAGTGTTCTGTATATGCTTACAATTAATTGTAAAGTACATATTATGAAATATTACTTCTGTTGCACAAGTTTTTGAATATTCTTGAAATTAAAACACTTTCCGACAAAAGTCGCAACTCCTCCTTTCTACAGAGGTAAGAAGCTAACTTGAATCCTGTAGCATCCAACATATCTACATCAGTGGTTAAGACAGGGAGTCGTTTTATCGCCATTATTTTTCAATTGTGCACTCGAGTGCATGAGAGAATGGTACAAGGAAAATCCTAGAAACACGCAGACAATCTTGCTGGACGAATATCCGCAACTGAGCATTAAACAGAGGATGAAAATACTGCTTCAGTTGTAAGATTATTTTTATTTTTCTATTCATAAACCACGATCAGCTTCGGGCTCTTACATGCCTATCATCAGGTGTGACAACTTAGTGCTGTGATTCTGAGCGCCGCGATGGACAAGTGCAGGACCTTGCAACTGAAGCGTGTGAGCTAACATCCCGAAGAAGTTCGGTTTCACTTGCGGTTCCTCTTCGTCGAAATGCCTTGGCTCAAACTCGTCTAGGGGTTGAACCGCACGTGTCGCACTACACGCCCTAAATTAGACACTTTTGACCCTTTGGTTAAACTGCCTGGCCGATGGCAAGTTTGCGAAATACAGTCAACATAACATATAATAACAGTAATAGTGGCACCGGGAAGTAAATTAACGACCCATGAATGATGTAGGCCACGCAGTTGCGATTTGGTTAGAATAATGTTTATTCAGAAAGCAAACTAATAGCGAAAGTGGTCGTATTTAGAGTTACTGTTACACTGGAGCACATATCCATTTGACACAGTTCGATCAATCACAATCTCATCGCGAAATACAAGTTCGATACTCCACCTCGTTAATTATGCGAAAAGTCCACACTAAGCGCGCGGATGCTCACCGCTCAGAGACTAAGTCCCGCGATACTACACAACGCGAAATTTTCTGTTTCACTTCCTAGCTACATAAAGACAGACGGTCCGCTTTCGCGTCTCCACCAGCACAGTCCACTTTGGTGTCTCCAGCCACACTGTCCCTCTGCCCGTCCCCGGCCGCGCGCCGAATATCCCCACTCAACTGACTACGGCAGCTCCCTTTCCTGAAGCCGTCCATCTGATTGGCTACAGCTTATTCTACATTATTTTACATTTTAACATATTTAAATCATCAAAGCTTGACCACTTTCACGTTCTAAATAAAGTAACAATAATATCCATTCTTAAATACTTTTTCATAAAACTAATTCAATGTCCTTCTTAACTTTGAATGTCATGGCCAGTAGCATTGTACCAATGTGCTTTCCGATAAATAAATAAAGAACAAAAGTAACTATTATACACTAAACTTTACAACAAATATGCTATTACCAAATGATTCAATAAAGTGTCATGCTGTCATCGTCCAATGTGTTCTGTGTAGATGAAATGATGATCTAATGCTTAACTATAAATAGTGATAATTTAAATTTGCTATCTCTTTCAAACAAATAAAGTTACAGAGTAGATGTTCACAATGTTTGGCATTTTAATGATGAGCTTCTATATTAAATGTCGATCGTTAAGATCGACCAGAGCGTTCAGATTTTAGCATTCAGGTCTTTGTTACAAAACTTGTTAATTTAACTTTAACAGTAAATCCTAAACTGTTATAGACATGATCAATATTCAGATTTTATTGGGATCACCATGAAAATTTATGAAGGACGGCAGATTAAAATTACTGTGGCTTCATTCCTTGAATTATACAGAATTAAATAGTTTCCATAAATGTTTCCCTTTACGGCTGATCTTAAGTCCGCCATATTTAACACTGCTACGTATCCCTGGCCTAAAATGCCTTCTGCTGGGTTTCCCTATAATGTAGGTTCTCGTCTGTCTCACCCGCAGCTACAGCGCTTAGGCCTCAACAGACAATAGACGCCTGCGAGTTCCCCATCTCGTGGTGAATCTGCGCCCTTTGTAGCACCCGGTCCTGGACCACAGAGTTCCTTTCACAGTTCCTGAAGGCTACCTCTTTCGGCCATATACTTAAATGAGAGCGCAATGCTCATCAACTCACAAGCGGTATTTTCAATCTCCCCTATACACATAAGAACTGGATCGAAGAAAGATCAGATAAATGTAAACTGCTTGGGATTCGCAGATGACTTAGCGTTACTAGCTCATAACATTCAAGAAGACAGAAATCAAATAACAAGCCTATAAAATATAACACAAAAAACAGGACTCCAGATGTCATGGGAAAGAACTGAGATAATGATAGCAGATCCACTAGTAATCAAACACATAACAGTAAATAACAGGAAAGTAAAAATAGCGAAACACTTTAAATACCCAGGAGAAATTGTAATGACCATGAACAAATTTTCAACTCCCACGATCGCTAAAATCGTTTACTTATACATAGTTACAGAATCTTTTTATTTAGTACAGTAAGTGGTGCTATAGAATGTATGTTCATATACTAGAAGTCGGCATGCTAGTTTAAAAATAACAGCTATGTACACATATATGATTGCACCGATTGCAAGTGCCACATTCGTCACCACATTACAGAATGACAGATCCCAGCGTGAACATTCCTAGTGAACATAAATATATCAGATGGCGCAGTGGTAGTACAAATCGATACAGTCATCTCACGTTACATTAAGGCATGGATATATTATTTCACATAATCTCGCATGTTTAAATTTTTATCATAACATGAGAAAAAGAGTCAGTATTCTGCACTAAAAAAGAACTGTCTGTAAAATCATGTGCAACATTCATAAAACTTCATTTATACATAAACATCTTATATCACTTTAAAAAATAAAAACATTACACTACTGGCCATTAAAATTACTACACCAAGAAGAAATGCAGATGATAAACGGGTATTCATTGGACAAATACATTATACTAGAACTGACATGTGATTACATTTTCACGCAATTTGGGTGCATAAATCCTGACAGATCAGTACCCAGAACAACCACCTCTGGCCGTAATAACGGCCTTGATAGGCCTGGGCATTGAGTCAAACAGAGCTTGGATGGCGTGTACAGGTACAGCTGCCCGTGCAGTTTCAACACGATACCACAGTTCATCAAGAGTAGTGACTGGCCTATTGTGACGAGCCAGTTTCTCGGCCACCATTGACCAGACGTTTTCAATTGGTGAGAGGTCTGGAGAATGTGCTGGCCAGGGCAGCAGTCGAACATTTCCTGTATCCAGAAAGGCCCGTACAGGACCTGCAACATGAGGTCGTGCATTATCCTGCTGAAATGTAGGGTTTCGCAGGGATCGAATGAAGGGTAGAGCCACGGGTCGTAACACATCTGAAATGTAACGTCCACTGTTCAAAGTGCCGTCAATGTGAACAAGAAGTGACCGCGACATGTAACCAATGGCATCCCATACCATCACGCCGGGTGATACGCCACTATGGCGATGACGAATACACGCTTCCAATGTGTGTTCACCGCGATGTCGCCAAACACGGATGCGACCATCACGATGCTGTAAACAGAACCTGGATTCATCCGAAAAAATGACGTTTTGCCATTCGTGCACCCAGGTTCGTCGTTGAGTAGACCATCGCAAGCGCTCCTGTCTGTGATGCAGCGTCAAGGGTAACTGCAGCCATGGTCTCCGAGCTGATAGTCCACGCTGCTGCAAACTTGGTCGGACTGTTAGTGCAAATGGATGTTGTCTTGCAAACGTCCCCATCTGTAGACTCAGGGATCGAGACGTGGCTGCACGATCCGTTACAGCCCTGCGGATAAGATGCCTGTCATCTCGACTGCTAGTGATACGAGGCCGTTGGGATCCAGCACGGCGTTCCGTATTACGCTCCTGAGCCCACCGATTCCATATTCTGCTAACAGCCATTGGATCTCGACCAACGCGAGCAGCTATGTCGCGATACGATAAACCGCAATCGCGATAGGCTACAATCCGACCTTTACCAAAGTCGGAAACGTGATGGTACGCATTTCTCCTCCTTACACGAGGCATCACAACAACGTTTCACCAGGCAACGCCGGTCAACTGTTGTTTGTGTATGAAAAATCGGTTGGAAACTTTCCTCATGTCAGCACGTTGTAGGCGTCGCCACCGGCGCCAAGCTTGTGTGAATGCTCTGAAAAGCTAATCATTTGTATATCACAGCATCTTCTTCCTGTCGGTTAAATTTCGCGTCTGAAGCACGGCATCTTCGTGGTGTAGCAATTTTAATGGCCAGTAGTGTATAAACATTATTAATAATTCTCTGCCAAATTTTTTCTTTTACATAATCACAACTAATAGAATAACATGTAACAAAAACTAATGGAATCATATGTAGATTGATTTTAATACATCCTGGAATAGCTCGATATCCACAGATACAGGCCTGATATTTCATCAAGAATGCATTTAAGATATGCATACCAACAACGGAATTGTTTAATGTTTGTGCTTTTGTCATCAATGAGTATATCCAAATGGTTCTAGCGATCTTGGATGCTGAAAATACGTTCATTGCTCGTAACACTACAGATCGCCCCAACGCAGATGATGTTAGAAATGTATAAGAAATAATAATATACAGCTTGGAGGAGAAAATTGCATGGCAAGAAAGAATTAACAAAATGACAAAAGCGCAATAATTAACACTGTCTACACACAATATAAGCGTCCCTAAACTAACTTGATACATTCCAATAAGGTGGTTTAACCACGGATGAGATATGGAAGTGAAACTCTTTTCAAAGTCGCCCGGGAAAAAACATCGAGAAAATCCTAAAAGTAAAAAGAAGAGTAACTACAACATGCACAAGTAAGAAATATAATAAAAGATTGACAATGGCGGATAGTGCGAAACGAAATGGTGTGCAGTGAACGGCGGCCCATTACAGATACTCTACGGAAAAAAGGATCTCCTTCTTCGCTCACATTATGAGGACATCAGAAGCCAGATTACCAAGAAAAGTTATAGAGAAACTCTGGAACATAAAACAACAAGTAGGATCTATAAAGAAAATCATGGAGGATATGAAAGAGCTAGAATTAACCGTGGGCGATTTGCAGAAGAAAAGAGAATTTCAGGAAACTGAAAAGTATAAAAACAAGATATAAACCAAAATAAGACAAAGGACCAACAACAATAAGGGTATTTACAGTTGAAAGACGACAGGAAAGATCAGAAGGAATGAATAAATAATGGCCAACTCGGAAAAAAACACCTACTGGAGAAGATGACCAGAAAAATGATTGACTGAAGTGGTCCAATGAGGCCGTAAAAGCAGAAGAGGAAGAAGAAGAAGAAATGTTTACATCCCGTAAATAAGTCTTTCTCTGAGTCTGTTTGGTGTAGTGTTACTAGCATTAAGTTATAACTTACACTGCAAGTCTGCTACAGCTTAACATAGAGGGTGCCTTTGATCTGGACCGAATGAACTCTCTCGATATGTAAATCACCTCCCCCCGTCTCAGATACATCTAGTAAACTGAGATCAATCGAAACGGATAGGAAGTTATTGGCCCTGATAAGTGAGGCGTGGATACGTTCCTCGTTCAAATTAATAGTGATAATTGGTATAAGAGGGGCTCATCTCTTTTATATAGAGAACTGAAAGGTCGGTTACTTATACCATCGTTTATTATAAAACATTCCACAGGTGCAACAGCACATAATAAACGAATGACGCTTTACTGATTTCTTTGCGGAGAAACTGCCAAGAATTGCTGGTTGTCCAAACAGACGGAAACTTAAAAACATTGTCAATAAGAGTCATTCTAGCAAACATTGCTCTGTCCCTCTCTTCTGAAACGTTTATCCTTAGTTGAGTTAACTTCTTAATTTTTACCTTAAACAAATTAGCCATAATTTTGCAGGAGACCCCTCATCCTGGAAAAACATGGTATCTCAGACCATTACAAGGAAACTCACACTTCCTCCCTTGCCAAAAGCGATGCTCGATGTTAAGAAACCATCCAGTTAAACATGAGCTCTGTGTCCCATGACAAAGCGTGGATCAGTCACCTTCTAGCCTTGGTGACAATGTACTGCGGTGATGGAATTACGAAGCGGACCTAATTCATGTCACTGTACTATCCCGTCCTCCGCAAGAGCCAGATCATAGCCTTAATCCTCCAGGTGTCCTTTTAGCTCCCCAAGCGGCGTCATGTGCAACACGGCGAATTTCCAAAGCGTGATGAATGTGTTCGAGATTCCATTTTTGTGATCTCTGCAAGGTTTTACTTGTATCACACATGTCTGTTCACATTCTTAGGAAACATTCTCTTCTCTCGACGCAACAACGTCATGCCCGATACAGACCGAGCAATCAGTGATCACTGGGAGTGCCCTGCAATTGGATGGGGGGGGGGGGGGTGAGTGGGGTAGGCTGATAGCCACTGTGCTGGTAGCATGCTTATATGAGATATGAGGGTTCCAGGCTAATACTCTGTATGGCCCCTCCGCACAAGTGCAAAGGTTCGGTTGCTTCACCACAAACACACTGGAGAGATACCATACATGCAAACCCAGTACACGTTGACCACATCACATCAAATGAACACAAAAAACAAACTAATTCTCTATTGCTTGATTGAGTAACTGCACTGAGGTGACAAACTCATGGGATAGTGATATGCATATATACAGATGGCGGTAGTATGACGTACACAGGGTATATGGCTAGTGCACTGGGAGAGCTGTAATTTGTACTCAGGTGACAGATGTGAATAAGTGTCCGACAGGATTACGGCCATACGACGTCACTCAACAGACTTTTGACACGTAATGGTAGTTGGAGCTAGATGCGTGGGACATTCAATTTCGGAAATCGTTAGGGAACTCACTATTTCGAGATGCAGTGTCAAGAGTGTGCCGAGAATACCAGAATACCAAATTTTAGGCATTACCTCTCACCGCGGATAACTCAGTAGCCGCTGGCCTTCACTTTACGACCAAGAGCAGCGGCGGTTGCGTAGAGTTATTAGGAGGTATCTCATGATTTTTGTCAGCTGTAAGTAGTACGGTACATGTAATCAAAAATTAAACCAATGGGCTGGCTCCATCCTGATGACTGCCGTAAGCGCTAACAAAAACGCTACGTGAAATAACAGCAGAAATCAATGCAGGATGTACAACGAACATATCCGTCTGTACAGTGCGGCGAAATTTTACGTTACGGGCTACGAAAGCAGACGACCGACGCGAGTGCCTTTGCTAACAGCACGACATCCCCTGCAGCGCCTCTTCTGGGCTCATGACCATAGCAACTTGACCCTAGGCGACAGAAATGCCGTGGGCTTGTCAGGTAAGTCCCTATTTCAGTTGATAAGAGCTGATGGTAAGGTTAGAGAGTGGCGCATACTCCTCGAAGCCATGGACCCAAGTTGCCAACAAGGCAATGTGCAAGTTGGTTTGGGCCGTGTTTACATGGAATGGACCGGGTCCTCTGGCCCGGCTATCATTACTGGAAACAGTTATGTTCAACTAACTGGGCACCATTTGCAAATATTCATGGACATAGGGCTCCAAAACAACAGTGGAATTTTTTGGATGACAATGCGCCATGACAGTGGGCCACGATTTTTCGCGATTGGTTTAAACAACATTCTGGACAGTCTGAGCGAATGGTTTATGCACCCAAATTGCCGGACATTTGACGTAATCGAGCGGTGAGATCATGCAAAAACTCCTACACCGGCAACACTTCCGCTGCTACGGACAGCTATAGAGGCAGCACATACGGGATTTCCAGCGACTTGTGTAGGCCGCGACATTTCGACCTGCTGCATCCGGACAAAAGAAGGTCCGACGCGATATTAGGAGGTATCCCACGACTTTTGTCAACTGAATGTCGTACGGTACATGTAAACAAAAATTAAAGCAATGGGCTAGCTCCATCCTGATGATTGCAGTATTTACATCAAAATCGTTCATTTCACTGTCGAATCAGTAATTTTTTTTAAAAAAGGAAGAATTGTTCCCAAATCCTAATACACATGTAACTTTTCCCAATAAACAGTCGATTGTAAAGACTTAACAATTAACTGCATTCCTTTTTGCCATCCTTCTAGCTGAAAGCATTTGGTATTTTAATTTTGAGTTTTATTTTTTTAAATTACAATGTAGTTAAAGAATTCCACATTCTCTTGGATGTAATTTCCTAACTGTTCTCTTCCACATTCCAGAGGAATTTACATACAGCACTTTAAATTTACCGTTTTGGCAAATGAATGATCACTAAATGTAGTTAATCAGTTTTAAACTCTGCATAATGTGAAGATCCCCACATTTTCGTAAATCTACCACCCTTTTAGATAAAGCCAAGCAGAAATGATGGTTTGTACTATTTTGATGTATTATCTAATGCTGTACACAATCTAAAATTTTCCATTGGTATTTACGTTAATTGCTGACATATTCACCGGTCATATTCAGATATTTCTGTGTATTGTGTTTAAAGTATTTTTAAGCCTTGCTTACACGTCTGCAAAGGCTTATTCTTTTCCAATAGCAGTTTATATTCTTTCTTTGTAGCTATTATTTTCGTCAAATACTCCAGTTTTTGTTTTCTTTATTCCAACCTCGTCCGTTTGTGGTTTTCTTTTATGTACACGTTAAAGGGCTTATTTCTCTAATTGGGACTGGTTCAGTTCTCTACAAGACATTTTCTTTTTTAATTGAGACATGCAGAATAATCTTATTTGTTGGAACCAGTTCTAATTTAGAAATATCTGTATTTGGCTGTACTGTGGAGAACTATGTCTGAGACTGAGATTGATATATTTCTTGAACTAATATGACACTTATGCGCCATACTTACAACGTCTTTGTTGTAGTCAGTGTTAACAATGCCCACATGGTTTACAGGCAAATAATGAAAACTACATACAGACAGAACACAGTTGATAATTTTTTCTCGGTTTTGAACGTTTGCTGTGCCTACTTGTGCATCAATCAACTTTCGTGCAGTCTGCATTACCGCAACAGACAAATTGTTAAACCAAATACGGCAACTCTTCTATAAGCTGTCGCATAGTACACACCACACAGAAGCAATTGGCATGGTGTATAGTGCAGTATAATGTAAATACTGTTTGCTAGCTTTCAGTAAACTTAGAAGGTGTTCCAAAAGGTCAAGTGCATAAACCGTTGTGTAGTTTTAATTCTTCGCTTTCAGTCTGGAAATACCACGTTCCTTTGATAGAAGAAGTGTTTTGTAGATACATATCAAGGCACTTCATAAAATCGATAAGATAGTTAGTGATATCTCTGTCCACTTCTGAGCTTGTCACTTGACAGTAAAATTACAGCTGGAGCCCATTCACACTAAACAGTATATTTCAACAATCTTATCATTACTCATAATCACATTGCTGCTGCTGTTCGTATTCTTTCTAACAGAATTCGTGATTAGATGACGCTTGAATTTTTACACGAAAGCAACCTGGAGGTCAGTCATGGAGACTACGTTTAGAAGCACAAAAAGAAAGTAACAGATATTACTTATGACTCCATTCTAATGGGTAGCTATGTCAATAGCACGTGGCTTTGGAGCCATCTAACCATAAGTATATTAAGTTTGAGGTTGAGGTGGGTGTTAATGAGACCAAGACCTGTAACAATCCTAGGATAACAGACTGGCACTCACATAGAAAAGACATCAGCTGACACCTCTCTGATGTCAAACCTTCGATAAGGAATCCACTCGATTTCGAGAAATGTCATATGGAGTGACGTCTGACATTACGACCTCTCATTTGGAAAACTGACAAATCAACAAGAAGAACAGAAACAGGAATATGTCTTGGTGGAACTGCCGCCAGGGGCTCGGCATTCATTTGCCGGGTACGGGCTTGGTGAACCCGGGGTTCCTGAGCTGGGGACTGGTACGCGCCGCCAGTCTCCTGTGACCGTAAGCTCTGGGCATACTTCAGTGACCACCGTGCGGCGCGGCGGTGGAACGTTGTGTGTCACAGGGAATGGGGAACTCGGCTTGACCGCCCGGATCGCGAGGATGGAATAAACCTCTACAATAAAAACCTCAATCTCAAGGTGTGCTGTGCGCTGATGAGACGCATGGCTGTTGTGATGGAACCGTCGTTAGCGGGCAACCTCTAGGGAACCTGCCGCACCTCAGTTGTATAAGGCTTACCTAGGCATGCGAGGCTCTGTCTAGGTGGACTTCTAGGTCTCTAGCTGCTCGTGGGACCGAGATCGATACTCCGAAATCTGTGCCTCCTCCCAGCGTAAAGGGTAGGCCGCTGGTAGGTTCCAACACCCAATCCAACAAGAGGGCACGTGTAGCCAGTCCTCCTGACTCAGGAGCGAAATCTGAGAGTATCTTGACTAGTAATAGAACACATGCTGCAGCCAGAATGTGTTTTAATCGTTAAAAGGAAAGAGGGCAGTTTCGAGAAAGTTTCCCCTTTCTGTATTGGAAAAGGGATCGAGGGCATAGCTGGCAGTTTGAAACCTGTTAAACGATTGCGTAATGGGACGCTGTTGGTGGAAACCGCTAGTTTCCAGCAAGCTAAGAATCTCCAGAACGCATACTCCCTTGGGGAATATGCCATCGAAACTGAGCTGCACATCACCTTGAATTACAGCAAAGGTGTTGTGACGTGCAGGGATCTGCTGGATATTTCCAAGGAGGAATTGAAAGATGAATGGGCTCCAGCAGGAACAGTTGTCATGCAAAATATCATGAAGAGGTAGGATGGGGTTCTTGTTAAGTCCGACTCCTTTATCCTGACGTTTAATAGCACTAAACTCCCTCAGCATATTAAGGCAGGTTTCCTTCACTTAAGTGTGCGACCTTATATACCCAACCAAATGCGGCGTTTTAAATGCCAGAGCTTTGGGCATACTACTCTTGGGTGTCGCAGAGAAGCTACTTGTGGCGAGTGTGGTCAGGCCGCCCATCAAGGTGTCCGTTGTCTGTCTCCATTGGAGTGTGTGAATTGCTCAGGCCCTCATCCCGTCTGGAGACGGGACTGCAACGTATATCTGAAAGAACGGAAGATACAGGAACTTAAAAATATTAAGCGCATCCACTATACTGACCCAGAAAAGCTCTATAAAGCCTTGTTGCCTCCGGTTTTCAATCCCTCGTTCACTTCAGTTGTTAAACAGCCCACACGCAAAGCTGACACTGCTACACAAAAGGAGGTTGCTAGTGTCGGCACTAATACGTGCGTGTGTCCATGCATTTGTGCTGCAGCAGTCGTTTCTACGCCTGTCCCTTCCCCGTGACCTTCAGAGAAAGCTGTGGTTGCTGACATTGTAGAGCTTCCTGCCCCTCCAAAGGTTCCGTCTGGTACATTTTCCAATGTTGCCACACCTTCAACCACGATTGTGGCTGCAAAGTCTACCCAGGGAAAAAAGTCCAAGGCGAAACGGCAACCACCGGTTGAATCGGGCAGAAAACAACCTGGCGATGTTGACATTGACCTCTCTGACGTCTCTGTCAGTTCTTCTTTAGAAGCTATGGAGCTTGTCGGACTGGGGCAACTATCTCGCTCCAAAACTGTGCCTCCACCCATTGTGGGCTCCCCTCCCCATCAGAAAGTCAGGATGGCTCCCATTATACAGTGGAACATGAATGAATTCAGGAGGCACCTGGAGGAACTGAAACTCCTAGTGCAGCAACGCCCTCTGTACTTATGTTTGCAGGAAACACGTTTCAAAGCATCTGATGCCCCTGAACTGTGGGGCTATACCCTGTATCGCAAGAATGACCTATCTGGGGAAAGAGCCAGAGGAGGGGTTGCTGTGTTTGTCAATAATGGGCACCACACCTCTGTTCTTCCCCTCGATACCGACCTGCAAGCAGCTGCAGTTGAAATTTCTGCGTCAGGGGCTTACAGTTTGTTATCTTTATTTACCTCCACTGGATGCATTAGCCTCTGAGGCTCCCACAGATCTTATCGCACAACCTCGCCGACCATATCTCCTCCTGCCCACCATGTCCTGTGGGGTTCAGCGTCTACTTGCCCTCGGGGTCGAATTTTGGAGAGCCTCCTGACATCTCGAGAGCTTTGCGTCCTAAACGCTGGTACTCCGACTCATTTCTGCGCTGCTACTGGGTCATTCTCAGCCATCAACCTCTCTTTCTGCTCTCCTGCCCTCGCTGACTCTCTTCACTGAGAGGTCATTGACGACCTTCATGACAGCGACCATTTCCCGATCCGCCTTCAGCTACTCGATGGTGTGTTGCTGGAACAGAAGCTACCAACGTGCATGATTAGCAAAGCTAACTGGACACTGTTCGACCAGTTGGCTGTGTTTGAACAACATGACAGCGTCCAGGAATGGGTGGATCACATCACGTGTGTGATCCATCACGCTGCTGATCTCTCCATACCAAAGTCTTAGGCCCTCTTCAGAGGCGATCTGTCCCTTGGTGGACAGAAGAGTGCGATTTAGCTTCCCAGGACAGCCGTGTGATTCTTCGACGGTTTAAATGCCGTCCGACAGCGGACAGTCTTACAACCTTTCGAATCGCGATTGCCAAAGCTCGCCGTGTCATTAAAGAGAGCAAAAAGCGGTCTTGGCATGAGTTCCTGAACTCTATCAATCGTTCCACTTGTTGCTCAAATGTATGGGAAGCTATCTTGGGGATTTCTGGTAAACATACCCATTTACCGATATTAATTACTTTTGAATACATTATGGGAGTGACAATGATCAATGTGTTACAAATATTTATTATCAAAACAGTCTTGATCACAATTTATTTATCACGGTGACCGGTTTCGACCACTATTGTGGTCATCTTCAGACCTACAAGT
The DNA here is from genome assembly GCF_023898315.1 of Schistocerca nitens. Lineage (NCBI taxonomy): Eukaryota > Metazoa > Arthropoda > Insecta > Orthoptera > Acrididae > Schistocerca > Schistocerca nitens. Next base: position 638,114,888 of record NC_064615.1, on the reverse strand, counting down.
CGTGTACAAAGCTTTAATTAGAGGGCTACATACATTAAAGAAAATACATAAAGTTATAAAGCCATAAAACGATGAATTACCAATGAGTAAGAACCTCCTTCTACTGTAGAATCACTACTGGAAGAACCTGTGCACGTCTTACTATATATAATGGAGGCTCCGCCCACTTCTGACGGAATGATGTCATTACTAACCAATGGGTTATAGGTCGAATAACAATGTAAAATTTCTTAGTTAAAAGAACATTGTCAAGAAATAAAAATAAACACACACTAAACTTGGCTTATTTAACAGCTATTTTCAATTAAGAAGCGTTAAAAACATTTAAACATGTATGATAAACAAACTTAGTTTTGACAGTACATGGGTTGCCCTCTCAAGGCCTGTGAGCGAACCATTTGGAACCACTGGTTGCCTTGGTGAAGTTGGACGCCGTTCCAAAGATAAGGCAGCAGGCTTCTTTCCACTGAAGTTGTTGTAAAGTCGATAGGCGAACTAGTGGTTGCCATGGTGAGGATAAACGCCAGTGTAAAGATGTGGCAGCAGGCTTCTTTCTAACGAGGTTGTTGCGAAAGTGGAATGGCAAAAACTGTCACGTCAGACGATGTATTATTGAGCAGCAACATGTCTTTATTGAAACGATTTTCAATGAGTAGGCTGCAATAATCTTTAGCTGACATGATGTATAGAACATGCTGCACAGATACGATTTACTGGTGTAGACTTTCATTTACATAGATTATATAATAATTCTTACAGATCAATACTAAGAGAAAAAAAATCGAGAGCGCACAGTAGTTGTGCATATTTATGAAATATTGTCTATGAAGTTCGTATGTAGATTCCAATTTTTCTTTATTAATTACATGTGACAATTTTTAAAACGGCATTGCTATTACTTATGTTGCATGCCAGTCTTATAAAAAAATAAAAATAATGAAAATGGAAGGAATTTAGAATTATAATACTATGAGCTGTAGTGTCAAAAATAAACAGATGTGAATTAGCAATATGCAGTCTAAAAGCAAATAAGCAAACATTGTAAAAACAGATAGTCAGTCATAAAAGAATGTTAGTGAAATAAAATTACGAATTAAAAATAAAATATTTCCTAAAAGTCTTAATAATTTTAAAAACGAAGGAGAGAAGAGTGAACATTCTAAAGCAGATCATCGAAAAGCTCAAAGAAATGTTTGTCTTTGAACTGAAGTTGTTCGTTTAAAACACATAACGGATTACTTTTGTGAAGGGAAAAGATTTCAATTTCTTCTAAAGTATTTAGCGGTAGTCCTTTTGGCACAGTACGTAATATTTTCAAATTGTTAGAAGTGCAACCCTCAGAATGATTGTATCCTTCAAGATGCTGACCAAATATTGATTTGGTATGTGCAGAACCAGTGGTATGGCCCTTAAAACGTGTTTGAAAGTTACGGCCAGTTTGGCCAATGTATTTAAAACCAATAACCCACTACAGATGAAACTGAAACACACAATTGGGGAATCAAATATATACCAAAAGTCAGGCGTTTATAAAATACTATGTAATGACTGTGAGAAGCAGTATATTGGCCAAACTGGCCGTAACTTTCTGTTGTGCTGAATTAACAGGTGAGGCTTCTCTGCTCACGGTGCCTTCTTTTAAATGAGCAGTGGCTGTTAGACAGCGGCTCAAAGTTTCGGATGTTCAAGAGAAGGAGCAGGAAGCAGCAATTTTTTTTCCTTTTTTCGGAGGTTGTCTGCATACTTGAGCGCCCCCCCCCCCCCCCCCCCCCAGCTGTATTACTTCCATCATCGGCAGGGTTGGCGTGACGTGAAGGCCACAGCGGTAATCTGACGGCTGCTATTGGTTTTCCGTACTCGAACAGTTGACATGGAACAAAAATCTCATTAATATACCCGATCACATTTAGTACACAACACTCAGGATATTTTCGGGTCGTCCATCTTTGACTCGCCTAAAAATGGTTCAAATGGCTCTGAGCTCTATGCGACTTAACTTCTGAGGTTATCAGTCGCCTAGAACTAATTAAACCTAACTAACCTAAGGACATCACACACATCCATGCCCGAGGCAGGATTCGAACCTGCGAACGTAGCGGTCGCTCGGCTCCAGACTGTAGCGCCTAGAACCGCACGGCCACTCCGGCCGGCTGACTCGCCTACCATCGAGTTCCAGTTAAATGGGATGACGTCTATCAGCGACTTGTATTTACAGTTCGCCTACCTCAGTGCGTCACACGAATTAACACAAGACACTTTTCACTTACACGTGATCTGTGATTGTAACAAGTCAGCTTAGTCAGTTTTCGTAATGAAAACATTCCTACTTTTACCATTCATTAGTGGTCAATCGTAACACGGAAATCGTTGTACCATTACATGTTCATAAATAAGATTACATACTATCTCCGTTTACTAGTAGTTACATAAGTCATAAATAAGGTATATATGTATGTGTCTCTTCCTTACATAGGAAATTACCCTTGAGTTCATAAAGCAAGTGATTAGTCATATAGCACTATGAGATCATTTTATAGTCTGAAACTTGTGCAACAAATAGAAACATCTAATAATAAACCAACATCTCGTGCACTTGATAGTTATTTTCTGATTTAATACTGAAACACTACTATTATTCTTACTTAAATAAATTAATACTTACTACTACATCTATTATTAGTATTTGCATAAATAAGTTTCATTTCAACAAACATAAAACATTATATTAATTATTTCTTCAGCAACATGGATAATGTCTTGAATATCTTTTCTTTTTTTATGCTATTTCTATTATCATTCGAAACAAACAGACATGTGAAAATAGAATTACTAACTAATATGAATGTCTTTTCTGGCATAGTTCATAAAATTTATCGAATAATTCACAAATAATGTGGTAATTGACATATGTATATACACTCCTGGAAATTGAAATAAGAACACCGTGAATTCATTGTCCCAGGAATGGGAAACTTTATTGACACATTCCTGGGGTCAGATACATCACATGATCACACTGACAGAACCACAGGCACATAGACACAGGCAACAGAGCATGCACAATGTCGGCACTAGTACAGTGTATATCCACCTTTCGCAGCAATGCAGGCTGCTATTCTCTCATGGAGACGATCGTAGAGATGCTGGATGTAGTCCTGTGGAACGGCTTGCCATGCCATTTCCACCTGGCGCCTCAGTTGGACCAGCGTTCGTGCTGGACGTGCAGACCGCGTGAGACGACGCTTCATCCAGTCCCAAACATGCTCAATGGGAGACAGATCCGGAGATCTTGCTGGCCAGGGTAGTTGACTTACACCTTCTAGAGCCCGTTGGGTGGCACGGGATACATGCGGACGTGCATTGTCCTGTTGGAACAGCAAGTTCCCTTGCCGGTCTAGGAATGGTAGAACGATGGGTTCGATGACGGTTTGGATGTACCGTGCACTATTCAGTGTCCTCTCGACGATCACCAGTGGTGTACGACCAGTGTAGGAGATCGCTCCCCACACCATGATGCCGGGTGTTGGCCCTGTGTGCCTCGGTCGTATGCAGTCCTGATTGTGGCGCTCACCTGCACGGCGCCAAACATGCATACGACCATCATTGGCACCAAGGCAGAAGCGACTCTCATCGCTGAAGACGACACGTCTCCATTCGTCCCTCCATTCACGCCTGTCGCGACACCACTGGAGGCGGGCTGCACGATGTTGGGGCGTGAGCGGAAGACGGCCTAACGGTGTGCGGGACCGTAGCCCAGCTTCATGGAGACGGTTGCGAATGGTCCTCGCCGATACGCCAGGAGCAACAGTGTCCCTAATTTGCTGGGAAGTGGCGGTGCGGTCCCCTACGGCACTGCGTAGGATCCTACGGTCTTGGCGTGCATCCGTGCGTCGCTGCGGTCCGGTCCCAGGTCGACGGGCACGTGCACCTTCCGCCGACCACTGGCGACAACATCGATGTACTGTGGAGACCTCACGCCCCACGTGTTGAGCAATTCGGCGGTACGTCCACCCGGCCTCCCGCATGCCCACTATACGCCCTCGCTCAAAGTCCATCAACTGCACATACGGTTCACGTCCATGCTGTCGCGGCATGCTACCAGTGTTAAAGACTGCGATGGAGCTCCGTATGCCACGGCAAACTGGCTGACACTGACGGCGGCGGTGCACAAATGCTGCGCAGCTAGTGCCATTCGACGGCCAACACCGCGGTTCCTGGTGTGTCCGCTGTGCCGTGCGTGTGATCATTGCTTGTACAGCCCTCTCGCAGTGTACGGAGCAAGTATGGTGGGTCTGACACACCGGTGTCAATGTGTTCTTTTTTCCATTTCCAGGAGTATATATATATATATATATATATATATATATATATATATATATATATATATATATATATATATATATATATAAAGTCACATCTATGACCAAAACCGTTTAAAATCTTGATGGATGAACATTCCTTTGGTCACTCCTTTCGTATTCGACAGAATATAACTTCCAGGATGAGGTATTTTGGTTATCCTGAAAGGACCCTGATATTTTAATTGCCACTTCTTATTCAGTCGTTTCATAGCCGATTACTTTGGATGAGATCTTAGAATAATGTTATCTCCTACTCAGTATTTAATAGATTTTGTTATGTGCTTATCATAATATGCTGTTCTTAAATGAGCGTGATGCTGGATAGCAACACGTACTTGATTATGAAGTGTCTTTTTATTTACTGGTATGGTTTCATTCAATTTATATAAATCTTCATTCCATTGTTTAGACTGACAACACCCAAAGAAAACATCATAAGGAGGAAACCCCGTGGATGAGTGTAGTAAATGATTATATATATTTTAAAAAATTTTTGTAAATACTCAACCCAACGATAGCGTTGGTGAGAAATATACGTCATCATAAATCGATTTAATTCACGAAACACCCGTTCAATAGGGCTACTCTCTGGATTAAACCTGGCAATCTGGATGTGCCCAATACCTTCCCCGTGTAGACACTCCCTCCAAACCCTACACGAGAAATAGGAGGCATTGTCCTTTAGTAAGGTTTTTGTGTTTCCGACTTGGACAACGTACTTTTCTTTCTAGATTCTCACCGTGAGTTTCACTCTCACAGATCTTAGTAGGTATGTCTTCACTAGCTTAGTAAACAAATCATAAAATGTTATCACGTACTTTAAGTTACCTTTTGAAGTTGGTAAAAGACCCATTACATCACATGACACTAGGTTAATAACATCCTGTACTACTGTGGGTCGAAGCTTGGTTTTAGTAGAATAATTGATAGGTTTCGTTTTCTGGCAAATCATACAAGTTCTCAATACTTTCTGTGCAATACGTTTCAAGTCTTGCTATTGCAGGAATATATATTAGAGATAAGACAATGTAATAGCAGATGCACTGTCTAGACTACCGCGTAGGGTCGCAGGAACGGTTGCAGTAGCGAATAGAACCGATAACTTTCGTGTCATGTTGATTCAACATAATTTATATGAAAAGGATATAAAATTCATGTGTAAAAATATTGTTGATCTACAAGAAGAGTCTAAATGGAAATTAATTAGACGATCACTTTATGACGATAATGAGAGTCTTAAAAATAACAAATTTTGTCTACATAATAAGGTTTTATTTTATAAAAAATAAGGATTTATTTCGTCAATGGAAATTCTGTATTTCTTCTGCATATGTGATAAAGTATCTTTAGCATACCCATTTATCATGGGGTCATGCCAGTGCTGGTAAATGTGTTAAGTTAATAGCAGCTTATGCCTATTATCCTAACATGAAACGTATTGCACAGAAAGTATTGAGAACTTGTATGATTTGCCAGAAAACGAATCCTATCAATTATTCTACTAAAACCGAGCTTCGACCCATAGTAGTACAGGATGTTCTTAAGCTAGTGTCATGTGATGTAATGGGTCCTTTACCAGCTTCCAAAGGTAACTTTAAGTACCTGATAACATTTGAAACAATGTTGCCCCTAGCACCATGTCTGAAGCGTCAGCAGCTATATAAGATTGCTTATCCATCTGAGGATGATTTAGTATTTGGGCATTTAACAACGCGTGTCGTATTTTTCAAATGCTTTGCAACATTCAGGTGTCCAATGCCACGAAGTGTTTTTCCTTAACAAATTTAACAAACAATCCTGGTTCAATACCTGATCTGGCAAAAATTTTCTAAAGAAGGATACTAGTCCAAGAAATGGTTTTAACTGCTTACGATTACCAGGGTATGGGCATTCACTTATGGCTTTTAATTTCTTAGGATTTGGAGTTATGTTTAAAGGAGAGATAATATGACCAAGAAATTTGACTCACTCTTTCCCGAACTCAGATTTGGAAAGGTTTACCGTTACTCCATAATTTTGAAACCTACAAAACACTCGTCGCAACAACTCCAAGTGACACTCTCATGTATCAGTAGCCACTAGGAGATCATCAACATACAATGTCACTTCATTTGCCAAATCCGGGCTCAACACGGTATCAAGTTCGGAAATGAAAACTCCACCACTGATATTCAAACCAAAAGGCGTAACTTTAAAGTGATAATTCTTACCCATAAAAATGAAAGCTGTGTACTTCCTAGATTCTTCATATAAAGGGACTTGCCAAAACGAACTACGGAGTTCTATGGAGGATAGATACTTTACACCATAGAAACGCTGTAACAATTCATCTACATTTTCTGGCCTTGTTTGGACAGGTATTAAGATTTTATTAATGTTCCTAGCGTCAAGTACCAATCTTACGTCTCCATTAGGTTTTATTACTGCTAAGAGTGGACTAATGTATTCCGAGTTGGATGGTTCAGTGATACCCCATTCCAACATCCGTTTAATTTCCATCCTAGCCGCTTCACGTTTTGACCAGGGTATAGAATATGTTGTCTTACAATAGGTGTCATGAGGTCTCACGCGCATTCTATATTTAAATCCTCTAATCACACCAGGGTGACTATCAAAAACTGGAGCATATTCATGTAACAACTCTGATAGTTCCTGTCGATGTACGCTAGACAAAGGTACTGATTCACTTATTTTATCTCGTATAATCTGTTCAAGATCTGGATTGGAATTAGCTACTGACAAGTTCTCGGTGTCACACGATATTACATTACTATAACTACATACTACTGATAGATTCTGACCGTATTTATCAGGAATCCTCATTTCTTTCAATAGACACAGTTCAGAAATTCCGCTGACTGTGTGTAAAGTACGTACTCCTTTTTTATGTCGATGACTGCCCGGTTGTCGGCCAAATAATCCAACCCCTAAATGCATGGTACGGATAAATTCTTAATGATCAGGTAGGTGCTTTTAAGTCTTTCCTACTGAGTACGTAGTTCCGCCATCACTTGAGCTTTAATGGGTTTAACAGAAGCGCTAAAAGCACCGGAAACAGTACATCCCGTAACTGGAAAAGTAGGTACTTTCTCAACTCTATTAATACAATTGAATAAATCGAATGACATCACATTTGTCGTAGCCCTCGTGTCTATCAGTACATTTACAGGTATTCCATTTATCTTACCAACTATCACAGCTTGAACATGTTCTTTCGGTTCCAAACGTTGCGTAGTTGCCTCACTCATCAATTCATCTCTGATATCTATCCCTGCATTATATCTTAGCAAACCTACACAATGATTGTCATGACCTCCATTGCTAGTACCAGCCACCCCCGGACGTCTAGGACTGGCTGGCCCTAGTTTGTTGGATTCACAGATTCACTACGCGGTTCTTCAACAATCTCTACAACATGAACATTATGGTTTTGGGAATTATACACAGGATTTCGGACCTCTGGTGCACCATTTCCTAAGGGAATGGCCGCAGAAGCGTTCTGACACGAAGAATTTGGTGTATTACCTGAGTTCATTTGGTTAACCCAACGAGAATGAGTCGGAACCCATTGGAACGACTGATTCCGTTTTTTATCCAGTATTATTTGGTCCTTGACTTATACACGGTCTACTATCATTAAATTTTCTTTTTCGATTCTGTATATTAGATTCATTAAAACGTGTAACATTCACCTCCGGTTAAGGCAGTCCTTGATTATACTTATTTCTATTGTTTTGGTTATTATAATTTTGATCATGGAAAGTTAGGTCTACACTGTATATCTTTGTTATCAGTTTTCCACCGATTGTTGGTACTATTCTGAGAATGATTACTATTATTATAATTATTACTGTTACCATTCTTATTTCACTGTTATTTAACTGACGGAAATCCTCCTGTATAATGTCAATAGAGTCTATTGTAGCTAGAAATTGTACAAAGTCATCATCCGGAGCATGAACTATCATCTCACGGATATTAATTGGAAGTCTTGTCTTCAAAATACGAATAATCTCGCGATGTGATATCGGCTCCGTCCAATACAGAGATTTATTCATATATTTCTCAAAATATGAACGTAATGTTCCCCTTTTTGGATTGTAAAACTCGGAGTTATATACTATTTTACTCAAACGTTCCTGTTTACTAGTGGACAAATACTTTGCTAAAAACAGTTTTTCAAACTCATGACAGATCTGACACGTTTCACTAATCTCGCTGGCCCAGAGTGAAGCCTCCCCGACCATTTTTGAGACTATGAACTGGATCTTATCATATTCCGTCCACACCTTGGGTAATATTCCATTAAGACTATTGATAAGGATCTTAGGATGAATAGCATTCTTTTCACAAGAGAATATTGGGAATTTTCTACTTTTAAGGATACTATTTTCAATTTTAATCGAAGACAATGCAGTTGGTTGAGTAAACGATTCTGTATCGGGCAAAGATCGTTCCTCACTATCGATTCCCGCTGCTTTAGATTCGTAACGTAATCTTTTTTCATGGCAAACGTTACAGTTTTGACTTTTACTAACTATTTCCCGCCCGCTTTGGCTACGCTCCTTTACACTTTCGTTCAGAACGACACCAATACGACCGGTACTCTACATTTCTATTGGAATTTCGTTGACTACTGTTCTTAATAATTCGAAACTCCTCTTTGAGTTGTTCCAAGTCTTCAACATTAGAGACATTTAATTTAGAATTACTGATAGAAGTCAATTTACTTTCTACCGTATCATCTATCCGATTTTTAATCTCTTCAGATTGCTCGTCTATCCAGTCGGACATCTCCTTTTCCCGCTGGCTAGATCTTCTAACTAAGAACGAATCAACATTCTGATTAGTAGTTAGATCTAATTGGTTCATATTTTCTGATAGGTCCGCAACTTGAAGTACTACTGAATCTTGTGTAGACTTTACTACTGTTAAATTCTCTTCTAGCGTTTGAACGGAACTAGCTATGTTATTAACCTCATTCTGTACCTTTTCTATATTTTGGTTGTACTTAAGATCCCAATTCCTTTGTAATTCTAAGACTTCTTGCCAAAACTTTCTATTTTTCTCGCTTTCTAATTCTCTCCGATTTATATCTTCCTCCATCTTCGACATGAAACTAAATAATATATTCATATCGAAGTGCTGCGCGGGGGAAGCATCGGCCACCCCAGAAGCTTCTCTTGGTTCGTTTATTACTGTTACCTGAGTTTCAACAACGTCCGGAATTTTCTCAATTTCATCATCGGAAGTTGTGGGCATGTTCAGTTCATTCATTCGTTCTATTGACTCAATTCCGGGGTCAACAGAAGGAATGTTTTGTACATTTTGATTTATCTCTTCCACTGGGTTTTCTCTAATATCAAATTCCTCTCTGTCAGGTTCTAATCTACTTTGCGTGTTTCTCTTAGACATCGTGAATAAGACTTGACAAATGCCAGTTTACAAACCCTATTTATCTAGTAATACTTATTCAGTTGTCTATGTAGGTGCACACAATATCCTCCTAATACTCAGTGGTAGAAAGATTCCGATCCTACACCACACACAAAACAACAGTTCATCTACTACTAACTAACCTGAGTTGTACAGTAATTTACTGTTTGTTTCTGGGTTGAGTCGAGACGACGGACGCGCAGTCAGCTTTAGGCAGCTTCAGCGCCCGCCGATCTTCACGGCGTCACACGTCGTCGCTCTCATAGTCGGCGCGTCGCTTTACGTTGGTGCGGGCTGCGTCCTGCGACGTCGACTCGAAGTTCTGCGTCCGTGGAGAATGAGGCGCAAAATAAGCGCCTACGCCTGTCTTGCGTTGTAGTTAAATCTGCTTCAGGCGTCAGGTTTTTGTAACCGGACGCTTGTAGGTGTCTTCTTGATCTACCCTCGCGTTTAGTGCGTCAAATGTAACGGTTTCTTCGTGATCGATCCCCACGTTATGGGCGGCATTTTTGTAACGTCCTTTTCAGATCTTCGGTCTTGGCTAACACTCAGCCCTAGAGGAATGAGATTGTTATTTCTTATGTATCGGTATCGACGTTACAAACAGAACATTGATGAAATGAACTCGCGGCTTGTGCGAGATATTTAATTCATCAAATGTCGTAATTAAATCGTTTATAATCGATGGTTTATCAGTTGCTATTTAAATATTAATGATAAGTTCAAATTAGTTCCAGCGACACCAAATTCCCAATAGACTGGTTTTAATCTCAAATCTATAATCAGTCGTAACAGTGTTATTAATTCCTAACGTCAAGGAGTTTATATATAAACGCCGAGTGTTTCAGTCAAATAATATCGCAGCACGTTATCTCTATAAATAATATTGTAAAACTTGAATGATAAATGCGTGGATTGACACGATATGCTAGTTTATTACACAATATTAGTCACTTCCTAAATGAGCCGTGAGGAAGAAGCTTTCCCAGGTGTTGGGGGATGTGGTGTCACCGCCAGACACCACACTTGCTAGGTGGTAGCCTTTAAATCGGCCGCGGTCCGGTAGTATACGTCGGACCCTCGTGTCGCCACTGTCAGTGATTGCAGACCGAGCGCCGCCACACGGCAGGTCTAGAGAGACGTCCTAGCACTCGCCCAGTTGTACAGCCGACTTTGCTAGCGATGGTTCACTGACAAACTACGCTCTCATTTGCCGAGACGATAGTTAGCATAGCCTTCAGCTACGTCATTTGCTACGACCTAGCAAGGCGCCATTATCATTTGCTATTTATCTTGTGATGCATGTACCGTCAGACCGATGTTCACCAATTATGGAGTAAAGTTAAGTATTTCAGAAGCTACGTACCTTCTTTTGGTAGTATAATTACTTTACCTGTTCCAGACCTCACGCCAGCCTGCGTGAGCTTTAACGCGTGCCTTTCGGCTTCACCTCGTAGTGGCTTGGCTGTCTTGCCAAGTCACAACAGGGGAAATTATAAATTATATGCTTCGTCAAGTTCCATAGTCCATTAGTTATTACGAATGAAATTGTCTATCTGTGTTCACTTCCTAAATAGTGTTAATTTCAGGTTATCTAATTAAAAGTCACTTCTGTCTAATATATTTAAGGCCTCTATCTGAATTCTAAATAACGTAATATTTGAAGTCAAAGTATCGTTTTACTGCGTCATAGTAGATCGCAATCATCAATTCTGGAAAAACAATCAATTGCGCCTTCATATACGGGCATTCAAAAGTATGACCTGCTTCGGCTAACTCTCGTAACGTTGTGACAATGAATTGAATTATCCTTAGCCATTACTCACGAATCTCAAAGAGTACTCACACGGAGAATTCTTTGGGAACGTTGGTTCTACACTCCTGGAAATGGAAAAAAGAACACATTGACACCGGTGTGTCAGACCCACCATACTTGCTCCGGACACTGCGAGAGGGCTGTACAAGCAATGATCACACGCACGGCACAGCGGACACACCAGGAACCGCGGTGTTGGCCGTCGAATGGCGCTAGCTGCGCAGCATTTGTGTACCGCCGCCGTCAGTGTCAGCCAGTTTGCCGTGGCACACGGAGCTCCATCGCAGTCTTTAACACTGGTAGCATGCCGCGACAGCGTGGACGTGAACCGTATGTGCAGTTGACGGACTTTGAGCGAGGGCGTATAGTGGGCATGCGGGAGGCCGGGTGGACGTACCGCCGAATTGCTCAACACGTGGGGCGTGAGGTCTCCACAGTACATCGATGTTGTCGCCAGTGGTCGGCGGAAGGTGCACGTGCCCGTCGACCTGGGACCGGACCGCAGCGACGCACGGATGCACGCCAAGACCGTAGGATCCTACGCAGTGCCGTAGGGGACCGCACCGCCACTTCCCAGCAAATTAGGGACACTGTTGCTCCTGGCGTATCGGCGAGGACCATTCGCAACCGTCTCCATGAAGCTGGGCTACGGTCCCGCACACCGTTAGGCCGTCTTCCGCTCACGCCCCAACATCGTGCAGCCCGCCTCCAGTGGTGTCGCGACAGGCGTGAATGGAGGGACGAATGGAGACGTGTCGTCTTCAGCGACGAGAATCGCTTCTGCCTTGGTGCCAATGATGGTCGTATGCGTGTTTGGCGCCGTGCAGGTGAGCGCCACAATCAGGACTGCATACGACCGAGGCACACAGGGCCAACACCCGGCATCATGGTGTGGGGAGCGATCTCCTACACTGGCCGTACACCACTGGTGATCGAGGGGACACTGAATAGTGCACGGTACATCCAAACCGTCATCGAACCCATCGTTCTACCATTCCTAGACCGGCAAGGGAACTTGCTGTTCCAACAGGACAATGCACGTCCGCATGTATCCCGTGCCACCCAACGTGCTCTAGAAGGTGTAAGTCAACTACCCTGGCCAGCAAGATCTCCGGATCTGTCCCCGATTGAGCATGTTTGGGACTGGATGAAGCGTCGTCTCACGCGGTCTGCACGTCCAGCACGAACGCTGGTCCAACTGAGGCGCCAGGTGGAAATGGCATGGCTAGCCGTTCCACAGGACTACATCCAGCATCTCTACGATCGTCTCCATGGGAGAATAGCAGCCTGCATTGCTGCGAAAGGTGGATATACACTGTACTAGTGCCGACATTGTGCATGCTCTGTTGCCTGTGTCTATGTGCCTGTGGTTCTGTCAGTGTGATCATGTGATGTATCTGACCCCAGGAATGTGTCAATAAAGTTTCCCCTTCCTGGGACAATGAATTCACGGTGTTCTTATTTCAATTTCCAGGAGTGTACTTTGCGAATTTTAATTATAATGATTTTGCGATTTACTATGATTTTAAATTTTGAGTTTGATTTTACTGGAATCCTACGTTTACTAAGTATTAGATGCCTGATTCAATTACTGGTTAATATCCAAATAATAATGTTAAGTGGAAATTTGTTTGCTTGTTCATTTTTCATGGAATATGGAACTTGTTTTGGAGAAATCTTTGGGAATTTTGGAGCTAATTTTTGATTTTCATTTCTCGTCCGAGGAAGTGGAATTACAAAGAACATAGAACAAGATTCAGTCAGTCCCTGAGAGGCTGATTTACAGGCAATCAAAGGGACAACTGAGAAGCTGCCAGATAATGTGCTGACTACAGAAATTCCAGTGGGTGGTGAAGCGTTGCAACAATGAAATTCACCTGGCCCAGATGGAATGTTTTCAGCTCTACTCCAACAAGCAAGAGAGAATTTCGTTAGACTCCTATGCAGGCTGTTTATGGTTATCCTAGCGGCAGAGATAATTCCCAATGCTTGGAGGAAGTGAGAGTTGTTCTCATTCCAAAGCCAGGGAGAACTGGTCATATCATGGCGAGAGATATGAGATCTCACTCTGTCCTCCTCTCTTTTAAAGACGTTAGCAAAAATGGTTAATGTAGACGTTAGGGAAAGGCGGCTAATTGAGGTTAGTGTAGATGAAAACCAACACACATATCAGCAGGACGAATCACGTGAAACAGTACTTCACCAACTTGTTGGGAAGGTAGAAAAAGCATAAGTTTCAGAAAACTACTCCCTGCATTTTCCTGGATATAAGGGGAGCTTTTAACAATACAACCTTCCAACCCATGGTTAGAGTTGCAGAAGCGCATGACATTGAGATTACAAAATGTAGATGGATTAAGAGTATTTTGACCAGAATAATGCGGTAGCCATAACCTTCTGGGCACTAAGGACAGAAAATCGGCAAAGAAATTAAATTTCTTTTATGCAGCTGGTTGCTTATTATTTCATTACGTAGAAGAACGGTAGATGGCATCTTGAGGGTGCCCTCGATGAGTAATTTTGTCCTCACTACTGTGAACTTGTTGAAGAACTGGATACTAGCGGCTAATTTTACCAAGGATACCCACACTGTTAGAATAATGGTAGAATATTAACAGAACATTGTGCAAAACTATTACAGGAAGCAGTATCTAAGGATCAGTCCTAAGAAACCTATTGTAGTACCATTCACGCTAAAGAATATCCAGCTCACGTATCTTAAGCTTTTCAATGAAGCTGTACCTGTTGATGATGAAAGCGTAGGGAGTTGGTGTTGTGTGGTAAGGTACTGGACGAGAATAAGTTTATTAAAATTCAAACAAATCAACATGCTTTAAAAAAATCCACACCAAAGTAAATTTTGAGATAGCTTAAAAAACATATTCGATAAGAACAATATATACTACCAGAATTTATTAATATGACTCTTGGGTGAACATACTAGAAACTTCAACACAGAAGTTTTTATTTACATCAATATGAAGTAACACTGTCAACCAGGTCTACTATTACAAATTAAGACACTGTTTATACTATAAATCTGAGCAACCAGAACACTATACCGGTAATCATACCCTAAAATAGTACAAAATTCCGTGGGGAACATGGGATACTCAGATGTCAACGGAAGTAGAACCAAAACATAATTTTGGCGTAGCAGCACTAGACCAAACAGCTGGGCAATCTAACTATTTCATTAATGTAGGTACATTAGCGCAGCTTATGGATAAGATAAAGCTCTTCCGTGGCAAGTCAGTCATCTGTTTCTGTAGCAGCATTACGTATAATAATCTGGCCCCAGTTCCACAGTCCATGAATACTCACAGCGAAGACTGAATCAGAAGGTCCCCCTTCTGTTGCAAATGAGACACAGAATTACAAATTGCACGCGAACAGAACAGACTACCTTGAGATTAAGGGACCGCTGGTCCTCACGAAGTAAAATAAACAACTTTAAATAAAGATTGAATAACCGCATCCCAGGAGTGACTTAAATCAGATGTGGTATTACAGTTTTCGCAAGGGCCTTCGGTCAACATGGTCAGACTCGCCCGTGCGGCTCCACTACTACCGCTAGATCAGTTACAGACAATCACTAGGAAATCACTTAATAACCAATTTGACGTAACTTGTTCACTGATGCTAATGTACTTTCGACAAAATTTGTGTAACCGGGACGGCGAGCACACAGATGGCAAGATCACATATGACATAACAGCCGTAGAAACAAACAAATGTATGCTGACCATAATTTCTTAATATCGATATATAACTCAGACTGCTAGCAAGCGGGTCCTTCCACAGTACAACTGTAGTTCAGGACACAATGTTCTTCCAGATACTCATATACCGAACACAGGTGAAAGTCCAACCGTTACGTCGGAACAAGTTTCCCACTGGGCAGTATTCACTGCCTACTATTTTAAACGTAGTTACTGCCCAAGCGTACCGCCTCACAGTTCACTAACTCTCCGGAATTGGTTGAGGGTGCTACCCTTCGTATCCACGCTTAAATCGTCCGTCACGAGACACGGCCACCCCTCTCGTGACGGATGCAACTCATGATGCATAGCCACACCAACCACGCTGCCAACCAGAGGCACCTATCGATAATGTGAGATAAGGAGAAGGGTACCCCTCACGACACAGTATTTGGGAGTGACCCTGTATGCGGAAATATAGTGGACATGTCATACAAGGGATATATGTTCCAAGGCGGAAGGTCTTTTGTGAACACTAGAAGATCCTGTGGAAAAAACTGTGGTTGAAACCCCCCAAGAAAATGTATTCGGCCTACATCAGAGTAATGAGACCTATGACAATTTATGGAGTTATAGTATATCGGAAGAAAGTCTAAGTCTAAATCAAGACACATTAGTAAGATTTGTCGACCTGCAAAAAGCGTCCGACAATGTGAAATGGTGCAAGATGTTCCAAATTCTGAGAAAAATATGGGTAAGCTACAAGGAAAGCCGGGTAATATACAATTTGTACAAGAGCCAAGAGGGAATAATAAGAGTGGATAGCCAAGAACGATGTGCTTTGATTACAAAAGGGTATAAGATAGGGATGTCGTCTTACATCCCTACTGTTCAATCTGTACATCGAAGAAGCAATCATGGAAATAAAAGAAAGGTTTAGGAGTGAAATTAAAATTCAAGGTGAAACGATATCAATGATAAGATTCGCTGATGACATTGCTATCCTGTGTGAAAGTGAAAAAGAATTACATGATCTGCTGAATGGAATGAACAGTCTAATAAGTACGTAATATAAACGCAAAGTAAATCGAAGAAAGACGACCTAAGCAGCAAAGAACCAATGATGGATGGTGCAAGGAAGACATCAAAAGCAGAATAGCATTGGCAAAAAGGGCATTTTTGGCCAAGAGTAGACTAATAGTATCAAAGATAGGCTATAATTTGAAAAAGAAATTTCTGATAATGTACGTTTAGAGCACAGCATTATGTGGTAACGAATAATTGACTGTCGGAAAACGGGAACAGAAGAGAATAGAAGCTTTCGAGATGTGGTGCTACAGTCGAATGTTGAAAATTAAGTGGACTGATAATGTAAGGAATGAGGAAGTTCTATACAGAATCGGTGAAGAAAGAAATATTTAGAAGAAACTGACAAGGAGAAGGGTCAGGATGACAGGACATTTGTTAAGGCATCAGGGTACGACTTCCATGGTACTAGAGGGGCCTGTATAGGGTAAACACTGTAGAGGAAGACAGGGACTGGAATACATCCAGCAAATAACTGAGGACGTAGTTTGCAAGTGATACTTTGAGATGAAGAGTTTGGCACAGGAGACTGATGACTCAAAGAAGCCAAATAGTATAATGGACGGTGGCTGATACGGAGCTGCTAAGGAGCCGCTTAGTCGTAACAGGCGGAATTAGCAACATATCCCTCCTGGTATGGAGAACATGCTGGGACATTAGGCTAAAAACAGAGAATTTGTGTAGACGCTACAAAGGCCGTAGCATCTACATATATTCAGGCAGCCAAACAGAACTGAAAGTTCTATCAGCCACTGCAACAAAAGCAAACCCCATTGCAGAATGCTACAGAGCCATTACAATGCAAGCAAATAGACACGTGCGACAACTACCTTTATTATACTGGAACCTCTCCTGACCTTCACCAAGGCAATTGTTAAATCAAAACTACGAAGCTGGATCAGAAGGTAGCATGTAGAATACTGGACTATGATCCGAAAACAAAAACTTAACAAGCAAATGATGGCAAAGCCATTTTCTAAGAGAAGTTCTGCAATGCTGGGCTCGAACAGCAGACAAATTAAACTTATGACAGGAATAATGACAGGCAATGGGAACATTAAGAAACACTTACATACGATGCGATTAGAGAAAAAAGTCCCTAAGAGTAGTCTGTGTGGTGAGAATGATAAAACCGCATCACACCTAATCGTCCTGTGCGAAGTGTTGGAGATCAAAAGAAACAGAATATACGGTTCATCAAGTACTGAATAAAATAAGTAGTAAATGACCTTCCACTATTCTTTAAGGGCATTAGTCGGCCTTTCTAAAACCATAGAGGGTGAGAACGCACAGTAAACCCTGTTTCGGTGAGGGTAACAGTGGGCTGTTCAAGTCAAATCAAATCAAGTGAATACGTTTACTAAAGCGATAAATGTAACGTTCTAGACACAAATTATTCAAAAAAGCTGAGCAGATGTTCTGGCAATGTACATCCAATAGAACGTGAAATATTTTAACAATAGTGAAATGCAGGAAATGGAAAACAAATTAAAATCTCTAAATGCTCGCAGGCAGATGATTTTCAAAAACTAATGAAAATAATTGTTAGATCTATACAACAGATTGTTTACGAGCAGAAACATTATGTGTGTATTAGGAGTTGAGAACATGACTCCCTTGTTTTTGTAAAAGTCCTGACTTAAGAAAGAATTAAATGATTCAACTGTGAGGCGTCAGGCAAATCCAACACCTTCCATGAAAACCCTGACATAATAAGAAAATCCAGTAGTATGTCACATAGCTCCGAATAAATCGTGACATTAAATTAACCAAAGTAATACGAGTAACGAGTGAGCAAATGGAATACCACAGACTAACACAAGAATGCCTAAATGCATGTCATACCTTCCCACCGTGAGACAGACGCAGTTCCGAGGGGAGAAACGAGAACAGAAGCCGAGAGCAGAACGTGTTAAGCGAGAAGGCCCTACGATAAGGGACAGACACCAACGTCGCCAGCTAACCGCTAGGACCACACCACCCGCAAGTTTTTAGCGTGAGACTTTTTCGCGTCTCAGTTACATCAGGACCACCCCCCAGCCCATGTTAAAAGATAGAGCCCTCCAGAAGAGCAGTATAGATCTTACGATAACGCTAAAAGGACCGCACCAGCTGCAAGTTTTAGCGTAAGACTTTTTCGCGTCTCTGTTACGTTGCAAACTTTAAAAACATTGCTCCACCAGGAAAAGTATAACGTTTCTCATTAGATAGACAGAATTTTTGTAGGCGGAGCTTAAGGTTAACATTGAGACCCTGATTGGTCAGATGAAAACACAGCCAGATAGTTTTTTTAAACCAACTTCGGTAAATTGTAGTAAGGAGAAGTTAGGGGAGAGTTGCTTTCTAGACGGCGAGCTGGACGGAGCTGTGCTGCGCGCCGCCCCCTGACGAACACCGACAAGGTAACGAACGCACGCGATGCCGCATTTTTTAGCGCATAAGGCTTCACTCAGAACTGCAGAAGTCTCATCTGTTACATCCCCTTCTTGCGTAATACTAGTGTCGATCGTCAATTAAAGCTCATGGTGTTCACATTTGCCACTTGGAGTAAAAATCTGAAACGCGATGATTTTTCTGTTATATAGTTATTGAGAAGCCACATCAGCCACTGTAATTTACGACAAGTTAGATAAGTAATTAAAGATAATTGAGGGTCACTGTAGACCATTTTGATAGTTTTCTCTCTTGTGAAATTTAATTTAAACCTAGATTATAGATGTGATATGGCATAGGTCATCCTTCGATCCATTGTAGAACTTGGAAACCCATTCAGGGAATATTCTTACACATTTTTGTTGAACGCAGTTGGTTTTTACCGTCCTGTATTAACACATTTCCTTTTGTAATAGTGCAATTTATAAACGATGTTTTGTGAGTAGAATAAAATTTCCAATGGTAAACTTAACTGCTTTTTCGACGTTATTTTACCAGCTAACTAAAAATAGGAAAGCCTTGAACCCCTTCCACTAAATTTAGTTAGTATTAAGATTCCTTTACAGGGAGTGCAGTGGAGCTGACGCTGAAATCATTAAGTATTTGGTTACATCATCGCTAGTCTCACTGAACTCTTCTGAATTCTACATGTCATGTGTGGTCTGACGTCTCCTTACCAGCAACAGGTCCCGGGTTCAAACTAGTCAATTCCCTAAAAAACACGCTCAGAGCGTCGTTGCGCGAAAGTGGTAGGGAGGCACGATATAGAACAAACAGACACCACGCAGAATGTTTAGACAACCATAGATATAAATTATAAGTTAAAAAGTAATCTGGATGTTATTAAGACTTCACGGATTAAACTTAAAGAAAGACTTATTTTCTGTTTGCAAATGATTATGCATAAATTTATAAAGGTTTTGTATAAGAGTATTTACAATAATCTACATCTGTCCTTTGGGTGGTGACCTTGAAAAGTAGCCGAAAGCGGGTAGTTGGTTGACCTTATAAAGTGGCCTCACTTACACCAGCCCTTCTGCGCCACATTGGTTTGGTAGTTCATCCTCCGTACTGCACTTGGCACTACATTCGCCGAAGTTGAATTTATGTACATCACTAACTGCGAGGAGTAGAGGTATCCAAACCGGCAAGTAGAGTGTCTCCAAACTCGCTTCAAGCACGAATTAAAACTTGTACCTTCTAACTAGTCTCTGACGACTCATTAGTGGAGAAGAAAAACCCAGAAGAGGAGGAGCAAGGAGGTAGGACGTTAGGATGATAGCGAAAATACATGGAGTAGAATCGTCAAGCAGCTGCTCTTTCAGAGTTATTGCGTAAATTGGTCGATTATACATCAACTCTGATAACTTTTGCACTTATCGTAGCGACTGACGCACCAAACCCGACTATCTACAGTAATTCGTTTAGCTTGTCTCCTGACAAAGTCCAAGGAGCGAATGGACCGCGTTCTCGCTCCAAAGTCGGTATTGAATTTGTACTGACGTGGAACAAACACGCCAAACGTGACATGTTGCTGATGCTCGGTGAACGTCGATACGATGCCGATGAAGCATGCAGGAGATACTTTTCTCATAGAGTTCCATCAGAAACTCTGTTGTTATGTGATGAACAACGATCTCAAGAACGAAGTAGACTGAGGAGGTCGGCGGTAATGGACGAAGACCAGTAAGAAGTGTGGACCGGAGTGTTTGTTGTATTTGCAGTACACCACGATACTCACGTCAGCTGAAGACAAGCTGGTGCTGTCACTGGTACCAGCATTTACGGCCAACAGTACGAGGCCATTCTCGTGCATTCTACAATCTAACAGGACATCGCTCCCCGACACCAACTATTTTACGTCTCGTTTGCAGGTCGTTTAGAAGGTCCTTTGAACTGTACAATCATGAAAACGGCATTCGTTCAAAAATTTCAGTTAAATGAACATTCCGCCACAAGAATACCCGTCTCAACACACCCACTTACGTGCAGCGTGTTTCATTCACGCATAAAGCTGAACGTTTCTACTTCCTTAACTAAAACTGATATAAATTTTATTTAAATTGGTTTGTACACAGTTTAAGTACATCAATTACATGGCAGAAAATGTATTATTCAATTTGAAAACTTATAACTCGACACTGAAACTCTCTCTAAAGTAATTAAATAAACTACGTTAATAACTCCACAGAAAGAGTAAAGTTTCCATGTTTACCTACTGATATAAATATGTCTTTCACTTATTGTTCTGTATGTAACAGAGAATAACGTATCCCTGACAACTTTCTGCTACATCAACAGTCACTGCAGAGCCACTGAGCCGAAGAGAGCTCTGGTTATAGTACTAGGATTTTAATCGAAACGGATTGGGTTCAAATCCCTGTTCGACGTACGGTCTATTCGCGTCTGGAAAATAGCAGGATGTTTTTCTTTGTACGTGTTACGACAGATGTCTTCCTGACCGTTTTCACACGTAGCTGATGTTATGTCTTTAATGCCTGACATCGAGTTACATTAAACAATGGCTTTCGTTTTCTGTTTCTCCGTTGTCCCATCATGCAGCGCCAATAAAACCTGGAGCACTCAGTGACACTTTTGCCTCATCTGGAGGTTAAGCTGACATTATCTTTGGGAAGTCGGAAAGCAACTGTCAACGCGTCTTCCGCGATCTACTCCTGAAAACAATAAACACCAATGCAAAGCGCGGGATCGATGGTTTCTCTTTATCTTTGCCTATCTTGCAGGAATTTGTGCACCTTACGTCCCCACAGGGGCAGTTGGCGGCTCGTCGACTTAGTCGGGACGGTCACGCTCACGGAGTTCTGGAGTTAGATGGGACGTTTGCACCAGTGATGGGATAGTCTGATTTCTACATGATTCCATGTCGTGGCCGAGTGACGTCAGTTCCGCTTGCGATGCCGTAGGAGTAGGACGTTGTTTGCTTCCACTCCGCCACAGCACTATGCGTATTGGAAGTTTTCTATTTTCGTGATGGTTTGTACTTTGTGAATGTATACCCTAGATCGAGATCGTACTTCTTTTGTTTCCATGGCGGCCGCGTCTATTCAACTTAAAGGGACAGTGAGTTTTTCTTTCGGTAAGTCAACCCGTCATGTGCACCCCAGTTCTCTCGAAATCTACCATTGGTTGGTCTGATTTCGGGTCACGCTCACCGAATTTTAAGTTTTCTTTGTTAAACTGTGAATCCCTTAAAAGTAAAAAAAAAAAATACTTCTTAAACTTCCCAGGCTCCTTTTGGACACAAAGATGACTCAGTGAACTCTGAAGTTGAATACACGAATGTTTGTGTACATCTGATGAAATTAAATTTTCCTTGAGTTATACTAGTTTCAACTTTATCTACGATAATAATAGAAGCTGAAGAAATGAATTAAAATTTGTTGCACGACTGGGACTCGAACCCAGGTCTTCTACTTAGCCATTAAATCATTGCAAGGCCTACCCTAGACCAGCTCACTCCCTAACTCAAACTTAAATTCAAGCCTTCAGCCAATTTTCACCTTCTTAAATCGTCAGTATTGCCGAGGCTCTCCAGTATCGGAATAGCAGCCCAGCTTTGTACGTAATGGGGAAACCTTGCTTGTAGCTCAGACATAGGTGATCTATAGCTGATGTAATTAGATTTTTCTTGAGACATACGAGTTTCAACTTCACCTACGATAATGACAGAATCTGAAGAAATGACTTAAAATTTACCGTTGATAGAAATGAGACTAATATGCCTCAAGGAAAATTTAATTACGCCTGACGTATAGACAGGATTTCCCTATTACGTTCGAAGCTGGGATGCTATTCCAACACCGGAGAGCTTCGGCAGTACTGCCGATTTAAGAAGGGGAAAATAGGCTGAAGGCAAGAATTGAAGTTCGTGTAAAGGAGGGCATTGGACTAAGATGGTCCATGTAGCTGTGTTACCTATACAGCTACGGTGGTATAATGGCTAACATATGTCAAATAAAAAAGGAGATTTGGGTTCAAGTCCCGGCTGTGGTTCAAATGTAATTCATTTCTTCAGCTTTTATCATTACTGCAGAATGTTCGTGTGTTCAATCTGCCTTCCGCGGTAGATAACGTTTACTTTAAAGACGTTCTGCTTAAATATGGAGAGATTAAAAACATTCACGTAGAACGGTGGTCCAGCCAGCAAGGACTTCAGTGTTACAGTGGGATTCGTTCCCTAGAAATGCAAGTGAAACAGAAAATCCTATCTCATTTAAAACGATGCTGTTACCGTAATCACGTTACATACTCGCACAGCGGCCAGCTGGGGATGCGCTTTTTGTGCAACGAGAAAGGTCATTACCGTGCCAAGTGTCCGGGAAGTGTTTTGTTTCGCGATTTTCTCTTTAACAGCGGCATAAGTTAACGATTGTGGACCTCGTCCCCAATGGAACCGAAACAAGGGTTGGCCAATATTTTGTTAATATCGCCCAATGGACAAATTTGAATTCCACTACCAGTGATCTTCTGCCGTTACGACCGAAGACGGGTTCTGATATGACTGCCCATCACACGGATGGGTAAAATAAGAGGTGCCATACAACAGGATGGAGATGCTGCTGAGCCGGTCGGTATGGCTGAGCGGTTCTAGGCGCTTCAGTCTGGAACCAGGCGACTGCTACGATCGCAGGTTCGAATCCTGCCTCGGGCATGGATGTGTGTGATGTCCATAGGTTAGTTAGGTTTAAGTAGTTCTGAGTTCTAGGGGAATGATGACCTCAGATGTTAAGTCCCATAGTGCTCAGAGTAATTTGAACAATTTTTGATACTGCTGATGTCGTTTCTCATGATTTTTCTCCAGCGACTTCCGGTTGCCGTCTATCTTGTTGACGTGGGGCCGTCGCTTTCGCTAGGGGTTCCTCCTGTGCAGGTAGCTTCCGATTCACGGCAGGCAGTGACTTACATGGATGTGAACGATCCTCCCATCACGCTGGCGGCGGAGGATAACTTGCCCCACGACCGTTGTTAACAACGAATGCAGCTGGATCGTGCTGTTGCAAAAGCGGGTGGACAGCACTGTTCGATATTATGACGAATTGCGCCAATAACGAGGTGGTCTACGAGTCTGTCGATACAGACTCGCTGATCTGCGTTCGGGCTGCAAACGTGGCCGACCACAGGGCGATCAAGGTCGCAGTGGCCGACCACATTGTCGACGCGCCGCCAGCGTGTGACAAGGCACCTTCTGTTGAAAGGAAGAAAACGACCAAGGCACTCCTAAGGGAGTTACTTTGGTGCTGTGACGAGGCACCGGTCCGGGAAGTGCTGCTGCGAGCCACGTTTGGTAATGCAACCGCAAGGTTGCACAACCGAACCAACAATGAGAGGGCGCCGCTCTATGCCGTGACCGTGCAAACGGCCGACGGCGGGGGAGACATCTTCGACTTGCGGAAGTTGCTGGGCTTCCTGGTTACGACAGAAGCTCTCCCGACCGCGATGGACCCCCGGCCCCAGTGTTTCAGGTGTCAGGGCGAGGGCAATGTCGCGCAGTATTGCCGCAACGCGGAGGGGTGCGTCAAGTGCTCCGGCGAGCACGACAGCCGCGCCTGCGACAGCGCCAGTAACGTTCTGCCGACTTGAGTCCGGTGTGGCGTCCCGCACGTCGCCAGCTGGCGCGGTTGCCCGGCTTTCGCAAGCCGCAACCGTGCCGAAGGCGGCGAGGCGGCCGCGGCCGCGGCCGTACCGACGCAGCGGAAGAAGAGAAGACGACGTTGGCAACGACGTAGGGCGCAGACAAGCACGGCGCAGCTGCGGGACAGCGCAGAAGCAGCTCCACCTGCCAGGAGCGGGGACGACCGCGCGGAGACGGGCAGTCGGAATGCAGCTCGCGCCCCCGAGAAGAACGGTGGCCTCGAACTCGCCACCGCCGTGAAGGAGGCCACTGCAGCCCTCAAAGCCGCCATGGCTGCAGAAAGGGCTGCCTTCTCAGAAGCTGTGGCCGCAGAGAAAGAAGAGGCCTTGAGGCCACTGCTTGCAGTCTTCTCCCAAGGCCTCCGTGCAGCAGAACCTGCGAACACTCCTGCGACCTCGCAGAAGGACGTTCGCGTGCCTGTCCCAGCGTCTGCCCCAGCAGCACCGCAGGCGAAAGGTGCAAAGAAGACAACCGCCGCCCCAGCGGTATCGACGGCGACGCCGACCGTCTCGGGGGCGGCCCCCGCAAGGGGCCGAGAAGCCAAAGAGGCAGCCTTTATCACGCAAGAGCAAGCGAACGGCATGCATTTCACCGACGCTGAAGCGGCGCAGCTCACCGAACAAGCGACGCTGCTCGAGGCTACGATGCGGCAGAGCTGCACCATGCAGTAGAGGAGGATGCCGTTCAGCACCAGCCTGGTGAAGATGTGCCAAGTCACTGACGACACGGCGCAGCACAGGGCGTAATGGCAACTCATGCGTTGCCGCACTGAATTCCCTCGTTACAGGGACGAAGCCACCGTAGTAGGCCAAGGAGACACCACACGAGCCCAGCACATACTACAGCACACCGAGCTGCAGCACTGTCTAGGACTGATCTCTTATGACGAAACTTGGCACGATACGGTGTCCGATTGCATGATACCTGCTTCTAACATAACCTACCATTGCATGACCTATCACAGTCAGCAAGACATCCGCTACTGCTCTTACTACCCGACCTAACTATCGCAGAGGTTTTTTTCTCTTGGCACTTGCCTTGGCACTTTTTTCCCTCTGCCCTTAAAACCGC
This sequence comes from Schistocerca nitens, assembly GCF_023898315.1. Lineage (NCBI taxonomy): Eukaryota > Metazoa > Arthropoda > Insecta > Orthoptera > Acrididae > Schistocerca > Schistocerca nitens. The sequence goes on along the minus strand of NC_064615.1, from coordinate 638,089,331 downwards.
TACCTTTCGTTCGACTTTCGACCTAATCTGTCTCCAGATGAGCGCGTATAAATGGCTAACCTTAGCCAGACGTACGCAAACATCGCAGTACTCACATTGTGCGACACCTCACTTTAGAGAAAGCTAAACCTTTATGCAGAGATGTCAGTACACCTTTTGAGTTTTCCATCATGCCGGTGTGGGCGTGGAGGGGCTCCACCTCCCTCGTGCAGTTGTTAGATCGGTTACTGCCGCTACAATGGCAGGTTATCAAGATTTAAGTGAGTTTGAACGTGGTGTTATAGTCGGCGCAGCGTTCAAATGGTTCAAATGGCTCTGAGCACTATGGGACTTAACATCTGAGGTCATCAGACCCCTAGAACTTAGAACTACTTAAACCTAACTTACCTAACGGCATCACACACATCCATGCCCGAGGCAGGATTCGAACCTGCGACCGTAGCAGTCGCACGATTCCAGACTGAAGCGCCTAGAACCGTTCGGCCACAACGGCCGGCTCGGCGCAGGGGCGATGGGACACAGCATCTCCGAGGTAGCGATGAAGTCGGGATTTTCCCGTACGACCATTTCACGAGTGTACCGTGAATATCAGAAACCCGGAAAAATATCAAATATCCGACACTGCTGCGACCGAGAAAAGATCCTTCAACAACGGGTCCAACAACGACTGAAGAGAATCGTTCGACATGACAGAGGTGCAAACCTTCCGCAAATTGCTGCAGATTTCAATGCTGGGCTATCAGCAAGTGTCAGCGTGCGAATCATTCAACGAAACGCCATCGAAATGAGCTTGCGGAGCCGAAGACCCACTTGTGCACCCTTGATGACTCCACGATACAAGGGTTTACGCCTCGCCTGTGTCCATCAATACCGACATTGGACTGTTGATGACTGGAAACATGTTGCCTGGTCGGACGAGTCTCGTTTCAAATTGTATCGAGCGGATGGACGTGTACTGGTATGGAGACAGCCTCATGAATCCATGAACTTTGAACGCCTCAAGCTGGTGGAGGCTCTGTAACGGTGTGGAGCGTGCGCAGTTGGAGTTATATGGGACACCTGATTCGTCTATATACAACCCTGACAGTTGACACATACGTAAGCATCCTGTCTGATCATTGCATCCATCCATGTCCATTGTGCATTCCGACGGAGTTGGGCAATTCCAGCAGTTCAATGCGACACCCTGCACTTCCAGAATTGCTACAGTGTTCCCAGGAACATTCTCCTGAGTTTAAACACTTCCGCTGGCCACCGAACCCCCCAGATATGAATATCATTGACCATATCTGGGATGCCTTGCACCGTGCTGTTCAGAAGAGACCTCCACACCCTCCTACTCTTAGGATTTGTGGACATCTCTGCAGGATTCATGGTGTCAATTTCCTCAGACGTTAGTCGAGTCCATGCCACCTCGTGTTGCGGCATTTCTGAGTACTCGCAGCGGCTCCGCACGATATTAGGCAGATGTACCAGTTTGTTTGGCTCTTCAGTGTACTTCAATTACGAGGAATGGCCCTTTCTGATGCGATCATCACGCTTTGGGCGTATGACGACTTGGTGGTTCTTCTTTGTCGTAGTGAGAAGTTTCTCTTGCTAAAGGCGGAGTTAGATAATTATTGTGGACTCTCTTATGCGCAGCTGAATAAGGGAAAAAGTATAATTATTACACTTCGGGTCTTCTATGATGTTGTTCCTTACGCTACTGATGCAGAGTGGTATACGTCATTGGGGGTCATTGTCGATCGTTGCCCTCTCAAAATGACGACACTTAACCGGAAAACTGTAACTGACAAAATCCTGGAGATCATATTGTAACAGAAAGTGTCAAATCAAATCCCCTTCAACCACCCAGTCAAAATAGGAGCCAGCAGTTAGTGGCTGGTATCCGTAGATTTCTTCCTTACACAGCGATCCCTTCCATCATCAGCTGCAGAGAAGGAGACCAATAGAAGGCAGTTGATGATCGAAGGGATCGCTGTGTTAAGTAGAAATCTTATGTTGAACAGCCGAGATCCCGCAACCATCTGTGTGGAATAGAGTGGCGTGAAGTTACAATTCGCCACCTTGCATCTCCTGGAAGCCAGTAGGGAACAGTGTTAGCCTCACACTTCATCCCATATCAATGGACTCTTCTTGGTACAGGTGCGTAAATAATTTGATCCCCACTAATGACGTTTGGCATCAAATTAGGGTGTGTGACACGGACAAATATGCTAAGTACGCTTTAGAGATACCATCCAGTATCGATTTATCAGCTGTGGACATTTATCGAACTGGTATTGGTTGCAGAAACAGCTGACATTCCTTACCTTACCAGATCTGTTGACACTGCCTACACCATCGACATTGTTCTGTGGCCTACAACTTGTGTTTTTTCCGAAAACTGAGAAGAGTGCAATAATGTGGCTGCATTTGGAACACATGGCGGCCGCTAGCGATGGGGGAGACGATCACCTGGCTTTTCGCCAGTACGCGCCCTCTGCATACTGTTGCAGTAGGCAGTTGCCCCACTATTCTCGCGTCTTGTTCTCCCGACAGTGGCTCTACTCGTTGCTCTTACAGAAGACGTTAGTTTCATATTATCTTTGAGTCCCGGTTTATTACCTGATTGTCTTGTTGAGTCTTCCGCTTTCACTAGGTGATCCTCCTGTGCACAGAGTTTTCGATTGAGGACCGGCAATGACTGATATGGATGTGGTGAATGACCCCCCCCCCCCCACGCCAGCGGAGGGAGGATTACTTTACATACGGCCGGCGTAGGCAACGAATACAGCCGGATCGTGCTGATGGAAAGAAGCATCAGGAACTTAAGGGTTGTACAGGATGCAGCACTCTTTTCCAACATGCTCAAGCTGATGTTTTACCGGCAGGGCATTGCCTGAGTTCTGATGCGGGTGGAGGAGGTTTGTCATGCCATGCTCAACCACATAAAACAGGACAACTTGACTTAAAGTACTTTCAGGTGAGAAGAAAAGTGGAAGCCTGCTAGGCTCGTACCCAGAAATCCGTGGATCGTAGCCAAGCTCTGCTAAAACTATTTTCTATTCATTCTTGCTATAGGAATTCTTTTCCAGTTGTAGCAGAGACCTTTCCCTATATTGAAAGAAGACCTTTCAGTTCTTCCTGACGAGTTTTTTTTTTTATTTTTTGCTAAGAAGAGTTTTAAACCTTCTGTTGCCGGCCGGGGAGGCCGAGCGGTTCTAGGCGCTACAGTCTGGAACCACACGACCGCTACGGTCGCAGGTTCGAATCCTGCCTGGGGCAAGGATGTGTGTGATGTCCTTAGGTTAGTTAGGTTTAAGTAGTTCTAAGTTCTAGGAGACTGATGACCTCAGAAGTTAAGTCCCATAGTGCTCAGAGCCATTTGAACCGTCTGAAACCTTCTATCAAGAGCATAATTTTTTCGAAGGAGAGGTTCTAGTTACAAAGCTGGGTTTTTAGTTTATTCCGAAAAGGAACTTTAGCTTCTTATGGAGAAGAGGTTTAGTGCTTTTGGAGTAGAGTTACAGTTTTTTGACGAAGAGCTTTAATTCACACAAGTATGTCATTAGTTAAAAAAAAGACTTGCACTCCGCTGCAGCGTTTCGAGTCATAGAAGTTTGTTATTTAACTGGTGTGTTGTGTCTTTTGTGAATGGTTGTTCATCATTGCGTAATCTCTTGTGCTAATTTAAGTCTGTAATCATATTGCCCATGCTGATTCCACGTAAAAAAGTGCACTCCAGGCGTTGGTGTTAATTCGTGAAGAGTCTTAAGAAGGAACTTAGCATAAGTGGAGTAATTCTGGGCACACGACGTAGAGGGCTATGAAACCGTTAATCCAGGACGATTACAGAGGGAAAACATTACTTGGCAGAACTTTGTGCTAAAATTGCCACTGCGAATCTCAACCTGAAATTGATTCAACAATTAATTACTGCGCTTCCCATGGTTAATATTGCTCAAAATCGTTCCTCACACTTTACCACTTACTTTGCTTCCACCAGTCAAACAGTATCCTACGCTTGCAAAGCAAATTGTTCTCGCGTTTTAGTCATCGCTGAAATTTTGTTACCTGATTTACTTTTAGGATACATCATGTATATTGATTTATATAGTTGTAGACAGGGTAAGACAGCGTTGAACGACCTATATGTGTGCAACATTTTGAAACGTGAAACGCTGCAGTCTGTGAAATAACTTGAGAAAAAAAAAAAAAAAAGGACGAAGGGCTATGTGACATTCATTGATACGCTACAGCAAAATTTTCTCCAGCGTCATTGAAATTATCAATGATCGTTATTTGCGTCGTCCAGCGTGTGTCTAGACGTGTCAGAAGAGCTGTCTGAGACAACTGCCATCGCCTCCACTTACCCTTGGGAAGCCATGTAAGCGCAGACATTCAACAGACCAAAAGATTTTTCTGGCATTCATCGGACAATTCTTCCTAAAGCTTAGCTCCGGAAAAACAGCTGGAAAATCACTTAACGCCTTCCATTAATCTTCGTTTTTCAGTTGATTTGATGTGGTCTGCCATTTGTTTCAGTTTTGTCCTGTATACAGGGTGCGGCGCTTAAATCCGGACAAATTTCAGATTTAATTTCCCGCCGTATTGTAATTCCGCAGGATGTCGCGATTGGCGTTCTTGAAAGCCATAGACATCTATAAACAGCCAGAAACTCAAAACGGCCGAGGTGTTACGGACAAGTGCGAAAGAGACACGATTATCCGAAGTCTTCGCTCTGGGGGTTTGCCCACTAAAATAGTCCGATTCTTCGGGTACCGGAGATCAGTTGTTTAAGATATTGTGGCCACGTATAAAGCTTCGTAGAAGTCTGGAGTTCACGTACTAGGTATTGTGTCCAGTTAGGGTTATATCATGCCGCCACATTTCTTTGAAAAGGAACAAACTGTCACAAAAGAAGTTTATCTGCAAGTTTTGGCGAATGTCGTGAAACCGTGGATGGTATCTGTGGCCTCGGGCTGACAACATGTGTTTCAACAGGACGATGCACCGGATCATACGAGCCATTTAGTCCAAAACTGTCTGTCGGATAACGTTAATATTCTGGCCAAAGGAGTTCTGGCCACCGAATAGCCCGGATTTTAACGCCCTCAGCTACTATGTATGGAGTGTAGTCGAAAGAGTTACCAATAATACGAAGAACCCGATATCTCATCTCGTCGCACCGCTATCGGGGCAGCAATCGCGAATATGAACAGCTCTGTTTTAATGAGTGTGTGCGATCGCTTCTGGACGAGACTGGAGGCGGTCATTGCGGCTGAAGGAGGTTACGTAGACTAATGTTTCTCTTGAAACATACCACTACTTACATGTAAAAATATTTTCATTTTCATTTGTATTTTGCTTTAGTATATTTGCTTTTTAAAGAAAGTTTCATTTGTCCGGATTTAAGAGTACACACGGCGTCCAAGGAGGATGGAACTATTCTGGGAAGTCGTTTCAGCAGAACGTTTATACTGAGGTATGCTCCGTTCTGAACAGATTCTGGGATAAAAAACGTCATTTGTTCATTAGTTTTTAACCTAGCGCGCGCAGTTTCCATCTCGCACATACTTCGCCCGTGTTCCGAACGTCTGGGTTTTGAACATCGTTGTTGCCTCGATATTACTAGTAGGATTCCTAGCCGAATTCCTTTTCATGCGGCTGTATCGGGGAGAATCATCAAAAATGCATCAGGGTGAAGCAACACGTAAGTTTTCATTTACAGGACATGTGGCCTGTAATTGAAGAAATGTCACAACGATCTCTCCATTGGCAAAAGATACCGGAACATTCACCCACTCGGATCTCTCGGAGCAGACTACTATGGGCGAGGTGATCATGGGAACAAGATCGAATAAGCAACGAAAGGGTGCGTTCTACGAATCGGGGCGTAGGATGTCAGAAGTCTGAGCGCGTTAGGTGAGCTAGAATCTTTGAAAAGGGAAATGCTATAGCTCAATCTAGATATAATGGGAGTCAGTGAAGTGAAATGGAAAGAAGACAAGGGTTTCTGTCAGACAAGTGCAGAGTAATATTAACGTCAGGAGAAAATGTTATAACCACAGCAGGATTCGTTATGAATAGATAGGCAGGGCAGACACTGAGCTACTGTGAACAGTTAAGTCACAGGGTTGTACTCCTCAAAATCGACAGCAAACCAAGACCGATAGCGAAAGTTCAGGTACACGTGGCGAGTCAAAAGCAGAACATGAAGAGATAGAGAAAGTATATGATGATATTGAACGTGTAATTCATAAAGGGACATGAAACTCTAATAGTCGTGAAGGATTTAAGAGTGGTTGTTGGGGAATAAGTAGAAGAAAGACTCATGAGGGATTCTCTGGAGTAGGAATGAGAGAGGAGAAAGGCTACTTGAAATCAGCAATAAATTTCAGCTAGTAGTGGCGAATACTCTGTTCAATCACAAGAGGAGGAGCTGTTCACGTATCACAGGAGGAGGAGTTGTACCTCTAGAAAGCCGGCAGATACAGGAAGATTTCAGTTAGATTACATCACGGTCAGTCAGAGGTACCAAAATCAGATACTGGGCTGTACTCAGGAGCAAATACAGTCTGAGGTCACAATTTAGTAATGCTGAAGAGTAGGCTGTAGCATAGTAGATTAGTCAGAAAGAATCAATGCGCAAAAAACTGGGATACGGACATACTAAGGAATGAAGAGTGACGCTTGAAGATCTCTGAGACTGTAGATACAACGATAATGAATGGCTCAGTAGCCAGTTTACATGAAGAGGAATGGACATCTCTAAAAAAGGGAATCACAGAAGTTGGAAAGAAAAACATAGGCACAAGGAAAAGAAAGTAAATGCGAACAAACCAGGGGTAACAGAAGAAACACTTTGGTTGATCAATGAAATAAGAAAGTACAAAATGTTGAAGAAAGCCCGGGAATACAAAAATACAACTCATTTAGGAATGAAATAAATAGGAAGTGCGGGGAAGCTAAGGCGAAACGGCTGTATGAAAAATGTGAAGAAATCGAAAATGAAATTACTGTCGGAAAGACTAACTCAGCATATGTAAAAGTCAAACAACCTTCGGCAAAACTAACATCACGGGAGATAACATTAAGAGGGACATGGAAGTTCCACTGTTAAAAGCAAGGGAGAGAGCGGATAGGTATAAAGGGTACGCTGAGGGCCTTTGTGAGCGGGACGACGTACAAAGTGTGATCAAAAGTATCCGGACACCTGGCTGAAAGTGACTTACAAGTTTGTGGGGGCCTCCATCGGTAATGCTGGAATTCAGTATGGTGTTGGCCCACCCTTGGCTTTGGTGACAGCTTCCACTCTCGCAGGCATGGGATCAATCGGGTGCTGGAAAGTGTCTTGTGGAATGGCAGCCCATTCTTCACGGAGTGCTGCACTGAGGAGTGGTATCGATGTCGGTCGGTGAGGCCTGGCACGAAATCCGCGTTCCAAAACATCCCAAAGGTGTGCTATAGGATTCAGGTCAAGACTCAGTGCAGGTCAGTCCATTATAGGGATGTTACTGCCGTGTAACCACTCCACCACGGGACGTGCATCATGAACAAGTGCTCGATGATTTTGAAAGATGCAATCGCCATAACCGAATTGCTTTTCAACAGTGGGAAGCAAGAAGGTGCTTAAAACATCAATGTAGGTCTGTGCTGTAATAGTGCTACGCAAAACAACAAGGGGTGCAAGTCCCTCCATGGAAAACACGACCTCACCATAACATCACTGCCTCCGAATTTTACAGTGGGCACTACACACGCTGGCAGATGACGTTCATCGGGCATTTGCCATACCCACACCCTGCCATCTGATCGCCACATTATGAACCGTGTTTCGTCGCTCCACACAACGTTTTCCCACTGTCCAGTCATCCAATTTTTACGCTCCTTACACAAAGAGAGCCGTCGTTTGGCATTTACCGACGTGATGTGTGGCTTATGAGCAGCTGCTTGACCATGAAATCCAAGATTTATCACCTCCCGCCTAACTGTCATAGTACTTGCAGTGGATCCTGATGCAGTTTGGAAATCCTGTGTGATGGTCTGGATAAATGTCTACCTATTACACATTATGATTCTCTCCAACTGTCAGCGTTCTCTGTCAGTCAACAGATGAAGTCGGCCTGTACGCTTTTGTGCTGTACGTGTCCTTTCACATTTCCACTTAGGGATGTTCAGGAGTGTGGAAATCTCGCGTAGAGATGTGTGACACAAATGACGCTGAGGTCGCTGATTTGGATGACCTGGCAGTAGGTGGCAGCACAATGCACTTAATATGAAAAACGTATGTTTTTTTTGTGTCCGGATACTTTTGATCACATAGTGTATTTAATGACGTGATAGAAGAAGAAAGTGGAATCGACATGGAAGAGGTAACGGATCCAATACTAGAATCAGAATCTAGAAGAGCTTTGGACGACTTAAATCAATGAAGGCAGAAATGATAGATAACCTTAATGAAGAATTTTTAAGATCAAGGGGAAAGTGGCAACAAAACGACTTTTCTCATTGGCGTGTAGAATCTGTGAGCCCTACCGATATACCACCAAAGATTCTAAAAAATGTCATCCACTCAATTCCGAAGATAGCTACGATAGATAAGTGTTCGAACTATTGCGCAATCAGCTTTATAGCTCATGCATCCAATCAACTAAACAGCTAATTCACCCAGGTTGCTGACGAGAATATAAGACAGAAGAAAGGAAAAGAAAACTGAGGATCTGTTGGACGTCGATGAGTTTGGTTTTAGGAACGGTAAATGCGCCACAGAGACAGTTTTGACGTTGTGATTGATAATGGGCGCAAGACTGAAGAAGAATAGAGACATGGTCATTCGATTTATCAACCTGGATAAAAACGTTTGACAATGTAAAAAGGTGCATAATGTTCGAAATTATGAGAAAAATAGGAATAAGCTAGAGGGGTGTTACACACTATGTACAAGAACCAACAGGGAACAATAAAACTGGAAGACCAAGAACAAAGTGCTTAGATTAAAAAGGGTGTAAGACACGGACTTAATCCTTCACCCTATACTGTGTGTACCTGTGTGTGTGTGTGTGTGTCTTTTATCTCTTAGTACAAGGTATCAGTCTGTTACGTTTGGAATCGTGGATGAGAATATTTATGAGTCGTGACTCGAATGTATTTTGCATACTCGTAGTAGCGGTAAAATATACGCTAACGATCGTCATTGTAGCTACGTAGGTAAATAATTCTGAGTAAAGGTACTAGAAGGGGTTGTATGAATTAATATATGTTGTAAAAACACACGGCTAGCTCAGAAATACGCGTGGTTTGTTTAAACCTGTAGTAGTTAATGGTCCATAAATAAATATGGTTACAGACACGATGTAATCACCTACGTAGCTGCACTATTATTCTGAACGTTACCGTAATTCTTTGTTAAACACTGACCTTTTATACTGTTAATTATGATTTGAATAATATTTACGGCAGTGAAAACAAGATTTTTACCAGTCAGCGTTTTACTCACAAGCAAACATGAGCCTCGTATTATTATTTATTATCTTTGAATTTCTCGTGTATATCTAATACAAACTTTTCTGCAAAAAATATTTTCTTTTCCTGACAGCAAAATATTTAAAGCACTTTTCTCTATTAGTTTGTGAGTGAAAGTCATGTGATTAATTGTACTTCACATATCGGCTGTTAGTGCACCATTACGAAAAAAGAATGATGGATGGCCAATGACAAACTTTAAATTCTAGCAATAATGAATAATTTCCACTTAATTATATTTACATGGAAGGAGAGGTATGAAATGAGATTAAAGGGATAGTGAAAAATTTACGTACAATTTACAAAATCGTGCGTTCAGAAGAAACCTCATACCAAAACGTCAAACAGGTCCGAGACCTGACACCAGAGTGATCATTTTACTCATCCAGGTCTTCATCCCACAATTATATAGGAATTCCATCACATGATACACTCATTGTCTTTGTTATTCTTAGTATCTGTTACACAGAAATATGTTTATTATTAATATTTTTATGTTCAAAACACTTAAAGGTGTAGAGTTTTCTCCATCCAAAATAATATATCATCATTGATAACACATTTACATACATAAACACGAGTATTTATATTCGTCATAGACACAGTTACTTGTGGTTATCGTAACATTTTACTACGATAGAAAGAAGACTTCCCAGGAAACGGTACAACACCTACTTTCACGCTGGTGACGTAGTTACCCTCAGTGAAAGAGAAGAAGAATTACAGGATCTGTTGAATGGATTGAACAGCCGAATGAGTGCGGGATAGGGATTGAGAGTAACTTTAAGGAAGGTGAAAGTATTGACAAATAGCAGAAATGTCAACAGCAAGAACTGAGGATCGCGAAGTAGAAGAGGTTACGGAGTTCTGCTACCTAGGTAGCAAAATAAACCCTGAAGCACGTAAAAATCAGACCAACGGAAAAACAGGCTTTAATTTGAAAAAGAGATTTCTGAGAATGTACTTTTGGAGCAAATCACTGCATGGCAATGAAACTTGGAGTGTGGTAAAATCGGAACAGAAGAGAATGGAAGCATTTGACATATGGTGCTATAGAAGAATGTTGAATATCAGATGGACTGATAAAGTAAGGAATGAGGAGGATCTCCGCAAAATCGGAGAGGAAAGGAATATGTAGGAATTACAGCCAAACCAGTCAGAAGACACAAAATAATGGTTTTGATCACGTTTATGACTTCTACCGTAACAGAAATCCTTATGTAACCATATTTTCTTGTATTAGTGTACCCTGATATACTATACTTGTTTAGGATATCGTCAGCATTTATCGTTTCTCAAAACAAATAGTACGTACCGTCTACGGCGACACGAAAGCTTTTTAATGACCATCCTATGCAGCTAATTAAAGATGTATTTAACATAGTAACCCACGTAAAAAATCGTCTGTTATCGTATTGTGGTCTCTGAAAAAAATTGCAATTGAAACAACACATCGGAATGCTCCCTCTGCTTAAGATACCACCACGCATTGAGGGATTTCACTCTTCAAGTGTTTGAACGTCAGTCATTTTCCACCACTCTACTTGAAAATCATCAGTTTATTGAACTGAATGAAGCACTACATTTTGTACCCAACTACTGCCGTTAGATAACCTCTATCATATTATGCTTCAGGCTGTCAAAGACAGTAGACCACATTGTCGCAGAAACAAATACAGTCCCAATCTCCTGAATTCCCTCAAGTGTTCCGGGAAGTTTCCTCGATTATTAGGCGAGTACCAGAACAGCAGTCTCCTCCCGAACATTCACACTCCCAGCTGTATGGTTCCACATCCGTTCGCTGGATGAAACATGCAAAATAGGAAAAGACAAATCGTAAATATGCAAAATAATAACAATAATAATAAAATAATAATGTAAATCAAAGTGATTCTGGGACTGCACCTCACAAGTGACGGGGAAAGAGGACGTAGAGAAGTAACAGCCTCCTCCTTATTTTCAGAATTTGAACCATAATCATGCAATGACCAAGAACGGCTAAATTAATCATGTAAGAGACGAGATAAAAGAAGCATCAGGACACTAGCCATGTATGAAACAAAATAAACAAAATACAAATCAGAATGGTGGCCGAGCGGTTCTAGGCGTTTCAGTCTGGAACCGCTCGACCGCTACGGTCGCAAGTTCGAATCCTGCCTCGGGCATGGATGTGTGTGGCGTCCTTAGGTTGGTTACGTTTAAGTAGTTCTAAGTTCTAGGGGACTGATGACCTCAGATGTTAAGTCCCATAGTGCTCAGAGCCATTTGAACCATTTTTTGAACAAATCAGAATGCAGAAGGAAGGACAAACGCTATGTCCTTTGGTGTATTGTAGACAACAGATACGAGGAAGGCATAACAAGAGAAAAATAATGCATGCAGGACTAAACAGACACGCTCCGACTAAAGATAAGATCAGAAAGGGGTTGACATTTTCTGCAATGAGCTAGACGACACACTGAAAAGCATACGACAAGGACAAGTGAAGATACTCATAGCTGATAATTAAGCACTGGCTGGTAGGGAGAAACAACATACGGGAATATCCGACAGAAAAGAGAGATAGCGGGGAAAGGTCAATTGAACTCCGCCGAACAGACAAAATGAGGTTTATGACAACACTTTTCAGGGCGACCAGACCGATATGAAAAGGCACGAGCAAGCTGACGTACCAGCATTGGGGAATTCCTGCTGAGCAAGACATAAGCACAGATTCCGATCGTAATCTTAAAAAAGAATCAAGGTCAGTTGCTTTCCTAACAGGTGTAGTTAGTTACAGACAAATACACTGAAGAGCCAACAAACTAGTACACCTGCCTAATATACTGTAGGGCCCCTACGAGCACGCAGAAGTGCCGCAACATGACGTGGTGTGGACTTGACTAATGCATGAAGTAGTGCTGGAGGGAACTGACACCATGAATCCTGCAGGGATATCCATAATTCCGTAAGAGTACGAGGTGTTGGAAATTCTTTTTAACAGCACGTTGCAAGGCATCCCAGATACGCTCAGTAATGTTCACGTCTGGGGAGTCTGGTAGCCAACGGGAGTGTTTAAACTCAGAAGAGTGTTCCTGGAGCCACTCTGTAGCACTTCTGGACGACTGGCGCGTCGCATTGTCCTGCTGGAATCGACCAAGGCCGTCGGAATGCACAATGGATATGAATGGATGCAGGTGATCAGACAGAGTGCTTACGACGTGTCACCCGTCATAGTCGTATCTAAACATATCACGTGTCCCATATCATTCCAGCTGCACATGCCCCACACCATTACAGATTACAGAGCCTCCACCAGGTGGAACAGTCCCCTGCTGGCATGAGGTTGTCTCCATACCTGTACACGTCCATCCGCCTGATACAATTTGAAACAACTCGTCTGACCAAGCAACATGTTTCCAGTGATCAACAGTCCAATGATGGTGTTGACGGCCCAAGCGAGGCGTAAAGCTTTGTGTTGTGAAGTCGTCGAGTATACACGAGTGGGTCTTCGGCTCCGAAAGCCCATATCGATGATGTTTCGTTGAATGGTTCGCACGCTGACACTTGCTGATGGCGCATCATTGAAATCTGCAGCAAGGTTGCATCTACCACTGGAGTTTGTTGAGCATCTCTGTAATGAAATGCACCAATGAAACGATCCCATGACGAAACGTGGTACCCATCGTTGGATTTTCTCTATCTGTTTCATAACTTATACCCGGTACGGATGCCAGAATGATGAACAGTACTCAAGAATCGGTCGAGCAAGCGCCGTATAGCCGGTTCTTTCGTGGATGAGTTACATTTTTCTAAGATTCTTCCTATGAATCTGTCAGGAGTCTTCTTTTCCTACTATTTGTTTTATGGAGTCATTCCACTTAAGATCTCTCCGGATAGTTATTCCTAGACATTTTACTGTCTACACTGTTTCCAACAATTTGTTGTCAATAGCTTAGGTGTGCAGTAGTGACTTTCTATTCCTATGTATGCGCAATATGTTATATTTATTTACGTTCATGGTCCACTGTGAGAGACTGCACCACACACCAATCCTCTATGGGTCATTTTGCAAATCGGTACTGTCTTCTGACGTTGCTACTTTCTTATAGACAACCGCATCAACTGTGAGCAACCTTAAAGATCATTCGACCATTTCCATTAGCCCATTTACGTACATTGTAAACGGTAACGGTTTACCAAACTTCCTTGTGACACTACGGATATTACCTTTACATCTCTCGACTTTGTTCTGTTAACAGCTCCGGCCGTGGTGGCCGAGCGGTTCTCGGCGCTTAAGTCTGGAACCGCGCGACCGCTACGGTCGCAGGTTCGAATCCTGCCTCGGGCATGGATGTGTGTGGTGTCCTTAGGTTAGTTAGGTTTACGTAGTTCTAAGTTCTAGGGGACTGATGACCTCAGATGTTAAGTTCAATAGTGCTCAGAGCCATTTGAACCATTTTAAACCGTTAACAGCGACATGTTGAGTTCTTTCTGCTAGGAGGTTCTAAAACCAGTTGCAAACTTGCTCCGATACTCGGTAAGCTCGTGTTTTTTTTCACTCGATGGTGGTGCGGGACGATGTCAAATGCCTACCTGAAGGCATCAACTTCAGCGCGGTTGTCTGTAGCGCTGTTTTTTTTTTTTTTTTTTTTTTTTTTTTTTTTTTTTTTTTTTTTTTTTTGCAAGATCGCTCTTTCCAGAATCTATGTTGACTTTTATGCACAAGATTTTAGTTTCCCATAAAGGTGTGTCCGGACCGCTCACCAGATAGTTACGTTATTTAAGGAAACAGAAAGTGTTCTGTCACATGTGAAAGGTCAACCACGACCTGCAACAAATGATGATGGCCAAGTAGGTGTTTTAGCTGCTGTCGCTGCTAATCCGCACATCAGTAGCAGACAAACTGCGCGAGAATCGGGAATCTCAAAATCATCGGTGTTGAGAATGCCACATGAACATCGATTGCACCACTACCATATTTCTATGCACCAGGAATTGCATGGCGACGACTTTGAACGTCGTGTACAGTTCTGCCACTGCGCAACAGAGAAGTTACGGGACGATGACAGATTTTTTGCACGCGTTCTATTTAGCGATGAAGCGTCATTCACCAACAGCAGTAACGTAAACCGGCGTAATATGCACTATTGGGAAAGGAAAATCCACGATGGTTGCGACATGCGGAACATCAGCGACCTTGGCGGGTTAATTTATGGTGCGGCATTATGGGAGGAAGGATAATTGGCCCCCATTTTATCGATGGCAATCTAAATGGGGCATTGCATGTTGATCTCCTATGTAATGTTCTACCGATGTTACTTTAAGATGTTTCACTGCATGACAGAATGGCGATGTACTTCCAACATGATGGTTGTCCGGCACATAGCTCGCGTGCGGTTGAAGGGCTATTGAATAGCATATTTCATGACAGGTGCATTGGTCGTCGAAGCACCATACCATGATCCGCACGTTCACCGGATCTGACGTCCCCGGATGTCTTTCTGTGGGGAAAGTTAAGGGATATTTGCTATCGTGATCCACCGACAACACCTGACAACATGCGTCAGCGCACTGTCAATGCATGTGCGAACATTACGGAAGGCGAACTACTCGCTGTTGAGAGGAATGTCGTTACACGTATTGCCAAATGCTTTGAGGTTGACGGACATCATTTTGAGCATTTATTGCATTAATGTGGTATTTACAGGTAATCACACTGTAACAGCATGCGTTCTCAGAAATGATAAGTTCACAAAGGTACATGTATCACATTGTAACAACCGAAATAAAATGTTAAAACGTACCTACGTTCAGTATTTTAATTTAAAAAACCTACCTGTTACCAACTGTTCGTCTAAAATTGTGAGCCATATGTTTGTGACTATTACAGAGCCATCTATCACAAAGCGAAAACAGTGGTCCAACTAAAACATTCATATTTCTTTATGTACTATGCGAATATGTAATAAAAATGGGGTTCCTATTTTTAAAAAAAAGGAGTTGATATCCTTTTGACCTATAGCAGCGCCATCTAGCGGGCCAACCATAGCGCCATCTGGTTTCCCCCTTTAAGCTAGACAAATTTCGTTCTTTGTAGTTTTTTCGTTTGACGCTTATTTCGTGAGATATTTGGCCTGGTCACGATCAATGGACCACCCTTTATTATTAATTATGTGCATCTGCTCTACTACCCTTCTTGAAACTGGAAAAGACCTGAGCTTTTTTCCAGTCGCTAGGTACTCTTCGCTGCTCCAGCGCTAGTGTAAACTTCTGCTAGAGAGGGACAATTTCTTTCACATAATCTTTGTAGAATCTAATACCTTTCTATTACCAAGCGGTTACACGTGCTTTTCTATTCCGCGATCGATTATCTCAAAAACTACCATTTCGATGTTCATACGATGATTGAAAAGAGGGACCGTATTACGATTTTCCGCGGTGAAGCAATTTCGGGAAACCCAATTCACTATTTTGGACTTCTTTCTGTTATGTTCTGGTTCGGTGCCTGTATGGTCACTCAGTGACTGAATAGAGGATTTCGATCCGATTACTGATTTTACGGAAGACCAAAACCTCAAAGGTTTTTAGTCAGAACTGCATACAAAGTTTTACTTTCAAAGTCATTCAAAGTTTCTCTCATTGATCATTTTAAACCCATTTCCACTTCGTTCAACTTTTGTTTGTCTGCTAGGTTTTGACTTCTCTTTAATCTGCAATGAAGCTCTCTTTGACTACGCAGAAGGTTTCCACCATGACTATTAAACCACGGTGTGCCTTTCCCACCCCTAAGACCTTGCTTGGAACACGCTTGGCTAAGTTCTATTGACGGATGTTTTTCAATTTTTTTCCGTTTCTACCCCACAATTTCATCCTCAGCTCTGAATATTTGTTGTTGACTACTCGATATTCTGCAATTTTCCTACGTTCTTTAACATTACTTGTAAAACACGCAGTCGTAGTTGCTGCCACAGTCTTAAACTGGGGTCACAAAAGTCACTGGATTGTGATATGTACATATACTGACGGCTATAGTATGGCGTGTACAAGATTTAAATGGGCAGTGCATTGGCGGAGCTGTCGTTTGTTCTCGGAATGGCAGATGGAGCTAAATGCATAGGACATTCCATTTCGAAAATCGTTATGCAAATCAATATTCCGAAATCCACGGTATCAAAAGTGTGCCGAGATTACCTAATTTTAGGTATTACCTCTGACCGTGGACAACGCAGTGTCCGTCAGCCATCACTTAACGACCAAGAGCAGCGGCGTTTGCGTAGAGTTGTCAGTGCTAACAGACAAGCAACACTCCTTGAAATAGCCATAGAAATCAAGGTGGGACATACGACGACCTTATCTGTTAAGTTAGTGCGGCAAATTTGTCGTTAGTGGGCTACAGCAGCAGAAGACCGACGCCAGTGTCTTTGCTAACTCTACGGCATCGCCCGCAGCGCCTTTCCTGGGCTCGTGACCATACTGTATGAATCCTAGGCGACTGGAAAACCGTGGTCTCCTCAGATGAGTCCCGATTTCAGTTGGTAAGAGCTGATGGTAGGGTTCGAGAGTGGCTCAGATCCCACGAAGGCATGGACCCAAGTTATCATCAAGGCATTGCGCAAGCTGGTGGTGACTCCATAATTATGTGGGCTGTGATTAAATGGAATGGACTGGGTCCCATGGTCAAAATGAACCAATAATTAACTGGAAATGGTTATTTCTGACAATTTGTAGACCATTTGCAGCCATTGATAATCTTCATGTTCCCCTGAAACGATGGAATTTTTATAGATGACAGTGGGCAATATCACTGGGCCACAATTGTTCGCGATTGGTTTGAAGAACATAATGGACAGTTCGAGCGAATGATTTGCCCACCCAGACATCCTGACATGACTCCAATCTAACATTTATGGGACATAATCGAGAGATCAGTTCGTGCACTAAATCCTACACCGGCAACACTCTCGCAATTATGGACGGCTGTAGAGGCAGTAGGGTTCAGTATTTCTGCAGGGGACTATTTGTAGAGTCCATGCCACATCGAGTTCCTGCACTACTCCTGGCTAAAGGATATCAGAAGCATTTTTAGGAGGTATCCCATGAATTTTGTCACCTCAGTGTATGATCACTAATCCGTTCCTCTACTTTAACTGAGCTAGCTTTTCATCCTACTGTAATTAGTCAACATTAAGCAAAAGACGAAGACCGCCAGATCATCTGAACAATATTGCTTGACAGAAAAAGTCATCTCGTCGTTGTAAAAACCAAACCGGCATTCACTGCTTCAGAAACGATTTAATATTTCTATTCAGTCGACCTGAAGAATCTCACCTCTCGCAAATTTCGTCGGAAGGTTTCTCAGGTACGAAAATGATATGAGTTAGACTATTCTGGTTCTTTTATCACAGCGTGCTGTACGTCTTGGATGAAATGCAATGACGGAAAGTTAGTTCAAATGTGTGTGAAATCTTATGAGACTTAACTGCTAAGGTCATCAGTTCCTAAGCTTACACACTATTTAACCTAAATTATCCTAAGGACAAACACACACACACCCATGCCCTAGGGAGGACTCGAACCTCCGCCGGGACTAGCCGCACAGTCCATGAATGCAACGCCTGATACCGCTCGGCTAATCCCGCGTGACGAAAGTTAGTTACGAAGCATATAATTTGCCATGAAATACGGAGTAAATTAACGATGTATGGCGTCAAAGTGGAGTACCTCACAACTGTCTCACAAAGAATAGCTACATTCGTTAAACGTTAACTGTTTACTGTAAGCTTTCCGGTCTCCGTATTGTGGGAGGGATTTCAATTCTTTACGGTCTCCTACTTAAACTTCTAATACGTAAAGTTCAGTTTAAGAAGCGTTCTTTTAAAGACGCCTAAGCTCAAATACGTTGGAATGCTTCTCATTAGCTGCGCACAAGGAAATCTGTGACTGGCTGCCAGCTGGTGACTGTCAACAGTCTTCCCGCTCTCCAATACAAAGGAAGGAATAGTTGCATTTCACGTGTCGTCGGCGATGAGGTCATTAAAGCCGGAACCCGCGCTCGGCTTATATACGGATGGAGAACGAAATCGGACATATCATTCTGAGAGGAATCACCCCAGCATTTGCATTAAGTTATTTTAGAGAAACCACGTAAAACGTAAATCCGGATTTTCGGATGGGGATTTCTACCGTTGTCTTCCAGATTGCGAGTCTTGTGTCTCTTCTCACCAACGCAACAGGAGGAGTGGATCACTTTTTACACTATCTAAGGTATCAGGACACCTAGTAGGGGATATTAATATGGGGTATGTCCACCCTTCGCCGTTACGACAGTTTCAACTCTGCTGAGGACAATTTCGGTAAGGTACCCGAATGTCTCTGTTTGAATGACTTCTCATTTTTCGGGAACAGCCGAAACCAGGGAAAGTAGCTATATAGAGATGTGAAATGTCGGGGCTCTGGAGCGACGTCGATGTTCTAACTCATCTCAAAGGTGTTCCATTTCAGAAATGTCGTTGTCTATAAACCGTACTCGCGCAGACGCAGGGTGCGTTGGCACACTGATGCGAACAAGCATCGTCGCCGAATTGTTACCCTATTGTACGCAGTACACATTGCTTTGAAATGTGTCCATATCCTTCCGTAAGTTGTAAATAGGGTGCCAAAAGTTTTGTTTTTCAGTGTCCATTTCGTATCGAAAGAATCGTTTTGTCGACGCCCTAGCAGGCATTGCAAAAGAAATTCTGCGTGATGAAAGTTGCAGAGATGAAGATAACAAAAACTTAAAACTGCATCTTCTTAGCCCTTACCTTTGTTTAAGTTTTTTTTAAATGGTCAATGTCTGTGTAAATAATTGGCTGCTTATATGTTTCACTGGTCACATTCAGACACTACACCTGCCCAGTATTGATTATAAGGTTACTGCCTTACTGTTTACGTCCTTGCAACTCAAAGGAATTTCTCTATTACAATGTACAGTTCTAATTTTGGAGAGCGAGGTATATTGTGCATGACTGTCACCAAATCAGCTAGTTTCAGCTACCGGAAATCGCCTCATTCGATTAAAGACACTTGTTTTCGTTATCGGACGGATGACTTTGTGTATATTTATCAGATTTCTTTTATCGAGTATGTATGTGGAATTTACCAAGGTCAGGCTACATGTAATGCCCGAAGCTTCTGGCTGTATAAAACCGCTACACATCGCGTCTTTCGCACTGGTGACCACAATGAAGTGCGCTTTAGTTGTCATTCTGTTTCTGGCTTCTGCGTTGGTGAGTATCAAGTAAAATACCTTGATCCTAGCCATTCTTTAAGTTGTAACAAAAAGCTAATGGTAAGTGGATATTGTTTCATGGGCAGCGTAATTTTACAGGAAACTGTTATCTCATAGCCCACTGCTGTTATGGATAAAAAGCACTGAGTTCGAAACTAATTTAGTTGTCGCTCAAGTGCCAGTAACTCGAATACAGCCACTTAGTAGATCCTTAAAGGAAGAGACACATTATAGCTATTTTTTTAAATTCCATTATTTTGAAACTATATGAAAATATGTACTACCAAGATTGTTGCACTCTGACCGTTATTACTAACTAGACGCAATTCATACAGATTATTTTCGTCACTGCAATTTATTGTTCGATGCACGAAATTGTTAAGGCTTTGGTGCCCACTTGTTGAGAAACTGCCTGTCGGCCCCTGTCTCGCGTTCTTCAGCCGACGTTTGTCTGATGATTTTTCTGACGATTCGCCAGCGCGAGTGGCTGGCATTGTCAGAGCTTCACTCTCCATTGCTGGTCGTGGACTGGAGTCGAGCTTGCTGCCGCAGATTGCATGTACCTTGCGTACCAACATTCAAGGGCTTTTCTGTGGTCATTTCTAGTGTGGTTCTCCTCTTACTACGGCCGTTCACTACAGTACAGGAGTACGGGATCTGTTCACTTTGAGGCTTTCTTTGTTCTTATTGAAGCTATCCTCATGCTTGTGTATTTCTATAGCTTCTCTGAACAAGTAGGTGCGATAGCTCTTCTCTACAGCCAGAACTTTCATGTCAGCGAATTTTACTGTGTGGTCGGCCTCACACAGCGCGTGCTCTGCCACGGCCGATTTCTCCACCTTTTCCATCCTGAAATGCCGCTTATATTCTGTGATGCATTACAGTCATAAGTGGAACGGAGGAAAAAGAATCGACGTACAGTGCCGGCTGAGAGACTTGCAGAGGTTGTTTAGCCACTTAATCGGAAAGTTTTTGTGCGTTATATTTCGAGTGTGTTTAGTGTGGTGCCACTATTCTCTTGTATGATGGTGCGAGAAGGACTAGGGTGCTGGCACATAGACCACCATTCTCCAAATGCATGAAGGGGGCCGTCAAATTTAACGTCCTCGTTCTAGTGACGGATGACCACCAGTCACCATAAACAATCCCATATGGACTCATTTTATGTTAGGTTTCGAATTTACTCCATGCAAATGATGTAAAGTGGTGATCATGAACTTTATGGCACTAGTGAAAAAACGGCGCTGAAAATTCACCTAGAATTCGGACCACCTATTTCCCACTCGAGCACTACCACACAAGCATGCGTCAAAGATCTCATCTACGGAAGCGGTATCACGTACATAACTGTCGCTAACTGCTTCTTATAATTAACTTGGAGGGGAAAGTGTTGTTCCTGGATGATACTGTACTTGGGAACACATGATGTTCCCAGGTCGGAGTTTCGATCAAGTGGCTGATTCTAGAACCACATGAATGAATCCGCACTGGAACCAGCAATAAGCAGTTTCCAGCATTTTCGACAGTTTTTGTTGTTGTGAGAGATGAGGCTGTGTTTTGTGGAGAGTTCGTGTCACGAGTAGTACGCATTTGAATGCTGTATAATATATTAAAGCTATTTAGAAGTTGCTGTTAACTCGTCAGTGATAGCCGTTTATCGAGAGCAAAATTCAGTATACTTTGAAAATGTAACCTAACTTCTTGGCGGGTTGGAGACTCGAAGAACTCGGGACCTTTGCGTTTGGTGAGCAAGTGCTTTACGACTAAGCTACAGAAGGACGACTCAGGAGCTGTTCTCACGGTCTTATGTCCACCAGAAGTGCTAGTATTGCAAGTTTTTCTGAAGTGCTTCTTTGACGTTTGGAAGTTTGGAGACGAGGTACTGACGGAAGTAAACCTGCGATGACAGGTCGTGAGTCTGGCTTTGGTAGCTCGGTCCGTAGAGCACTTGCCCACGAAAGACAAAGGTTCAGAGTTCGGGTCTGGTACATAGTTTTAATCTGCCAGCAAGATTCATATCGGTGCATACACGGCTGCAGAGTGAAAATTTCATTCTCGTTACAAAACGTATGGATGGTTAAGCCATACTTCATCGGGTGTGTACATTCTCGTACCTTGAAACGGAAGAACTTCTTCTCCTACTCTGTAACATATGACATTTGCGGATGAACTGAATTTCGTTAATGTCTTAACAGTTTTCCTGTCTTGAAAACTGAACTTTGTATGGATTTCTATTTTAAAATGCTTTTAACTTGTACCTCATTTTTGATAATACTTCTTAATTTGATTTCAGGTATTGATTATTGGTGTGCAATCAAGAAGTAATGTAATGAATACAATATTAGATGTAGAACTAACAAGATTTTCTCGACTGTAGCATTTTTAAATTATGATAGAGTATTTGCTCCTAAGTACATGAACATGGTGTACCTTGAAACAGTTATTCGAGTTTGGAAACACCCTAGTCTTTGGGAGTGATTTTTGTAAATTCAGAAAAACTTTGCAGCATAAAGCGAATCTTATACTTTCAAAATGGAACAAAATAAATGTATTGAACATCTTTTATAAGGCTCGCTAGAGACGAAAGTTTGAAAAGTGTTCCAAGGTACAACACTCTCCCCTATTATGTTGTGACTTTTATTCGTTTTTGCTTTGCACAGACTTAGAAGTTTCCTATTGAACACAATGTCAAAAGACAACTCTGTAAAAGGACGACAGGAATATCGGAGTACAATGATTAGCAATGGAATAAAAGGTAGCTGCTCGTTAGAGAGATAACACTTGCGACACCTAGTCTGCAATTAATCACCGTGATGTTAGATTATTTCATACTGACAGTCCCCATATAAGCTAAGAAAGACACTATATCATACCTTATTAAAGCACATTATATTAACTCAGTTGTATGGATGTTCTGCGTTCAGTGGCCTCTATGATAGGTGATAAATTGAGCACAGAGTAGCTACTCATTTTCAGTTCACTGTTGGATAGCTACAATCCATTCCATTCATGATCATTTGTAGCTACGTTTCGCCAGACATACTGTCCGTACCAGTACCATGGCTAATCTAACTTCAAGTGAGAACAACGTTGCCACAGAAACAATGGCAATGGCACCGAAGTCATGGACTGACGAGCGTTGTACATTTGGAATTTTACCAGTGGCATGGTGATCGTGTATCAGAGAACATACAAGATATTGGACCACTGGTGCTATAAAAGTCAGGGATCCCTTGCTAGTATCCTCGTAGAGGAAATAAATGCAGAGGTTTAAATTAAACGTCCACGGACGATCCTGATAGGTAAGATATGCAAGATTCTATTGTTGAATATGTTCACGTACGGCAGCCTTACTGACAGTTGCATATTCATCAATATATCACTTCAGCACACTGGACGCAACAATATTTACCATTGCGAGAACATTACTTGACTTCATTACTATTAAACACACTATGAAACATGAGGATTTTTTTTTTTAAAAAAAGAAAGAAACTTCACGACATCGACGTTATTGTAACAGTAGCTTGAATCGTCATAGACAGTTGAGTTACTTAACTGGGGCGTTGTGTAGAAATTTACTACGTAAACGAGATGAAAGTTTGTTTTACGCCACATGTCCTAAAGGAGGATGACAAGTATATGAGAAACCGTCCTTCCGAATCCTAGTTCAACATGTTAATTACTTCGTCGCTATCGTGAGAAAATGTGCTCATTTTGAGCAGTACTCGAATATGGTAGACGTCAGTCCGATGGCTAGCCGACCGCTGTGACCGAGCGGTTCTAGGCGCTTCAGTCCGGAACCACGCTGCTGCTACGGTCGCAGGATCGAATCCTGCCTCGTGCATGGATGCGTGTGATGTCCTTAGGTTGGTTAGGTTTACGTAGTTCTAGTCTAGGGGACTGATGACCTTAGATATTAAGTTCCATAGTGCTTAGAGCTATTTGAACCATCCGATCGTTACAAATCGAGGTGCTTTACCAATTTTTCTGAACTCTTGAGGATTTCGGAGCCATATTAAATTACTAGCAATCCTGTAACCTGGCCACGATCACAGGCGCTTGCTTTCAGATCGGCCATCAGTAAAGTAATCAGTATTTCAGACCAGATACAAACGATGAACAGTACGTAAGCTACTTAATAGCGGCATCCCTTAACATTTAGTGGTACAAATCAACAAACTGACGGCGTTAGAATGCAATACATCACGAATATTGATATCAGTAGTCTCCAAGATTTCACTATCCACGTCTTTTCTTTCTTTTTTTATGCGGGTTCAAGTGGGAGCGTAGACGAGAAAATCCTGACAGTGGTGTTCTTTATGAAGCACTGTTTGCTCCTAACCGTTCTCGAAGAGTTGCTGACCATCTCCTACAAGCCAGACTTGTGGTAGCAGCGGCCATATAATATTTAAGTCACGTCTAGGGACAAGACGGTCCCTGCCGGGTTACGTATGTCCTGTGCTGACCACTGACTTCTCCTCCAGGCAGCGGACCTGCGGCGGTCCGGCAGGCTTCGCTCCCTGCCCCGCCTCAGGAAGCTGCCGCGTGCGCCGCCTTCTCCCCCTGCAACCAGGAGGATCCCTGGTAAGTATATCATAGAACACAAATCAGTGAATATATCTTTACAAATAATCTGATAAGTCGGGCAACCACCGTTAAAGAACTTGTGCATAATGTGACGGACAATCAAAGCATTTAAAATCAAAGATGATAAAACAGTCTATATTAAACTGAGTGAAAGTCCAAATCCGCATTACCTGTTTACTGTGTGTTTCCCTGTATGACGACCGGTTTCGTACCCTGGAGGCGTAACTTGAGGTCAAATCTGGCTATAGAATGAAACGACATAAATAAAAGCGCTATTAATCAACATAACCTACCGAACAAGGTAATACTTCATGTGCTATGACTTCCAAGGTGCAAGTGCGTATAAAAAACATGGCTTAACCGGCAGATGGGCATCCGATACGAACCGTAGATAATCAGTAAAACATCTGCAAAACTCTGTCAAAACACGAGCCTGGACAGCACATGACCATCCACATCTGACAGAATAAAACCGTCAAAATCCTTGGGAGAAACAAAGAATTAAAAGACAAGCAATCCTTGGGAGTTGTCAACGTACTAAAATATATTGGCCGGCGTCAAATACAACTGCACGGTTGCCAATATATTTTAGTACGTTGACGACTCCTAAGGATTCTTCTGAGCGGTGAGAAATCATTTATGGGCTGCCACAAGGCTCTATACAAGGTCCACAATTGTTTCTCATATATGAAAATGGCCTCCTGTCTAATTACATCAAGGAGAAATAATTCTTTTAGCGGATGACACTACTATTGTAATTAATAGAAACATGAGCCCCACAGCAACAAAAGAAATGATAAGTAATGATCCTGCGAATGATCTCACTCTCAATTTCAGAAAAACACAATATACTCAGTTTTGCACATCTAGAGGTAATGCAGCTATTATAAATATAACGCATGGTCAGTAATTAATAACTACTGAGGAAACTGCAAAAAGTTTTTTCTCCATACGAGGGATTAAAATTTAAACGGGAAACACAGATTTTGGAACTCCTGAAACAACCTACTTCATTCACGTTTGCACTTCGAACCGTTGCAATTCCTGAGGAGGAGACACTTCAGTATGTTGATACACTTCGCACATTTTCAATAACGTCTTAAGGAATAATGTCTTGTGGTAACATATATTTAAGGAAAAAAGACCTCAGAAACGTGCTGTAAGAATAATAAAAATGATATATGATGCTTTTTCGCAATGTCATGGTCTTCTGTTGAGGGTCTGTGCACTCAAGGCTACTGTAAACTCTAAGAATAGTACTGCAGACAGGGGGCTGTTTTGCATCGTCATGTCTGTTAGCAAGACTGGTCATGTCCACCTTCTCTGCTACTCTCCAGTAAAGTCCAAGTACGTCATCGCGGCTGAGACGATAACCATGCTCGGCCATAATATGTACCCAGTTACATACTGCACCTCAAAAGTTGACGTGAGGTCATTACATTACTTGCCATGTTATACAACATCAAACTACGAAGGATGATAAAACTAAAAAGTTAATTTTTCCAAACAGTGGATCAGTGACCAAAAAAAGTTAGAACTTGCAAACCAAAGTTCGGGTCCAATATAAAAAAATGTTATACCTCACGCTGGCTTCAAGTACGAACGTGAACTACAAATGGGACTCAAAAAATTTCACAAACATGCAGATTCCAGCCGATAGGTGGTGCTAGTGTCCGGGGCGTAGCCTTCTGTTTTCTTCTCCCTTCATAGTTATAAAAAGACAGACAGTCTTTAAATTGCAGTCATTCTAAGTCAAATTATAAAACACGATTTAAATGAGTGTAGTCCCAAATTCGTAAATTTTGTTTTTAAATGGCGGCACTTAGTCCATCTGGAGTTCATCTGAACTTGACAACAAGTATTCATTGAATCTGCTACACTATAATATCTTACACAACAGCCGCATGAACTTATGCATAAAGTACATTATCCATTAACATGATGTTCCAATTATAAAATTGGTGCTTGCTGTTATTATTACGCGTGTTCGATGAAAAGAGAACTTTTAGATTTTTTGTCTTGTGATGATTGACGCTGTATAACAAACGCCTGTCGCTATTCACGTTCCTTTGATTTTTGCTGCCGATAACTGATGATAGCAGTAGACGGAGCAATGTGATAAACAAAGACATTTATTAAGCTAACTAGCAGTTTTCATCCACAAAATATTCACAACAATTGCGGACTCATACAGGAAACTTATTTTCTTTATTAATAAGTAGAAACAAAGCCCCGGGAGTAGACAACACTCCATTAGAACTACTGACAGCCTTGGGAGAGCCAGTCCTGACAAAACTCTACCATCTGGTGAGCAAGATATATGAGACAGGCGAAATACCCTCAGACTTCAAGAAGAATATAATAATTCCAATCCCAAAGAAAGCAGGTGTTGACAGATGAGAAAATTACCCAACTATCAGTTTAATAAGTCACGGCTGCAAAATACTAACGCGAATTCTTTACAGAAGAATGGAAAAACTAGTAGAAACCAACCTCGGGGAAGATCAGTTTGGATTCCGTAGAAATATTGGAACACGTGAGTCAATACTGACCCTACGACTTACCTTACAAGCTAGATTAAGGAAAGGCAAACCTACGTTTCTAGCATTTGTAGACTTAGAGAAAGCTTTTGAAAATGGTGACCGGAATACTCTCTTTCAAATTATGAAGGTGGTAGGGGTAAAATACAGGGAGCGAAAGGCTATTTACAATTTGTACAGAAACCAGACGGCAGTTATAAGAGTCGAGGGAAACGAAAGGGAAGCAGTGGTTGGGAATGGAGTGAGACAGAGTTGTAGTCTCTCCCCAATATTATTCAATCTGTATATTGAGCAAGCAGTGAAGGAAATAAAAGAAAAATTTGGAGTAGGTATTAAAATACATGGAGAAGAAATAAAAACTTTGAGGTTCGCCGATGACATTGTAATTCTGTCAGAGACAGCAAAGGACTTGGAAGACCAGTTGAACAGAATGGATAGTGCCTTGAAAGGAGGATATAAGATGAACATCAACAAAAGCAAAACGAGGATAATGGAATGTAGTCGAATTAAGTCGGGTGATGCTGAGCTTATTAGATAAGGAAATAAGACACTTAAAGTAGTAAAGGAGTTTTGCTATTTGGGGAGCAAAATAACTGATAATGTTCGAAGTAGAGAGGATATAAAATGTAGACTGGCAATGGCAATGAAAGCGTTTCTGAAGAAGAGAAATTTGTTAACATCGAGTATAGATTTAAGTGTCAGTAAGTCATTTCTGAAAGTATTTGCATGGAGCGTAGGCATGTATGGAAGTGAAACATGGACGATAACTAGTTTGGACAAGAAGAGAATAGAAGCTTTCGAAATGCGGTGCTACAGAAGTATGCTGAAGATTAGATGGGTAGATCATATAAGTAATGAGGAGGTATGGAACAGGATTGGGAAGAAGAGGATTTTGTGGCACAACTTAACTAGTAGATGGGATCGGATGGTAGGACATTTTCTGAGGCATCAAGGGATCACCAATTTAGTATTGGAGGGCAGCGTGGAGGGTATAAATCGTAGAGGGAGACCAAGAGATGAATACACTAATCAGATTCAGAAGGATGTAGGTTGCAATAGTTACTGGGAGATGAAGAAGCTTGTACAGGATAGAGTAGCATGGAGAGCTGGATCAAACCAGTCTCAGGACTGAAGACCACAACAACAACAACAAGTTCGACTGTTTGTTCAGCACATTGTTTTAATGCGCTAGAAAATTTCACAGCAGCTGTAGCCTGCAGGGTTAATTCTCTATCAGATGGCTTTCTTCCCGCAGCGTCTGCAGATGACCGCATCGTGCAAGGGTCGCTGGCGACGGAGGGCCAGTTCCCGTACCAGGCGGGCCTCATGATCGACACCTCCGGCTTCTGCGGCGGCTCGCTCATCTCCACCACCGCCGTCCTCACGGCTGCACACTGCGTCGAAGTGTCAGTATATAAGAATTGCAGCAATAATGATATGTACAGGGTTATTACAAATGATTGAAGCGATTTCACAGCTCTACAATAACTTTATTATTTCAGATATTTTCACAATGCTTTGCACACACATACAAAAACTCAAAAAGTTTTTTTAGGCATTCACAAATGTTCGATATGTGCCCCTTTAGTGATTCGGCATACATCAAGCCGATAATCAAGTTCCTCCCACGCTCGGCGCAGCAAGTCCGCATCAATGAGTTCGAAAGCATCGTTGATGCCAGCTCGCAGTTCTGGCACGTTTCTTGGTAGAGGAGGTTTAAACACTGAATCTTTCACATAACCCCACAGAAAGAAATCGCATGGGGTTAAGTCGGGAGAGCGTGGAGGCCATGACATGAATTGCTGATCATGATCTCCACCACGACCGAACCATCGGTTTTCCAATCTCCTGTTTAAGAAATGCCGAACATCATGATGGAAGTGCGGTGGAGCACCATCCTGTTGAAAGATAAAGTCGGCGCTGTCGGTCTCCAGTTGTGGCATGAGCCAGTTTTCCAGCATGTCCAGATACACGTGTCCTGTAACGTTTTTTTCGCAGAAGAAAAACGGGCCGTAAACTTTAAACCGTGAGATTGCACAAAACACGTTAACTTTTGGTGAATTGCGAATTTGCTGCACGAATGCGTGAGGATTCTCTACCACCCAGATTCGCACAATGTGTCTGTTCACTTCACCATTAAGAAAAAATGTTGCATCATCACTGAAAACAAGTTTCGCACTGAACGCATCCTCTTCCATGAGCCGTTGCAACCGCGCCGAAAATTCAAAGCGTTTGACTTTGTCATCGGGTGTCAGGGCTCGTAGCAATTGTAAACGGTAAGGCTTCTGCTTTAGCCTTTTCCGTAAGATTTTCCAAACCGTCGGCTGTGGTACTTTTAGCTCCCTGCTTGCTTTATTCGTCGACTTCCGCGGGCTACGCGTGAAACTTGCCCGCACGCGTTCAACCGTTTCTTCGCTCACTGCAGGCCGACCCGTTGATTTCCCCTTACAGAGGCACCCAGAAGCTTTAAACTGCGCATACCATCGCCGAATGGAGTTAACAGTTGGTGGATCTTTGTTGAACTTCGTTCTGAAGTGTCGTTGCACTGTTAAGACTGACTGATGTGAGTGCATTTCAAGCACGACATACGCTTTCCCGGCTCCTGTCGCGTCATTTAGCCACCACGTTTTGCGAGGCAGACTTCATTGTTTCACGTAGACAGTTCCTCACAAGTTATCCGCCAACTGCTCTCCGCACAACACTCGACAATAAACAAGCACTACTTTATCGAAAACATCATTTTGTGTTGCACTCAACTGGTCACTCACTCAGACGCAATGACACAGCGAGGTTCACAGGACAGAGCATTTGGGAGAATCGTATTAACAGTAGCAAATTCCGTGTGAGCCTTTTAAATATTTTACGGACCAGTTCTATTTTGCATACTCTGTACAAGCCCTGCATCAGTTTTCCATCTCACCATTACGAGTTATTCCAGTGCCAACACAACTTTAGATGATATTTCACTCACGATTAATTGGGCGTTGTAGAGAAATGCGCATTTCAGGCTCATCTCCTCGCGAGATTTCGACTGTTATTCAGGCTCTATTTGGTCAGTTCCTCTCTTTGACATGTAAATGCGTCCGAGGTTCCTTGATGAACTACAGTCGGAATGATGCAATGGATCTGTCCCAAAAGAAGCGCTACAAAAGCCAGTACTGTAGCACGATAGGCAGTAAATTTGACAATCGAAACCATCGTTTTGTACACATTATTTGTTGTCAGACACGCATTTTAGATTTAAAAAATGATCTGTGTAAATGAAAATATTGGATTCCCGGCTATCTTATGGACCCATCAGTTGCTCTAGACATCTGAAAATGCGCCGCAGACTTATACACCGAGTTAAAAGTTATTGGAGCGTTTGGAACAATACCAATGGAAGCTTTTGATATCGTGGGAATACATGATCTTTTTCATCACGATGACAAACTTCCTACGGGTCACAGGCCTGAACGAGTCTGTTTCCTCGCACTCTTTCTATCTTCCGGAGCCACGCTACATAGTGTCTGATTAGAGATGGTGACGTAAAACATGCCTAATCTGCCGCCCGCGCCTTGTTGCAGCGGTTCGTTCTTCACGGTGCTACTCGGGGGCTTGGAGCGGCTGCCCACGTCTGGAGACAACAGCCAGTCGTTCTACACCTATGACGCCGTCATGAACGACGCCTACTACACTACAGACGACGGCTCCGCCTTCAACGACGTCGGCCTCATCTTGTGGTCAGATCCCATCACCATCACAGGTGAGTGTCTTCAGTGAAATATCATCTATGTTTGCG
Source organism: Schistocerca nitens (assembly GCF_023898315.1). NCBI lineage: Eukaryota > Metazoa > Arthropoda > Insecta > Orthoptera > Acrididae > Schistocerca > Schistocerca nitens. Next base: position 638,058,661 of record NC_064615.1, on the reverse strand, counting down.
AGGTGCGATTCAGATATACTTACATACTTCTGTTCCAAGTATGGATACGGCTTCCAAGTCCCGATTTTACGGAGTATATGTGGAGTTAGTATATAGATACTTGGAACGAAAGCTTAGAAATTTTCTTTCAATCAAGCGTTGTCTCCACAGTCACGTGGTTATGGTACACAGTAAGGGTCGCCTGTAAGCACCCTGAAGATTTTGAATGCCACCTCATTGCTAGTGCTGGTTGATCGCGTTAAAAGTGTAGCCAACTCTGTACACTTGAATCATATCGGCAATGAACTCGGCTTAAAAGTTTAAAGAGATAAGCGCAAGAGTGGTTTAGTTGTTTGCGACAAGTGTCACGCAGCTGGGAAGAACTGAAGAGCCACCGTCATTTTTCAAGCTTTTTCACTGAATTGTATTGTATGCCCCAGTCTCTGTTCTAATAAATTAGGCCACCATGGCATTTCGAGATGCCATCCTGATACACCAAAGTTATAATAACACAAAAAACTTCGTACTAGGAGTTGTAGAATCTATTGATTTATATGAAACTTCGAAGTATTTTTATGAGCAAACTTCTGTCGTTTTTACTTTATGGTGCAATATTATTTGGACTTCCTTGGAGAAATTCAAACATTAATTGCGAATACCGGTAGTCATGCTCCACACCAATGGTACTAGCAGTACTGCTTTCTGTCATGACTAACCACCGTGGCCTGGTTATCTGTAGAATCCGTAACAAATGACCCACCCTGTCAGATGTAGCTCTTATCTAGAGGTGGAATTTGCTCTAAATGTGTATTCTTTCCCTACTGACTGTCAGCACACTTCCAACCTACGGAAACTATATAGAACCACGTCTTATAGTACATGGCCTAGTAGTCATATAAATTAGCCGTATGGCATTGACTCTTTATTATACAGTGTATCCACATTTTTCAACCCACAAATCGTTTCAACTTTGCTGTTACCATCAAATAAATCTGTAAAAGCAGGCGAAACACGTGTAATATTAAAGTTTAAGTCTTATTGTGAAATGTAAATAAACAGATTGGTACGAAAGTCTAGGTCTGATGTTGGCGACTTGCACAGTACACTATGCTCAATCCATAGGTATTCCTACCCTATGCTCCCCATTTTCGTACACTGCACCGCAAATTGTTCCGTCTGCGGAACAGCTGTCTGCTCCATTACGTGAAGATATATCGGCATTCCTCCCCATGAACCATGGACCTTGCCGTTGGTGGGGAGGCTTGCGTGCCTCAACGATACAGCCGTACTGTAGGTGCAACCACAACGGAGGGGTATCTGTTGAGAGGCCAGGCAAACGTGTGATTCCTGAAGAGGGGCAGCAGCCTTTTCAGTAGTTGCAGGGGCAACAGTCTGGATGATTGACTGATCTGGCCTTGTAACACTAACCAAAACGGCCTTGCTGTTCTGGTACTGCGAACGGCTGAAAGCAAGGGGAAACTACAGCCGTAATCTTTCCCGAGGACATGCAGCTTTACTGTATGATTAAATGATGATGGCGTCCTCTTGGGTAAAATATTCCGGAGGTAAAATAGTCCCCCATTCGGATCTCCGGGCGGGGACTACTCAAGAGGACGTCATTATCAGGAGAAAGAAAACTGGCGTTCTACGGATCGGAGCGTGGAATGTCAGATCCCTTAATCGGGCAGGTAGGTTAGAAAATTTAAAAAGGTAAATGGATAGGTTAAAGTTGGATATAGTGGGAATTAGTGAAGTTCGGTGGCAGGAGGAACAAGACTTTTGGTCAGGCGAATACAGGGTTATAAATACAAAATCAAATAGGTGAATGCAGGTGTAGGTTTAATAATGAATAAAAAAATAGGAGTACGGGTAAGCTACTACAAACAGCATAGTGAACGCATTATTGTGGCCAAGACAGACAAGAAGCCAACGCCTACTACAGTAGTACAAGTTTATAAGCCAACTAGCTCCGCAGATGATGAAGAAATTGATGTAATGTATGATGAGATAAAAGAAATTATTCAGGTACAGAAGGGAGACGAAAATTTAATAGTCAAGGGTGACTGGAATTCGTCAGTAGGAAAAGGGAGAGAAGGAAACATAGTAGGTGAATATGGATTGGGGCTAAGAAATGAAAGAGGAAGCCGCCTGGTAGAATTTTGCGCAGAGAATAACTTAATCATAGCCAACACTTGGTTCAAGAATCATGAAAGAAGGTTGTATACATGGAAGAACCCTGGAGATACTAAAAGGTATCAGATAGATTATATAATGGTAAGACAGAGATTTAGGAACCAGGTTTTAAATTGTAAGACATTTCCAGGGGCAGATGTGGACTCTGACCACAATCTATTGGTTATGACCTGTAGATTAAAACTGAAGAAACTGCAAAAAGGTGGGAATTTAAGGAGATGGGACCTGGATAAACTGACTAAACCAGAGGTTGTACAGAGTTTCAGGGAGAGCATAAGGGAACAATTGACAGGACTGGGGGAAAGAAATACAGTAGAAGAAGAATGGGTAGCTTTGAGGGATGAAATAGTGAAGGCAGGAGAGGATCAAATAGGTACAAAGACGAGGGCTAGTAGAAACCCTTGGGTAACAGAAGAAATATTGAATTTAATTGATGAAAGGAGAAAATATAAAAATGCAGTAAATGAAGCAGGCAAAAAGGAATACAAACGTCTCAAAAATGAGATCGACAGGAAGTGCAAAATGGCTAAGCAGCGATCGCTAGAGGACGAATGTAGGGATGTAGAGGTTTATCTCACTAGGGGTAAGATAGATACTGCCTACAGGAAAATTAAAGAGACCTTTGGAGAAAGGAGAACCACTTGCATGAATATCAAGAGCTTTGATGTAAATCCAGTTCTAAGAAAAGAAGGGAAAGCAGAAAGATGGAAGTAGTATATAGAGGGTCTATACAAGGGCGATGTACTTGAGGACAATATTATGGAAATGGAAGAGGAGGTAGATGAAGATGAAATGGGAGATATGATACTGCGTGAAGAGTTTGACAGAGCACTGAAAGCCCTGAGTCGAAACAAGGCCCCCGGAGTAGACAACATTCCATTAGAACTACTGACAGCCTTGGAAGAGCCAGTCCTGACAAAACTCTACCATCTGGTGAGCAAGATGTATGAGACAGGCGAAATACCCTCAGACTTCAAGAAGAATATAATAATTCCAATCCCAAATGAAGCAGGTGTTGACAGATGTGAAAATTACCGAACAATCAGTTTAATAAGTCACAGATGTAAAATACTAACGCGAATTCTTTACAGACGAATGGAAAAACTGATAGAAGCCGACATCGGGGAAGATCAGTTTGGATTCCGTAAAAATGTTGGAACACGCGAGGCAATACTGACCCTACGACTTATCGTAGAAGAAAGATTAAGGAAAGGCAAACCTACGTTTCTAGCATTTGTAGACTTGGAGAAAGCTTTTGACAATGTTGATTGGAATACTCTGTTTCAAATTCTGAAGGTGGCAGGGGTAAAATACAGGGAGCGAAAGGCTATTTACAATTTGTACAGAGAGCAGATGGCAGTTATAAGAGTCGAGGGGTATGAAAGGGAAGCAGTGGTTGGGAAGGGAGTGAGACAGGTTTGTAGCCTATCCCCGATGTTATTCAATCTGTATATTAAGCAAGCAATAAAGGAAACAAAAGAAAAGTTCGGAGTAGGTATTAAAATCCATGGAGAAGAAATAAAAAAAATGGCTCTGAGCACTATGGGACTCAACATCTCAGGTCATAAGTCCCCTAGAACTTAGAACTACTTAAACCTAACTAACCTAAGGACATCACACACACCCATGCCCGAGGCAGGATTCGAACCTGCGACCGTAGCAATCCCGTGGTTCCGGACTGCAGCGCCAGAACCGCTAGACCACCGCGGCCGGCGAAGGAATAAAAACTTTGTGGTTCGACGATGACATTGTAAATCTGTGAGAGACAGCAAAGGACTTGGAAGAGCAGTTGAGCGGAATGGACAGTGTCTTGATAGGAGGGTATAAGATGAACATCAACAAAAGCAAAACGAGGATAATGGAATGTAGTCGAATTAAGTCGGGTGATGCTGAGGGAATTAGATTGGGAAATGAGACACTTAAAGTGGTAAAGGAGTTTTGGTATTTGGGGAGCAAATAACTGATGATGGTCGAAGTAGAGAGGATATAAAATGTAGACTGGCAATGGCAAGGAAAGCGTTTCTGAAGAAGAAAAATTTGTTAACATCGAGTATAGATTTAAATGTCAGGAAGTCGTTTCTGGAAGTATTTGTATGGAGTGTAGCCATGTATGGAACTGAAACGTGGATGATAAATAGTTTAGGCAAGAAGAGAATAGAAGCTTTCGTAATGTGGTGCTACAGAAGAATGCTGAAGATTAGATGGGTAGATCACATAACTAATGAGGAGGTATTGAATAGAATTGGGGAGAAGAGGAGCTTGTGGCAAAACTTAACTAGAAGAAGGGATCGGTTGGTAGGACATGTTCTGAGACATCGAGGGATCACTAATTTAGTATTGAAGGGCAGCGTGGAGGGTAAAAATCGTAGAGGGGGACCAAGCGATGAATACTCTAAGCAGATTCAGAAGGATGTAGGCTGCAGTAGGTACTGGGAGATGAAGAAGGTTGCACAGGATAGAGTAGCATGGAGAGCTGCATCAAACCAGTCTCAGGACTGAAGACCACAACAACAACTACAATATCGGCATTTGGACATGAAGACAGAAGAGACGCCTCCAGTCCGGCTAACTTCTGACTACAGGAAACCTTCTACTTCAATAGATCAGAGCATGAGTTTCCATCAAGTGACTGCGTATCTGCTGCAAATACGGCACTAACTGAAGAAGTGTATTGGATATGTTTGTTGTTAGATGAAGGAATAAAATACCTATACCAAAGTCGTTTACAGCAATATATTGTTGGGATTTCAACAACTGATATTAACGAAGAATGGGAAAATATAACTGCAGCGACAGAAGCAACAACAAACAGAGCACTCTGAAGAAACGGAAATGAAGTGGCAAATTTGGTTTAAAAAGGTGGAATGGAGACGTTTCAGAAGATGTCAAGCTAATACGAGTAGATTACATTAACATGATATAGAATTCGAACCACTAAATTGAAGAGGAGTGCAAAAGATGGAGCAGTAATGTTAAGTCTGTAAAATGGAAATTGTGGCAAGACTCTTGGTATATATAAATAAATTCAATAGAAGACAAGAGACGGCTTAAAAATTTGTGAAATATCTTAATGGCGATGAAAGACAAACTGAAATTATAAATGTAAATGAAGAGGGCTCATGAACACAGCATTATAAAGTATTATGGCATTATGAACGTCATAGAGAGAGCCAAGAAGACCAAAGCATAGATACGGGTGCTGCGGGAATTTCTTAATAGACGATTGAAATCGTTTATAAATAGTAAAGCCCCAGGATGAGACAAAATGAATTTCGAACTCTTCAGAAATCGTCAGATGATTCTTAAATTTAGGCAGTTGCATTTATTTACCCTTTGTTAGAAAGGAAAATCACACCGGAAGAATGAAGAAATTATAAGGAACTCCCGCTTTTTAGGAAAAGTGATGGAAGTTTATGTAATAACTGACGTGGAATAAGGTTGATAAATGTTGGCTATAAAATATATACAAAAATAGTAATCAGTAGGCTTAAGGTTGTTGACACTCTGTTTCACTGGAAGAAAAGGATTCAGAACAGGGCTATCTGGCACTGCTAGTATATTCATCTCAGATACTGGAGAAGAGAATTTAACTTAAAAGCTACAATGCCTTCAAAATTAAATAAATGCTCTTTATATGGTAGAAAGGGGGCAGCTATCGGAAATAATGAAAAATAGTGGCTACCCGAAAAACTTTATTCGAATTATCCAAAACGTATGCAAAGACAGAATCTGCCGCTGGAGCTAAGCCACTTCGTAAATGTCTTCCGGGAAAATGGCAATAATCACAGCCGGGTATCAAAGGCTATTTCAGTTGAGACGCGCAGGAAAAATACTATCGAAGAACAGAGCAGGAATCTTTACCTTTCTGTGGCACAGTGTCGGCAAAGATTAGCCGGCTCTTGAAGAGAAACAACATTTCATCAGTGTTCATGCCCCTAGAAAAGCTACGACACCTCATGGGGCATATGAAGGACGATCTAGGACTCAGAACGCCTGAAGCGGACGAGATGCCATATCAGTGTATCTGCTGCTGCTACGCCGGCCAAACAGTTAACGGCAGATGGAACACGAGAGGTGCTTACGCATACGCTATCTGGAAAAATCGGCGTGGCAGAACAGGCTTTAGATACCCGACAGCGAATTCTAGTCCTTTAAAAAGAAGCTACAGAAATAGAAATATCTGGAAACACCACCAATAAGAACAGTGTTTTCCAGCTCAGTACAGCCTGGGATGCGGCCATCGCGAGGTTGAAGCGGGCGCAACGGACGCAGAAGGTTACGATATTTGACGAGGAAGAGAGCACCAGTGACGTCACAGTCAGCGGGGCGGCTATATAACGGCGAGGCCGCGGCGATACGGTGGTCATTTACCACCTGGCCATGGCCGAGGTGGGCTCGGTCGAAAGCTTGTGCGATTTTAACCACCCGACGCGGCTGGAAGCCCGAGAAGATTTCGTTAATTCATACAGCAGCGAGACCATGCATTCATACAAAACAAAATATATTTGATATCTGAGACATAAATTAACAGAAGATATTCTGATTAATGAAGGTTGTGGCCTCTCTCTAACGCTATTCAAAAATACATACAGACAAAATAAATAGGAACAAAAAGAAACATATGCTTCCCGGATTAAAATTCAATATAAATACCACACTTTTTTTTCAAATCAGCATTTTCGTTCAAGCTTCAGAAATCATTACATATCATGCTAAGTATCATTTGTAAAAGCTATAATTTTCAAATATGTATGACAGTAACAAGAAGGAGAGCCAATGAAACCAAGATAATAACTGACGGTCAGCCAATAGAAAGAGTTTAAAGCTTCACTTATCCTGGTTGTGAGTAATTAATTGACGATGATAACGGAGTGAGAAAAAAGCTTCATCGACTTCAATAAATGCATGGAACAATTCGGCAAACATTTAAGTGTGAGGTGAGAGAAGAGATTCAAATTTTATGACCAAGGCTGCGCCAAGAGAGACATAGAGGAATAAAAAAACTGTCGAAATAAAATACAGTCATCTGAAATGCGATTTCTCACATCAGTGAAAGGATCTGTATCGCTAAACGACTAACGGGGAGCACGATAGCACAGTGCCAGTTGCAGGTTGCCTGTGTAACAGTTACCAAAACCAACTAAAATTTGATTTACACTATTTCATGTAATTATTACCATAATATAAAAGTCTAAAATGCTGTCATAAACTGCTATAGGTGCAGTCTTATGTTAAAGGTTTAACACAGTAAGATAAGTCTTACAGATAGAAACTCTGTGTATGCTTTGAGGCGACATAACTCAGGGCGCGCAAATACCTCGATTTCACTCACCTAGTACTTGAGAATGAGAGCGTTTTCTCGCTGACACCCGCCACAAAACTAAAGGAAAAAAGTTTTTCACTTACTACATTTTCGCTATTCATGCAGTCAGAACTCAGAAACACGGAATGACGTTTTAATTTATGAGTTCTTTACTTGTAACTCTATTCCAAACATGTTTTGTGGCCAGTTCTACGTACACCACTTAATTTGTCTGCGAAATTATATCATTCAGCAGATTTTATGACACCATATACATTGAAAGGCATGAAAATTAGATTTTCCTTAAAACGGAATGCAAATTATCCAGGCTATACTAATTCAGTGTTTGATAATGAGAGCACCTAACGACGTTTAAATTTCAAAAATTTTCTAAATTTTTTCTTACCTACTTAAGGTCAAGTATTAAACATACACTGAGGTGATAAAAGTCATGGGATTTCTCCTAATGTCGTGTCCGGCCTCCTTTTTCCCAGCACAGTGCAGCAACTAGATGTGGTGTGAACTCAACAAATTGTTGGAAGGCCCTGCAGTAATACTGAATCATGCTGCTTTTACAGCCGACTATATCTGCGGAAATGTGCCAGTGGAGGATTTTGTACAAGAACAGACTTCTCGATTACGTACCAAAAATGCTCGATGGCATACATGTCGAGCTATCTTGGTGGCCATATCATTCGCTCGAATTGTCCAGAATGTTCTTCTAATCAGTCACGAACATGCGTGAACCGCTGTTATGGCACATTGTTGTTATTCATAAAAATTCCATCGTTCTTTGGTAAGATGAAGTCCACGAACGGCTACAAATGGTCTCCAAGAAGCAGAACACAACCATTTCCAGTCAATTATCGGTTCAGTCGGACCAGAGGACCCAGTCCACCCCGTGTACACACAGCCCACACCATTATGGAGCCACCACCAGCTTGCACAGTGCCTTGTTGACAACTTGGGTCTATAGTTACCTGGGACTGAGCCACACTCGAACCCGACCGTCAGCTCTTACCAACTGAAACTGGAACTCATCTGACCGGGCCACGGTTTCACAGTTGGTTCAAATGGCTCTGAGCACTATGGGACTTAACATCTGAGGTCATCAGTCCCCTAGAACTTAGAACTACTTAAACCTAACTAACCTAAAGACCTCACACACATCCATGCCCGAGGCAGGATTAGAACCTGCGACCGTAGCGGGCGCGCGGTTCCAGACTGAAGCGCCTAGAACCGCTCGGCCACTCCGACCGGTGGTTTCACAGTCGTCTAAGGTGCAACGAATATGGTCAGTAGCGCAAGAGAGGTGCTGTATGCGATGTTGCGCTACTAATAAAGGCACTCGCTTCGGTCCTCTTCTGCCATAGCCTGTTAACATTAAATTTCGCCGCACTGCCCAAAGGGATGCGTTCGGTCGTACGTCCTAATTTGATTTCTGCGGTTATTTCATACAGTGTTGCTTGTCTGTTAGCACTGAAAATCCTGCGCAAACGCCGCTGTTGTCCTTAGTTAAGTGAAGGCCTTCGGACGCTACTTTGTTCTTGGTGAGAGATAATGCCATCAAACTGATATTGTCAGCACACTCTTGACCCTGTAGATCTCCGAATACCGAATTCCCTAACGATTTCCGAAATTGATTGTCCAAGGTGTCTAGCTGCAACTACCATTCCGCGTTCAAAGTCTGTTAAATCCCGTCGAGAGGCACTAATCACTTCGAAACTATTTTTGCTTGAATCACTTGAGTACAGACGACAGCTCCACCAACGCACTGCCCTCTTATACGTGAACGCGATACTACCGCCATCTGTATTTGTCCATATCGCTGTCCCATGATTTTTGTCACCTCATTGTATAGAGAGGGTCATTAAACGTGTTTTAAAGCCTTGTTGTTCTCTCCATGTGTTCATAGCTTTACTAGTACTGTGTGACTCAGGCAGCTGTCGTGAAATAATTTGCTGCCTTTCACTTTACACCATCGCGACTCCCTCGCACCACTCTGTGCCTTGCAGTGGCCACTCGCCTGGGGAAACCCCATGCTGTGGTCCCCGACTTTACCTGCAGCCCTTTGGAAAGCCGAGGATTACTACGTGGCCTGTATAGTGGAGGCTCAAGTGTCACCGTCTGATCTACTCTGATAGCTTTAACACACTACGTACTCCCATATTATGTCCACCTGCACCCAGACTCTCGCCGTCTGTCAAACCCGCGCGGTGTTTGTTATTTCAGAACTGATGCCGACAGCTTCAGTAACGTAAAAAGACAAAAACCTGCACACTGCTACAGACCTCTTTTAGGACATCATGGACGATGGACCGTAGGGACTGGATGTTAACCAGATTGGAGAGGACTGATAGACTCAAAAAACAGCATCTCTGTACTGAATTAACTTTATAGTATCGCACTTCTCGTAAAACAACGTGAGGACAAGATGACGACCGATGGATAGTTTGCTTGGGTGAGACAAGTGTTACGTAGTGTGTGTGTTGTGGTGTGGGGTGGAGGGTAGCAAGGGGTGTGGGTATCGGGGAGGGCGTCTGCGTGTTTCAACTAATTAAGAGTAATATGAATCACTCATTAACATAGTAGCTATGTAACAACAATCATCCCTTTATTACGGAACGTATTTAGATATCTTGTACATGATCTGTCTATTACGAAAGTAATTGCCTAGCTTGTTTCTACAAAGACGAAGCTGTTATTACGTCGTTTCACAGATGATGTTAGCTCTGTATACGTTTATTAAGTATTCTATAAGCCACCTTACGATAGTACACAAATAATTAAAAACATTTGCTAAAACGTAAGAGATGGCTTCTGAAGCTCTACTTTATCTCTACTTATGTCGTGTTTAAACTAACACATAATGTTTCCCTTTCACTATTCAATGACTCTGTAAGTGATAATCTTACAAGCATGACTAAAATGTGAAGCACCCAGAAAACATGGTCAGATGTCAGTGTAACTTCGTATTCGTACACACCATCAGCAGTGTTACTTGTGGTGCACGGTGTGTGGAGCGACCGGGTGTGACTTCAACTCAAGGCTGGTAGTGATCGGTACGAAATGGTCATCCTACGTCAAAGTATTACCTCTCATGCGACTGTATTGTGATACGATTTTTCAACAGAAAAATGCTCTTCCATACATGGCACGTTTCTCTATGATGTTGAGGCACTCTCATGGTCAGTAAGTTCCGCAGATTTGCCCCCGATGGAACATACGTGGGATCAGCTCGGACATGAACTCCATCCTAGACGCATTATTCAGGATATCAAGCATCAGTTATAACGGTTGTCTGTCAGCTCAGGAGACGATGTAATGGCTTTATGACAGCCTTCAAGACCAAATCAGTGCCTGCATCCAGGCCACAGGGGGTGGAACAAAAAACATCATGTACCCCCTCATCTCGAGAAGTATTATTTCGTTTCTGCCTCCCGTTCTGGGTGCTTCACTCTTTTTGTTGGGCAGTGCATAAGAAACTATCTGTTGTTCTCTTAATCTCTTGCGGTCATGACATTGCAGGTTATGTATGAAACAGTAGAGATGGAAGTATGAGTTGTCCAACTTTGGTTTATACCTCTCTCGTTGCAGACTACGTGAAGCCTATCAAGCTGCCGTCGAGGTCGCAGGTCAGCGAGACGTTCGCCGGCTACGACGCCACCGTCACTGGTTGGGGGCTCACCAGCAACGGTGAGCGATCAGCAGCAGGCTTCTTGTGCATCTACATCTACACCTCCACCTATACTTTGTAAATCACAGCGCATGATAACCCAATTGTGCCACGTATTAGTGCTTCTTCCCTGTTTATTCATGTATGGATCGCGCAAAGAATAATTTTTAAGTGCGTCTGTGCCTGCTACAATTAATCTACACGTCCCCTACAGTATCAATAAGCAGATGATTGCAGTGAATTTCTGATTACTCACTACGCACTGGTTCTCGAAACTCTGTAAGTAGGCTTTCGAGGAATAGTTGACATATATCTTAGAGAGTTTTCCACTTTAGGTTTCTCAGCATCTACGTGATGCCCTCACATGGATGAAAAAAGCTCTGATCATTCTTGCTGCCTTTCTCTGTGTACGTTTGTTAGCGCTGTCTGGATGACTGCCACACGCTTGGGCCATATTCTATAATTATTTCAGGAGAACTTTTCAAGCACGTTATATGAATACTACATGCACTTTTCCAAAGGCGTGCCAGTTAGCCAAAGTCTGCAACCTGCATTCTATACGAATGAGTCTACTCTAATCAGGCAGAACATTATGACCAACTAATTAATAGCCGGTATGTCCACCTGTCGCACGGATAATAGCAGCGACGCGTCGTAGCATGGAAATAATGAGGCCTTGGTAGGTTACTGGAGTCAGTTGGCACCACTACTGCACAACAGGTCCCTAATTCCCGTAAATTCCGGGGAGGGAGGGCGATGAGCTTGACGTCACCGTTCAATCACATCCCAGATGTGCTCGATCTGATTCAGATCTGGCGAACTGGTGGGCCAGCACGTCTACTGGAACTCGCCACTGTGTTCCTCGAACCACTTCATCACACTCCTGGCCTTGTGGCATAGCGCAATATCTTGTTGAAACATATCACCGCCGTCGGGAAACATGATCGTCATGAAGGGTTGTACGTGGTCTGCAACCACTATACCATACTCTTTGGCAGTCATGGTGTCTTGTACTAGCTCAGTGGACCTATGGATGCTCACGTGAATGTCCCGCGGAACATAATGGAGACGCCGCCAGCTTGTCTCCGTCCTGCAGTACAGGTGTCAAGGAGCTGTCCCGCTGGAGGACAACAGGTGGGTGCCGTCACATCGACATGATGAAGAAGGTGTCGGGATTCGTCAGCCCATGCAACGCTCCACCAATGCGCCAACGTCCAGTGCCAATGGTCAATGCCAATTTTAGTCGTAGTGGCCGGTATCGTGGTGTTAACATTGACACATGCATGCGTGCGGTGGCTCATGGTTAGGAGTGCTCGGTGCACTGTATGTTCAGACACACTTGTATTCCGTCTAACATTAAAGTCTAATCTTAGTTTCGCGACAGTTCGCCTCCTGTCCTGTTTTGCCAGTCTGCCCAGCCTACATCTGTAATGAGGGGTGGCCACCCAATCTCACACCTAGACGTGATTTCACCTTGGTTTCGACACATGTCGAAGACACGCACCACAACAGCAGTCAAATGTTCAAATGTGTGGGGACTCCTAAGGGACCAAAATGCTGAGGTTTTCGGTCCCTAGGCTTACACACTAGTTAAACTAACTTACGCTAAGAACAGCACACACACTCATGCCTGAGGGAGGACTCGAACCTCCAGCGGGAGGCGCAGCGCAATCCGTGACACAGCGTCCCAAACCGCTCGGTCACTCCACGTGGCACAAGAGCACTCCTCGAACACCCGACAAGTCGTGCAGTCTTCGAAATGCTCGTGCCGGGTCATCACAGTCAGCCCTCGGACAAACCCAGATAGATCGTGTGCCTTCCCATTCTACACACAAGCACACTAATATTACATGAAGCGTACGTGTGCATTACTAGCAGTTATTCGTCGCCAGGTGACGCTGCTATCGCCTGGACGTGTTTGTTACGATAGTGGGACATAATGTCTTGGCTGTTCAGTGTTTGTGATAATTCTGCTATGACCGACCTCTCTAGTGACCTTCCAGCAAATATTGAAATGCTTTACGTAAGGCGTGGCAGCAAAGCGTTTTACCCCAGTAGAGTATATAACTTGAAAAATTCGTCCAGTTTCATTGCCCAATCCGAATATTCTTTTCAGATGGGCCCCAGCATGACAATGAATAATATATTATTATACTTTTTTATACTTTTTCCGGGTTTCTGCTGTTTGCATAGGCAAAGTGTTTATTTTCTTCAGTTTGTCATTTTCAGGACTAATTATATATATATATATATATATATATATATATATATATATATATATATATATATATATATATATGGGGTTATCGTCAATCATCATCATTTGTAAGACGAAACCGAAGTCATGTAAATAATAACTTTACACGTTGTCGAAAACTAATTCTTACTTTCTACCAGAATCATCAGTAGTCTTCTCCATTACAAGACTCATATTTACGTGAAAACTTAACTGAAAGCTACCAGCATTACATTCCAACTCTGTTAGTAGCAGTTTTTTTGCCTCAAAGTAGCATCACATTAATTTTTTTCATTTGTCGTACCAGTGCCTTCCACATATGACCTTTGACGCTATTGCAAGACTAGGACATCTAGTTATACAATGAGATACTCGTAGGAATTAGTACACTGTAATGCTCATTTACATCGTTCAAAGAAATTCTGGGCTGAGAATGTGTAAAGTTTTTGTACGAGATTGTGATTGCTTTTTAATCTTAATGATGCCACTGAATTCATTGGCAGAGACAGTTTGCTTGTAACTGTCAGCTGATACTAGAGCCAAATGAAGTTAAAATTGTTGCAGCATTGCAATCATTACACATAGAAGTAACGTAACTCTCTAGATTCAATAACTGAAGGCTCAATAGTGAGTGGACAAAATATTTTCATTCGAGCACTAGTATTTCTGTAAAAAAACTAAATTGTAAGCGTCCATTGCATCATAAATTTTATACTTGAACCACGAAGTTCTGCCTTATATATTTCTCGTTATTTTTAACGTTATAGACCCTTAAATACTGCAGCTGCTTGTAACACATCGTGTTACAAATACTTCCAAGAATGCCACGTGCAGTGGTGAGTGAGGACGCGGCCGCTCAAGTTCTGAAACAGAGGATAACTCTCGAGTAATCAATGAATATGAAATCAGGTGATAGATTCGGGACCTTTTGACGAGGGAAAACCGCTGCTCTATCCACTATTTGAATATAAATTTTACTTCGAAGTATCTAAAGATTCGACCACAAATTAAAGCATCTAAAAAATTACAGAAACGAAGAAACCCTATTATAATAAGACCCTATATACACAGGATCCGCGATCGGTTTTAACATTGGGAGAAATTAATAAATCGTTTAACATTTGGGTGGTCGTATGAAGATTCAAGTTTAAACGAAGCGTCTTCTTCGTGTTGAGGCACACACGAGCGCAGAACATCCAGTCGTCCCAACGGCCGAGGCTGCTCCAGGTTAAGAAACTTCTTGGGCAAAAAGGAAGCAGCCAGGTCTATGCCTCAGTACGCGACAACTAGACGTTTGACCACACAACAAGTTGGCATCATAACTACTGTTTTCAATCGTAGACACACTAGTCTAAGGTACCAATCAGCTAACTAAACTCCTACACACCCCGCTCCAGCCCCGTTCTGGAGTGTCTTCTTAGAAGTTCCAACAGCCACCTGCTCGCTCGCGACCGCCTGTTCTTCATAGGTACGCCCCGCCATGCTGCGGTAAAGTTAATTTTTCGTAACTTCGAGCACAGTCTAATAACGATGATCGGATTCGATCGGTGATTCGGTCGTTTGGCAAACGCGAGTATTTCGCAATATTACGAGAAAGAAAAGTTTTTTGATTCATTTACTGCAGTGCGTTTGAAAGAAGACGCTAACTAAACATATTCATCATGAAACATAAGCAGTTACAGGATCTCTAAATTTCCGCTCATGAAAGAATGCTTTGGTAACAATTACATCCCTAGTCCTAAAAATATATATAAAAAGTGGAAACATAAGAGAAGAGTTGTGCCCAGAATAATAGGGCAACCTCCAATGAGTTGCTGAAACGTTAAAAGCCGGCCGTTGTGGACGAGCGGTTGTAGGCGCTTCAGTCCGGAACCGCGCTGCTGCTACGGTCGCAGGTTCGAATCCTGCCTCGGGCATGGAAGTGTGTGATGTCCTTAGGTTAGTTAGGTTTAAGTAGCTGTAAGTCTAGGGGACTGACAGATGTTAAGTCCCATAGTGCTCAGAGCCATTTGAACCATTTGAAATGTTAAAGATACTTGAACAGACCCTTACAGAGCTGCTTCAAGACGTATAGCGTTAATTGAGATACTTCAATAAAGAACATCTAATCCAAATTTGAGTCTACGATAATCATTTGATCCTCTTATTCCAACGTACCGTCCAGATGGCACATTGTATAACATACACCACACATAATAACATTATTTTGGAGGAAACACACTACTGGCGTAGTCACATCATTACTATGCGTTCCCCCACTTACGATGCACAAGTGCTGACATTTTAACACAGCTTTCCCCTTTACGCGACGCTGAATGATATGGTTCACATCCAAGCGGAATGAAGAATTCTTTCAAATGTTGCAATCACATGGTACACCTGAAGTTGTTAACTAATTTATTTCATCTTCCCTGTTTTATTTTAAGGAATTTAATGATGGTGTGACTCACACCGTTGTCTAGAAGAGATACTCAAATGAAATCAAACAACGCAAGTATTGCCTTTCCTCTCACATTGTAATGATGTAATCGAATCTGCATGCAGAAAACAGCTTAGATGTAAATAAAATTTATACACACGAATTTAATACTTGTTTTTATTTGTCTACAATTGATCTTATTTTACTTAATTCAGCTGTAAGAACGTAACGATAGTTTTGAGCTTAATCTGTAAATAAGACTGCTTTACAAGACGTAACCATGTAATGAATACTCTAGTTTGCAGTATCGCTTAGAGAAAAGAAGAATAGCACAATTTAATAAGTTATGTATTCGTAGGCTCTAGAGGTTAAAGTCAGTTTGCCGACGTAATCACACAACGCAACCTTGCTTTCAGATGAGTGGCTGCTTCCCGGGTACCTTTCGTTCGCTGATGTGAAGATCTGGGACAATGCAGACTGTCAGGAACAGTACGGCGAACTTGTCGATGCTAACGCCGTCTGTGCAATGGGCACCAATGGTCAGCATATATGCACTGTAAGTATGCGTTCTGCGAAGATAACGCGGAAAGGAAGGAACATTTTATCAAGCCAGTAAGTTCACTGACGACGCTACCAAAACAGACTCAACACCACTCGCCTCACGTTCTCATTAACTTCTTCACAAAGTCGCTTTGATCCATCAAGATAGTCGTTGCCTATTTAAGTATCCTCTCATATAAATTAAACTTCTGGTGTGAAGTGATCCAACCAGTCCCGCTATCGTCCTGAAGTTACTCAAAGCCCTTTAAACGTTAAATTTTCGAAAAAGCTGAAAGACCACTGTTGCCTATTTGAATTGTAAGGAAGATCAAATTATTTCCGGCACAGGGCATCATGGAGCAATTTCTTTGAACTCCTGACATAATGCGTGCGTGCGTTTATGTGGGCATGTAAGACAACCTGTGGCATAAAATGTTACGATTAGAGAAAATACATAAATAGTAATAAGGAGTCCATAATGAGGAGGGAGAGATGTAGAATCTAAAATGGAACTGAATGATTTCGATAGGTTGACTGTAGCAAATATTATCGACGGTAAATGCAAGAGAAGCTATTTTAGCTGTCGAGGGGAAGAAGCGGAGTTACTGAAGAAGTAAATGAAACAACAAGTTTACTGTTACCAGGCACTGTTTATTTATGTCCACGACGGGTTTCAAAGATTTAAACGTCCATCATCAGGTGGATTTACATTTGTTAGTATGACATTTGTGTGTGTGTGTGTGTGTGTGTGTGTGTGTGTGTGTGTGCGTGTGTCGTGTTACGATTTTTTGGAGGCACTTATGTCACTCTCTCCAGTGGTCACAGGTTCCTTTCACTGTTGTAACACATCTCATCTAGACTGTCATGACAGTATCGTGTTACGATTTTTTGGAGGAACTTACGTCACTGTCTCCAGTGGTCACAGGTTCCTTTCACTGTCGTAACACATCACATCTAGACTGTTATGACAGTATACATGTCATGTGTTACGACAGTGAAAGGAACCTGTGACTACTGGAGACAGTGTATAACACCCCTCTGCTTCCCGGGATTTGTGAAATTACAAGTTGACAATGACCGTGAAATATGAATTTTGACCCGCGTCGGGATAAGGCATCCGAATCCGAAGTAAATAATGATTATTCCGCGGGAAACAGGAGACGTTATAACTTGAGCTTTATTGAATGAGCAATTTCATTCAATAACGATCGGTAAATGAAATAATGGAAATAATTTGGAAATAAATTTTGCCAGTGGAAATTTTGTCGAAAGAAAAGATTTAGTTGTAAAAGCCATTGAAAATCGGTCGCCAGCTCAACTTATGAGCGACAGTACTGTTAAGTACGTGAATGATTGTGTCACAAATGAAGTTTACCTGTTTATAGCGCAGCAGGTGGAACGGGGACTTTTACGTAAGTGCTGTGTCAGGCTCAGTAGTCACATAAAACAATGTCATAACAATCTAACTACACTTACTGTGTTCATAATTTGTCAGCTAAGTGCAATGCTGACAACACAGATAATTGTCTATCGAGATTTTGAATAACGGACTGTCATTCTGTCTTTAAAATTAGGTGCTTTGCACAGTTTAATCTACTGATAATGAAATATATTGCCAATAATTGATTAACTATGTTTTGACTGATAATAATTCATTCATTGGGGGATTGTCAGGTGGAATAAGCTTTATAGTTTCATGAAATATCCTTGAATTAACTTCAGCTGAATATGCATTGAAATAAATCTTAATAATCAAATTTATTACTTCAGTCTATTATTAAGTTACTACGGTTAGCGTAAGCTTATTAAGTGCAACAATTAACTACGATAACCAGTCTGAAATTTTCTCTTCACCGTCTATGCAAATAATTTGATAATTAACATATTTTCCCTTGATAATGGCGTGACACACTCGGATCAATAAGGTAAGGATTGGAAGGAACCTACTTAGTGTTATTGTCGGGTGGAATGTAACTGCAACACTTTGATTATAAAGTGTTTGTTCAACTTCAGAGAAAATCACAGTCACTGGCAAGGCTTCTACAATTTTATCCTACGAAAATTACGTGGATCTTACTTCCCTCGTTGTCGGTGGATCGACGGAAGTCCACGGCTGGGACACAATGTGCATCGGGCTTTTACTGTTGCGACTTGGGCCCACAGTGCGCTTCAAATTTAAGTCCTCGTTTCTTCAGCCCTATGCACATTAATCCATAATAACTTGCCCGACCATGCTTCCAGATATGCCGACCATTACTTTCAGGTCGTACTTAGATCCACACACTAGCCGTTAGATGTAACACAGCTAGGACTAGCAGCAGAGGCATGACAAAACAATCTCTCTGACTTCAACGTTAACTAAATATGCCCTGACTTACCAGTGTTAAATATTACATAATTTAAACATAGTATTTACAATACATATTTACACTAGAGAATACATCGTATACAAACAGTTTCATGTGTTCAGTAAGCAAAAAAATTCATAGCAAGGACTGCGTTGTAGCGTCACAAGTGACATAAGTTCCTCCAAAAAATCGTAACACGACACACAAAAAAATGTCATACTAAAAAATGTAAATGCATCTGATGAGGAAGGTTTAAACCTTAAACGCATTGTGGAGAAAAATACACAGTGACTGGTAACAGTAAACTTGTTGTTTCATTTAATGTCAATAAAACTCACGGTAAGCCTAACCTAAAATGTTCGCATTCAAAGTTGCTGAAGAATGTTTTGGCTTCTGACTGAATAAATGATGAGAGATATATTAAGGTTATAGTGGATAATTTGCTTCGATAGGAATCATAGATCATGCTTCGGCATTATGTGTTTCCAGGTAAGGTGACAGCCCAGAGCTAATACTCCGGATTTGGCAGTTTTCGATCGTGAGAGACGACTATCATACAATTCAATTAGTGTAGCATTGATCTTTATTGCAGCATATATGTGACAGCTTCAGTTTTATTTGTGTTGACTTCGATCTTTCATAGCGAACACCATTGTGTGTTCCTCCCAAGATTTCGGATTACATTCAGTTTAATACAATTTAAATTCGCATGAGAATTATCAATAACTGCCGGCCGAAGTGGCCGACCGTTTCCAGGCGCTACAGTCTGGAACCGCGCGTCCGCTAATGTCGCAGGTTCGAATCCTGCCTCGTGCATGAGTGTTTGTGATGTCGTTAGGTTAGTTAGGTTTAAGTAGTTCTAAGTTCTAGGGGACTGATGACCTCAGAAGTTAAGTCGCATAGTGCTCAGAGCCATTAGCCATTATCAATAACGGGTATCGCCAGTAGTTGTTAACTATGTAGTTGTTAATTCTGGTTGAGATGTCATTAGTACTAATGGTACATAGGAAGGAGCCAGAGAAGGTCTACTGAATTCTAGCTTCTTATGATTTAACTTTAAAATGTGTTGCAGAATTGTCTGTTAGACGCTAATGAGAGAATGTGGATTGTAGTGAGTACACAATCAGTGTTACAGAGTCAGTATTTTCTGAACTGAACAGTTCACTGTTTCTTGATACAGGGCGATAGCGGAGGCCCATTGGTGGTGACGGACTCGGACGGCGAGCCACTGGTCGTGGGAATCACTTCGTGGGGTCTGCTCGACTGCGAGTCCACCTGGCCGGACGTTTTCATGCGCGTCAGCGCCTACCTGGACTGGATCAGCGAGAACGGCGGCGTCACCATCTCCTGAGGCTGGGCTCTAAAATTGGCCCTTCATGCTGCCAACAACTGAGCGTGACGAACGAAATTTTGTTGATGAATAAATAAAGTCACTTTTTTGTATCTGTTTGTGGTTGTATGAACTTAGTCCCACATTAGCTAGTAGAGTCTCTGCCTGCCAACAGCGCGACTTTGGTATATTTACAGACTTTTGGAAGCCTTGGACCGTTTATGAGCTTTCAATGAAACCACTAGTAAACACTTACTAAAGAAATTTGCACAACAATACGTTGGTCGTTACAGCTCTAACGGCATGAAGGATAGCAAATAATGAAATTCTACTTATTGTGATCACACTGTATAACACGAAGAAAAATGATTATATTTGTATGTGGCTAGCGGGGTCATCAGTATTCTGACAGGTTTGACGCGGACTGCCACCAATTCCTTTCCTGTTTGACATCTTCATCTCATAGTTGCACTTGTACCCAACGTTCTCATTTTTGGCTGTTTTCCAACGTTTCTCTTCCGCTACAATTTTTACACCCCACAGTTCCCTCAGGTTCCATGAAATTTGTTCCTTGAAATCTTAACTCATGTCCTGTTATCTCTTCGCTCCTTTTCCTCACTGTTTTCCACATCGTTCTCTCCTCGCCGCTTCTGTGGGGAAATCTTCACTTCTTGTCTCATCTCAAATTTCCAACATAACTTAAACTTTTAAACTTTTTGATTCTCTTATTTTCTGGTTTTTGCTCCGACCAAGATTCGTTTCCATACGTTGCAGTGCTCCATACATATTTCTTTTCGCTAGCGTTTATCTCAGCGGTCGTCAAACTGAGTCCAGCAATCAAATGCTCCTGCGCTCCACAATTCTCAGACGTGTTTTAAAATAAATTATCTGAGTACCCGGAGTTGCCTGGGTATGTATTTATTCCAGTCTTCTGTTGGTCCGTCTCTTCCTCCCCCCATTCCCTGCTCATCTCATCCTTCATCCTTTCTCGTTCCATCTATTCCTTCTCACTATTTCCGTACATTTCCTCTTTCCTCCCCTCTCTCTGTTTATCTTCTCTTTCCTCTATCTGTCTATCTCCCTCTCGCCCCTCTTTCCATTAATCTCTTCCCTTTCTCTGTACATTTCCTTCTCACCCTCTCACTGTCCGTCTTCTCCTCTACTCTTTCGCTGTCAATCTCTTCCTCCCCTTGTCTCTCCTCCTCAGCGTGATTTAAAGCAAACTCTACAAACCGATCAAATTCCAAACAGCTGCAGCAGATCGTTCTCAATCGGACGTTTGCATTATTCCAAATGTTACAGAACAGAGACAAGATGTGAAAATTACCGAACTATCAGTTTAATAAGTCATGGCTGCAAAATACTAACGCGAATTCTTTACAGACGAATGGGAAAACTAGTAGAAGCCGACCTTGGGGAAGATCAATTTGGATTCCGTAGAAATATTGGAACACGTGAGGCAATACTGACCCTACGACTTATCTTAGAAGCTAGATTAAGGAAAGGCAAACCTACGTTTCTAGCATTTGTAGACTTAGAGAAAGCTTTTGACAATGTTGACTGGAATACTCTCTTTCAAATTCTAAAGGTGGCAGGGGTAAAATATAGGGAGCGAAGGGCTATTTACAATCTGTATGGAAACCAAATTTGAGTTATAAGAGTTGAGGAAGCAGTGGTTGGGAAGAGAGTGAGACAGGGTTGTAGCCTCTCCTCGATGTTATTCAATCTGTATATTGAGCAAGCAGTGAAGGAAGCAAAATAAAAATTCGGAGTAGGTATTAAAATCCACGGAGAAGAAATAAAAACTTTGAGGTTCGCCGATGACATTGTAATTCTGTCAGAGACAGCAAAGGACTTGGAAGTGCAGTTGAACGGAATAGATGGTGTCTTGAAGAGAGGATATAAGATGAATATCAACAAAAGCAAAACGAGGATAATGGAATGTAGTCGGATTAAGTCGGGTGATGTTGAGGGTATTAGATTATGAAATGAGACACTTAAAGTAGTAAAGGAGTTTTGCTATGTGGGAGCAAAATAACTGGTGATGGTCGAAGTAGAGAGGATATAAAATGTAGACTGGCTATGGCAAGGAAAGCGTTTCTGAAGAAGAGAAATTTGTTAACACCGAGTATTGATTTAAGTGTTAGGAAGTCGTTTCTGAAAGTATTTGAATGGAGTGTAGCCATGTATGGAAGTGAATAGAAGCTTTCGAAATGTGGTTCTACAGAAGAACGCTGAAGATTAGATGGGTAGATCACATAACTAATGAGGAGGTGTTGAATAGGACTGGTGAGAAGAGAAGTTTGTGGCACAACTTGACTAGAAGAAGGGATCGGTTGGTAGGACATGTCCTGAGGCATCAAGGGATCACCAATTTAGTATTGGAGGGCAGCGTGGAGGATAAAAATCGTAGAGGGAGACCAAGAGATGAATACACCAAGCAGATTCAGAAGGATGTAGGTTGCAGTAGGTACTGGGAGATGAAGAAGCTTGCACAGGATAGAGTAGCATGGAGAGCTGCATCAAACGAGTCTCAGGACTGAAGACCACAACAACAACAACAACATTTTCGCTGCTCAGGCAGTGAAACAACGGCACGAAGAATGACGGTTTAATTTATTATTTCTTTACTACTAATTACATTCGAGACATACTTTTCAGACAGTATTGACATAAATCACTGAATTTACCAGCAAAACTATATCACTCTACACCATTCTCAGGAATATTACGTCATAAACAACGGCATGCGTGAAAAACTGCCACATCCTGCATGACGTTTCAAATTATTACTTCTTTACTACTAACGCTATTCACAACAAATTTCACAGACGGTAGCCTCGCATACCACTGGCTGTACCTGCAAAATTATACAGCAGATATTTAAGGAGAAATGACGTCATAAATATTAAGCTGCGTGAAAATAAAGCTGCGGGAAGAAATTCGCTAGAGATGCAGGTGAAATATGTGTATTAAAAGGCGTGAAGTATGGTAAATAATTGTTAAATATATATTTAGCACGTGCGTACGTGGGCAAAGCCACGGGTAAAAAGCGCATCCTAAACCACCGGAAAGGTTACAACCAAATTTGGTACATATTAGTCACGCTCTGAGAAGAAATACTATAGTGGGTAAGAACACCAAGCGTCTTATTGGGGTTAGCATGGTAACGTGGACAGAAAAGGGTGGAGGAGAGGTGGACAGACAGCGGGGGGATTTGTGGGAAGAGAAGATGCACACAGATAGTGCGGAGGAGGAGATGACGGGAGAAAGGTGGATGAGGAAACAGAGAGAGGGAGAGGAGGAAGTGGACAGAGAAAAGGAAGAGGAAGAGATGGACAGAGCGTTAGACGTGGTAGTCAAGAATGCCTTTAAGGTGACAAAGACACCATTATCAACACATCACAGAAACTGAATGAGGTCGTGTAATAGGGCTATGACAAGCTGGATGTTCTTTCTCCAATACCGCAGAAGGACTTGGCAGGACTGTTGTCACTGTGCGTTATTGCTGGTATCTGTGGTCACGAGAATTTTTGGTCACAAGAAGACTGGATTCCGGATGGGCAAGAGCCACTACCAAGCCGGAAGACGATCATGTTCGGCGTATGGCTCTGGCGCCTCGTACTGCATATGCAGCAGAAATTTGAGCAGCAGTTGCAACTACAAAGACTCAACGAATTGTCACACGGACATAATGAACTATTACAAATCAGTTATCTTCAACGAAAGCTCCAAGCCAGACACCCTGTAACGTGCATTCCACTGACCCCAAACCACCACTAATTGCAGATTCAGTGGTGTCAAGCGAGAGCTCATTGGAGGACAGGGTGGAGGGCAGTTGTGTTCACTGATGAAAGCTGGTTCCCTCTCGGTGTCAGTGATGGCCGCGTGTTGAATAGAAGGGGGCCAGTTGAGGGCCTGCAACAAACCTGCTGGCGTGTTAGACGCACTGCAGCTATGATCTGGGGTGCGATTTCCTATGACAGCAGGAGCACTCTCGTAATTATCCCAGCCACCTTGACTACAAAACTTCACATGAATTTGGTGATTCAACCTGTTGTGCTGATATTTATGAACAGTATTGCATGGGGTGTTTTCCAAAAGGATAATGCGCGGCCACATACCGCCGTTGTACCCTACATGCTCTATAGAGCGTCGACATATTGCCCTGGCCTGCTCGATCACCAGCTCTCTCTACAATTGAATACATGGGAGGACATCACTGGACAACTAAAGCGTCATCCACAACCAGCATTAACAGTCCTTCTATTGATCGACCAAATGCAAGAGGCATGAAACTCCATCCCAAAAACTCACATACCACACCTGTACAACACAAGGCATACGCGTTTGCATGCTTTCATTGAACATTCTGGCGGTTTTTCTTTTTGTAACAGTCGTCTGTCTTCAGACTGTTTTGACGCGGCCCTACACCAATCTCAATTACTTGCTAGGTATATTCAAATCTCTATCTTCCTATACAGTTTTTACCCCTTACAGCTCCCTCTAGCACCATGGAAATCATTCCCTGATGCCTTAACAGATGTCTGTGGTGTCACCGCCAGACACCACACTTGCTAGGTGGTAGCCTTTAAATCGGTCGCGGTCCATTAGTATACGTCGGACCCGCGTGTGGCCACTATCAGTGATTGCAGACCGAGCGCGGCCACACGGCAGGTCTAGTCTAGAGAGACTCCCTAGCACTCGTCCCAGTTGTACAGACGACTTTGCTAGCGATGGTTCACTGTCTACATACGATCTCATTTGCAGAGACGACAGTTTAGCATAGCCTTCAGCTACGTCATTTGCTACGACGTAGGAAGGCGCCATATTCACTTACTATATGTCTTCTGAACAGGTAATATTGTGAATCATGTACCGTCAAGAGCGACGTTTATCATTAATGGATTAAAGTTAAGTATCAAACCAGCTATGTCCGCTTTCTGAACTCTAATTCCTTGTCATGTTCCAGACCTCACGTCAGTATAGTACTTCCCTCCTCACGCCAGCCTGCGTGAGCTAAAACGCGTGCATTTCGGCCTCCTCTAGTAACACGGTGTTGGCTCTTCAGCCAACACAACAATGTCCTATCATTCTGACCCTTCTCCTTGTCAGTGTTTCTTTCCTCTCCGATTCTGTGCAGAACCTCCTCATTCCTTACCTTATCAGTTCACCTGATTTTCACCATTCATCTGTAACACCACATCTCAAGTGCTTCGATTCTGTTCCGTTCTGGTCTTCCCACAATGCATGTTTCGATACCATGCAATGCTGTGCTCCAGAAGTACATTCTTAGAAATTTCTTCCTCAAGTTGAGGCCTATGTTTAATATTAGTACTTCTCTTGGCCAAGAATGCCCTTTTAGCCAGTGCTAGTCTGCTTTTGATGGTCTCCTTGCTCCGCTAGTTTTTGGTTATTTTCCTGCCTAGGTAGCAGAATTCCTTAGCTTCATATAATTCATGACCACCAGTCCTGATGTCAAGTGTCTCGCCCTTCTCATTTCTGCTTCTGCTCATTTCTTTCGCCTTTCTTCGATTTACTCGTAGTCCATATTCTGTACTCATTAGACTGTTCATTTGCGCATTCCATTTAGCAGATTATGTAATTGTTCTTCACTTTCACTGAGGGTAGCAATGTCATCAGCGAATCTAATCATTAATGTCCTTTCACCCTGAATTTTAATCCCACTCCTTAATTTTATTTGTATCATTGCTTCTTCGATGCTCAGATTTAACAGTAGGGGCGAAAGATTACATTCCTGTCTTACATCCTTTCTTAATCCGAGCACTTCGTCCTTGGTCGTCCGCTCTTACTCTTCCATCTTGGGTCTTGTATATATTGCATATTTCACGTGTCTTCCTATAGCTTAGCCCTATTCTTCTCACAATTTCGAACATCTTGCACCATTTTACATTGTCGAACCATTTTCCAGGTCGACTAATCCTAGGAACGCATCTTGATTTTCCTTTAGTCTTCCTTCGACTATTAATCGCAACGTCAGAATTGCCTATCTGGTGCCTTTACGTTTCCCAAAGCCAAACTGATCCTTATTCAAGAAATCCTAATTTTTTTCAGAATTGCCTATCTGGTGCCTTTACGTTTCCCAAAGCCAAACTGATCCTTATTCAAGAAATCCTAATTTTTTTCCATTCTTCTGTACATTACTCTGGTCAGCAACTTGGATGTGTAAGCATTAAACTGATTGTCAATAATTCTCGCATATATCAGCTCTTGCAGTCTTCGGATTCGTGTGCGTGATATTTTTTCGAAAGTGAGATAGTACATTCTGCACACCAACGTGAAAAATCGTTTTGTTGTCACTTCCCCCAATAATTTTAGAAATTATGGTGGAATATTATCTATCCTTTCAGCCTTATTTGATCTTAAGTTCTCTAAAGCTCTTTTAAATTATGATTCTAATACTGGATCTCCTATCTCTTCTAAATTGACTAATGTTTCTTCTTCTATTAAATCAGACAAATCTTCCCCTCGTGGAATGCTTCACTGTACTTTTTACACATATCTGCTCTCTCCTCTGCGTTTAACAATGGAATTCGCGTTGCACTCTTAATGATACTACGCTTTCTTTTAATTTCACCGAGGTTTGATTTGACTTTCGTATATGCTGAGTCAGTCCTTCCGACAACCACTACTTCTTTTTCGATTTCTTCACGTTTTTCATGCAGCCATTTCGTCTTAGCTTCCCTGCACTTCCCATTTATTTCATTCCTTAGCGAGTTGTATTTCTGTATTCCTGAATTTCCCTGAGCGTTGTTGTACTTCCTTCTTTCATCGATCAAGTGAAGTATTTCTTCTGTCACCCATGGTTTCTTAGCAGTTACCTCTTTTTTACGTATGTTCCTCTTCCCAACGTCTGTGATTCCCTTTTCAGAGATTTTCATTACCAGTTATTAAATTATCAGCATTTCACATTTACAATGGCTTATCTGGGTTTACAATAACCTGTGATCTTACAGTGTTAGTCGCTGGAATATGTTAGCTAGAAAAATGTACGCGAGATATTTCATTACTCTACGTTAATTACTTTTTGGTGCTGTGGTTTTTTCTCGTCAGTCTATTAGTATTTAACTTTGTGACCAGGTTCACATCCTGACACTATAGTAGTATGGTAAACTAAGGGAGAAGAGTCGAGTGCACCACCTCTCTATGACTCGTGTAAGCATTGTTTAATGTGATATCGTATTTTAGCTCTTTGTGTATCATATTATGTGAGGTGGAATTTTGGCACCAGCCCAGCATTCGTCTAAAACAGCGTGGAAAAGCTACTAAAAGCTCGGTAATCCGTCGCGCGGATTGCAACCTGGTTTGACTCACCTCCTTATTTCGCAAGCTAGGGCACTGCGCCTTACCTCACGTCATCAAGTCAGTGCTACAAATGTATATTTTCAGAAATTTATTGCCGGCCGGAGTAGCCGAGCGGTTCTAGGCGCAACAGTCTGGAACCGCGCGACTGCTACGTTCGCAGGTTCAAATCCTGCCTCGGGCATGGATGTGTGTGATGTCCTAAGGTTAGTTAGGTTTAAGTAGTTCTAATTTCTAGGGGACTGATAGCCTCATATGTTAAGTCCCATAGTGCTCAGAGCCATTTGAACCATTTTTCAGAAATTTATTCCTCAAATTAAACTCGACGTTTGATACTAGTAGATTTCTTTTAGCCAGGAATAACCTCTTTGGCTAAGCTAGTATATTATTTGTGTTCCCTTTGCTTTCTTAATATTAGGCTTTTGCCCTGAAGGCTACACAGCCAGCTTTCAGTGTTTTTGGAATCGTAGCGAATTTATAGAACGTTACAAAGTAAGATTACATTTCGTTAAGCATTCGACAATTAGTTTCAAAATTAAATTGTTATAAAATTTTAAACACGGCTGAAGCGGCAACTGTTGAAGATCTTCACAGTAAATGAAAACAGCCAAACAGTTGCAGGATACAGATTTATTGAAATCCTTGGCCAAGGTTTCGGTATATCTAAAGATACCTTCATCAGAAGCAAAAATAACCTGAACGGGAAGACCCCTTCATTAGCAAAAAACTTAACAACATAACTGAGATAAAAGAAAGAAACAGCCACTTACAGCTTGAAATAACCATGAAAATTACGAAAGTATTACAAGCACAAAAACTTTTAGTCACTTAATAAAATCACATCCTGCAGTGAAGATGCATAAAACAATCGTGCCAAAGGCGTCGTCAGTAGTTAAAATTAAAATATCACCTCCATCTGTACAGCATAATTACGAAGAGATCGTCGATGCGAACACGGCATACTATCAGTACTTAGCGTGTGAACCAGCGTGAGAGGGTGTGGAAGCACTGGGGCAGACAGTTTCAGCGAGAGAGGGTGTGCGCGAGACACTCGCGCACATTAAAACCGAGGGATACATACTCATGCGCATCAAAATTTTTAAAGGTTGTCCTAATTAAAACCTTCTGTCTTACTAAATAAAACTTATCAGAACCAATTAAAACACCTACGTACAATAGAAAATATGAACACCAAATTTGCCCGTGACCTAGTGTCAAGCAGGTGAAGCTTGCGCTAAGGAACACATCTAACGAGGGAGGGCACTAGTGTTACGAGCGAGAATCTCAGGTAAATTAAAGAGCAGGATACGTACTAGCGAAAACGAACAAAATGTTGTCATGAATAAAAAACATAACAGATCATTTAAACCACACATACACATCGAAAACCGCGAACAACCATCATCAAAAATACGTAAAATCCCAACAAGACAGGAAAGGAGCATCTCACCAGTATCAACA
This sequence comes from Schistocerca nitens, assembly GCF_023898315.1. Lineage (NCBI taxonomy): Eukaryota > Metazoa > Arthropoda > Insecta > Orthoptera > Acrididae > Schistocerca > Schistocerca nitens. Next base: position 638,029,854 of record NC_064615.1, on the reverse strand, counting down.
CACAAGAAAACTAGCTTCTAGTCAGCCAGACTGTATTATGTTAGAGCAAGAAGGGGTTTGAAACTATCCTAAAAAATTTTGTTTCTAAGCTGCACCTGTTCGTTAAGAATAAATCCATCTTTTTGAGATAGATGTTTGAAAATTTCTAATTCTTCGAACAAGTCCAGTTCGTAACCATTACTCACTTCGTGTAGCAATTCTACGTCATCCAGTTTACGTGGCGTATGCTGTAAGAGCAATAAATGTTCAGCAAACGTGGAATTGTACACATTTTCCCCATTTTTACCTAGCATGTGTTCTTTATATCTTACTTTAATGGGTTACCTGTCTGTCCAACGTAATAGTTGGGGCAAGCGTTACAAGTATTTCTGTAAACTCCGGATTTACTGCCAAGTTCTTCCCGTACCCCAATAGTACACTACTGGCCATTAAAACTGCTACACCAAAAAGAAATCCAGATGATAAACGGGTATTCATTGGACAAATATATTGTACTAGAACTGACATGTGATTAAATTTTCACGCAGTTTGGGTGAATAGATCCTGAGAAATCAGTACCCAGAACAACCACCTCTGGCCGTAATAACGGCCCTGATACGCCTGGGCATTGAGTCAAACCGAGCTTGGATGGCGTGGACAGGTACAGCTACCCCTGCAGCTTCAACACGATACCACAGTTCATCAAGAGTAGTGACTGGCGTATTGTGACGAACCAGTTGCTCGGCCACCATTGACCAGACGTTTTCAATTGGTGAGAGATCTGGAGAATGTGCTGTCCAGGGCAGCAGTCGAACATTTTCTGTATCCAGAAAGGCCCGTGCAGGACCTGCAACATGCCGTCGTGCATTATACTGCTGAAATGTAGGGTTTCGCAGGGATCGAATGAAGGGTAGAGCCACGGGTCGTAACACATCTGAAATGTAACTTCCACTGTTCAAAGTGCCGTCAGTGCGAACAAGAGGTGACCGAGACGTGTAACCAATGGCACCCAATACCATCACGCCGGGTGATACGCCAGTATGGCGATGACGAATACACGCTTCCAATGTGCGTTCACCGCGATGTCGCCAAACACGGATGCGACCATCATGATGCCGTAAACAGAACCTGGATTCATCCGAAAACATGATTTTTTGCCATTCGTGCACCCAGGTTCGTCGTTGAGTACACCATCGCAAGCGCTCCTGTCTGTGATGCAGCGTCAAGGGTAACTGCAGCCATGGTCTCCGAGCTGATAGTCCACGCTGCTGCAAACTTGGTCGGACTGTTCGTGCAGATGGTTGTTGTCTTTCAAACGTCCCCATCTGTTGACTCAGGGATCGAGACGTGGCTGCACGATGCGTTACAGCCATGCGGATAAGATGCCTGGCATCTCGATTGCTAGTGATACGAGGCCATTGGGATCCAGCACGGCCTTCTGTGTTACCCTCCTGAACCCTCCCATTCCATATTCTGCTAACAGTCATTGGATCTCGACCAGCGCGAGCAGCAATGACGCGATACGATAAACCACAATCGCGATAGGCTACAATGCGACCTTTATCGTAGTCGGAAACGTGATGGTACGCATTTCTCCTCCTTACACGAGGCATCACAACAACGTTTCACCAGGCAACGCTGTGTGTGTATGAGAAATAGTTTGGAAACTTTCCTCATGTCAGCACGTTGTAGGTGTCGGCAGCCGCGCCAACGTTGTGTGAATGCTCTGAAAAGCTAATCATTAGCATATCACAGCATCTTCTTCCTGTCGGCTAGATTTCGCATCTGTAGCACGTCATCTTCGTGGTGTAGAAATTTTAATGGCCAGTAATGTATGAATCACTCTTTGTTTTAAGGTATTGTTTACGGAAAAGGCAACTCTGTAATCGTATTGCTTCTGTAGAAGTCTTCATATCTTGTATGATACGTTCCCCAAAAGTGAAATAGAAATAAAGTTATTACCCTCAGTCTTTGTCGCTCTGTTATCTCCTAAGGTTGAACATTTTACAGCTGTTTTTTTTTTTTCCTAACAATCTGGTCAATTAACGTAGGGTTGTATCCATTGAAAATAGCTATGGATTTTACTAAAGACATTTCTTTTTCCAAACAACCCTGTTCTAAAGGTGTGTTCATGGCACGATGGACTGCAGAGTGACAGAAGGCAGTTTTGTGAGTTTGTGGCTGACAAGAATTTGCTGGGATAATATTATCAGAAAAAGTATTTTTACGAAAAATGTCGAAGCTAATTGTGTTGTCAATTAACTTAAGCTTCAGTTCAAGAAAATTGAGTTCTCTCTCATCGCTTTGCATTTCTTTTGTGAAATTCATTTTTTCGTGAAAACTGTTAAAAACATGAAACATTAGTTGCAGATCTTGGTCACTCCCTTGAAATATTATGAGTATGTCATCAACGTAACGAGCATTGAAAGAAAACATATTACCCAACACAGGTTGATTGTAAGCCAACAAACGGCCATCACTAGCACCGAGATAGAGCCAACTTCCATGAGGAAACACGACAGACCTCCACCCTATCTTCCAATGACATCTAGCCTCACACAAATGAAGCTGCAAATAGCGTTGATTTTGGGTCAGTGGAATGCACGGTCCGGGGCATCTGGCTCGGAGCTGTTCGTGAAGTAATGGATTTTTAACGGTTCATTATCTCCCTGTGGTGTAAACTGCTGCTTAATTATTGGTGCAGACGCTGTACGATGCGCCAGAGCCATACTGCGATCACGACGGTCTTCCATCTCGGTAGTGGTACGTGGCCGCACGGAGCCCGGCCTTCTTGTGAACGTACGTTCTCATGACACCGCTGTCAGCAATCACGTACAGTGGCTACATTCCTGGCACTTCTTTGTGCAGTATCGGAGAAGGAAAATACAGCTTCTCATAGCCCTATTACACGACCTCGTTCAAACTTAGGGAGGTGTTCGTAATGGCGTGTTTGTTGTCTTAAAGGCATTCTGGACTACATCAGCGCATCACTTACAATCCCAAAAGTAACTAACGGCCGTGACCGTTACAGCGTATATTCAAAAGAAACCTGATTTGCTTCCTCATAGTGGCGCTTCTAGCGAGAAATTTGAGTAGACATCATTTTTCCGATGTAAAAACACGACTACAAACTCTCATTTAGGTCACACAACTCCTTTTTGGTATTGCGACTTTTTTCCACCATTATAGTTGGTAGCGGTTGATGACGTCCTATTAACGGTTGAACGAAGTCAGTTTCCTGGTTTGCAAAAAGTTTACTATACTGTTGCTTCGTCCGTCACGTACTGTTTACCCTGTAACAAGGTAGAGTTCGCTCAATTCGCCTACTCTGTAACCCCCAGTTTTAATGTGAAGTTTATAGCAAATCTTTTTCTGCCGGTCGTAATTACTTTCATCTTTCTTTGGTTTATTATTGATCCAAACCATTTTCACTTTCCCTGAGCGACAGCAATGGTTCAAATGTTTCAAATGGCTCTGAGCACTATGGGACTTAACTTCTGAGGTCATCAGTCCCCTAGAACTTAGAACTACTTAAACCTAACTAACCTAAGGACATCACACACATCCATGTCCGAGGCAGGATTCGAACTTGCGACCGTAGCGATCGCGCGGTTCCAGACTGTAGCGCCTAGAACCGCTTGGTCACTCCGGCCGGCCGACAGCAGTGCCTTCAGAGAATGTCACCATTGATATCCTTTCGCCTTGAGCTATAATCCCACTCATCAAAGACATTCTAATTTTCGTTCCTGCTTCGTCGGTGTACAGGTTGAATAGCAGTTGCGAAAGACTACATCCATGTACTAAACCAATTCTGATCCGAGCACTTTGTTCTTAGTCTTCTTCCCTTTTTATTGCTCCCTCTTGGTTGCTCCACATGTTGCCATGTTGTGTATTACTCATCTTCCCTACAGCTTACACATATTTTTCTGAGGATTTCTAACAGCTTCCGCCGTTTTACGCTGTAGGAGCGTTTTCTAGGTAGGTGGATCCTGTGAACGTATCTTGATATTTCCATTGATATTTCCATTATAAAGTGCAACATCAAAATACCGCTCACCTTCTCTAAAACAAATCCGATCGTCATCCGACAGATACACAATCTCCGTTTCGTTTCTTTTGTATACGAGTGTTATTATTCTGAGCAACTTCGACGCACGAGATAGTAAGCTTATTGTGTGATATTTCTCTTACTTATCTGCATATATTCGAGTTTGTAGTTCCTGCAAACCAACCAGCACAGTCACTTGGTTGCCATTTTTCCGCAATGATTTTAGAAATTGCGAAAGAATGTTGTTTATGTCTTCTGGATTGTTTCATAGAAAGTCTTCGGAAGGCCTGTAACACTCAGTCTTCCTTCTTTCTTCGATGAATTGAAATATCATTGCAGCATCGTTCCCAGAGTGCATCGGGGTCCTTTGGTTTGGGGCCGAGTGGAGGGTCCCAACCAGAGGCTTCGTCGACTCTGTGACGGACTTGACTGCAGATTTCTAGACTTGCGCTATAGGGTGGGGCATTGTAGGACGCCCCTAGATAGGTCAGGGGTGCACTACACAAAGGAAGCGGCTACTCGGGTAGCAGAGTACTTGTGGCGTGCACATGGGGGTTTTTTAGGATAGGCAGTAGTGCGACTCACCAGTCGACGTGCATGTAGGGAAATCAGGACGCTCTCAGTGTAAAGACACTTCAGCTATCTAGATATTAGGAGTAAATTTTCAGAGTGTTCGGAATAAAGTTCCTGAATTTACTGCCCTCCAGGAAGCGAGTGGCGCGCAAATTATTCTCGGGACTGAGACCTGGCTGAACCCTGAGATAGGAAGTTCTGAAATATTTAGTGAGGGTTGGAACGTGTATCGGAAAGACAGATTAGACACCGTAGGAGGTGGTGTTTCCATTGCAGTTGGCAAAAATATTGTGTCTACGGAGGTCGAAGTAGAGTGTGATTGTGAAGTTATCTGGACACGTTTAACAGGGATAGGGGAAATAAAGTTAATTGTGGGGTGTTATTACCGGCCACCAGGTTCCAACGTGACAGTTCTAGAATCATTCAAAGGGAGTCTACATTCTGTATCGCAGAAGTACCCGGATCATGTTATATTAGTCGGAGGCGACTTCAACCTACATAGTATAGACTGGGATGTCTATGGATTCATTACAGGTGGTACAGACAAGCCTTCGTGTGAATTACTTTTGCACTCATTATCCGAAAACTGTCTTGAGCAGCTAAATCGACAGCCAACGCGTAATGGAAATATTTTAGATCTGGTAGCCACGAACAGACCAGACCTCATCGACGGTGTCAGTGTTGAGACAGGGATTAGTGATCATGACGTTGTCATTACGACTATGGCTACGAAAGTTAGAAAGTCGGTCAAGAAGGCTAGGAGAGTATTCTTACTAGAAAGAGCAGATAAGCAGTTGTTAGCATCCCACTTAGTAAATGAATCGACTTCATTTACTTCCGGTACGATGGACGTGGAAGAATTATGGGCAAATTTCAAACACATTGTAAATCACGCATTGGACAAGTATGTGCCGAAAAAGTGGGTTACGGACGGAAAAGACCCACCGTGGTTTAATACCGCAGTTCGCAGAATGCTCAGGAAGCAAAGGCAGTTGCACTCGCGGTACAAAAAAGATCGGGAGAAGGAGGACAGGCAAAGTTAGTAGAGATTCGTACTGCAGTAAAAAGAGCGATGCGCGAAGCATTCAACCACTACCACCGTCATACCTTAGCAAAAGATCTTGCTGAAAACACAAGGAAATTCTGGTCTTACGTAAAATCGGTAAGCGGGTGGAAGGCTTCCATCCAGTCACTGACTGATCAGTCTGGCCTGGCAACGGAAGACAGCAAAACGAAAGCTGAAATTCTAAATTCAGCATTTGAGAAATCTTTCACGCAGGAGGATCGTACAAACATACCGCCGTTTGAGTCTCGTACAGATTCCCGTATGGAGGACATAGTGATAGACATCCCTAGGGTTGTGAAGCAGCTGAATGGGTTGAAAATAAATAAATCGCCAGGTCCTGATTGGATTCCAATTCGGTTTTACAGAGAGTACTCTACTGCACTGGATCCTTATTTAGCTTGCATTTATCTCGAATCTCTTGTTCAACGTAAAGACCCGAGCGACTGGAAGAAAGCGCAGGTGACGCCTGTATACAAGAAGGGTAGAAGGACGGATCCTCGAAATTACAGACCAATATCCTCAACATCGGTTTGTTGCAGGATTCTCGAACATATTCTCAGCTCGAATATAATGAACTTCCTTGAGACAGAGAAGTTGCTGTCCATGCATCAGCACGGCTTTAGAAAGCATCGCTCCTGCGAAACCTCGCACTTTTTTCACATGGTATTTTGCGAACCATGGATGAAGGGTGTCAGACGGATGCCATATTCCTTGACTTCCGGAAAGCGTTTGACTCGGTGCCCCACTGCAGACTCCTAACTAAGGTACGAGCATATGGGATTGGTTCCCAAATATGTGAGTGGCTCGAAGACTTCTTAAGTAATAGAACCCAGTACGTTGTCCTCGATGGTCAGTGTTCATTGGAGGTGAGGGTATCATCTGGAGTGCCCCAGGGAAGTGTGGTAGGTCCGCTGTTGTTTTCTATCTACATAAATGATCTTTTGGATAGGGTGGATAGCAATGTGCGGCTGTTTGCTGATGCTGTGGTGTACGGGAAGGTGTCGTCGTTGAGTGACTGTAGGACGATACAAGATGACTTGGACAGGATTTGTGATTCGTGTAAAGAATGGCAGCTAACTCTAAATATAGATAAATGTAAATTAACGCAGATGAATAGGAAAAAAGAATCCAGTAATGTTTGAATACTCCATTAGCAGTGCAGCGCTTGACACAGTCACGTCAATTAAATATTTGGGCGTAACATTGCAGAGTGATATGAAGTGGGACAAGCATATAATGGCAGTTGTGGGGAAGGTGGATAGTCGTCTTCGGTTCATTGGTAGAATTTTGGGAAGATGTGGTTCATCTGTAAAGGAGACCGCTTATAAAACACTAATACGACCTATTCTTGACTACTGCTCGAGCGTTTGGGATTGCTATCAGGTCGGATTGAGGGAGGATATAGAAGCAATTCAGAGGCGGGCTGCTAGATTTATTACTGGTAGGTTTGACCATCACGCGAGTGTTACGGAAATGCTTCAGGAACTCGGGTGGGAGTCTCTAGAGGAAAGGAGGCGTTCTTTTCGTGAATCGCTACTGAGGAAATTTAGAGAACTAGCATTTGAGGCTGACTGCAGTACAATTTTACTGCCGCCAACTTACATTTCGCGGAAAGACCACAAAGATAAGAGAGATTAGGGCTCGTATAGAGGTATATTAGGCAGGCATTTTTCCCTCGTGCTGTTTTGGAGTGGAACAGGGAGAGAAAGTGCTAGCTGTGGTACGAGGTACCCTCCGCCACGCATCTTATGGTGAATTGCGGAGTATGTATGTAGATATTTCTTCTATTATCTAAGGCGTCTTTGTAGCGACCTTTCGTGTGCTAATATTTACCTGTCCAACTTATCCCATTACCCTTTCTGGGGATAGGATTACTCTTTAACTGACCTTCCTGTTGTGTTAGTCACAATCTCAGTATTTGCAGCCTTAGAAAATCTCCATGTCTCAGTAGTTGAGTATCACACTTCATCCCTCATTGATTGTTTCGGTGATTCTTTTAAATTTTAGTCTATTATTCATCCTTTCGAATTTGTGATGTTAAAAAAATGTTCAAATGTGTGTGAAATCCTATGGGACTTTACTGCTAAGGTCATTAGTCCCTAAGCTTACACATTACTTAACCTAAATTATCCTAAGGACAAAAACATACACCCATGCCCAAGGGAGGACTTGAACCTCCGCCGGGACCAACCGCACAGTCTATGACTACAGCGCCTGAGACCGCTCGGCTAATCACGCGCGGCGAAATTGTATATGAGTCTATATTTGCTGCCGGGTACGCCTTACGATCCAGCACTTGATTTATGTCTCCGTGGTGCAATCACAGTGTAAAACAAATGGAGTCTTCTCTTGTCTCCAGGACTTTTCCAAGTACGTGTATCTCCTCCCCTTCTTGTTTTCGAACAATGTACTAGCTAATTCCATCTGAACTTTACTGCAGCACTTGTCTTTCTCTTTATCTTTTTTTCATTTTCCTACAAATACTGAATTTACGTTGAATATCTCCTCCGTATCTCATCGTCTCTCGAAGATATAAACTACTTTCAACGTGAGAAAATGTACTACAAATAATAAATTGCCTATAAAACACCGTCCTGTACGACGAACTTGTATTGAGTCATAGTCGCAATTTCTGAAATCCGCTGCCCGTGTCCTCTAATCTGTCGAACGTGCACGGCAGTCGTGGATCCGCTAATAAAACACGAAAATCCACCGATTTGCCCCCACGAAAGGTCCCACCCTGCTGATAGGAGAGACTAGATTTGACGTTCAGGGGCTGGACATTAGTGGGAAACGATGGGCCTGATATTGGCATACCAGATCGTTCAGAGATATCCGCCGAAATGGCCAGCTGTTGTGGTCAGTCTCGGAAATCCGTTCATGTGTGGCCATCTAATGTGACGGCACTTTCTCATATTACCGGCTATGCGAACCAGAGGTAATCCTTGTACATCCAACGCGATCCCACAGCGTCACGCCAGAGGCCGGGCCTACAAGATGATCTGGCAACGTTCATTCTCTTCAGAACCTCGAAATATCGGTATGTCAATCGTGGTGTTGTACTCAGAATCGGGTAGCAGGACGCCGACTTTAGCTAACGAACCTCTAGGTCGTTTATGTGATCTGTTCTTGTTGGATTCACCGAGAGACAGACTGCTCCTCATAAACTCAGAAACGTAATGGAATTCGTCATGAAGTGGATCGAATAATAAAAAAAAGGTTATTGCTTGTAAGTCAGTTATGGGTGTCACTTCTTTCGAAATCAGTCATGATTACTGATTGGTATACGTTGAAAAAATGTTATCTACCTAATGAATAGTTATTCTCTAACCAAATTTTTTTAAAATCTTTGCGAGCACACACTCAAAAAAAGGAAGTATATACAAGAAAAACAAAAGATAATACAGTTAATACATTTCGATTCAGTATTACAGATATTACCACAGGGAATAGATAAGCAAAAGTGACCACCATTTCAATTGGTTCCCTCCTTGAAATGCATAAGCCATGCACGGTATGTAATAACTGTTCCGATCGTACCAAGAAACATGGCATAGATTCTGTATGAAAATATAAACGCACTCAGTCATGGATGAACCGACAGCTGCAGGACAAAATATCATCTCGATTATTGACCAAGTTTAAAAGAAACGGATCAGAAACATCTAACCAGTCTCACCCCATGGCAACCCACACTGCATGCTATTCTCACTAGAATCGATGGTTCAGCACCAGACCAGCTAGCAGCATCGAGCTATGAGTCATGGAGTAACATTCTAATTCTCGAAATATGTATGTGCCTCTGTAATTCCCGCTTCAACTCTGACCACTTATAACTTTAGCTCTGACTTCTAACTGACTAAAAATTTTGCATTTTCTCACAGCCCAGGGACTTCGCAAAAAGTTCATGCCAACCTTCCTCCAAAACGTTCGTTCAAAGAAATTGAGCTCCAAATTACCACCTTGTTCTGGTGTAACCACAAGCGCTGCAATGAGTATGAAGAACACAAGAGAGGACAAGGCAATGAAACGACGTCGGCCAATGGTGCATGGATGAGGACCGCACCACGACAAAGAGGCCTCTGCAAGAGGAGAATACAAGCGCCGCTTCTGCCAGCCTCGGCTGCTTAGTATCGGTTCAGTATTCGAACAGTATACAGGTAGACCACTTACGATTCGGAAGATTACGCTGCCTGGGCTACACTCAGGGTGCAATTGACGCTTTTGGAAGAGCCCACCGTCGCTGCCGTCTGTCCGCTCCCGCCACCGCCTCCGACCGCTGCGCGACGCCCCCGACTGGTGCTCGCCGCCGCCGACCGGCGCTCGCCGCCGCCGACCAGTGATTGCCGCCCCCGACCGGTGCTTGTTGCCACCGACCGGTGTTCACCGCTGCCGACCGGCGCTCGCCGCCGCCGACCAGTGATTGCCGCCCCCGACCGGTGCTTGTTGCCACCGACCTGTCGTCGCCGCCGCCGACCGTTGCTCGCCGCCCCCGACCGGTGCTTGTTGCCACCGAGCGGTGTTCACCGGTGCCGACCGGCGCTCGCCGCCGCTGACCAGTGATTGCCGCCCCCGACCGGTGCTTGTTGCCACCGACCGGTGTTCACCGCTGCCGACCGGCGCTCGCCGCCGCCGACCAGTGACTGCGCCCCCGACCGGTGCTTGTTGCCACCGACCTGCCGTCGCCGCCGCCGACCGGTGCTCGCCGCCCGCGACCGGTGCTTGTTGCCACCAACCGGTGTTCACCGCTGCCGACCGGCGCTCGCCGCCGCCGACCAGTGATTGCCGCCCCCGACCGGTGCTTGTTGCCACCGACCTGTCGTCGCCGCCGCCGACCGGTGCTCGCCGCCCCCGACCGGTGCTTGTTGCCACCGACCGGTGTTCACCGCTGCCGACCGGCGCTCGCCGCCGCCGACCAGTGATTGCCGCCGCCGACCGGTGCTTGTTGCCACCGACCTGTCGTCGCCGCCGCCGACCGGTGCTCGCCGCCCCCGACCGGTGCTTGTTGCCACCGACCGGTGTTCACCGCTGCCGACCGGCGCTCGCCGCCGCCGACCAGTGATTGCCGCCCCCGACCGGTGCTTGTTGCCACCGACCTGTCGTCGCCACCGCCGACCGGTGCTCGCCGCCCCCGACCGGTGCTTGTTGCCACCGACCGGTGTTCACCGCTGCCGACCGGCGTTCGCCACCGCCGACCAGTGATTGCCGCCCCCGACCGGTGCTTGTTGCCACCGACCTGTCGTCGCCGCCGCCGACCGGTGCTCGCCGCCCCCGACCGGTGCTTGTTGCCACCGACCAGTGTTCACCGCTGCCGACCGGTGCTCGCCGCCGTCGACCGGTGCTCGCCGTTACCACCGACCCGCCGACTGGTGCTTGCCACCGCCTGCTGTCAGTCAGTCCATCCATCTGTCCATTTGTCACCATCTGTCTGTCACTGCCTGCCATGTGCTCTCCCACCTCCACTGTCATCTACACCTCCCCCACCCCCACTTCCACTATCACTTCCTGGAGTGCCGCCCTTGGCCTGGCACCTTACTACCTCTCCTCCCATCCCCCATTCACTCATCCCCCATCCCCTACCCTGCTGTCTACTTGCACCTCTACTCCTTTCCCCCAGCCTCCACACCTGCAATGGCTACCACTGCCTCCACTGCCCTCACATATTCCTCCACTGTCGCCTTCGCTGTCACTCCCCAGAAGGTCAGCTTCCCCTCTGTCCCTCCCCCTGTCACTTCATCATCTGCCTCTCCCGCCTGCATCATGTCATGCCTGGCCACGATTGCCACCACAGAAGCAAAAGCACCTCCCATCACCTCCACTGCACCTACACAACTCCACTATGCCTACACACTTTTATCCTGTCCATCCCAGACCCCAAGTCCTTTGATGGCTGTACCCTCGCCATGGAGATACGAAAGTATCTCCCAGGTGCTCCCATCTCTCAACTGATTTCCCATAGGGACTAAGTCCTCATCAAGTCTACCCCTCCTTCATGCAGACCTCCTCTATTAACTCCTGTCCCCAAAACATTCCTGACACTGTTCCTCTCCTCTTCCTCTCCTCACCAGCACCAGCCTCCCTGTCACCCCCTCAATCTACACTGTCATGATCACCATGGGGGATGAGGTCCTGGCTGAACTAAACTCTCACCCTGTCCTTGAAATCTGCTCTGTCTGCCATATCCACAATGCATCCAGTTCCACTTATCTCATGCAGGTCTTTTTGGAATCTGTCCCTTCCATTGACCACCTCCTCACCCAAGGTTTCTGATTTTTCACCACTGCCACCCAGTTGAATCCTCCAAATCCCCTCCCCAATCCTACTATACCAGCGCACCTCATGTATAATGATCACCTGACTCCCAAATGTAAACCCCCCCACCTATCCCCCATTGCAAGGCCTCCCACTTTCTCAAAAGCTGCCCCAACCTTGCTCCCCCCCTACTTCTTGTAACACCTACAATGGACCCCATCCCAGTTACTCTCACAAATGCAAGGCAAACGCTGTCCTGCCACCCCTGAGTTTACTGCCCCCATCTGTCCCATGCACCTCCTATCCACCCCAACAATTCCTTCCATCCACCCCCACAACTGAAGACATCATCAGTTTCTTAATCATAGCCTTGCAAAACATTGACCCTTTCCAGTGTACCCATACCCTCCAACAGATCTCCCTCAGATCTTCTGAATTTCACCTCAATACCTTCGCCACTTACTCCCACATCCAAGCCCACCGACCTCAACACCTTGGGTTAAGCCTCTCCTCACCCCTCCATCACTCCCCTCTCTTCCTGTCATGGCACAGCACGAGTGTTGCATCGTCTTCTAGAACATCCGCTCCTTCCCCACCAACAGATACCTCCTCAAAAACACTCTATCCCAACACTGGGTCGACACCTTCCTCATGAATGAAACCTTTCTCCAGCCTCACCATACTGTCTGCACCTCTCCCTATATCCTCCACTGAACCGATGCTCCTGGTCCCTGACTCAGGGTCTGTTGGCCACCTTAGTCCAGCTACAACTCCTCATCAATGTCTCCACTGAACACATTATCCTCAGCGTGTTTATCCCCTCCCTCACCATCACCTGTACCTTCAACTATGTCTGTTCCACTGCTCCTATTCTCTATGACTTCATCTCCCACACTGAGTGCACCTTCTCTACCTATGTGACTGCCACCGACATCAACATCCATAGTCGCTCCCCTGCTGCCCTTTTGCAGTGGCATCAGGGCATCAGTTGCTCCCCACAATCCACAGTGCCTTGTTCCTCTTCCCCAGAACACCATTCCAAAAGCAATATCACCCCTGATGTTGTCCTAGCCTCTGCCCAATTCCTTGGGCGTATCGCCGATATCCTTGCCCCCACAGGTAGTGAACACCTCCCTGTCCTTCTCACCATAATGTCTGCTCACCACCTGCCTCTGGCTCCCCACCCTGAACCCCTTCCCAAGGTAGTCTATGACAACCATCATGCCAACTGGTATGGCTACCAGGAAACCATCGCCACCCAGGTTAAAAGCTAATCTCTTACCTATCACCATCCCAACGACATCATCCACCCCTTGTCCTTCCTTACTGACACGTTAGAGGCCCATGTTCCTACTAAAACCTTCGAACCCCACCATCCCACTCTCCCTCCATGGGCTGTCCTCCTTCTCCTCCGTGTATCCCACTGCCCCTATCATTCATTCCTGTGCACCTGTGACAGGGACACACTCCACAACTACCGGCAAATACAGCGACACATTGAGAACCTCATTACAGGAAAGAAACGCTGAGACTGGCGCCAGACCTGCACACAACTCAATGCCACCCTCCCTATAAACTCCTTCAAGTACTGGTCAGCCTTCCATTGCCTTACTGGTTCCCATTATGCACCCCATTCCCCCTTCTCCATAACAACCACTCCCTTCGCGGCAACCTCATAAGGCCAACTGCTTCACTTCCTAACTTTCTGAGATCTTCTGCATCCCTGATGATCCCCAGTTTGATTATTCCCTTTTCCCCACCATCATGGAATGCACTGATACTTTGGACACCCCACTCGCTCCCAGTCTCCAGTACTTGGAGCAGTTACCTCCCTCCAACATCAACACTCCAGTCACAGCACAAGACATTAAACTTATTCCCTGGTCAAAAAGCAACACAGCCCCTGGTCATGACTGTGTCACCTACCACCAACTAAGAGAATGACCTGTCTCCTACTTGACTGTACTTGGTGATTCGTACAATGTCATCCTCTCCATCAGCTTCTGCCCCGACCTGCAGAAGTCTTCCCATGTCCTTTTGTTCCTCAACTCCAACAAACACCCCTCCGTTGTCTCTTCCTATCGTCCCATCTGTCTCACCTCCATCTTCAGTAAGGTCTTCTTCTCCCATCGTATCCATCACCACCTCTTCCCCCTTACTCAGTGTACTTTTTGACCCTCCCTCTCTGCTGAAGACCAACTTCTTAATCTTATCCACCTTCTCTCCCTCCAACTTAACTCCTACCACTTGGCAATTTTTGTTTCCCCCGACCTCCAGAATGCTTACGACTTTGTATTGCATCCTAGTCTTCACTTTAAACTCCAAACATACACCCTGCCTATCAGTTTTGTCCATTTGGTTGCATTATTCCTCTCACACTGTCTTTCCTATGTCACCATCCACGATATCAACTCCCAAACCTTTTATCCCACTGCCAGGGTTCCACAAGGCTCCGTCCTCTCCCATCTCCTCTTTCTCCTATGCTCTGCCGATACGCCCAAACCACACGCACCTGTACACATGCTCCGATATGCTGATGACACCGCCTTCCTGGCTCTCTATCCTACACTTCAATGGTCCTACCGCCACTCCAAACCCACCTTGACTAGTTCACCACTTGGTGCGAGTGGTTCCTTTGTACCAACCCCTTCAGTACCCAGGCAATCATCATAGGCTGAACCACCTGCTCCTTCTGTATCCATGATTTCTACCTAACCATTTATGGTCATCGCATCCAGCTCAACCCCACCCTGAGATACCTTGGCCCTACCCTTGATCGTCACCTCAACTGGACCCCTCATCTCCTGACCATCTAGCAGAAAGTCCATACATGCCTGTACCTCCTTAAACTCCTGTCCACTTTTATAAGCCTCTCCAAATCCTAGAATGTCATGCCTTCTTCCACAATCTTCCACACCTACAAATCCCTCATCCATCCCATCCATGCCAGTGATGCCTGGAACTCCACACCCACCCCTTTCACTTTTATAGGGCTCTCCCTAGAAAGCCGTGCCTTCTGTATCTACCATCCATCCCCTACACAACTCCTGTATGACATCATCCCCTTCCCCACTTCCTCCTTTTCCTCCACCATATCCACATCCTTTACACAGTCTGCACGATTGATCCCCCACCCCTTGGAGTCCTCCTAACTCTCCACCCCACCCACCCATTGCCATGGCTCTATTGCTGTATCAGTCCCTCTCTCCATGTCCACACCCTCTTTCTTCTTTATCAGAGCAATTTGCAGCACCTCCCCCTCCCAGATGATAAACTTCGCCATGACGTCTACTCTTCCTACTGACTGTAGTCTGGCCTTGTCCCCCCCCTCCCCTCCCCAGGGCGATCCTTTTTCTATGGTCGCAGGTTCGAATCCTGCCTTGGGCATGGATGTGTGTAATGTCCTTAGGTTAGTTAGGTTTAAGTAGTTCTAAGTTCTAGGGGACTGATGACCTCAGAAGTTAAGTCCCATAGTGCTCAGAGCCATTTGAACCATTTTTGAACCCTCCCTCACCCAGAGCGATTATTCCTCCTCCCCCGAGTCTCTACACCCCCTCCTCAGCTATTTCCCACTCCTATCCTTCCCTCCCTGACACCCTCCAGCGCGCCCCCTGCTCTGTCTCCCCTTCCTTCCCCCCTCTAGCACCACCCACTTCCCCCTTTCTACCCTTCTCCTTAGTATCCCACCCCTGGCAGATCCTCCCAGTTTGTTCTTCATTGTCAGTGTGCTATGTCAGTATTGTGTCTGGTGCTATTCTATAGTGGTGTCACGTGTTGTGATTTTAATCATGTGCCTGACTTGTACATAATGTTGCTGTCCGTGATTGTTCTGTGATACTCCACCCATCGGAACTTTTATGCTCCAGCTGTACTTTGCAGTGTGTTCTTTTGCTCATCATAATGGGTGGTTTTTGTGTCCACAACCTTTTTTAGATTTTTATCTCCATTTTACATTCACCCCCTTTTGTATGTTTATCTTCCATTGTGTTCCCCTCTTTTTTCACCATATTTTCTCCTTTATGTTGTTTTATATGTCCCCATGTTCTGTACTCACTGTCTCTCGGCTAAAGAGCAGTGCCTATGCTGATGCCAGCCTGCTCCGGATGTGGAACTGAAGTTCAATAAAGAAGAAAAAATAAAGAAAAACGGACAGGCCTAGCAGAGAACGCTACGATAACAGTTATTAGTGATCCACAAACTGTGTGTCAGACTTGCATGAATATTGTATATAGCAAAGGACTCTGATTTATTTTGTATGTTACCCATCGCTTGCGACAACAGGATGTAAATACAAGTTAAGTATTGTCAGTCTTCTTGTTTGTAATAAAAACTATTTATGTGAATTTGTTTGAATTGTTGTTCAGCATTCCGAGAACTCAGCATCCTTAAGGCACCCTATACAAGATGGTGGGCAAGACCCCACACACCCGGTAGATATTCCTTTCGACCATCCAATAGGCCCTTTCCCATGTCAGAGAGAGAAATTTGTTGCTTGCGTGGTTTTTCCCCTGGATGAAACCATTCCTCCCCCAGAAAAAGGGCGAAAGAATAACTGCTACATAGGTTAGCTCGTTAAATGGTGTGAGCGCTATCCTTTGCTAGGCCAGCTTCCTCCAGTTTCCTCGGAAGGCCTGCCAGCGAAACGGTCCACCAAGAACTTCTTTTCCCTTCCAATGGCTTGTAATGGAATTTAGTTTGCACTAGTCGGACACGCTGCATTGTTATCAAACTAGGCTTTCTAAAAAAGACCTGAAGGCTATGCGAGTGCTTATACTACAGAAACAAAGCGGCGACGCCGACAGGGAATACCTCCCGCTAAGTGGTCAGGACATCGGCCCCTCTTGGTGTGGCCTGCCTTCACTGCAGAACTCGTTTCATCCCTAGGGACAAGACTGCTGCCCGAAAAAGGCCCCTCTGTCTGTTTGTTCCATCGTTCGTTCACGTCTTCCGAGGATCCACTTCTTAAGGAAACAAGCAACTAGACCGTTAGGTAAGAAAATGAAATGAGACGGATGTTAGTGGCTCGATCTTAGCTGCCTAGGTACCACTAAACAACTGAAAATAGGCTCAAATATACACACATTACCATAAATCTGTAAAAAAAATTGAAAAGTATCTGCCCAACTATAGGCTGACGGTTTTTAGTGCCTTAAAAGACGACGCCTGTATCCAGTATTGTTGGTCGCATAGGACAAAATTTAGATGTCTGAACCATAGAACACTCAAAGAAACAATACGTATTGCTTGGGGAGGGTTGGATAAGGCGTAAACGCGGTACTTTGATAGTTGTACTCCATAGATGTTACGTATCTAATTGTTCTCCTTACTCGATTTGGCGCCAAAATTGTTGAATTTTAATCTATGTACATCTCTAACTGCAAGGAGCAGACGTATCTAAACTGACGAGTGAAGTGTCCCTGAACTGAATGCTACCACAAATTTCATCCTTTATAGTCTGCATTTAAGAAAAAAAACAAACCCAGTACAGGAGAAGCGAGGAGGTTCAGGTCACGTTGGCAACCTCCCTACCAGAGATCGCAAAATCGAAAATACAGGAAGTATAAAGGATGCACAAAGACTTCTTCAGAGTTACTGCATAAATTGATCCAAATTTTCCAACTATGAAAATTTTTAAACTTATCACATAAATTATCGCACTAAACCCAACAGAATATGTTTCTGTCACGAACTTGGGACTGCCAGCGCCAGCATAGTGGCACAGTGGGAATCTGCGGTAACTACGTAGTTAAGTTTGCCATATGGAAATATCCGATGAGTAGCCAGAACGCATCATGTTGCATATTTGTTAGATCGGTTACTGCTGCTTCAATGACAGGTTATTAAGATTTAAGTGAGTTTGAGCGTGGCGTTATAGTCGACGCACGAGCTATGGGACACAACATCTCCGAAGTAGCGATGAAGAGGGGATTTTCCTGTTCGACCATTTCACGAGTGTACCGTGAATGTCACGAATCCGGTAAAACAACAAATCTCCGACATCGCTGCTGCCTGAAAAAGATCGTACAAGAATGGGACCAATCGTTCAGTGTGACAGAAATGCAACCTTTCCGCAAATTTTCTCTGCCCGGGGACTGGGTGTTTCTGATGCCCTCATCATTCTATCGTCATCATCATTTGTGACAGTGGCTAGATTGTATTGGGTAAAAACAATTGGACTGTGTAAAAATTGGACTTTGGAAAGGAAGCTGTCGACCGCGCAGCTGAGCGCTCCACAAACTAAACATCATCATATTCCTCCTTCCGCAAATTGCAGCATATTTCAATGCTGGGCCATCAACAAGTGTCAGCTGGTAACACCTATTTTTGACCTATTTTGTATCTGTATCGACATTTCTGTGTCAGTTTGTAGTATTGCTTATGTATGATGTTGTATCTGTCATGGAAATTCTTTGACTCTGTATACTTGTTTCAGTTATGGGATTTTTTGAACAATGTTGTTTAAATTGGGCTACTGAATTTAAATAACTACTGAAATGATTGTTGTGTAATGTACTATAAATGACTTGGTCCATAACTAGGTAACGTAGGGTTATATGTAAAAGATGTGGGGAAGCCCCGCAGCTACGGAAGTAGCCTGGCAAAGTGAAAAAGATGTAGTTGCCGCTCAAGTCGCAACTTGTCCTTTGTGATGGTCAGAAGTCTGGGCTGAGCAGGGCTGTCGTTAACACCTCGCTAGCAGTAACGGATCATCGTGGCTCATATTTCTGGAGTTTTGAGGCCAGAAGAGCTTAAGGGCAGTATTTATGGCCTCAGATTATTATTATACCATTATCGTGGCATGGTATTCGGGACTATAAATATAACTCCGACGCCAGGAAGATATGTAACAGGGCGAAGTCAACAGTATTGCCATGACTGCATCTATCTGATAATTAATGATAAGAATACTTACCATTTCTCATACATGTTGGTGTAGGTTTGTTAATGAGCATGTTTCTTCAAACCATGAAAGTTTAAGCGTCCTCAAGTACTAGGCTAGTTTTTTAATGGAGCAATACCACGGCTCCTTCAGAGCCAATGTAGTTAGATGAGCTTTCTGGTTAGTTGCTTCAATCCGAATTTAAGAAAGAACTATTTACTGTGTTAGCAATTCTAAAGCTAGCTGGTTAATGTACATGCATGGAGACCCTGTAGTGAGCAATGAAATAACAAAGTATGATCATTAGCAGACCCTCTGATTTAAATTCGGAATCAATTCAAGCTTTTCCCTGGTCAGTATTGCTACTAGTTTCATGTGTGCTGGTAATTGGTTTTATAAACTGTTGCACGTAGTTCATTTATGGTACGTGTTGTCGAGAGGCATATGCTGCTGTTTTCTATCTCATTGGCCATTTGTTTTTACTACCACATTTATCTGCAAGGTTAAGTACTGTGTTGTAGTAGGAGCAGATGTAAGAAAAGAGTTTAATGTGTGTGTGTGTCAAAGTAAGTTAGGTTAGCCTTAGCATTGCCTTCTGCTTTATTATTTAACTAGACAAAAGAATGCCTAATTAGGCTGGCGTCCAATTAATAACATGTAATGTTACAACTTGCTTTTGTGCTGGAAGAACGTCTGTTCCTGAACCACCTGTTTACTCTGCTGGAGTGTTTCCGTAACGAATCCCAGTTTGACTGTTCTGTTTCCATTAGGTTATCTCACGGTTAACTGTTCAAAAATTCCTCGCAGACGTATAACGTTAGCGTCGATTGCCGTTTAAGGTCGTCGATGGTAGCGTTACAAGCGTGCGGACCATTCAACGAAACATAATCGACATGGTCTTTCGAAGTCGAAGGCCCACTCGTGTTCCCTTGATGACTGACCACACAAAGCTTCACGCGTCGCCTGGGCCTGTCAACACCGACATTGGACTTGTTGATGACTGGAAACATGTTACCTAGTTGGACGAGTCTCGTTTCAAATTCTATCGAGCTGATGGTCGTGTACTGGTATAGAGACAACTTCATGAATCCATGGACCCTGCATGTCAGCAGGGAACTGGAGTGTTCAAGCTGGTGGAAGCTCTGTAATGGAGTAGGGCGTCTGCAGTTGCAGTGATGTCAGACCTCTCATACGTCTAAATACGACTCTGACAGATGACACGTACGTAAGCGTCCTGTCTGATCACCTGCATCATTCATGCCCATTATGCATTACGACAGCCTTGAGCAAATCCAGCAGGCCAATGCGTAACCCCCTACGTCCAGAACTGCTACAGAGTGGCTCCAGGAACACTCTTTTGAGTTTATACACTTCCGCTGGCCACCAAACTCCCCAGATATGAAGGTTTTGAGTATATCTGGGATACCTTGCAACGTACTGTTCAGAAGAGATCTCCATCCCCTCGTACTCTTACGGATTTATGGACAGCCTTCTTCAGACTTCTTCGGACATTAGTCGAGTCCATGCCACGTCATGTTGCGGCATTTATGCGTACTCGTGGGGGCCCTGTAGGATATTATGTAGGTGTATCAGTTTCTTTTGCTCCTGAGTGTAGGTGGCGTGTGTAAGTAGGCAAAACCCGAAACTAATCAGCGAGTAAATAAATAGTAATTTTGATGTTAAACATTAGTAACGTCATTTCTCCAGTATTTGTACTTGTCAGGCTATGCCAATGACGTTATCCTTCATCAGGTATGACCCAGTGTACCTTAATATTCTGAGTTCGTCAGCGCCTTGGACCGCACTGCTGTGTAGTAATTCTTCTTTTCAGTATGGTATTGCAATGCCGGTGTTGTTAAGAAGAATGATACATGTTCCTTCGGACGTGCTTGCATGTCTGAAGGAACAGACACTGCGACGACTACAGCCGTTATGTAAAGCATGAAATGTTTCCGTGGTTGCGAATATGGACAATCATCAGCATTATAATGGAATGACGACAGTGAAAAACTGTACCTGACAGAGATTCGAACACTGATTTCCCCCTTATCGGGTTATCGGGAGCGGTCGCCTTACTATTATGCTATCCGTGGACGCTTCACTACCAGACCCAAACTTTGATACTTGTATGTCTTCAGTCATGTGTCTACAACCTGCACTCGTACATCCATCATGTATATTGCCGTACAGTGGAGACATTTTAACCACAAGTCGCTTGTCCGGTGTCGATGGATAAATACGCTTTTGAAATGCTTGTGTTGTTCAGAAGAACTATGCAATATTCCTTCGGACATACACGCACTTCCAAAAGAACAGGCACTGTTGTGGCTACAACCGTTGTGAAATACATGAAACGCATTAGCATTTGCGAAAACCCGCAACCATCAGCTGTGTAAAGGAATGACGAGAATGGAAGTTTGTGACTGACCGGGACTCGAAACCGGATGTCCCGCTTTACGCTAGCGGTGGCGCTAGATGTTTTACATATTACTAATAAGAGTAGATCGATGTATATCCATGAAGACATGGAAATTTATGCCAATTTTAACAAACATCCGAAGTTTGTTCTAAATGCACAAACGGATTTGCAAAGCAGGAATTTTCTTGCAGAATTTAAAAAAAAGTATTATGTTAGTCTTCGTATATTGTATTTCGATGCATGTGGCACTACAGTCTTTGTTCGTTTTAATTTTTCAGTGTCACCCGTCTTTGACAATTTGGACTTATATTGAACTGTCCCCAAAAGTTTTTATAGTTATTTCATACTTCTATAAAATATTTCATCATGACAACAGAATACCTTGTATGTCGTCACTAAATGGTGTACCCAGTAGTGGTTCCTACACATTTTATTGCAAGTGATGTTTGTTTGCTGCCCCTCCCTGCATTTTATATCTGTTGACCCCTTGTTTCCTATTAATAAGTAGTTTATACTAGCTTATACCTTTACTCGACGTACTTTGTGCAATAACTTTTACCTGTACGAAACTTCCTGGCAGATTAAAACTGTGTGCCCGACCGAGACTCGAACTCGGGACCTTTGCCTTTGGCGGGCAAGTGCTCTACCATCTGAGCTACCGAAGCACGACTCACGCCCGGTACTCACAGCTTTACTTCTGCCAGTACCTCGTCTCCTACCTTCCAAACTTTACAGAGCTTCTGTAGTTTGGAAGGTAGGAGACGAGGTACTGGCAGAAGTAAAGCTGTGAGTACCGGGCGTGAGTCGTGCTTCGGTAGCTCAGATGGTAGAGCACTTGCCCGCCAAAGGCAAAGGTCCCGAGTTCGAGTCTCGGTCGGGCACACAGTTTTAATCTGCCAGGAAGTTTCATATCAGCGCACACTCCGCTACAGAGTGAAAATCTCATTCTGGTTTTAACTGTACCTTTCTTAAATTTGCTGTTTGATTACAGTATAACTTTCCTCAAACAAAGTCATACCATGTATTTTGCTCAACATTAGATGCGTATACATGAATGTGAGAACAAAGTTTTCGCATCCTTATTGAACCGTGGATTTACTTTCAAAATCTTTTCTTAAAGAATTTACTTTATTTACTAGCGATTCATCAAGAACATTAACACATTTAATCACAGTATGTGAGCGTGGAAGTGGCTGCCAGTGGGGAACTGATGGAAACCAATTTCTTTCAACAAATGGAAATTTTATTCCTAAAAACCTAAGAACCTTGCCGCTCCCTTTTAACACGGCCGTAGTCACAACCGCTTACAACAACCGCTGAAAGACTACACTGGTGCAAATCTGCAACACACCAGATTACTTTAAATTAAAAATTTTAAAAACTCACACAACACACAAACTATACACCCCGTAGGAGGGATGGAAATAGTACAAAACACTCACATTAAAAAAAAATTACTTGTCACCGAAAGTGTAACTTGCTTTTAAAAGAAAACTCTTACGGTGGAAGGGTGGCAACTTTATGTACTAAAATGACCATTTGAATAAAAACCCATGAAATGCAGTCTTACATAAAATGTACAAACCTGCTCTACTTTACACATATACCGCTTCTCAAGATGATAGGCAAGATAAAAACATATTTCAGGAATTCGGCCTTTACACCTTAAGCAATAAATTGTTAACGCCGAATCCGACAAACATGACAGAGGCAGCTACTAACGTGCGGCAGGTTGCTCTAACCCACCCCTACTCCACAAGAGAAAAACGGACCACCCAATTCATAAATAACCACCTTCCCGCGGGTAGGCAAACGGAGAAGAATGGTGGGAGGACCCCAAAACAAACGGCTGGTGACCTCACCAAGAAAACAAGTAGAATTTAACAAGTAAATGAAACAACATATCTCCAATTGCTTAACTTCTAATAAACTGCGATCTCTGGCGAAGACCTGGCGCAGCACCCCCAACGCTCTCCCGAACCATCCGCTGCCAGCCGCTTCAACGGACGCAGGAAGGCGCGCCGATCTCCCGTCTCATGGCGTCGCGGCTCGCACCGGCCGGCCCGATGTCGTGGTCTCACTCCTGTTGCTCTCGTGTCGACCGCAAAGCCACTACCCCTTTCTATACTGCGCGGCAACCTTTCCCCTTTTCCACCAGAGGGAGACACCAAAGCTGCGATTGCCACAGCGGCGCCACCGCCAGAAACGGAGGGCGACTGCTTCACACTACGCGCTGCGGCGCGCCTTTCAAAACAGCAAATTTTACCACTGCTCACTTATGTATCCAATAATGTACGCTGTAGTGAATGATGAGTACACATCAACGCAAGCATTTCTATTTTAGGAGTATAGTGTTAATTTTTGTACGGTTTGATGTCGATGCTATTCTCACTTTAATGTGGCCTCGTACTGTTTGTGTAAACCCTTCTGGTTCAGAGACATTCATTAACATTTTTCACCGCTATCGTCCCACGTTATTTTGCATTTACATTTTATTTTTTTTGATATTATGACAGTATCGCATCCCGTAAGCCATAAATTAAATGGTGTACCAGATATTGGTTCTTACACTTTTATCACAGGTGCCATTTGGTTGCCGTCCTTCCTCGCATTGTATATTACTTGATAGATGTTAAAATGTTTTCTGTTCTTTTGATGCTCGTTATGTATTTTCCAAAAAATGTTAGTAAATGACACTTTAAGACGTAGTTTCTCTCATTAATGAATCCGTAACAGCTCATATTTTTTACTCGTTGTACATCATGGAATAATTTCTCCATAGGATTCCTCAATTACAATACTTGGTTCTGTACATTTCTCACAAATGATATGATGGGTCACTATGTATTTGCTTGTGATAAGGTGATATACATGTTTTTGAGAGTATCATTTTGGAATGTGCTCAATAAGGTGTAGCCAGAAATGAACGCCGTTTACACTCGCTATCTTTTGCGTTTTTGTTATTTACTACCACTATTCACCCATTTTAGAGAAATACAAAGCAAACATACAAACATACGTTGATGGATAGTAAATTGAGGATTCTGCTGGCTTATCAGTAATAATATATTTTAAAAAACATAAAATTTATTACTCCTCTGTAAGAAGTGTCAATAATTTGGTTTCTGTGTGTCTGCACATAGCATTTAGACACGGATGATCTTTGATATACGGCATTTCTTAAGTCTGACTCTGCAGCAATTACTGGATTGTACATTGTCAATATTTTGTGAAATCTGTAGTTATTCCGTGTGTTATCGTTAATGTACTGCATAAAGTATTTTGTTATGACTGCTTCTATGCCGTTGAGCTGTTTCTGTCGTTGATTGTGTGATGTACAACACATCAATTAAGTCTGGTATGGCAGCAATATATCTAATGTGCCTCTGACATTTGATATCGATAGTCTTACAATACTTAGATGCGTGTGTATTTTTGACAAAAAATATCAGTTGCTGCTGGTTTTCAAGCTGTAGTACGTAGACCAAAGTTCAAAATATGATGTTTAAAGTTGTCACGTTAATGTGGATCCATTCACAATGTAAGGATGGAATAAAACGCATATTTTTTTACAAATGATGAAAAATAATTTGACAATTACGACATATAATTCATAATATTACACATTAAGTAGGAAATTTTCACAGCAAAGTGGTAAGTTAATTTGAGGTGTGCAACGCCTTACTAATAAGTTGGTGATGTACGGAGATGTATGCAGACAATGTGATACTCTCCACGTTGGTTTTACAGGTGCCTGAAAATCGCTAGTCGCCGATATTAACTAATCACATAGTTTAAATAAAGACTGCCTAATTTACAACCTCCTGGGATCTGTTGTTTAAAATTTCTTCTTTTGGCGAACTTCAAAAAGAATATATTCTTGTGGATGAAGAATGGGGTAGGACATGATGGCTACTGGCTGTGTACAACGTCACTCCACGCTACAGGTGGAAATCGCAACACAGTATGGGCAGACGACGTGCACGTGCAGTTGATCGCCATATTTCGGACCTCGAAAAAGTTCGAATCTGTAGCATGAGGGACATGGGAGCACCATATCAGCAGATCATACAGGGAGTTGATTGTAGTGTAAAACTAGCAGAACTCTTAGCGACGATGTGAATACAGAGCAACAGCACTAAAAGGAGGAAGGACATCAGCACGAGATGATATTATAATTGCTCAGATCGCTCTGACGAATAGACGAATGACAACAGCTGAAATACGAGCAGAGGTTAGAGGAAAAGTGCCAGCACGAGCTATAGGTAACGAAGTACTGCGAACTGGACTGAGTTCTCGAGATGGCATTCATCGTGTATCTCTTTTGTCACAACACACAGACGTGACATACTTTGGTGATGCAGAGACAGTGATTGGTATGCTACGGTGTTCAGCGAGGTGCATCGGTTTCATTTGCGATGGTCAGGACAACGCAGAAGTGTCTGCCGACTGAAATATCAAGGGGTGCAGTGATTCTCGAGACAGATACCTCTCCAGCTCCTGGGATTTAACATGAAGAGTTATTGTATCGGACACTAGGTAAAGCTTTCATGGCCACGGCACTAACTAGCATATTGAAGCAAGATATTACGAGACCCTCAAACCACAGTCCACCCCACAAAAGCCTTGAGGAATTTACAGATCTTTGATTGGCCTGCCTGGTCCACGAAATAACGTAGCGTGTGTTTCAGCCATGACAAGAAATTCCACACAATGACATTCGGAGGAGCTCTAATTCTATGCCACAACGCATATTCGTATCTGTGGGGAAAATACACAGATGAGACGATACGTAACACTGACGTTGACAAAAGTCATGGCGATACGCACATATAAAGATGGCAGTAGTATCGAGTACACAAGGTATAACAGGGCAGTGCACTGGCGGATCTGTCATTTGTGATCACGTGATTAGGGCCGCACGACGGGAATCAACAGGCTTTGGAAGCGAACCAACAGTTGGAGTTTGATGCATACCACATTCCATTTGGGAAATCGTTAGGGAATTCAATATTCCAAGATACGCAGTGCCAAGAGTGAGGCGATAATATCAAATTACAGGAAGCATCTCTCACAACGGACAACGCAGTGGACGGTGGCCTTCACTTAATGACCGAGACCTGCGGCGTTTGCACAGAGTTGTCAGTGCTGAGAGACAAACAACACTGCATGAAATACAGGCAGAAATAAATGTGGGTTGTGCGACGAACGTATCCATTAGGCCAGTGTGGCGGAATTTGGCGTTAATGGCTATGGCGAGTGCCTTTGCCTGCCGCGCTTCTCCTGGTCTAGTAACCGTAACGGGTGGACCCTAGACCACTGACAAACACTAACCTAGTCAGATGAGTCCATATTTCAGTTGGTAAGAGCTGGTGGCAGGATTCGCCTATGGCGCAAACCCCTCGAAGCGGTGGACCCAAGTTGTCAACAGCACACGGTGCAAGATGGTGGTGGGTCCGTATTGGTGTGGGCTGTTGTTACATGGAATGGATTGGGTCCTCTGGTGCAACTGAACAGAGCGTTGACTGAAAAAGGATGTGTTCGGCTACTTGGAGACCATTTGCAGTTATAAGTGACCTTGATTTTCCTAAGAAACATGGAATTTTTTGGATGACAATAGGCCTTGTTACCGGGCCGGCGCGGCGGAATTTGGCATTAATGGGGTATTGTTGCAGACGGCAGATTATTTTGAAGAAGATTTTGCACAAGTCGAGCGAATTGTTTGAGCACCTAGATCTCCTGATATGAATGCCATCGAACATTTATGGACATATTCGAGAGGACAGTTCGTGGACAAGATTCTGCACCGACAACACTTTCGCAATTATGGACGTCTATAGAGGCAGTGTGGCTTAATATTTGTGCAGGGGACTTCCAAGGACATTTAGAGTGGATGCCAACTCGAGCTGCTGCACTACACAGGGCAAAAGGAGGCCCGACAGGATATTGGTAGGTATCCCTTGAATTTTGTCACCTCAGTGTAATTCAGTTAACAGAGTTAACCGCATATCATCGCTTCCAGTTTCAACAATGTAACTTTGTGCTACCTATATACTACACACCTATGATTATTTCAATTTTTATGAATAAATGGTGTAAATGAATATACAAAAGGTGAAAATTTCCAGTTTAGTGCTCACAAATTCAGTCTGAAAAGAGGTTGGCGTCGAAGTATAATGTATGAACACAAACTAGAAAGATGTAAGTAACTTGATGAATTAGTTTCGGATGGTAGTAAACTGTTTATCAAATAAGATTCAAAATCGGGTCAGAAGCTATGTGTGTGAGCGACGTGCGGAGAACGTCTGTGTGAACGATGTGTACAATAACTGCTGCTTCGATACAGCATCGCATCGCCTCCAGGTACAGTAAAATTTGTAAATATAAATGAATGGATCAGTATATGGTATTAAGGACTAATTACCTTACATGTGAAATTTCAGTTGCATGTATCCTCTTAATAGCGTGATTTCGAGTGTAATCGATTGTTGACTACATTTTATGCACAATATTTCGTGAAAACATTGTGCATAAAAGTAGAAAGAACAGCTAGGCTGTACACCCGAAAATACACCACTAATCAATCACGCCGACAAAACCTGATAGACCACATGTGTACCCTTCACTGACCATTTAACGTTCTGCGGTAGGTTCTTTTTCGTATCCTGTTCGTAAATCTTAGTGTCTTGTGAATGGAGAAACTGACTTTCAGAAATAAAAATATTTTTGGCTAAAATTTATGAAGCCCATCGAAGCAAGATTTCGGTAAAGTGTGGGATATTCATGAAATCGATCAGAGCAAGATTTCAGTAAAGAGTAGGTCTGTAATTAATTTTAAGCGTTCATACCTGTTAGTTAAGGCATTAAATTCAGTTTTATGTAGAATCTTAATTATTACTGAGTTTAAACAGCACAGATAGATCCTGGAACTGTATTAACATTAACAAACAACCTATTTCTGTTCGATGGTAATGTTTATGTGTTCCTCCGTTATGAGTGTGTGCCGCTGCAATTACATTGTTGAGAGTACTGATGGAATATGCATTACCAAGGAAATAATGTCCATAATGGGTATGCACGTCCATAGCTGGAGGGAGGGGGGGAGGGGAGAGGGAAGAGAGGACTCTACAAGAATAAAAGTTGATAAATTTAGATGCGTGTCATGACATAAAAAATAAAGTTTATAGTCGATGTAAAAAAAACTTATGTATTCCAGAGAAAGGAAGGTTATCCACTCTGAAATTTGGTTTCGTAGGACACAACGAATGAGGTTATGGTTAGCTGCACAAGACACAGAAACACTTACTTTCCTAAGAACCACTTAATTACACATTGCCTTAAAAGGATCAAATTAAAACAAGACAGCTGAAAGTCCAGTTTAGAAAACTTGTGATACCTCCTGGGCTGAAGGCCCAAAACCAGACCAAAAACAAGGACGGCTGTAGGCCTGAACACAAGTTATAAAAATTGCTTTAAAGAATACATGCGGCTGAAGGCCTCACTTCAAAAAAATGTTTCATGTAAATACTCGGCTGAAGGCCACACACAAGACTGAACAACTCAGAGCTTAGGGCCCGGATAACAAGAACTTCAGATAGAACAACTTCCAAACATTTAGTTATTAAACAAATCAATCTTCAAACTTTAATTTATGTCAGCTGAAGGCCTTATCTTAAAATTACAACAAACTAAATTAATAGACGGCTGAAGGCCTCACACAGTACATCAGTCTAAAATGAAAATCACAATCTAAAACCAACAGAACAGTGGTGCTCAGAAGTGTTCCAAGGGTCGGCCTGAGGAGGTAGCTCTAACGTAAGGTGAGGTGAGACAGGCAACCAAGAGTAAGGTTAAATAATCAGATTGCAACCCGACCCAGGGAGGGCTGAAGGACCAACCAACAACCTAATCAATTCCCTTCCGCCCGACCAACGGTACGACGACTGGAAATATCAGACAAAGAGGAAGATACCCGCCGCACTACGTCTTCAAAATTGGCGTCTAAAAACAGCCAAGGCACAATAACCACTCTTAAGAAGAAAATATGAACCAACAACTAAAATGCTGTTCAACAACACACTGTGCCTGACAGCATCAACACGGCGAGGAAAAACACACTGCCGAAAAACTACACTAACAAACAGGGCAGGTAACCGGGGCGTTAACAAAAATAAGGCAGAAATACCGCTGGTGCACTTCACTGATAAGTAACAACTAATTTAATAGTTACAGCCCACACAGGAAGACGGCTACAAAATTTCACCATCTCCAACACAACATACATTGCTGCTAGCTGGAATGGCCCAGGAAGCAACAACCGACAATGAACGAAGAGATGTGACAGCAGTTGAGTTTTCATAACAGGTTAACTGATCACTCAACTTCAGTGTCGAGGTTCGGTGGGCAACAAACTTTGTAGCTCTCGCAGATACCATCTCATAATCCGACCTCGCATGCATGCCACCAGCAGTCCCGGGTTGACCTCGCACCGTGGAGACTTCCTCGCTGCTCTGTCCCAACCGACCGACTGCCACACACACCACCACATGGAAATATAGCGGTCACACCAAAGATGGAGGAGGTAAGTCAGCAACTCGTTATGGTAGTAACTCAGGGAGAAAAAAGACAGCATTTGATTGCCACAAACTGCCAAAGAACAAACGGCATCAACGCGAGCCGGCCACAGCTCACACTCAATATGTGTTATGGTTAGATTCTGTTATGAATGAAAATGTACTCCAGATTTGGGGGGGGGGGGGGAGTTGAATGAGGGACAGCGTTGGGGTCAGTTATGATAGGGTGCACACCTTTAAATGTGTACCTGCCAGAAAAGAATCTCGAAAATTTCGTTTACAAACCTTTGAGTGAAGTAAACCTCTGATTAGTGAAATTCATAATAATACAAAAAATTCTTTAGATT
Organism: Schistocerca nitens; assembly: GCF_023898315.1. Classification (NCBI taxonomy): domain Eukaryota; kingdom Metazoa; phylum Arthropoda; class Insecta; order Orthoptera; family Acrididae; genus Schistocerca; species Schistocerca nitens. The sequence continues at coordinate 637,999,717 of NC_064615.1, read as the reverse complement.
TAAATTGGAAGTTTTTGATACCTAGGTATTGCTAAGTACCCATAAAACGATTCTGTTGTAACTATATTAGACTGCACATTTCACTCTTTTCACTTGGACATTTGAGAGCAATATATGATAAAACACTTTTTTCAAAGTTAGCGGAAACATTTGATGGCTTATCCAAAAAATTGTGTAACATTATTACGGTCAAATTCACGAAACTAGAATGAAATTGTAAAAATAATTACACAGCTTGTACGGAGCAAGGTAGTAAGTCAGTGCATTCGTATTCAGGACGATGAAGGTTCAGATTCCTGCCAGGTTGTCCTGGTTTATGATTTCCGGACTAAGCTTAAGGAAAATGCCAGGATGGTTCATTTAAAAAAGTGAGACCGATTTCATTCTTTATCCTAGCTCAATCCGAGACTGAGGTGTATTTCTGGTGACCAACAGAATGTTAAACGCTAATCAGTCTAGTAAAACACATGATGGTTTCGACAGGAAAATCTTTATAAATAATTATCACAGAAATTGTATAAGGATCGTCATCTAAGAGAAAATGTTGGCAGTATTGAAAATGGCTGGCCTAACTCACGGGCTCTAGGCACAGCTCTCCATATGCTGTAGGAGTTACAGAATGGGTAGAGCTCCCGTTATCTACAGCCCAGTAGAACAGATGGACCAAGGTCTGCGTCTCATCTCGAAGGACGTCATCTTCAAGTTTATCCAATTACATACGGATATAAAGACTTGTGGGGGTCCTACGTAGAGTGGAAAAGACTGCTTGACACATGCAAACGCACATTCGTAATTGAAAGGCAAGGGATGTTTGACATCCCTGAAACAGCTTGAGGTATGGCGCAAATGATCGGATAGCTGGTCTGGTAACATCGTGACATTGATGCATACACCAGGTGCGCCAGAAATCATTCATAATTTGTGATTCATGAATAATCCCATAGAGTATATGGTGTACCTCTGTTGATACTATACAGAACACCAGTATGAGATTTGATTCCCCGGCATATATTTTTTTTTTTTTTGAGTCATCAGTCTTCTGACTGGATACATGCGGCCCGCCACGAATTTCTCTCCTGCGTCAACCTCTTCATCTCAGAGTGGCACCTGCGACCTACGTCCTCAATTATTTGTTGGCTGTATTCCAATCTCTGACTTCCTTTACAGTTTTTACTCTCTACAGCTCCATCTAGTGCCATGGAAGTCATTCCCTGATGTCTTAAAAGATGTCCTATCATCGTGACCCTTCCTCTTGTGAGTGTTTTCCACATCACATATTCCTTCCCTCTGCGCAGATATATGTGTCATGGACAGAGAAAGCGCGGGGGTCAGACTTCAGCAGCCTGCACCCAACTGACAATATAAAGGAGGAGATGTAAACACTATCTAGTCATCTGGAAAAAAGGCTAGTGAAACGCGTAAACCCTGGACGATCGCCATGAACATGCTCCCAAGAATCCACTAGGCTGAGGTGCTGGGGAATTGTCGCTAGCGCCGCGCACGGAGAGTGACGTGGTAATTATCTTTAGGTGCCTGGGTGCAGCTGAAATTGTCTGCCGTGATCATTTCATCCTGCCGACCCAGGAAGAGAGGCGTTACTGTATTTGAGAAGAAGATGGAACGTTCACGGTGGCCACCAAAACCAGATGGCGCAAAGACATTGACGACCCTGACGCCACTAAACATAAGAGCCATACGTCTGGGATCAGGGAATAGGCAACTGCATCAGCGAGGATGCCGTCACGTAAGCGGATCGCCACCCCACTACCATTAGTGGATGCATGAGAGACATGTGCTGTAAGACCATGGGGAGCACAGAAAGTTGCAACATGCACCTCCTGAACGAGAGCAATGTCTACGTCTGCGGCACACAGCATGTCGTGGAGTAAAGCCAGTTTGTGGCGTACTCGAATGGTGTTGATATTGACCGTGGCTATGTGATGAAACTGGAAAGCTGCCATCGCCAGGAGGACAGGCGATTAAAACACGGGGGAAGCACAGGGAACTCCCGGTTAGACCCCCGTGGACGGGCACATCACTGTGACGGGGAGGGAGCCGACCCCACCAAGTGGGTCCATCACTCTGTACACCTGCAGACTGTCCATCCTCAGCATCGACGTCATCCGCCCAGAAGACAGACTTCTCACTGGGCCATTTCAGTGGAACGCTGCCAGCCGCGGTGGCCGAGCGTTTCTAGGTGCTTCAGTTCGGAACCGCGCAACTGCTACGGTCGCAGGTTCGAATCCTGCCTCAGGCATGAATGTGTGTCATGTCATTAGGTTAGTTAGGTTTAAGTAGTTCTAAGTTCTAGGGGACTGATGACCTCCGATGTTGAGTCCCATAGCGCTCAGAGCCATTTGAACCATTTGAACCAGTGGAACACTATTAGAGAAGCGCCCACAGGTAGCGTCAGACACAGAAAGAGACGCAACCGCATTAGACGCAGGTGAAAGCTGACTTGAGAAAGGAGGTGGGGGAGGACGTCGCGTCATCATGTGTAAGGGCGTCTGAGGACAGCACTCCAACAGTAAGAGGGTCGTTACTGTGTGCGGACATCTGATGGAGGCAGTGATCGGAAGGTGTACGGCTTTATCTCTTCCGTTTCCTCGGCGACCGTTGCTTCCCAACACGCCTTTCCGCGTCGGATGGCGGGCGACTATCGTCCGACATGTGGCCAAATGGCAGAAAAGGGAGGTGGATAATCGGTATCTGATCCAGTCTACGTCGGAGACATTCAGAACAGACAAGGCCGTCCCGACCACAACCGGAACAGGTACGCGGCTGGCCGTCGTACATGACGACTGCCCTGCAGCCGGTAACAAGCAGGAGCAAAGCAAGTGTTTCCATAGTTCAGTTTTTATCTGAGGACAGCTTTGAGGATACGTTAAGTTTCGAACGTTTTTTGCATTTCAGCCAGTGACTGACGACATTGTTGAAAGTTTAAAGGCGGCCACAACAGCCTCGAACGGTCCCCGACTTCAAACAGGAGTTCGAAAACAGGCAACGTGGGGAGGCCAAAACCAGCGTGATCAACCACGATAGTCCCTATTATGTTCGTCAGAGTATCGGAACTTGAGATCGTTAGCGTGACGCCGCACGATGCCAGAGCACAGCTCGTCAATCTCCAGCTTTGTGTATGTAGTAGTCCAGAGGACCGAAAAATGAATTCCGAATATATGTTGTGGCGGGAGAGGGATTTTATCCCGTATAAAACGTTCTACTTCAAACGCCTTCGGTCGTTTGTAATCTAAGGAAGAAGTTAATTTAGTTGCGGCTTGGCTATAAGAAAGGGCCATGATGGTCGATGAAGTCGGACTCTGAGACAAGCCGCTACGAGGAAGTAAACAAACGCGCGCTCGCTCGCAAGCAACACAACAGGCGAGACACAAACAAGGTGTGCGCGCCTCACCACTGCCAAAGGCCGTCTGCCCCTAGACTTCGGATGCATTTCTGTCACATCACACACAATGGCTGCCCGCACTGGACTTGCTGACAACTGCACTGAGGAGCAATGACTTGTGGCAATGCCTTCCATTTCTAGATACGTATTCTGTGGACGTCATAAATGGCCCCTGATAGACATGTGAGGACCGTAGTCTTTCGGCCTAGTGCATTCCAAGCGTATTCAGTCTGATTTATGTCGATGGAACTAGCTGGTGCTTGTAGATGTGTACTGGCGAGACACGTCAATCTAGAGACAGCCATAGCTCAATCCACATGGTCTCACCATGGACAATGTTTTTTGGTTGTCAGGATCTCCTTAACTGACGGATTTTAATCTATTATATGTACAGATTACATATACAATTGATTAGAAACCATTCTGAAGTCACCAAATGCGCTCTTCTCAGTCTATGCTCTTTCTTTTCTTGTAATTTACATTTTTAATGTCAGATTATGTATGTGGGAAACTATTGTTCCGAAATTCTCTGTGGCTATTCAATACCTTGCATGTTGAGTCAATCACATATGGACAGAACGCATGCCACATATTTCCCAAACTCCTTTCGAGCATGGATACTGTCTAACTTACAAACATTATTTTACCAAAATGAAGGACTTCTATAAAATACGGGGAACATCTACCTAATAAGGGGCAAGAACAGTCTGAGAGTTCTCTTGGCAGTAATATGAATCATGAATGTTAGTCAGTGAAGTTGCATGCTATATCTCGCGACGATTTTGTTCTGTTTTGGAAGGAAGTCAGACGAAGATTCAAAATAGTTGAAATGTCTCTGAGTACTATGGGACTCAACGTCTGAGGTCATTAGTCCCCTAGAACTCAGAACTAGTTGAACCTAACTAACCTAAGGACATCAAACACATCCATGCCCGAGGCAGGATTCGAACCTGCGACCGTAGTGGTCTCGCGGTTACAGACTGCAGCGCCTAGAACCGCGCGGCCACTTAGGCCGGCTCAGACGAAGTGATTAGATTTTGTCTCTTCAAATACAGACGAATAATCCACCAATTAAGGAAAGTATAACGCGCAGTCAAATGAAAACGAGACAGATGAAATAAAGTAAGTGAACTGTTTATTATTTCAAAGGTAATCGCCATAGATGTTAATACACTTGTCCCACTGTGAGACAAGGTGGTCAGTGCCTTCATGGAAAACTGTTTTCTGTTGCCTGCAGAACTCATGCGTGCATCTCCATGTCCAAAGAAAATCGACGACCACGAACGTTTTGCTTAATGGATTTAAAAACAAAAAATCACGTGAGGAGAGATCAACGCTGTATGGAGAATGTATAAGGTCTTCCGAGCGTAACTTCTGCACTGTAGTCGAAACAACCTTGTCAACACGTGGGCGGGGTTTTCTGCAACAGTATGATCCAATCCGTCAACATTCCTCGTTGTTTGGATCTGATGGTGTGCTTCAATTTTTGCAGAGTATCCACATACCGTTGTGCGTTAATTCTAGCTCTATTTTCCAGAAAGTCAATCAGCAGTGAATCCTTTCACTCTAAGAAAAATATCATCATGACTTTCCCGGAGCAGGCGTGCTTGTTTTTTCGAGTATGCTGAAGTAGTTTCGTTGGGAAGCCCTTAAACATCTGCCATACAGTCACAGTTTCTCGCTATACGATTTATATATTTTTGGAGACGTAAAGAAGAACATTCGATTTGCTTCAGACGAAGAGGTGCACACCTTGGTAGAGTCGTGATCCCGTATGCGGCCGAAAACGTATTTCCATGAAGGCACTGACCGTCTTGTCTCACAATGGCATAATTGTAATAAACTTTATGGAGATTACTTCTGAATTAAAAAGAGTTCACTTTTTTTCCTCTGTCTTCGTTTTCATTTTACTGCATTTTACTGTCGCTTAAAGGAAACCCGCTTGTTTCATTCATACGTCCGTCCATCAAATCAATCTTGGCATTACCAGCTCATTTGAGGTACTATTTTGTTGAAAAATTCATTACACATCTCCCCGAATGAATGTGATCATCTGAAATAGTTTCATGTGCCAGAAACATACAGTTTCCTTCACTATGATCATAAATCGTAGTAAAGACCATGATATGGCATCCCAAAAAGAGTATCACAGACATGATTATCACAGAACATCCATGATGTTTCACAGTTGGATAAAGGTATAAATTTCAGAGTTTCCGTGGTATTTTCCAGACATAGATAATATATTACTTGTTTTCGCCGACTGGTAATAGAACTCGCTTGACTGAAATCTCGAATTTATATTGACGCAGTTTTCAAACGGTTCGACAGTAACAGCTCTTGCCAATAGCGTTGTGTTTTACGCAATTCTCTTCGCACAGCATTTCTTGGCAATGTATTTACTGAAGTATTTTATTGCTTCCTTGGCAGTAGTCTTCTTATAATGTCCTTTTACTGCCAATAAAATTAGTTTCTCCTCCAAGAGCACGTTTAACGGGTAAAATTTCGCATGAACTCTGGATGCTGCCACCACACTTGATCAACTAGCTCGCTAATTCCAAAATGTTCAAATGTGTGTGAAATCTTATGGGACTTAACTGCTAAGGTCATCAGTCCCTAAGCTTACACACTACTTAACCTAAATTATCCTAAGGACAAACACACACACCCATGCCCGACGGAGGACTCGAACCTCCGCCGGGACCAGCCGCACAGTCCATGACTGCAGGGCCCAGACCGCTCGGCTAATCCCGCGCGGCCAGCTAATTCCTTTCATTATCTGCGTACAGATTTAATGAAGTTGTGACCTTATTGTTCCCTTACTTTCTCCGTTTCTCTCTCTGAGCTTCATTAAGGTACATCAGTATTGTCTGTGATTATGCTAAGATATTTGAGTGAATGGAATCTAATCTGCACAAAATGGTCAATGTTCATCTTTTTTTCTGGATCCAGTTGCATTTGGTAGCTAAATAATTTTTTAAGTCTTCGATCATAAGTCAGTTTAATTGTTTCTTATTGTAATTTTATTCAAATTCTTGATCTCATGTTAATATCCATCTACTAGTAAGCGTTTGTTCGTGTATCAATGCGGAAATCACACACAATGTGCTTGAGGATTTGCTATGCCATAAACCACTTGCTTTTCACGGAGAAATAATGATGATGATGATGTTTGGTTTGTGGGGTGCTCAACTGCGCGGTTATCAGCGCCCGTACAAATTTCCAACCTTTTCTCAGCCCCATCTCGCCTCTTTCATGAATGATGGGAACAACACGCAGAAATAGTCATGTGGTTTATGTATTACATTTCTTTTGCAAAACGAGATTACTTCTGCTTTTAATTTCTGGTACATGCATTTGCTAGCAGTAATTGGTTCAACACTTTCTTCAGTACTTGCCTGGGACAGAATATGTATATTATCCTTTCCATGCCAGATGCTGTAGTCTCTTGTGCTTATCTATGCTGCGACTGCAAGGCTCCATTGCGCCTTGTATGCCTAAGCAAACTTTAATAGATCATCAAAATGCAGTGTGCCTTTTACGGCACTCTTCTCTCATCTCATTTTCATGATATTCCAGGTAAGTCAAGGAGGCAGCATGTACGAGGTGTTGAACAGAAAATAAGTAAAGTAAGTCATTTTGTGTTTCATTATAAAAAAAGGTCAAGCTTGTATTAGATCTTAAATGTTTCTTTACTATCCTAAATTACGTAAAGCAGTAAGTAAATGTGAACAACAGTATTTCACGTGGGAATCCCTATGATAATGTTTGATAAGTCCTTTGATTAATTTTGGCACTCGTCTGCTGCCATCCTCTGTCATGGAAGGATAATGTATTGCCCTATACTACGCAGGCATAATTACTAGGTGCTATGAAATTTAGTCAGTAAACAGATCCAAAAAGATTTCGGTTTGCAGTAGTTATTTGGAGATGAAGAGGCTCATACAGGATAGAGTAGTATAGAGAGCTGCATCAGACCAGTCTTTGGGCTGAAAACCACAACAACAATGTACTACCCAGGCATAATTACTAAGTAGTATGAAGTTTAGTGCCAATTGATTACATTGATATTGAAATTCGTAACAATTTTTTGCACTTTGTTTTCTTGTTTTGTTTGAGATGTGTATTTGTTATCTATCTGATGTTGCGGGGGTCCTGCTTTTTTGCATGTCTCTCCTTTGGTGCTGAAATAATACAGTAGATCTTGAGGATGCTCTACCTTCATTATAATTTTACCACCAGCGTGAACCATTTCAATTAAAGTCAAATTTCTTTGTTCATGTTTGTACCTTCTGGTAAAATTTGATTGCGTACAATCATGTCTCAGATGTATGAATTTTGACCTGGATTTTCAGTGCAAGTCTTTATTGTTTCTGTTGAAAACCAATTAACTTATGCATAATGACCAAGTTACTTCTATTTGTTTTCTGTTCTTCATTTGCATAGAGCTGAGAGAGTGATCTCATATGGTGTTGGTTATGGCGCCTTATGCAACATACGGTTTGTAATCAAGCGTTACTTGTCTGTGTCATTTTGCTGGAACATCAATAGTTAGTGATACAGGTTTCAGTGATATCCGAGAAGATACGGGTTTGATTTACTAAAACTTCGTAGCCAGCTGTCCTTTGTAATGAGGTGATATACAGTGAGGACATCCACAACTGAAGTGGATCTACTTGCTTCTTCAAGGTCAGTAGCTGATTTACTCATTAATATTTAAGTGCTGCACTTGTACTGCCTTCAGATGATACCTTTATTTCACCATAATGAAATGCCACTGTATTAAATTTCAGGTTGAGGCTGTGACCATATCTTTTTTATTGTGTACTTTTTAGTGTATCTTTAATCAGATGCATAATACCGTACATTGGAGACATTGATTTGCATTGTGTGTGTCTGACACTTGAAGAATCAGTACACTACTCCATATAAATACTATTTCTTGTTCCCTGTGAATAGCTTTGTCCTTTTCTTCTCTTCTACACTCACTGTTTTAGCCATATATTAAATAGGTGAATAGTTCTTTCAATGATCAAAATTGGTTCATCTTGGTTTAAAGCCACACCACTGTGTAGGGATAAGTAAGAAGCAGGTGAAGCCTACCCCTGACACTTTTCTGCTTTATTTCCTGAACAGCAACACCTTATCTGCTTTATTTCTTGATCAGCTACTGTGTGTGATTTCTGTGTGCTGTAAACTAATTGGTTGTGCTGAAATATTTGGTGTGTAAGCGGATGTGGACACAGTGGTATGGACTTATGCAGGCTATGAAAATGATTTCAGCCGTTACCATCCATTTGCTTGTTGGAACTGGTAAACTTGACCAAATAATACTTATGAAGTGGATATTCTTGCTCTTATTGGAGCTTAAGTCTGTGCATTATGGCAAACGACATACTAAATAACGTAAAATCTGTATCATTGATGTCATATTACTAGAGAACTATGATTATTTAAATTTTCTGCATTTTCAGATTATTGAAAAAGTGTTATTGGTGTTGTGAATGTTGGTGAACACGCCGATCCTCATTACAATCGTAAGTGATGGATTTCTTTTTTTTTTATGTTGCTCTCATATCAACGCTCTCTATGAGGCCTTTTTCGATTTTTTCATGTTTCCTCAATTTAATATACAGCATCAAGACTATGCCTACCTCCTCCTACCAAGTGCCGGCCGCGGTGGTCTCGCGGTTCTAGGCGCGCAGTCCGGAACCGTGCGACTGCTACGGTCGCAGGTTCGAATCCTGCCCCGGGCATGGATGTGTGTGATGTCCTTAGGTTAGTTAGGTTTAAGTAGTTCTAAGTTCTAGGGGACTGATGACCTCAGCAGTTGAGTCCCATAGTGCTCAGAGCCATTTGAACCATTTGAACCTCCTACCAAGTAAAGAGCACTTGGACCAATGTACAGGGAAAAGATTCTTGGTCCTAAGGAAACTGAAAGAAAAATGGAAGGCTAAGACGCATACAAAACTTGGCCAATATTACACGTTGGAAAATAGTATGCTGCACAACCACCGCAATTCTAGTGATTCCAGGTGTTCGGTGTGTATTCTCAGACAAATGGTAAAAAACTAATATGTTTGCTCACATATGTTATTCCTATTTTGGGCCAAAGAAATGATTTAACAAGTTGCATACATCACGTCTCGTCCCCCCTTCCCCCCCCCCCCCCCCCCAACAGTATGGGGAAGAGAATACGGAAGAGTTTCGTGAAGGCATGTCACAATGTCAGACCAATCTTGTAAAATGGGGCTCTGTTTTCGATAATTCCTGTAAAACTGCATGAATCAGCTGTTGATGATTTTTGTGAACGTCTGACACAGACCGTGTGTTGGTGGTGATTTGCACTGGTCGCTGTAGAATTATCTCCTGAGTATGTTACACTGACTGCGTTCTGGAGAGTAATGACCAAATGTGTTTCTTGAAAGATGTATGTCTGTGGACACAGTTAACTGCGACAATGGACGACAATTTAAGTGCTTGGTTAGAAAGATGTCAGAAAATTAGAATGTAAATTAGTAAACAGGTGAATTTAGAGTTAAGAGTATATTCACATCTACAACTACATCTACGTAATTACTCTGCTATTCACAATAAAGTGTCTGGCAGAGGGTTCAATAAACCACCTTCAAGTTGTCTCTGTATCGTTCCACTCTCTAACGGCGCGCGGGAAAACGAGCACTTAAATTTTTCTGTGCGTGCCGTGATTTCTCTTATTTTATCGTCATGATCATTTCTCCCGTGTAGGTGGGTGCCAACAGAATATTATTACAATCGGAGGAGAGAACTGGTGATTGAAATTCCATGAGAAGACCCCGTCGTAACGATAAACGCCTTTGTTTTAATGATTGCCACTCCAATTCACGTATCATGTCTGTAGCACTATCTCCCCTACTTCGCGATAAATCAAAACGAGCCGCCCTTCTTTGTACTTTTTCTATGTCATCCGTCAGTCCCATCTGATGCGGATCCCACACCACACAGCAATACTCCAGAATAGGGATGACAAGCATGGTGTAAGCAGTCTCTTTAGTAGATCTGTTGCACTTTCTAAGTGTTCTGCCAGTGAATCGCAGTCTTTGGTTAGTTCTACCTACAACATTATCTATGTGATCGTTCCAATTTAGGATTTTTGTAACTGTAATCCCTAAGTATTTAGTTGAGTTTACAGCCTTCAGATTTGTGTGACTTATCGAGTAATCGAAATTTAGCGGATTTCTTTATTCAGAGTCAATTGCCACTTTTCGCACCACACAGACATCTGATCTAAATCAGTTTGCAATTCGTTTTGGTCACCTGATGATTTTACAAGACGGTAAATGACAGAATCATCTGCAAACAATCAAAGACGGCTCCTCAGATTGTCTCCTATGTCGTTAATAAAAATCAGGAACAATAGAGGGCCTATAACACTTCCTTGAGGAAGGAACGCCGGATATTATTTGTGTTTTACTCGATGACTTCCCGTCTATTATTACGAACTGTGACCTTTCGGACCGCAAACCACGAATCCAGTCGCACAACTGAGGCGATATTCCATAGGCACGCAGTTTGGTTAGAAGACGCTTGTGAGGAACGGTGCCGAAAGCCTATTTGAAATCTAAAAATATGGAATCAAATTGACATCCCCTGTCGATAGCTCTCATTACTTCATGCGTATAAAACGGTGGTTGTGTTTCGTAAGAACGGCCGGCCGAAGTGGCCGTGCGGTTAAAGGCGCTGCAGTCTGGAACCGCAAGACCGCTACGGTCGCAGGTTCGAATCCTGTCTCGGGCATGGATATTTGTGATGTCCTTAGGTTAGTTAGGTTTAACTAGTTCTAAGTTCTAGGGGACTAATGACCTCAGCAGTTGAGTCCCATGGTGCTCAGAGCCATTTGAACCATTTTTTCGTAAGAACGATATTTTGTGAATCCGTCTTGACAACGTGTCAATAGATCGTTTTCTTCGAGGTACTTCATAATGTTCGAATACAGTATATGTTCCAAGACCCTACTGGAAATCGACGTTAGTGATATAGGTCTGTAATACAGCGGATTACTCCTACTTCCCTTTTTGGATAATGGTGTGACTTGAGCAATTTTCCAATCTTTAGATGCGGATCTTCCTGTGAGCTAGCGGTTGTATCTAACTGCTAAATATGGAACTACTGAATCACCATACTCTGAGAGGAACCTGACTGGTATACAGTCTGGACCGGAGGCCTTGCCTTTATTAAGTGATTTAAGCTGCTTTGCGATACCGAGGATATCTCTTTCTATGTTTCTCATCTTGGCAGTTGTCCTTGATTGGAATTTAGGAATATTTACTTTGTCTTCTTTGGTGAAGGAGTTTCGGAAAACCGTGTTTAATAACTCTGCTTCAGTGGCACTGTCATCAGTGACTTCACCGTTGTTATGGCGCAGTGAAGGTATTGATTGCGTCTTGCACTGGTGTGCTTTATGTATGACCAGAATCTCTTTGGGTTTCTGCCAGATTTCGAGACAGAGTTTCGTTGTGGAAATTATTGAAAGTATCTCGCATTGAAGTACGCACTATATTTCGAACTTCAGCAAAACTTTGCCAGTCTTGGGGATTTTGCGTTCTTTTAAATTTGGCATGCTTTTTTCATTGCTTCTGCAACACCGATCCGATCAGTTTTTTGTACCATGCGGGGCAGTACCATCACTTGCTAATTTATCTGGTATACATCTCTCAATTGCTGTCTATACCATCTTGATGAAATCATTCCACAACTTTTCTACGCTTAAATGATCCGATTGGAAGGAGTGCAAACTGTCTCTTAAATAGGCGTTAAGAGCATTTATAACAGCTTTTTTAAATATGTATCCTTTGCGTTTCTTTTTATGTTTGTAGGTGTTACGGTATTCAGCCTAGCTGTTACTGCCTTGTCGTCGCTAATCCCTGTATTCGTCACGATACTCACTGTTTGTCCAGGATTATTTGTTGCTAAGAGGTCAAGTATGCCTTCGCAACCATTTACGCTTCGAGTGGGCTCTTGAACTAATTGTTCAAAATAATTTTCTGAGAAAGCGTTCAGCACAATTTCGGATGACGTTTCATGCCTGCCGCCGGCTTTAAATGCATAATTTTTCCACCATATCGAGGGTAAATTGAAGGCACCACCGACTATAATTGTATGAGTGGGGAACCTGTTTGAAATGAGACTCAAGTTTTCTTTGAACTGTTCAGCAAATATATATTCTGAGTCGGGGTGATCGGTAAAACGACCCAATTAATAGTTTAGCCCGATTGTCAAGTATAACCTCTTGCCATACTATTTCGCAGGAACTATCTACTTCAATTTCACTACAAGGCAAACTACTTCCGACAGCAATAGATACCCCACCACTAATTGTATTTAATCTATCCTGTCTGAACACTGTTAGATCGTTAGAAAGAATTTCTGCTGAGCTTATTTCCGGCTTTAGCCAGCTTTCTGTACCTATAACTATTTGAGATTCAGTGCTTTCTATTAGGGCTTGGAGCTCTGGTTCTTTCCCAACACAGCTACGACAATTTACAACTACAATACCGATCGTTTCTACAACTAACTGTGTTTTACCTAATACCTTTTAGACGGACGCCCATTCTGTGGTTCCCTGAAGCCCTCTAACCTAAAAAATCGCCGAGTCCCTTTCTACACAGCATCCGCTTCTCGTGTAGCCCTTTCCTGTGTGAGTTGGACTCCTGACCTATTAAGCAGAACCCGGAAACCATCATCCGATGGCGCAAGTCAAGGAATCTGCAGCCTACACGGTCACAGAACCGCCAGAGACTCTGATTCAGACCCTCCATTCGGCTCTGCACCAAAGGACCACAGTCGGTTCTATCGACGATGCTGCAGATGGTGAGCTCCACCTTAATCTCGCAAGCAAGACTGGCAGTCTTTACCATTTCCGCTAGCCGCCCAAAACCAAAGAGAATCTCCTCCAAACCAAAGCGACATACGTCATTGGTACCGGCATGAGCCACCACCTGCAGTTGGCTGCACCCTGTATTCTTCATGGCATCCGGAAGCAGACTTTCCATATACTGAATGACTCCCCCCAGGTATGCACACGGAGTGCACATGGCTTCCCTTCTTCTCCTTGGCAGCCATGTTCCTAAGGGGCCCCATTACGCGCCTAACGTTGGAGCTCCCAACTACCAGCAAATCCACCCTCTCTGGGCCGAAAAGCTTCCTCTGGAACAGGGTGGACTACTGAAGCTGGTTCAGAGACATCGTCAGCCACAGATGACACCCGCAACCTGTTCGTCAAACGAGCCGGAGAGGCCATAAATTATGGCACGCCGACTTCCCTCCCAGCATGATGAGTGTGTTTTAGCATTTGCTTGTTGCAGGGCCGTGGTGTGCTCACGTGACGTGTGGCAGTCTGCCGAGAATGCCATTCCCCTTGAAATGCATGCCACCTCAGCAGGAACATACATTCAGTCACTGAGGAACCAATGAAGAAGGAAGCAAGCAGGCAAAAATAGGGTTACAACCACTGCATAGCTGCAAGCGTTGACCAGCAGTGGGGCAGCCTGGTGTGGACACCAGACGTCGGCTACACACTTGAGGCATAAATTAATAAGTTTAGGAAAGCGACTCTTCTGAAATGGAACATGGTGTTTAAAGCTCGCCGCAGAGAACGAAATTAGGGATCAGAGTTTACTATGTCAACTTGAATTTAAGTTTTATATGTTTACATTTGAAAGACTCGCACATCTAGTAATAAATATTTAGTAAGTAAGAAATTCCTTAAATTCAAGTGGGACTGTAGTGAATAGGAAAAATCTTTTATCGTTAGGTATTTTGTTTGATGGCGTAAGTTTAAATGAATAAGTTCACGACTTTCAGAGATTTAAGTTATTTGTCCAGCCAAGTCGTAAAGGCCCAACATACAGACCAAATCCCCTAAGGTATCACTGAACGTGGATATGGTATGGAGGGAATGACTGGTCAGCACACCGCTCTCCTCGCCGTTGCAGCTCATGAGACTAGACAGCCAGTCAAATAGCTTCTCAATAGGCCTCGCAAGGCCTGAGCGAAGCCCAGCGACCAACACCAGCAGGCAGAACTGGATGGTGACCCATTCAAGTGCTAGCATAGCTTCGCAGCGCGTAACTTCAGTGATATGATGGGAACTGAGGTTACCACTGCGTCAAAGCGGTTGTCCAGAGACTTATTTGAGGGGGAGGCAAAAATCAGTGGCAGAATATTACATAGGAATGACAAAGTAATGTTGGAAAACAAAGTATTTGCACATGCTTTCCCGCATCAAATTACTCACCTTCATAACCCAGGTTGGTAACGCATGCATGTGTAGTGGCGCGTAACTCTGAGGCAGCCAGCTCCAATCCTGATGATGGAAGAAATTTGGATGGCCAGTACTTGGTGGGCAGAGGGAGAAGAGTTGGTGGTGTAAAGTTCTGGATCACTGATCGGTGGGCTAGGTTAAATTCCAAGCACCTCTGGAGTGATTCATGGAGTGAGGGTTGTTCATCCATCGTCCGACGGCCACTTTGGTACTAATCGAGAGGCGTAGTCTATGTGTGGTACTGGGCATCTCACCGCGTCATCCTCTCATCTTGATATCTCACAAACATGAGAGTAGGTTAGAAGCATAACTCACATGCTCCAAAAACATAAATTTTCACAAATGGCTAAAAACGTGTTTTATATGCGTCGTGCGCATGCCCCATATATTCACATCAGTATGTGCAAGAACAATGGCTATAAATCATTATGTATATTTCAGATTATGTTTTCTTATTGAGAAATTACAATTATTTAAGGTTATATTATGGATCATGTGAGTTTTGTTAATGAGATGTGGAACATGTAAGTTTTGACAATCCCCATTTTGGATTTTGTGAGTTTTGGTACCGAGCTGTTGGTTTCGCGGGAACTATCGTGTTGCGACTGGATATGCAGATCATGAAAGTTTTTAATATCGTTCACAGAAACTGAACAGCAATTAAATGGTCCTCCACGGTGTTGACATGTCGGATACTGGGGCAGCACTGAAGGTTTGTACCTATAATGATAGAACAAACTACACTGTGAGGTTCTGTTTATTTTTCAGAAATGGACTTAAAATATTGAATTTGCGATTCATCACTGTTAAGTTCCAAAGAAAGAGTCAAATACATTTTTACATGGAGGAACAAATCAAGCCAATAACAAGAATCAGTTTAATTTGAAAACAATGAAGAAAACAGGATATTCTAACCCCATTCGTTTGGCTTCCACATTTCTGGATGCTGTGAACGTTTCCTTGGCCTTCCTCTTTCTCCAACGGGTGAAACGTTTTCTTCCATGACTTGTGTCTCAAATCAGTTTTATTCCCACCACTATATTGAAATATATTCCCCAAAATAACTGAACAGAAGAGAAAAGACACTCCACTGGCATCAATATTTACTACTACACAAGAAAATGGCGCCGAGTGAGCTAATCGCTGATTGGTCAAGATGAGGTACGGGAGAAAACTCACAAGATGCCACGGATCATGAGACTTTTGAAACTAACCATGAAGTTTAACACCGGTTTTCTCAAGGACGTTGTGCCAAATGTGAATAATTGTTTCGTGAATTATGTTCTTTGTATAAAGCTATATGAGAATACGTCGGCATCTCAATTTTCATTATTTTGGAGCATGTGAGTTACGACTCTAACCTATTGAGACATCACAATAGATCTGTCACAGTCATCTACAGACAACAGATGCACTTAGCACTCAACTCTGACACGCCAAGAGGAAGGAGGCCACTGATCGTGGAGGAAGCTAGCTATACATGACGGCTCTTCCTTTCTTTTGAATTATTTCATATCTTGACCTATAACTTACACACTCTAAAATTATTTTACTAGGACCAGCCTATCCATGAGAGCTACATTTTCATTTCTTGACTCAGGACTGCTCTATTTTGATTTTTTCCTTCGTTTTATTAATTTTTTTATTTTGGCGCATGTAAATTACTGAAATTGACAACAGTATTCACATTTCCTCTCGCTTGTGACTCTGCCACATGGACAGACGTAGATGCATGGTCAGAATCAGGGCGACAGCCGAGCGTTGTAGCTGATGTCGGCTAGGGCAGCTCACGAGATGGTGATGCCGGCGTTTTCTCCGATCCAATCGAGGAAGGCGGTGACGCGCATGAAGACGTCCGGCTCGCCGGACTCGCAGTCGTTGGCCGTGCCCCACGACACGATTCCGACCACTGTGCGCTGGCCGTCCGACTCCTGCACGCTGAGCGGGCCACCGCTGTCGCCCTGCAACCAACACGTCGCTCAGCTGGCGGCGCTGCAGCAGCTTCATTTCTGACAAGAAACCCACGGAGTGCGAGGTCGCAAAAGGCCAACGATGTTTATGGTGGTCGAGGCCCCACATCTTGTCTACCATGTAACCACAGCACTAGCTGCTAAGGCAACAGGGGTCAAGACTGAAGGTATCCAATAGCGAGCGCAGCATGAGGCTACGCAGCGTAGTTTAACTGCTCACAACAGTGCTACAAAGTTAGTAGTGTTGACATAAAAAGTTCTCGGTTTACTTTCCGCGTCAAATTTGGATAAAATAAGCTTTCGATGACTACCTCCGTCATCTTTGTCAGGAGTAAAACTGACTGCTGTGGACCGTTTTTTTTCTTTATTGTAATTTTAAGCACCTCATACAAGGCGGGCTGGCAGCAGCATAATACGCTGCACTTCAGCCTTAAGGGGTACAATAATACGATATATAGGTGACACAGACAATACAAAAAATGGCGGGCAAAAAAAGTAGATACAAAAACAATAAACATGAAGCCGTTCACGCTGGACGAAAAAAACACTAACACTTGTTGACACAGCGCACAGAAGACGGACGACGGCGACGGCACACGTGGACAGTGGATGCGTGACGACGAAAGAACACTAAACGCAGACGAAGGCACACACACGAGACACTGATGGCGATGATCTCCGGCGCGCGAATGTTCACTGAGCGTGTGCGAGTCCGGGGACCTGCCAAGAGAGGTGGAGGAGGAAGGGGAGTGGGAGAGGGAGAGGGGAGAGCAGAGATGCCAGGGGCATGGGAGATAGGGGAAGGGGGAAGGGGGAGGGGAAGCCCGGGGGAAGAGGGGTGGAGGGAAGGGACGGGGGAAAAGGAAAGAGAAGGGGGGGAGGGTGCCTAAGGGAAAGGACACCGGAAGTGGGGGGGCAGGGTCAAAGTTGATAGGAGGGGTAGATGGAGGGGAGGAGGACATCATCAGGGAGGGGGAGCTGGTGGAAGCCACCTCGGGAGAGGGTAAGGAGGGGGGAGAGATGGAGACCGGGGGGGGACGTGGGAATACAGGCGCGGCAGCGGGCGGGGGTGGGAGAGGATCGGGGAGACGAGCGGGTGAGGAGGATCGAGTTTACGTGAGGTGTACAGGATCCGAATCCTTTCAAGGAAAAGGAGGAGGTGGGGGAAGGGGATGAGATCGTACAGGATCCGCGTGGGGGAGGGGAGACGGATGCGATAGGCGAGGCGGAGAGCATGGCGTTCAAGGATTTGGAGGGATTTATAAAAGGTAGGGGGGGGGGGGGCGGAGATCCAAGCCGGATGGGCATAACAAAGGATAGGGCAGATGAGGGATTTATAGGTGTGGAGGATGGTGGAGGGGTCCAGACCCCACATACGGCCGGAGAGAAGCTTGAGGAGACGGAGTCGGGATCGTGCCTTGGTTTGGATTGTCCAGAGGTGGGGAGTCCAGGAGAGGCGACGGTCGAGGGTGACGCCAAGGTACTTAAGGGTGGGCGTGGGGGAGATAGGACGGCCATAGATGGTGAGATAGAAATCAAGGAGGCGGAAGGAAGGGGTGGTTTTGCCTACAATGATCGCCTGGGTTTTGGAGGGATTGACCTTGAGCAACCACTGGTTGCACCAAGCAGTGAACCGATGGGATTGGAGAAGGTGTTGGGAGCGCTTCAGGGTGGGGGCAAGGGCAAGGAAGGCGGTGTCATCGGCTGCTGTGGACCGGTGAGGCTTCCGCTTTTATAAGCAGTGGACGGCTTCTCGTTGGCTGCATGACGTCACGGTGAAACCGGCGCGTCCTGAGGTGGCGGCCTCTATAGCCATAGGTTTTGTTTGCGCTCTTTATCCAGCGTTGCTTGCAGCGCCATCCATCGCAACAGGTGGAGAACTGCATCAGTTTGTTGATCATTTGAATGGTATACATCAGAACATAATATTTACAGTGGAGGTGGAGAAGGATGGAAAGTTACCCTTCTTAGATGTGCTGGTGGAGCGAAAATCAGATGGACGTCTCGGACATTCTGTGTACAGAAAACCGACGAATACAGATTTATATCTAAATGCGCGTAGTTTTCACAACCCAGCTCAGAAGAAAGCCATGCTGAACACCTTGGTACACAGAGCAAGGACTTTTTCGGACAAGGATCATCTCGGCTCCGAGATTAACCATCTGACGACGGTATTCATAAAAAATGGATATTCCGATCGTGATATCAGATCTACTCTGGCGAAGAAACCAAGAAAGGACGCTGTTCGAACAGATCAAGAGGACCAACACATCGCGCGGCTACCATTCTGCGCCGCAACGACCAGCAAGATCGGCAGAGTCCTGAGCCGGCAGGGAATCAGACCAGTCTTCCGGCCACCCAGGAAGATTAAGGAAATGCTGCGACCTGTGGAAGATAATCTTGGACTGAGAGTACCGGGAATTTACAGCATTCCTTGCGAGTGTGGCAAAGTTATGTGGGCCAGTCTATAAGAACTGTCGCCGATCGCGGTGTGGAACATCAGCATTACCTGAAATACAGGACATCTAGAAAAATCAGCGGTGGCTGAGCACAGTTTGTTAAATAAACATAAGATTTTATTAGATGAAACAAGACTACTTGGTCACGCTTCAAGCTATTGGGACTCTGTCATAAGGGAAGCAGTTGAAATTAGACTCTGTGAAAATAATTTCAACAGAGACTCCGGTTATGCACTCAGCAATGCATGGAAGCGCGCAATTGATAAAGAAAGAGCGCAGAGGGAGACTTCTTACATTCCTCGCAGTTCTCCGCCTGTTGCGATGGATGGCGCTGCAAGCAACGCTGGATAAAGCGCGCAAACAAAATCTATGGCTATAGAGGCCGCCACCTCAGTACGCGCCGGTTTCACCGTGACGTCATCCAGCCAATGAGAAGCCGTCCACTGCTTATAAAAGCGGAAGCCTCACCGGCCCCCCTCTTTCCTCTCCACCCTGGCCAGGCTCTACGATGTAGTCCTGTCCACCGGTTACTACCCTGACCTGTGGAAAACCTCCCGTATCCTCATGTTCCTTAAACCCGGCAAACCACCGTCCGCCGTCTCCTCCTACCGCCCCATCAGACTTACCTCGGTCTTCAGCAAGGTCCTGGAATCTATCCTCACCCACCGCATCCACCAGCATCTCCGCCAGCACCGCCTTCTTCCCGTTACCCAGTGTGGCTTTCGGCCGTCCTTCTCTTCCAACGACCTTCTCCTTCACCTCACTCATCTCCTTTCCGAACAGCTTAATTCCCGTCGCTCCGCAATCTTCCTCTCCCTGGACCTCGAACGTGCCTATGACCGCGTATGGCATTCCGGTCTCCTCTTCAAACTCCAAACCTTCGCCCTTCCCATTAACTACGTCCGTCTGATCGGCTCCTTTCTCTCCCGCCGTCCTTCCTATGTCACCATCCATAACGCAGATTCCTACACCTTTTCCCCTCTGCCGGTGTGCCCCAAGGCTCCGTCCTCTCCCCCCTTCTGTACCTTTTGTACGCGGCGGACATGCCGCCGCCGCCAGCCCCCGTCCACCTTCTCCAGTTTGCCGATGACACCGCCTTCCTTGCCCTTGCCCCCACCCTGCAGCGCTCCCAACACCTTCTCCAATCCCATCTTGACCGGTTCACCGCTTGGTGCAACCAGTGGTTGCTCAAGGTCAATCCCTCCAAAACCCAGGCGATAATTGTAGGCAACACCACCCCTTCCTTCCGCCTCCTTGATTTCTACATCACCATCTATGGCCGTCCTATCGCCCTCACTCCCACCCTTAAGTACCTTGGCGTCACCCTCGACCGTCGCCTCTCCTGGACTCCCCACCTCCGGACAATCCAAGCCAAGGCACGCTCCTGACTCAGTCTCCTCAAGCTCCTCTCCGGCCGCACGTGGGGTCTGGACCCCTCCACCATCCTCCACACCTATAAATCCCTCATCCGCCCTATCCTTTGTTATGCCCATCCGGCTTGGATCTCCGCCCCCCCCTCCCTTTTATAAATCCCTCCAAATCCTTGAACGCCATGCTCTCCGCCTCGCCTATCGCATCCGTCTCCCCTCCCCCACGCGGATCCTGTATGATCTCATCCCCTTCCCCCACCTCCTCCTTTTCCTTGAAAGGATACGTATCCTGTACACCTCCCGTAAACTCGACCCTCCTCACCCACTCGTCTCCCCGATCCTCTCCCACCCCCGCCCGCTGCCGCACCTGTATTCCCACGTCCCGCCCGGTCTCCATCTGTCCACCCTCCTTACCCTCTCCCAAGGTGGCTTCCGCCAGCTCCCCCTCCCTGATGATGCCCTCCTCCCCTCCATCTACCCCTCCTACCAACTTTGATCCTCCCGCCCTCCTCCTGTGCTTGCTCCTCTGGGCACCCTCCTCTCCCTCCCTCCTCCTTTTCTCCCCCCTCCTCCCCTGGGCCTCCCCTCCCCTGTCCCTCTCCTCCTGCCCCCGTCTCCTCCGCCATTGGCATCCTTTTCTCCCCTCTCCCCCACCTCACCCCTGTTCCCCTCTTGGCAGGTCCCCGGACTCGCACACGCTAAGTGGACATTCGCGCGCCGGAGATCACCGCCATCAGTGTTTCGTGTGTGCCGTCGTTTTAGTGTTCAGTGTTCCCCGTCACACTCCCTCGTTCACCAGTGCCATCGTCATCTTCAGTGTTTGTGCGTCGTCTCATCAGTTAGCAGTGTGGTTTATCGACGAGTGTGAACGGCTCCGTGTTTGTCTCTCCGTGTCTCCTGTTTTATTGCCCACCATTCTGTAACTTATGTGTCTTCTCCTGTTTTGCTGCTTGTATATTCTATGGCTGCAGAGCAGCGCAGTGTGCTGCTGACAGCCTGCCTGTTGTCCGGACTTTAAAATAACAATAAAGTAAAAAAAAAAAAAAAAACCGGCCCCCGACAGTCAGTTTTACCCCTGACGAAGATGACGGAGGTAGTCATCGAACGCTCGGATTTTATCCAAATTTGATGCGGCAAATAAATCGAGAACTTTTTATGCAAGGACTCCGTCGCGAAAGACTTCGTAGTCATCTTAGTAGTGTTGAAACTGCAATAGGAACGATAAACAAAGGAAAAATTGCAGTCCATATTGAAGCGGAAAAGAAACTGGTATATTTATTTATTTAACCTGATCAGATTAGGGCCATCAGGCCCTCTCTTACATCGGACCAGTGCTCCACACATGCAGCATTTCACACATCAGAGCTACATCATGACAATAGTTTAAATAAGAAAATTAGATTACTCTAGTGACAATATGAATAAAGAGTAATGACTAAGACCTAATGAAGTAAATGCTGGCAGTATTCTTACAGCCGGCCGGAGTGGCCGTGCGGTTCCAGGCGCTACAGTCTGGAACCGAGCGACCGCTACGGTCGCAGGTTCGAATCCTGCCTCGGGCATGGATGTGTGTGATGACCTTAGGTTAGTTAGGTTTAAGTAGTTCTAAGTTCTAGGGGACTGATGACCTCAGATATTAAGTCCCATAGTGCTTAGAGCCATTTCATTTCAGTATTCTTACAACAGGTGGTGTACATACAAATTATGTTAAAAGCAATAATAATAACAGTAAGAAAATCAAATAATAATGATAAACATGAGAAAAACTGGCAATAGTAATGAAGATTTGTGCAGATGTACATTAATATCTTGGTGTGTAAAGTAGATGTTTACTAGTATAGCGAGTTTTGGGGAAGGGAGATTTAAGGAAGGGAAAAGAGGGAAGTAATGAGGTGAAGTGCATTCATGTACAAATGGTTCAAATGGTTCTAATGACTCTGAGCACTATGCGACTTAACTTATGAGGTCATCAGTCGCCTAGAACTTAGAACTAATTAAACCTAACTAACCTAAGGACATCACACACATCCATGCCCGAGGCAGGATTCGAACCTGCGACCTTAGTAGGCGCGTGGTTCCGGACTGAAGGGCATAGAACCGCTAGGCCACAGCGGCCGGCCTTGTGCCAACATATTCCATCAATTCTCATCACCCCGTTACACCAATAGGATTCTATATGCATTCCTAAAGAGTGAATACCTAGCTGAACGTCTTGCACGATTTGTAACGCCCAAGAAGATTGCCTTTGTGAGCACTGTAGCGTGCCATTTTTCATTCGGTGTTCGTGGTGCAAGTTAATGTTTTTATTTATTTATTTTTCCCATTTCTTGAATGCCGACGATGTCCATTATGTGAAGTGTAACACATACGGCCCATAGAAGGTTGATCTCTGGACCTGTTGGACACTCATTTTCTGGCTCCCTCCTGGTACACATGGTGAGTCATTTGTTGCTAATATATTTTCTGTCATAATTGCTAACGGAACACTTTCAAATGAACCTTTCTAAAGTCTGAAATTGTGACCTCGGACTCAAAAGCCCCGATCGCCGTGTGAGTGTAACATTCCTTTCATCCGTACTTTGAATCTTCCGTGGTGCCACGCGGAATCACGCCCGCGATCGCAGCTAGAATCCTCGACGTACTAATTCGCAGCTTTAGGCGAACAACGCTTATCGACGGACACGGGATACTTCTCTGCGCTGCTACACGCATAAAGTCAGTTTAAATCAGCGTCACCAGCCTCGCTTCTACTCGCTAGACACGGTTAAACTTACAGCATCAGTGTCAGTCGTTAATAGACTATTTTCACGTAAGATTCCGAGATCTGGCCGCTGCACTGGAATTTCTTCACCGCTAACAGTTCAGTTCGCCGCCTCCAGTTGTCTATAAGCAATTCCCATCAATTACTACGACGATAACAAACAGAAACACAGTTCCAATCAGTAGCAAAGAATTACACAAATCTCACCTCTCATACTTCCAGAGAAATAACCATAACTTATTTCTTCTATTATACCTTTTCAAATCGGTATCGTTCGATGAACGCTAATTTTATTTATTTATTTTGTATGTCTAACCTGATCTGATTAAGGCATCAGGCCCTCTCTTAAGGGGAGGTTTACTATATTTTGGTTCAAGAAATCGATTTTTTTAAATAGCATTTTTAGGTCCATAAAAGTGTTTAGAATCCACTCCTGAAACGGTTTTCCCGAATACGAAACGGAAAACTTTGCTATTCGTGGTTGAACAAAAAAATGCACCTGCCTGAAATCGGCCTATTTCACGCACCAGTTTTTTTCTTTCGGAGGACGAGTTATTGTACCGGTGCTTGGGAGGAAACACACAAAATTCAAATGAAAGTTTGAATTCGTGTATTTGGAAGCTAGCCTCCAAGCATTTGCGTTCTGGTGCGAAGACTGTGGAGACTGCGATTTTCCTGGCAGTCAGCAGCTTCAACGAAGGACATTCAGCAATTCTGAAGACCATGACAACGATGGACGTCAGCCTGGGATTCTTTTCGACTCAGTTCGCCAAGCAGTCGGACGGCCATCGGATTCAAGCGGCCGAAAACCGCTTGTCATCGGTCGTACGAGCGGCTCTGGAGCAGCGCAGGATGGCTCAGATCGAGTAGAACGCCCTCTATGAGGAAGAGAAAGGACTAGTTTATGGACCCGGAATAGCAGATTGAACGTACGTTGCATAATATGCTTTATACGTAGTCAAAACTTCAAACGCGTTTTTCTCGAAATGACTTTTTTTTATCGGACGGTATGGTAACTTCAAATCTACTGAACCGATTGGCATGATTCTTTGTTTCCTACGAAGCTAACTAAATTGTCTAGGAGCTGTACCACTTTTATTCCGATCCATCAACCATAAATATTTTTACTTGGCCAGCGAATTCGAAAAATCGATGTAAAAACCCTATTTTTTTCAAATGGTCGCCATTTTGTTTCCTATGGTCCAAATAACTTAAGCTAAGCACAACTCCTAAAGGCTCTTATATACTTCGCTAACGTCAACTCAATTTTGATTCCAGACGCGGCTGACCTACGACATACCGCGCGTGAAGGTCTACATCGAAATTTTGTTTCGTTCCGACGGCACTTCCGTCTTTGCTCTTTGACATTTCCGGTCGAAAAAATTCAAGTTTGTAGAGGAAACGTCAATAAATATTTTGACAAAATTTGACACTGATATCTATAACACATCCCGAGAAAAAAATTCTCAAAGAACATGCTTTTTCGGGCCAAAGATAGAAAACCTCACTTTAAATCGGACCTGGATTTTACACATGCAGCATCTATTGCATCATAGTTACCTTAAAAGTAACAGTTTTAATGTGACAAATGGTATTACAATGATGTGAGTCGGAAGTGGCGGAGTGAGTAAGTTGTTCTACGAACTAATGATGTTGATACTGGCATTACCTGTACCACTGCAGCTGCTGCCACCAATAGTGATAATGACGATAATAATAATAATAATAATAGTAGTAGTAATAGTGGTACTAACAATAATTGTGACCTTAATAACACTAATGACAGTTGTTGAAGTCTTCTCGGGCTATCACACGAGTCAAGGCGTCGTTCTGCAGACAGGTTTCAACAAGTTTCCTATTTGTCATCTTCAGGCGAATTTTTGGGTTCGTATTCTGTCCGGTTCTTTATAGCCTCTGGACCGCAGGGTCCTCTGCCTCGTCTGCGTCGGCAGCGCCAATCCCGACGGGAGCAGGCGTCGCGTACAGGTGGGCCCTGTTCTTTCAGTCCGCTGCCTTCGCCGGTTTCGCATCGGAGCGTTATTGTCATATTTTTGTTATGGCTGCATCTCATGCGGTGCTAAATTGGAAACCGCTTTCTCTGTCGACAAGGTTGTCATGGACCCGTATCTCCACAGCCTCTTTAAATATCAAATCCCACAAACCGTTCGCCCTGCACAGCAGCTTTGTTTGTTGGAAATCAAACATATGGTTTACGTTGAGACTGTGTTCCGCCATTGCAGATTTCTCCTTTTGGCGTAGGCGATCGCTCCTTGCGTATTCTGAGCAGTGCTGCGATTTACTTCGGTGCGTCTGGTCGATCTACTGTTTGCCAGCATATTCGCGATTTTGCCCTACGAACGAAAGAGGGTTTCAATATTGCTCTTTTCT
This sequence comes from Schistocerca nitens, assembly GCF_023898315.1. NCBI lineage: Eukaryota > Metazoa > Arthropoda > Insecta > Orthoptera > Acrididae > Schistocerca > Schistocerca nitens. The sequence continues at coordinate 637,974,067 of NC_064615.1, read as the reverse complement.
AATATCCTGTAAATCTTTGGTGTGGGCGGCCCAGCGTACGGAAGGACCGCCGTGCGCTTAGTGTCTTATCTTTTCTTCTTGCTCGGCTGGAAAGCGCGTCTTATCTGCGTCTTATGATAGCCGCTCCCACGAAAGGTTTTTCTCTCAAGTGCAGCAGTTCGGAGGCAGACTATCCTTATCGCGTATGTCTCATGCTCTGCGCACCAAGGTTGTGAACACGGATTTGCATTGCGCTGGACGGTGGCAGATATAAGAGGAATTTATGTGTGCAGAATACATGTTTTCTGATACAGCGAATTCTGGGAAATGGAAATTTAAGGAGACTGCATCGGCTAAGAATAGTGGGAAATGAGGAAGATGAGGTTGGGAAGAGGGATATACAAGGATAACGAATGGATTCAAGGGCAAGGGTATTCCTTATTGTTGCTGCAGCAGATGTGTCTCTGCCGGTCTTCTAAAGCTGGAGATGTTATTTAGTTCTCTAATGTAATGTAGGGGGCTGCTCCAGAGAGGAGTTCGTGCCACTGAGAAGATCTTTGACAAGGCAGCTAAAGCATGGAGCGACAAAAACGATTTTGGTCTTTTGCGAATTGGTATTTCTTCCGTATTTTTCGGAGGGTTGAAGCCAGTGACAGATATGAAGGACACTGTTCATTGACAAGGCAGTACAGAAGACAGAAGGTACGGAAATCTCTGTGTTTTTGTGCGCGCAGTCAAGATAGCTGTGCACATGATGGTGAAATACACTCCTGAAAATGGAAAAAAGAACACATTGACACCGGTGTGTCAGACCCACCATACTTGCTCCGGACACTGCGAGAGGGCTGTACAAGCAATGATCACACGCACGGCACAGCGGACACACCAGGAACCGCGGTGTTGGCCGTCGAATGGCGCTAGCTGCGCAGCATTTGTGCACCGCCGCCGTCAGTGTCAGCCAGTTTGCCGTGGCATACGGAGCTCCATCGCAGTCTTTAACACTGGTAGCATGCCGCGACAGCGTGGACGTGAACCGTATGTGCATTGACGGACTTTGAGCGAGGGCGTATAGTGGGCATGCGGGAGGCCGGGTGGACGTACCGCCGAATTGCTCAACACGTGGGGCGTGAGGTCTTCACAGTACATCGATGTTGTCGCCAGTGGTCGGCGGAAGGTGCACGTGCCCGTCGACCAGGGACCGGACCGCAGCGACGCACGGATGCACGCCAAGACCGTAGGATCCTACGCAGTGCCGTAGGGGACCGCACCGCCACTTCCCAGCAAATTAGGGACACTGTTGCTCCTGGGGTATCGGCGAGGACCATTCGCAACCGTCTCCATGAAGCTGGGCTACGGTCCCGCACACCGTTAGGCCGTCTTCCGCTCACGCCCCAACATCGTGCAGCCCGCCTCCAGTGGTGTCGCGACAGGCGTGAATGGAGGGACAAATGGAGACGTGTCGTCTTCAGCGATGAGAGTCGCTTCTGCCTTGGTGCCAATGATGGTCGTATGCGTGTTTGGCGCCGTGCAGGTGAGCGCCACAATCAGGACTGCATACGACCGAGGCACACAGGGCCAACACCCGGCATCATGGTGTGTGGAGCGATCTCCTACACTGGCCGTACACCACTGGTGATCGTCGAGGGGACACTGAATAGTGCACGGTACATCCAAACCGTCATCGAACCCATCGTTCTACCATTCCTAGACCGGCAAGGGAACTTGCTGTTCCAACAGGACAATGCACGTCCGCATGTATCCCGTGCCACCCAACGTGCTCTAGAAGGTGTAAGTCAACTACCCTGGCCAGCAAGATCTCCGGATCTGTCCCCCATTGAGCATGTTTGGGACTGGATGAAGCGTCGTCTCACGCGGTCTGCACGTCCAGCACGAACGCTGGTCCAACTGAGGCGCCAGGTGGAAATGGCATGGCAAGCCGTTCCACAGGACTACATCCAGCATCTCTTCGATCGTCTCCATGGGAGAATAGCAGCCTGCATTGCTGCGAAAGGTGGATATACACTGTACTAGTGCCGACATTGTGCATGCTCTGTTGCCTGTGTCCATGTGCCTGTGGTTCTGTCAGTGTGATCATGTGATGTATCTGACCCCAGGAATGTGTCAATAAAGTTTCCCCTTCCTGGGACAATGAATTCACGGTGTTCTTATTTCAATTTCCAGGAGTGTATGATCGAGGTGTTGCGCATCACAGATATATCGAACACTGGCATTCGTATCCAGTACCAGGCACCGTGAGTTTTCCTCAGAAGGACGTTGAGGGATAACATCGCTGTAATCAATAATAATAACCATAAGTGTTTGTACAGCTTTCTGTCGAGAATCACCTGCTCACTAAACCGCAACAGTCGCTGAGAAAAACAGGCAAACCCAAAAGTACATTTCCACGCACCCGTATGTGAACGTAATTCCGAATCGTTTGTATGCTTGAAAAGTAACCAATTTAATGAGGATCACTCACTCTCACCCAACTTTAGAAATACAGTACACAACGAAAAGACCATCTCCTCCCGAAAGGCCGTGGACCAGGATCAACCGAAGCTACACACAATAACAAAAAAAGAGGAAAACGTATACTCAGTAGGATAGTTAACGATGCGCTACTGATCGATATGCGAGGCACCCCTCTATCCAAACAACGAGTCAGAGTGATCAAAAGTATCCGGTCACCTTGCCGAAGGTGACTTATAAGTACGTGGTGCTCTCCATCGGTAATGCTGGAATATAGTGTTGGCCCACCCTTAGTCTGGATGACAGCTTCCATCTCGCAGGCATACGTTCAATAAGTGCTTGAAGCTGTCTTGGGGAATGGCAGCGCATTATTCACGGAGTGCTGCACTGAGGAGAAGTATCGGTCTCGCTCGATCAGGCCTGGCATGAAGTCGGCGTTCCAAAACATCCCAAAGATATTCTATAGGATTCAGGTCAGGACTCTGTGCAGGCCAGCCCATTACAGGTATGTTATTGTCGAGTAACCACTACGCCGCAGACCGTGCATTAAAAACAGGTGATCGATGGTTTTGTAAGATGCAATCGTCATCCCCGAATTGCTCTTCAACAGTGGGAAGCAAGAAGGTGCTTAAAACATCAATGTAGGCCTGTGCTGTGGTAGTGCCATGCAAAACAAACAGGGGTGCAAGCCCCCTCATGAAAAACACGACCACACCATAACACCACCGCCTCCGAATTTTACTGTTGGCACTGAACACGCTGGCAGATGACGTTCACCGGGCATTCGCCATACCCACACCCTGCCATCGGACCGCCACATTGTGTACCGTGATTCGTCACTCAACACAACGTTTTACCCCTCTTCAATCGTCCAATGTTTACTCTCCTTACACCAAGCGAGGCATCGTTTGCCATTGACCGGCGTGATGCGTGGCTTATGAGCAGCCGCTCGACCACGAAATCCAAGTTTTTCAGCTCCTGCCTGTCATAGTACTTGCAGTGGGTCCTGATACAGTTTGGAATTCCTGTGTGATGGACTGCCTATTACGCATTACGAACCTCTTCAACTGCCGGCGGTCTCTGTCCTTCACGTTTCCACTTCATTATCAGATTTGGAACAGTGGATCTAGGGACGTTCAGGAGGGTGGAAATCTTGCGCACAGACGTATGACACAAGTGACACCCAATCACCTGACCACGTTCGAAGTCCGTGAGTTCCGCGGAGTGCCCCATTCTGTTCCCTCGCGATGTCTAATGACTACTGAGGCCGCTGATATGGATTACCTGGCAGAAGGTGGCAGCACAATGCACCTAATATGAAAAACATATGTTTTTGAGGGTGTCCGGAAGCTTTTGATCACATAGTGTACATAGGTTGTGCTCACTAGCGAAAACAGGTGCAGCTTATTTGTATTCTAGTTGCAAGCTTCTTCATCTCCCCGTACCCACTGAAACCTACATCCTTCTGAATCTGCTTAGTGTCTTCATCTCTTGGTCTCCCTCTACGATTTTTACACTCCGCGCTGCCCTCCAATACCAAATTGGTGATCCCTTGATGCCTCAGAATATGTCCTACCAACCGATCCCTCCTTCTAGTCAAGTTGTGCCACAAATTTCTCTTCTCCCCAATTCTATTCAATACCTCCTCGTTAGTTATATGATCTACCATCTAATCTTCAGCATTCTTCTGTAGCACCACATTTCGAAAGCTTCTATTCTCTTTTCGTCCAAACTATTTATCGTCCATGTTTTATCTCCATACGCTCCATAGAAATACTTTCAGAAAATATTTCCTTACACTTGAATCTATACTCGATGTTAACAAATTTCTCTTCTTCAGGAACGCTTTCCTTGCCATTGCCAGTGTACATTTTATATCTTCTCTACTTCGACCATCATCAGTTATCTTGCTCCCCAAATAGGAAAACTCCTTTACTAGTTGAAGTGTCTCATTTCCTAATCTAATTCCCTCAGCATCACCCGACTTAATTCGACTACATTCCATTATCCTCGTTTTGCTTTTATTGATGTTCATATTATATCCTCCTTTCAAGACACTGTCCATTCCGTTCAGCTGCTCTTCCAGATCCTTTGCTGTCTCTGACAGAATTACAACGTCATCGGCGAACCTCAAAGTTTTTATTTCTTCTCCATGGATTTTAATTCCTCCTCAGAATTTTTCTTTTGTTTCCTTTACTGCTTGCTCAGTATACAGATTGAATAACATCGGGGAGAGGCTACAACCCTGTCTCACTCCCTTCCCAACCACTGCTTCCCTTTCATGCCCCTCGACTCTTATAACTGCCATTTGGTTTCTGTACAAATTGTAAATAGCCTTTTTGCTCCCTGTATTTTACCCCTACCACTTACAGAATTTGAAAGAGAGTATTCCAGTCAACATTGTTAAAATCTTTCCCCAAGTCTCCAAATGCTGAAAACGTTAATTGGCCTTTCCTTAATCTAGTTTCCAAGAAAGTCGTAGGGTCAGTATTTCCTCACTTGTTCCAACATTTCTACAGAATCCAAACTGATCTTCCCTGAGGTCGGCTTCTACCAGTTTCTCCATTCGTCTGTAAATAATTCGTGTTAGTTTTTGCAGCCGTGGCTTATTAAACTGATAGTTCGGTAATTTTCACAACTGTCAACACCAGCTTTCTTTGGGATTGGAATTATTATATTCCTCTTGAAGTCTGAGGGTATTTCGCCTGTGTCATACATCTTGCTCACCAGATGGTAAAGTTTTATCAGGGCTGGCTCTCACAAGGCTATCAGTAGTCGGTAAAACGATCCAATTAATAGTTTAGTCCGATTATCAGGTTTAACCTCTACCCATACTTTTTCACACGAACTATCTACTTTAATTTCGCTACAAGGCAAACTTCCTCTGACACCACCAACTGCATTTATCTATCCTTTCTGAACACTGTTAGATCGTTTGAAAAAATTTCGGCTGAACTTATTTCCAGCTTTAGCCAGCTCTCTGTACCTACAACTATTTGAACTTCAGTGCTGCTTACTGCATCTGTAGGTGATCGTTGATGTCTAAACGCATCAGCTGTGAACAGACAAAGTGATTGCCTTTTTTCTGCTGGGAATTGGTCCTGTCTCCTCTGATGACGTTAAAAGATGCTGTCTGTGGCACTATTCTTCTCTCTCAGGCTTTGCTGGAGAACTCATTGCATCCATGGACGGATGCAATTCTTAAGTTTCATTGCTTTCAAATTGAAACCTGTTCTTCAGGTTCTCTGTAGGTTTTCGCCATTAAGGTGGATCATCTGTGTAATGTGACGCCCTTAGTCTTCCTGTCAACACATGTGTGTTCAAATGGTGGCTCGCTATGATTTATATGTGTTCGTTACAAGTCGTTTATTTTGACGGGAAAGGTTCGTTTCTTATTACTTCTCTAAATTGGTATTTAAAACATGCACTCTCGAGAAATTGCCAACAGTACCTAAAGGATATTTCTGTAACCAACATGGTGATTTTCTGAAACTGTTCAAAATTGCGAAGCAATATTTTCGGAGACCTGGTATTAGGCGAAAGGGTTAGTATTTTTCTGTACAGAAAACTTGTGTACCTTTCTTATTGGCCGACATATTGATGCAATTATTATTACTTAAAATAGAAAGTAATTTTCATCTGCACGTAAGTTGGATTGAAACAGGAATCTAAAAATAAAAATAATTCTTCTCATCTTTTAGAATTTCCATTCATAAAAATATGATGGCCGGTCAGTCAATATTCGGTCATATACACTGAAGTTAGCTCTTATACTTCTTCGACGGACTTACCCAGTTATTACAAATGGACAAACGTTTCGGTAGGCTTTGCTCGACCCACTTACAGAGTCTACTTCTATAGCGAAGGCCTTAACTCGCTTCAAGAATGGAGGACGAACATTACTAGAATGGTTTATGTTGTACCTGACCCTTTCTAACATATTTTGATTTGCATTATAGTACATAGAGGAAACACACTCCAGAAATGTGCGCTTATAATGTCAGTTGAAGCAAATGGTCTGTCAAACCTTCAGTTGTCACATTCGTTATGTGTTTCGATCATATCACTGAACCTAACTGTTACTCTATCTGCAGCGTTTTATTAGCAAAACCTTTTGCTAAAGATGATTTTGGTAAAGTATAAATAAAAATTAATGTTGATGTCAACTATTTAGAATAATTCCTATACTACAATGGAATATTACTTATGAACTTGCTGTTATGTGATAGTATTTAGCCAACGATGAATCTGGTTGCGTCACTGTCTTAACTAGGAACGCCACGAAAAGGCCAAAATTCTATCGATGTAGGACTTACATTGCATGGTAGCTGACCCTGTGTTCCCATAGCGCATATAGCATTGTCGTCCACGAGGTCGCTACCGTGGATATTTTGACAGTCAGCGTTTGTCCAGATCTTCACATTGATGTACTTCAGGTACGAACTAACCGTCCACGCATCTGTAACAAAGACAGAATCGTGTACATACTGGAAAGACACGCAACTGATGCAGTGTAGAGATTGTCATGCAACTGCTATACAAGAAAACGGCATCCAGAAACTTCAATAGCGCAGTCTTAACTACACAGATGGGTCAAATCATTATGATGACAGACTAACCCTACCTCAAGACTTAATGCCGCCTGGTGCTGTTACCGGCATCAGCTATACCGCATATTTCTAATAATTAATCACATGGATGGCTTTGTCATTTGCTTGGATAATACCTGCTACCTTGCAAGTTTTGCCAATTTTTTGACATATTACTAGATGTTGATGATCTTGTATTCCACTACACTGAAAGGAATCTCTCTCATTATATCCCCACTTTCTCAGGTTAGTATTGCACCGCGTAACGCCATTTCTCAAGTTATTAAGCGCTCTCCATGTCGAGAACGGTGGATGGTAAACAGATGCAAGCGTTTGTTAACGTCTACTTATACAGTTTCGTCATATATTTTCTCGCCATATTTTAGGTGGCTCGTCTAAAAGTTTTGTAATTTGCCTTATTTGGTAACCGTATAACTGGTGCCTGTGGTCATCAAACTGTTTGCTCCTTTCAGGCTGAGTTGTAAGTTGTCTACTGATGGTGGGTGCAGCTATGCGTGGCTAGATGAGGAAAGCAGATAAGAAGAGCAGAAATTAGAGGTTAATCATTATTCTGGTAGCGTCTAGAGATCGTGTTGCCACACTAAAGTTGACAATGCGCGTCGATACCACAAACTTTAGCTATCGTTCTCTGCATTCTGCAACGACGTATGGGAGGCGCTCCTCAAGACCACGCTTCCCTTCTCAGTACGGCAGCGCACTCGCACTGAGGTCAATATAGTGTCGTGCTCGGCACAGTTCGAGACCTCAGCTTTAGGAATCAACAACACCGAGTAGACAGTGTTCATGAAGCTTCCGATGGTCGTATACCTTTATCAATGTTGAACATTGTAATCAAAGAGAACAGTTTTGTTAATTAGTGCCTCAAGTAATGCTTTGCTAGCCCATGACATCTGTAAATTATCCAGTACTACTACTGCAAGAAGTGTGTCAAAGTTAAGTAAATCTTGTATTCATTTATATATTAAAGTGAACTAATATTTCATTTGTTCTAGTACTATGAGCCTTTTCACACAGTTGTGGCCGGACGATACGGCTGTAAATGGGGAATACACTGACGTATGTGATTCTGACAAACTGCAGACTGGGCCTGGAGCTTGGAAAGGATGAAGCCGGTCCATTCTTAGCGCGTTACTGTCGTGCACATCTGTGCAAAGTGGTTGAAGGAGGTTTCAACAACGAATAAGCTACAGTAAATTAGACGTCTACCTCTCATTATGAAACATGGGGGTCAGAGGCTTTCCCGGCTCCTGTAGCAGGATTGGCGGCGTTCTGCGGCGTATCTCACGACAGGATCCACAGCTCTACGGCAAACGACCCTAACGATTTCCCGTATTGACCCAATGCCATAGTCAATAATGGCTGCAGAGGGTACTGAATCATCAATATTGGATGGCGGATCAACAGAAAATTGTCACCTGGTTGGATGAATCACATTTCTTGTTATACCAGGTCGTGGTGTGCGTATAGTGTCGAAATTGAGATACAAGCCGACTTAGACAAAATTTCCAGTTAGTGTGAGGAATAGCTGCTAGTCTTAAATGTGGAAAAATGTAACTTAATGAGGATGAGTAGGAAGAACAAACCTGTAGTGTTCGGATACTGTACTGCTAGTGTCCAGCTTGACACAGCCAAGTCGTTTAAATATCTGGGCGTAACGCTGCAAAGCGATATGAGTGCAACGAGCGTGTGAAAACTATGGTAGGGAAGGGAAATGCTCAACTTCGGTTTATTAGGAGAATAGTAGCAAAGAGTGGTTCACCTGCAGAGGAGACCTATTCTTGGGTACTGCACAAGTGTTTGGGATCCGTACTAGGTCGGATTGAATTAAGGCATCGAAACAGTTTGGAGGAGGGCTGCTATATTTGTTACCGGTAGGTTCGAACAAAACGTAAGTGTAAAGGAGACGCTTCGGGAACTCAAATGGGAATCAGTCCAGGGAAGGCAGCGTTTTTTTTCGGGCAACACTATTAAGAAAATTTAGAGAACAGGCATTTGAAGCTGGCTGCCAAACGATTCTGTTCCAGCCAACATACATCGCGCTTAAGGACCACGAAGATAAGATACGAGGAATTAGGGCTGATGCGTATAGTCGTTTTTCGCTCGCTCGATTTGTGAGTATAACAGGACGGGAAACGACGAGTGCTGGTACAGGTTACCTTCTGCCACGCGCCTTACGGTGGCTTGCGCATTATCTATGTACATGTAGACGTAGATGATGGTATTTGGACACGCTGTCATCCAGAAATTTGGCTGCATGAACCATGCACTGTGCTACAAGTGTAGGCCAGTGGATTCAGTATTATGCTGTGAGCGACATTTACTTTGGCTTCGTCGTAGTAATCGACGGCACCGTGACAACTGTGCAGTACGTGGACATAATTGATGAACACCTGCTTCAATTCATGCTTAACGTCTTCCCTAGTGGTGATGGTATATTTCCGCAAGATAACTTGTAGAATTACTTTCCTTAACCACAACTAAAATTCGCGCGAAGTTTTCTTGTACACATGGGATTTAAAATCAAAAGAATAAAAATCTTTAATCACACGACATATAAATATCAATGTACAGGATTTCAATAATTACAGTTCTACATCTACATTAATACTCCGCAAATCATACTTAAGTTCCTGGCAGAGGATCCATCGAACCACCTTATCTATTATTCCAATCTCGAACAGCACACGGAAGAAACGAACACCTATCTGTTTCCTTGCGAGCTCCGATTTCCCTTATTTTATGACAATGAACGTTTCTCCCTACGTAGGTCGGCGTCAACAAAATATTTTCGCATTCGGTGCAGGAAGGTGGTGATCCGGGCACAACTAAAAACGTCTTTGTTTTAATGATGTCCACCCCAAATCCTGTATCACGTCAGTGACACTTTCTCCTCTATTTCGGTATTCTACAAAACGTGCTGCTCTTCTTTGAACTTTCTCGATGTACTTCGTTAATCCTATTTGGTAAGGATCCTTGAACGCGCAGCAGTGCTCCAAAAGAGGACGGACCAGCGTAATGCAGGTAGTCTCTTTGGTAATCTGTTACGTTTACTTTCTGCCAATAAAACGCAGTCTTTGGTTTGCCTTCGCCACAATATTTTCTATGTGTTCTTTCCAATTTAAGTTGTTCGTAACTTTAATTCCTACTTATTTGGTTGAATTTACGACTTTTGATTTGGTTTATCGTGCAGCCGAAGTTTAACGGATTCCATTTAGCACTCATACCAATGACCTCACACTTTTCATTATTTAGAGTCAGTTTCAAAACCCTGTAGAAAGAGAGCCACTGCTGAGAATGATATCTCTGTAGGAGCAGTGGAAACATCATAGGGGAAAAAAAGCTAACGAAAATTTGACCAAGAGACGGGGCTGTAAATGTCAGAATATGTGTACCAATACACGAGAGGCACACAGCTGTTCCTCAGTTTATATGAAGATGGTATCTGTTCTTTCGGACATGTTTGAAAGAACAGATACCATTTTCATATACACTACGGGCCATTAAAATTGCTACACCAGGAAGAAATGCAGATGATGAACGGGTATTCATTGGACGAATATATTATACTAGAACTCACATGTGATTACATTTTCACGCAATTTGGGTGCATAGATCGTGAGAAATCAGTACCCAGAACAACCACCACTGACCGTAATAACGGCCTTGATACGCCTTGGCATTGAGTCAAACAGATCTTGGATGGCATGTACAGGTACAGCTGCCCATGCAGCTTCAACACGATACCACAGTTCATCAAGAGTAGTGACTGGCGTATTGTGACGAGCCAGTTGCTCGGCCACCATTGACCAGACGTTTTCAATTGATGAGAGATGTGGAGAATGTGCTGGCCAGGGCAGCAGACGAACATTTTCTGTATCCAGAAAGGCCCGTACAGGACCTGCAACATGCGGTCGTGCATTATCCTGCAGAAATGTAGGGTTTCGCAGGGATCGAATGAATGGTAAACCACGGGTCGCAACACATCTGAAATGTAACGTCCACTGTTCAAAGTGCCGTCAATGCACCCCATACCATCACGCCGGGTGCTACGCCAGTATGGCGATGACGAATACACGCTTCCAATGTGCGTTCACGGCGATGTCGCCAAACACGGATGCGACCACCATGATGCTGTAAACACGACCTGGATTCATCCGAGAAAATGACGTTTTACCATTCGTGCACCCAGGTTCGTCGTTGAGTACACCATCGCAGTCGCTCCTGTCTGTGATACAGCGTCAATGGTAACCGCAGCCATGGTCTCCGAGGTGATAGTCCGGGCTGCTGCAAACGTTGTCGAACTGTTCGTACAGATGCTTGTTGTCTTGCAAACGTCGCCATCTGTTGACTCAGGGATCGAGACGTGGCTGCACGATCCGTTACAGCCATGCGGAGAAGATGCCGTCATTTAGACTGCTAGTGATACGAGGCCGTTGGGATCCAGCACGCCGTTTCGTATTACCCTCCTGAACCCACCGATTCCATATTCTGCTAACAGTCATTGGATCTCGATCAACGCGAGCAGCAATGTCGCGATACGATAAACCGCAATCGCGATAGGCTACAATCCGACTTTTATCAAAGTTGGAAACTTGATGGTGCGCATTTCTCCTCCTTACATGAGGCATCACAACGTTTCACCAGGCAACGCCGCTCAACTGCTGTATGTGTGTGAGAAATCGGTTGGAAACGTTCCTCATGTCAGCACGTTGTAGGTGTCGCCACCGGCGCCAACCTTGTGTGAACGCTCTGAAAAGCTAGTCATTTGCATATCCCAGCATGTTGTTCCTGTCGGTTAAATTTCGCGTCTGTAGCACGTCATCTTCGTGGTGTAGCAATTATAATGGCCAGTAGTGTAGATAAGGCTTTCCGGCCAATGATCTTCTTCAGTGCGGATGCACTCACATTGCCCGAACTCTTACGGGAATCGGAAGATTGACTGCCTTGATTGATGAGTATAGTGGCAGGAGCGCTACAAACGTAGTGTTTGGACAGTAAGCTGAGAATGTGGGTCTCACGCGGAGCGTGCCAGAGATAAGTCCCTGCAGCCGCACTATCCTCTGTGTCCTCGGTGGCTCAGACGGATAGAGCGTCTCTCATGTAAGCAGGAAATCCCGGGTTCGAGTCGCGGTCGTGGCACACAATTCCAACTGTCCCCGTTGATATTTATCAACGCCTGTAAGCAGCTGAAGGCCTGGATTTCATTCTAATTTCGTTCCTGTGTTTGTGCTCAATTTGCGTGCGAGACGCCCAACATGGCTGTCTCCATGAAGCACCGCTCGCTGCTGGTAAAGTTCTTTTACGAGAACGGTAATTGTGCGTCAGTGGCTGCACGGCAGAAGTTCCGGACACTCAAGGACATGAAAACAGGTATTGGTCTGATGTCTGCTGAGTTCTTGAGAAAATGATTACAAAATTCGAAATGAGAGGTTCTTTTCAAGTCCATGTGGCAGAGGGAAAAAGCAGTTGATCCGAAGTCAGTCAAAGATGTGCCCACAGCTTTGCAGGAGGGATCGAGCGTTTATTTCCAAACATGTGGTGCACGAGGATATGGCCCAACGTTGGAAATGCCTTGGAGCACAGTACATAAAATCCAACGAAACATTCGGCACTGCTATTCATACAAAATTACCCATGTTCAGAGTTCCTTTTTGCTGACCTACCAGCGATACAAACATTCTTTAAGGACTTTCTTGCTCGCATTGAAGTGGACAATGAATATCCATGGACAGACGAAGCCCATTTCCATCTCCAAGGGAATGTCAATATGCAGAATTGCAGAATATGAGCAACTGAAAGTCCTCTCACACATCAAACGGTAGTACTTCATTCTGCGAAGGCGACTGTGTGGTGCGGGTATTTATCGTAGGACCGTATGTTTTCGAGGAGAAGAGTCCTATTGGTCCTTTTACCTGTACCGTCACTGGCAAACGGTGACAGTCTCTTGCGCTCCAACGTCGTTCCAACGTTTCAACACCGTTTATAAAGGAAATCGTTTCAAATTAGTAAGTTATTGCCCCTCTAGCATGTCTATAGGAACTGTTCACAGATATGAGCTCAAAATATGCCAAAGAGTTACGCGAATATCCTGTAATGGGAAAATTCAGTTCATGAGACATAGCTATAAATTTTGTTGAGATCACTAGACTGTTGACATTTTGAACAGGTACTGTAGAGAGAAAGTAATCATTCAGTTTAAATACATATAGCTGTAATGTACAGGGCTAATATAAATTATTCATTTTTTACAAAGTTCACTATTTTCAAAAATATTAAATGTTCAAATATGATTGATTCATGAGTAAAATGGTAAAATCACAGAGTTTACACTGTGTCCACTGTTTGCGATATGACGGTGTCTTGACAAAATGATGACAAAGCACGAAAACAGTTTTTTTGTTAGAATATGTGTGATGGTTATGTGTTACAACAATGCAATTTTCATTCACAAGGAATTATCGAAAAGAAGTGCCATGCAACCAGAGCACTGTGCATTGGTATCAACAGTTTACGGACACTGGTTGTCTCTGTAAACAAAAAACTACTAGTTGACCAAGTGTTCCAGATGCAACCATGAAGAGAGTGAGGAAAAGTCTCTTCCGCAGTCCTAAAAAAATCAGCGGCAAATGCAAGTCACGAACTAGGAATACCACAGATAATTCTGGGGAAGATTCTTTGATGGTGGTAACATTTCATACTGCACTGTCTGCAGCTCATGCAACAGTTTAAAATAGCACTTTCTGTTTTGCATCACAATGCAGGTAGCACTTGAGACAGAACATTTAGTCTCCAAGCTCATATTCAATGATGAAATGCCTTCCATTTATCTGGAAAGGTTAATCATTGCAATGTGAGAGTGTTAAGCACTGAAACTCCTCATCAAATTGTGGTGCATGAACAAGATTATTGGTATTATCCTCATAAGGGCGCCGTTGTTGTCACCCCTCTACTGAACTCAATGGGAAGAAAATGTCGGAAATGTTCCAATTTCTCCATTTGGCACTCCATTTTCTAGCACCTACAGCTTCATTCACTATCTGAAATTGACAATATGTAAACACTATAAATAAACACATAGTAAGCGGAATATTAACACGCAAAACGGAAACGCTACGGTCCTATGCACGAACCTAACACATCCTACAAGCAGCGATCACCTCTCAGCTTGGAGTGCAAGCTCCTGCCGTTTCACTGTGAATTGGACCATTTACATGAAAGGAATCTGTACGTACGTCTCTTTGTTTAGCTATTTACAAGAGTGCTGGTCCAAGCTCCTCCTATGAATGTACCTTTATCATGAGACACACTGAATGACATTTTCAAATCGTGAGAACTATACAGTTAGGCTTAGAGCTTCAGGAAGGTGGTTATTTGGTACTGAATCATGTTCACAGGAATGCACAACACTTACAAGATATCATAGTTAGCTTCGTCTGTTAAATTAGTTGTTTATAAAGTCGACGTCTGAAATATCATCCTTTGACCAATTTCAGGTAGAACACAGTCCAGTCTCTGTGTTTTAGCCAAAGTGGATTTTATAAATAAATAATTTTATCGAAGAACTGTAGAAAAGTGTTGAGTGGTAGCGTAGCGCCAGGCGTTACAGCTGGCACTCCATACTCACCGTTGCTTGTGAGGCCCCAACCAGAGACGATTGCGTCCCAGCCGGCGAAGCTCTCGCTGGCCTGTGCCTTCGCCGGTAGCCTGATCGGTGTCACGTAATCTGCAGAGAAGAAACTAAGAAGTTGTCATTAGACTCTAGTGTGCTTTGCTGCGGGAAACAGAGTGCATCAGTTTCGTGTATAAACTACAGGGACATAAACATCGAAATATATTTGGTAATTGTTCTTTGTGAAATTCCGTAATCAACGTTTCTCAACAGTCCCCTTTCTAACGTGACCTAGACTATTTACGTCCTGCCGAGTAGTTAGCGTCTTTGATTATAACATGTAAGAAACAAGAGTTCGATTCGCACGACCCGTACGATGGATTTGCGGTTAGTGTGTGGACTAAGTGAAGCTGCACTGACCGCCACGAAGACAACTGCACAATCGAACCTTGTTGGCAGAAACTGCGTGCCAGACCCGGACACGAACCCACTACTTTGTCTTTCGCGGACAGTCCTCATACGGACTGACATATCCAAGCACGAATCGCGACCAACCCCCACAACTTCCCTTCCACCAGTATTTGCGACCTGCTTTTAAAACTTAACGAGGTGCTCTTGCGTAACCTAATGGACTAGTACTCTTCAAATAGAGGGTATTTCGGAGAAAAAGGGTAGCCACGGCCTAGGATATTATTTCCAGAGTAAATCTTTAACTCTGCAGCGGTGTGTGCGGTGGCTGTAAACCTCAAAATTTCGAGTTCTGATCCAGTATACAGTTTTAATCTGCCATGAACTTTCAAAACAACGTGCACTTCAATGCATAACGAAAGATTTATTTTGGAATTCAGGAGATATTTGAAGAACTAGGGGCTTCGACTTGAGGAAGAGAATATTGCGGACCAGGAACGCAATGAACTGACCTCACACCCCTCGATACAAATACTCTACAAGTGCACAGATGAGCAAAACTCAAGGGCGAAAGTCATTTTCGTATGATATACCAATGCCAGGTAACATATCCAGATAAAATGTGAACTATGAGTAGAAAGAACTATTGCAATAAGATACGTAAGTGTATTTTCAATAGCAAAGATAAGATCCAGTTACTAACAAACAATGCGTGTACTAAATTACCTGTTCTGATTGTGACAAATTTTACATTGGCCAGTCAGGAAGAGGCATATCAACTACCTGGCTGAACACAAACGCAGCTGGAGGTTGCAGAATTCTAACTCCGTATTCGCTGAGCATGTTCTGAGTGAGGGTCACAACAACCAGCCAGACTCCCATGTCCCTCACTTAGCAAACAAAGGCCAAACACTCAACCTGCTGCAAGCCTTTGAATTAACAAACATGTAGCTCACAGTCCTGATCTAATCCTAAATGATAAGACACAGCTCAACAGTTCCCCTCTCCTAAACTTCACATAATCCTCTAAAAATGGCTCTGAGCACTATGGGACTCAACTGCTGTGGTCATTAGTCCCCTAGAACTTAGAACTACTTAAACCGAACTAACCTAAGGACATCACACACATCCATGCTTGAGGCAGGATTCGAACCTGCGACCGTAGCAGTCGCACGGTTCCGGACTGCGCGCCTAGAACCGCGAGACCACCGCGGCCGGCCAGAATCCTCTCTGTGTTTCATTACTTCCCACACTGTCTGCTCCTACATATTCCAGTTTTCCAATGTTGATTAAGTTCTTTTATTTTATTAAAACTGTCTACGTAATCTATGTCAATTGTTAAGGCTTTCTTCTAAATGGTAACCGTTAATCTTTCCATGTTTAATACCTTTTGCAGTTGTCTCATCAAATATTTTTTTATTTTACTTGGTTCATTTATTTAATGCAAACTGTTACATAGTCACAGTTTTGAGTGTAATGTTAATGTTTTTCCTGTTTGCTCCTTTTCTATTCGTGTATTGCTCAGTTTCTTTTTTTTTTTTTTAATGCGGTACCACCACACTCTCAAAGATTGCATTAACGGTGTGTTCCCTCACATTCCTCCATTTTCCTGCATTTATTCGTTTCTCTTTATCTTACTGATATTGCTTAAGTTCTTTATATATTCTGTAGCTACATTGATAAGTCTTTCTTCTTTTAATTGGTTTGTGTAGCACTCACCATGTTTTACACCTCCTGAAGTAGGCTTGTCAAGTACTAATTTTATTTTATTAGTTTTGTTTATTGATAGAAACTGTCATGTTGGCATATTGTTCCTACTTTGTGTTAAAGTTTTTTACCTGTCTACTACGATTTTATTTTTATTTATTTACATTTCAAATGTTTTACTTTTTATATTGCATTACCATCAAACTATCAAAGATGTTACTTACTGAATGTTTCCGCTTCAATTTAGACGTGTAACTTCTCTTCCAATGATGTTTATAAATATTGTAACTTCTTTGGTGACAGTTCTCAGTAAACGTCTGAAGATGGCCTTGTAAGCCAAAAACCGGTTAACACAATAAAAGTAATATTGTAGAACAAAAGCAAACTAGTGCTTTTCATTTATTAGTATCTGAAAGAAATACGCAATGAGAGGAACAAATATTACATTTGTATTCCAAAACGATAATTTCACTGATGTCATCGCGAATCATGACGGACCCCTGGATATTTAAAAAGGCGGAACATCATCATTAATAGCGTGTGTGATCATCGATGACAGCAGTGCATGCTGAAAGATTTGGAGGTCAGTACCCCCACGCAACTTTATGCATCTCCACACTGTTAACACCTGCACCACCAAAACGATCATCGTCGACAGTGGTGAATGTATCCTCATTTATTGCACGCAGGAACAATCTACTGCAGCACCTCCACATGGACCAACGACCGCCGGACAGTTGTCAACCGTAGTGGTTGAGGAAAAGTAACGCCCTGCCAGAAGAACCTCTTACCTACCTTACGACTAGCGTGAGAGCACGTTGCAGACATTCATTTCTGCCATTGATGATCACACACCCTATTAAGAACCATGTCCCGCCTTTTGTAATTTCCAGGGAACTATCATGAATCGCGGTGGATCAGTGAAACTATTGTCTTAGAATGAAAGTGTAATTTCTGTTCGTCTCATTGCGTACTACTTTCAGATACTTTACACACCATATTGTAGCAGTTCTTTCTATGCGCTGTCCACTTTTGGTCAAGCTATGTTATTTGGCAGTGACACATCATGCGAAAGTTGCTTACGTCAGGCCCTCTGGTGTACGTCATTGTTCACAGGTGGTGACACACCACTGAATCATGAAATCGTTATTATTGTTATTACTATTATAATGTTTGCTCCCTCCCCCAATTATTTCCTTAGTCAAAAAACGTCTACTGGTACGTGACTCGAGGCCAATGACAGGCTCTTAGAAGATGATTGCTCTTGACGTTCAGCTGCATCGACCAAAATGTAGCAGACTGACGAATTCCAATTAGTCTTCTGAGTTTGATGTCGTGTATATATAAATGAGAGAGAAAGGGATCATCTGTCTATAATAGAAACAGAATCATCTTTATTATCATAAATCATCCACATATAAATTACCCACTGAGATAAGCAAACGAACATTTCAAAAACAGACTATGGATTGTAACTGTGAAATCTAACTCTGGCACAGGTTAATGAGTACGATAAAAACATGATTATGAGAATAAATCGTCGATATGGCCAATGATTGAAAGAATGGTTATTGGTTTAGAGAATTAACCTGGAAAGACAAATACGAACACCAGTAAGGTCGGCAGTGTGCTTGATGGAAGCAACGAACTGGCTGCGAAATGTTAAAACTGCGCAGTTAGTCACTGATGGCAATTAACTAATACCGTGCTCCTACCGTATTGGCGACCATTCTTACTACACTCATGGAGTGCGAAGGTGGAAGGCAGTGACAGTAACGACTGGGAATTCTGTCCAGCTCACTCTGTGTACTCACTACTATACTACATCCTTCTATACTACAGCTAGTCTCCTCTAGCAGCAAATCATTACTCTTTGATCAGTGGCCTATAATTGTTCCCTGACTTAACACTCTGAAACTTAGTTGTTTCTGGCAAAATAGGAATCTCGCCGACGCCTAGCAGCAGACTTCCCGAGGTCTGACCTTACTATTATTAACCAGTGGTGTGGTGTGATGGGGAAGCCAGAAAAACTCTCCCACTCTATGGCAAAGTTCTGAAGCTGATTAATTGAAAGGCATACAAGAAGACACACACGAGAAATCGTGAACTCAACAGAAATAAACACTATGAGCCAGTCAGAAAGCCTGTTACAACGATGTAAAATGAACGTTCTTCCGTGGCATGGGTGCCAAGGCAAATGGTGATTCTCATGTTGCATCACCTCTGAAGGGCTGCACTTGCCTTAGATTTTTATCTGTCTTATAAGGATTCTTCGCTGTTTCTCGAACAATACTGCTTTTTGGCAGATATAGCGAATTCCACTTTCGACTGCCTGCACTGAAAGTCAACCCTCAGCACGGAAAACATTTCTCCCAGCGGCCTTAAGTGAAGTTCTGTGTTGCCCCATCTTTCAGGCCTGCAGAAAAAATAACAAAGACCTCATCATAATAAAAGAAAGGAAGGAAAGAAGCAATTGACTCGGCAGTCACTGGTAGTACTAAATACTGTCTGCAGTTACATGCGGATCAAGATATCTACTGTTGTTGTTGTTGTGGTCTTCAGTCCTGAGACTGGTTTGATGCAGCTCTCCATGCTACTCTATCCTGTGCTTCTTCATCTCCCAGTACTTACTGCAACCTACATCCTTCTGAATCTGCTTAGTGTATTCATCTCTTGGTCTCCCTCTACGATTTTTACCCTCCACGGTGCCCTCCAATGCTTAATTTGTGATCCCTCGATGCCTCAAAACATGTCCTACCAACCGATCCCTTCTTCTAGTCAAGTTGTGCCACAAACTTCTCTTTTCCCCAATCCTATTCAATACCTCCTCATTAGTTACGTGATCTACCCACGTTATCTTCAGCATTCAGATATCTACTATAATCTACTATATTGACCAAAGGGGATGGCATGTATTATCATGAAATATGTTCTGTGAGAGTTTTGGGGAAAAAGTGCCATGTAACAATTGACCGTATGTTAATCTGTTACTTCTCTTTCACACTGATCACTGCCATCACTGTGTATCATGTAATCTGGTCAGCCTCATACATAATTGCCACCAAAATTTAGCACAATACAGAACCGGAATAGGAGTATAGACATTACACAGCAAACTCTAAATATCGATTCTTTTGGTATTATTAACTTTTATTAGATAGGACCAAACAGTTCAGTCGGCCTCTCTCCAGTTTATGGGTTGTTTAGCCCATTGAATTCATGCAGCTTTAGGTACCAGAGTGAGCAATAGTTCCTTCTGCGAGGTTCCCGGCTTCATATGTCTGTTGTATGGAGTTTCTTCACAGTATTTGCTTAAGAACTGCTTGAGATGGACCTGCACTTACTGACAGGAGAATGTTAGTCGGGCTAGGAATTTTTTGCTTCTGACATTAATATCCAGTCCCCTGCCAGTTAGGATTATTCTATAACCACTGGTCTTAGGAAATGCTACATCACTGCAATTGGTGCACCATCCCTTGAGGACATGCTAAAAATTTTTCAGTGATACATAAACAAATTGGGAATTTTTGTTCACTGTTTGATTATGGCATGTAGAATCACGGTATCTCCTTTCAACCAGTCTGCAATGATTCCACGCCGTCTCGTCTGATGTCATGCAATCGAGTGGCACATACACACTGCTTCACTGCCATGGCACATCAAGTTTGAGGGTCACATGACCTTCTGGTATCAATTCTACACCACCACAGCGCTCCAAAGTGACCAGCGTGCTCTTTTATGTGGGTCGCTAATTGTTGTGGGTGAACTTTACAACTTATCATACCACTCTCTTATAACTACCTCTACAATAGACGAACTGCAACACAGATCGTACCTGAACATACGTTTACTGTCTGATGCATGGAAAAAGTTACTTATGTGTTAAAAGTCCATTTATCGAAGTAACGTTGGAAAAATAACTGCATAGATGCCTCTGGGCGAGATATAATTAACCTTACTCACTGTCTCGAGGGAGTAATATGTAGGGATTCTGGACAACGTTGTATACCAGGGTCTGAAACTGGTTCTCTACATCTACATCTACATCCATACTCCGCAAGCCACCTGACGGTGTGTGGCAGAGGGAACCTTGAGTACCTCTATCGATTCTGCCTTCTATTCCTGTCTCGTATTGTTCATGGAAAGAAAGATTGTCGGTATGCCTCTGTGTGGGCTCTAACCTCTTTGATTATATCCCTATGGTCTCATCTCGAGATATACGTAGGAGGGAGCAATATACTGCTACACTCCTCGGTGGAGGTATGTTCTCGAAACTTCAACAAAAGCCCGTAGCGAGCTACTGAGCGTCTGAGCGCCTCTCTTCCAGAGTTCTTCACTGGAGTTTATCTATCATCTCCGTAACGCTTTCACGATTACTAAATGATGCTGTAACGAAGCGCGCTGCTCTCCATTGGATCTTCTCTACCTCTTCTATCAGCCCTATCTGGTACGGATCCCACACTGGTGAGCAGTATTCAAGCAGTGGACGAACAAGTGTACTGTAACCTACTTCCTTTGTTTTCGGACTGCATTTCCTAAGGATTCTTCCAATGAACCTCAGTCTGACATCTGCTTTACCGACGATTAATTTTATATGGTCATTCTATTTTAAATCACTTCTAATGCCTACTCCCAGATAATTTATGGAATTAACTGCTTCCAGTTGCTGACCTGCTATATTGTAGCTAAATGATAAAGAGTCTTTTTTCTGTGTATTCGCAGCACATTACACTTGTCTACATTGAGATTCAATTGCCATTCCCTGCACCATGCGTCAATTCGCTGCAGATCCTCCAGCATTTCAGTACAATTTTTCATTGTTACAACCTCTCGATATACTACAGCATCATCCGCGAAAGCCTTAAAGAACTTCCGATGTTATCCACAAGGTCATTTTTATATGTTGTGAATAGCAACGGTCCTACGACACTCCCCTGCGGCACACCTGAAATCACCCTTACTTCGGAAGACTTCTCTCCATTGAAAATGACATGCTGCGTTCTGTTATCTAGGAACTCTTCAATCCAATCACACTATTGGTCTGATAGTCCATATGCTCTTACTTTGTTCATGAAACGACTGTGGGGAACTGTATCAAACTACTTGCGAAAGTCAAGAAACACGGCATCTACGTGGGAACCCGTGTATATGGCCCTCTGAGTCTCGTGGACGAATAGCTCGAGCTGGGTTTCACATGATCGTCTTTTTCGAAACCCATGCTGATTCCTACAGAGTAGATTTCTAGTCTCCAGAAAAGTCATTATACTCGAACATAATATGTGTTCCAAAATTCTACAATTGTTCGACGTTAGAGATACAGGTCTATAGTTCTGCACATCTGTTGGACGTCCCTTCTTGAAAACGGGGATGACCTGTGCCATTTCCCAATCTTTTGGAACGCTACGCTCTTCTAGAGACCTACGGTACACTGCTGCAAGAAGGGGGGCAAGTTCCTTCGCGTACTCTGTATAAAATTGAACTGGTATCCCATCAGGTCCAGCGGCCTTTACTAGCAGATTTTCGTGATATACGAGTATACGGTTTCCTTCTTCAAGTCTCTGCCTTTCAGTATTACCTCAAAAACCCTCTCGCAAAACCCGGCAAGTCTGTCAACACTCACGCTGTCCTTATACAATCTTCATGAACTGTATTAGTCCAAGCTGTTATGGATCTAAGTGATATTAGTAGTATTCCGTTCTAGCTGAGACAAATTTTTTATAAGTATTATAGCCCTACTTTTGAATCGAGAGCTACAATTCGAACTGTATATAACTGATACTCTGTGGTTATGCCACTTCATTCTATCACAGTATCAATAAGATACTATATCCGGCTTGCTGACTGCTAATTGACGAAAGTACGGTGTTCATTGATAAGGCAATAGCCATTTCAAGTGGTGGAAACAATTTTCAGTGTCTTTATTTGACGGGAAAGAGAAGATAAGATGGTAGTGTATGGTATCTGATCTCGTGAGTATACATGCAGGCAGTGGATCAAATTTCAAACCCCTATTCAATGCTTCTAAGACTGAGACATTTATAACAGCAATAGCCAGAAAAATTTTATTTGTCAGAATACTTTTGTAAACATCCACTTGGGGTGAGCAGTCAGATAGGCACATAGGCACATATCCTTTCCAACAAAAGAAATTTGTAAGAGAAAGTAGTGGAGTGTTCTTGCTGACGCTAGGTAATTTTGTGTGCGTCCGAACTTTTCAGACAGATTCTAGTCAAAAAAGGTAATGCAACAGAGTGTCTGTAATAATCATGTATTGCCGAACGTTTAATACTTCGAAGTCAGCATTTCGTTCCTTAGTAGTTGCTTTTGTTAGACTATCAATCTCAAATAACAAAATTTTAAGGCAGGGTAACAGCAATCACTATTCCTGGGGCTAGTTGACTTATTGAAATGTTATATAATGATAATTTGTTCCCTTTCAGCCACTATTCAAATTTCGCCTATGCAGCCATTTTTCATGTGCTTCATTACTACCCTATTGAAAATAAGGAACACTTGACAAATAGCTGGAATACTGCCGAAAAGGAAATAAAACAAGTCAGATGGCGATTACATCATCATTTAGATAATTCCATATGACGGTGACTCCCAGAAGTAGGAAAAAAATTAAATATTGCTTTACACTGAAAAAGTTTATTGTTTCTCCAACTACATAAATTCTTTGTTTCTTTTATGACTAACGGTAGTGACAGGGAAATATTTTGCGTGGGCATTCACTAATACACATGTACGATTGGTTGGGCTTTCATTATGCTGAGACATTGAAAGTTGTTATAATTTGTCAACTTCCAAAATCTTCTACTCGCAAGCAATCCTTGCTACAATAGCGCCACTTATTGATCAGTTTTCCGTGTACTTAGTGGTGCTTCTGCTATACTAGTTTGTCTTGGTCAAGACCTTTGCGGCAAGAGCGGGCACAGCCATTGGGAACTGAGAGCACTGCTAAGGCTCACATGGAATACAAGTGTGAAGCAAAATAAAACCATCTCCTTCATTCCTTTCCTTTTGACTCTGTTCTGGAGTGAATGTGTTCTTTTGCTTGTGAGCGATATGGTGTGCTAATTAGAGTGGGCTGCATTGAATTATACTGAGAAATATGGAGAGTGATGTATGAAAGCCGCCTAACTTTTCTACGCAAGAAGTAATACTTAGTTTTGTAGGTAACATTTCTCTATGTGTAATGTTTTGTAAATTTACGAATTACGTGTGCCAAATTTGAAAAGGAAAATTTCAAGGTTACTAAAATAGAACGAACTGCGGAGTGGTATGTGATTATGATTAATGTGAGCCAGTTTACGTTCTGTTTACATGCTGTTTTCGACAGCAATCCAGTTCAGAAAGTCAGTATTTCATTAACAAAAGGCGTTCTGCAATTTGTATTTTTCACTACTAGCCAGTAGAGCAGGTCTTTGTGTGGTATTGGCTCATATTCCAAATGGCTCATGTAGTATTAATCTTATTGTTTCTACGTAAAACATACGTATTCTTTAGCCTTCAATATTCACAAGTAAAAAGAGAATCTCATACCTTTATTTCCATTAAGTTTCTTTCATCAATTTAGTTAAACGATGTATACTTTTCCTGACCGTGGCACTGAGAAACCATTAGGCCACATACTAATGGCTTGTACAGGAATAGTAAGAGTAATGATCTTGTGCTTCCAGCTCAATTATTACTTCAATAGTAGCCATTTCTGATGTTAGACAAACTCCACACACTGAAAGGATTTCTATAATGTTAATAATTTGTTTTTAGTTTCCTGAAGTGATGTTTGCCTCTCATTCACCTGTTGAAATACAAGATACCTCTGATTACTAAACGTCACCATATACTGTCATTTTGTTATGTAAACGCATATTCGTCATGGAATATTAACTTAGACTGATCACTGCATAACAAACAGTATTAGACACAATTAATCTATAAATGAGAGTGCTGCAATAGAATTCTATAGATGATGTAACAATGTGATATGATATGAACAATTTTAACTTTACTAGACTTCAGTGCATATTGGGAACACTTTTTTTACATAAAATGATAAGGCATTGGAATTAACAGAATTATAAGTAATGAGAATACCAATTTACTTCTAGTGAGAAGTGAAACATTTCAATATCAATCATTAAGGAGCTACACCTTATGAAATTTAGCTTTAGGAAAACTTTTTATTACATAATATAACCGATTAAAAATAATGATCTATTTTCTGCTGTGTCTCTTACCACGTATAAACAGTTGTGTATAAATAGTTCTCTGTTGTAAATTACATACTACGTACCAACTTGTGATTATTGTCGTGGCCTTGTCGTGGCATGAAATACCATCTTACAGTGCATGTGTTTTTAAGATGTACTCTACAATGTCTGCTAGACATGTATGTATGCATTCATCTTTATCAGTTCACTGTGCAGCTGGAGCCTGATAATATTCACAGTCGCGAATATTTTTCTTATATCCTGAGAAAGGTGCTTTAAATTGTGAATCTAGGAATATACTACTCCTCCCTATGCACAGCAGCAGTAGGTATCGTGAGGAAAAGATTAGAAAATTACAACATGCACAGCGGCATTTAACATTTATTCTTCCCGAAGGCCTTACTTGGATAGAACGTGAAGAAACTCTAACAAATGGTACAATGGGAAGTATCCTTTGCCAGACACTTCACAGTGATTTGTAGAGTACGGATGTGGATGAAGATGTATGCGTCTATTCCGAAGCTGTGAAGGTTCCCGCTCACTTGTGAAATATACGTTAAGGCAAAAACAATGATGCACCACGAAGGAGTTATTCGAATGGTACGGGAATCCGTAGATGTGATGGACATGTGCGGCCATCACATGATTACACATTCAGAAAAACTGGACGAGTTATTCAAGAGAAAGAGTTCCGCTAATTGAACAAGTCTTTAACGTACTGATTGGCCTCTGGCAGTTATGCTAGCAGTTATTCGATTTGCCACTGACATATTCTTTGAAGTCCTCCTGAGGGATATCGTGCCAAATTCTGTCCAATAGGTGCGTTATGTCTTCAAAATGCACCATATGGCGGGCGACAGTCATGCAGCTACCCCACCGCTGACTGGGGCGCCTCCAGACATGTCTTCGATGAATGAGATTTGCACTCTGCAGCGGAGTGTGCGCTGATGTGAAACTTCCTGACAGATTGAAACTGTGTGCCGCCTATCGAGTGTCGGTCTGGCACACAGTTTTATTCTGCCAGGAAGTTCCATATCAGCACACTCTCCACTGCAGAGTGAAAATCTCATTCTGGAAACATCCCCCAGTCTGTGGCAAAGCCATGTCTCCGCAATGTCCTTTCTTCCAGGAGTACCAGTTCTGCAAGTTTCGCAAGAGAGCTTCTGTGAAGTTTGGAAGGTAGGAGACGAGATACTGGCGGAAGTAAAGCTGTGGGAACGGCTCGTGATTAGTGCTTGGGTGGCTCAGACGGTAGAGCACTTGCCCGTGAAAGGGAAAGGTCCCGAGTTCGAGTCTCGGTCCGGCTCACAGTTTTAATCTTCCAGGAAATTTCATAGGTACGGTTGCCTAAGAACTGCTTATCTGACCAAAATTCTTCAAATATATCATTTTTCTTTCCAAATATTAGCACATCCCATAACATAACCAAGAAAATAGCCATCGTACACCACATTGACGCCGCTGTGAAATCACTAACATTGAACAATTATCGCGTAAATGGGAGGAAATGGAGTATCGATTTGATGTACGCCGCTCTACTCAGGACGCTCAAGCAGAATACATAACTCCGCAACAGAATCCTTCTGTCAATGTATGCGTATGTCGTATCTCTGTGTTGTACTCTAACTTCAGAAGAACTTCTTTTAAAATCTGCTCTTTCGGTTTGAAGCATGGTGCATCTGGCGAAATAATTTCTCGAGCACTCTATCTTGTGTTAAGGAAATGCGCATCATACTTTTTGTTGTGAACGATACAAATTGACTCTCGTGCAATCGCAATTCGGTATCTTGTTAAAAAGGGTCTTATATTTCCCTCGTATGGATAACTACTGGGGAACGAATAGGGTCGTTTATCCTGTTTGCAATGTCTTTGTCCGATCTTTAGATCGGTTAATGGAAATTCATAGACACTAACAAATGGTTCCTCTTCATTTCCTTATCACTAAAGTTTGAAAAAATACACCATGCAGTTTACAATTTGCAATAGGTTTTCCACCAGTACATGCTTAAAATATGATGAGATACAGTTAGGAGACGTTGAGAGAGTTAAATTCTTATTGTTTCAGCTTGATAGTAACTCTTACTGGATAAGCATACCCAGAACTGCTGAAGGGCCTAAACAAATATCTGTTCACAGTGCGAATGTTGTCAGGCACAGGTGACGCAAAAATAATAAATCCAGAATATTATGCGTACTTTCGTTTTGTTACGTCATATGGGATTTTTTTTGTGTAACTCATCAAGACAAGCTTAAGTTTTCTAGGCACCCGCGAAAGGCAAAGTCCCGACTTCGAGTCTCGGTCCGCCTAGCAGTTTTAATCTGCCAGGGAGTTTCATGTCTTGGATGGTCGTCGGGGCTCAATTCGAAGCGGGATTCGTCACTGAAGGCAGTTCTACTCCAGTCAGTAAGAATGGGATACCAAGCTGATTATCGTCCGCTATATGGCTGGCGCAACATCCAGGTGTGAGGATCCGGCGTTCGATTTCATTTCATAGCAGGAGCCCTTTGGTCGACGTCTACGGCACCTGTACAATAAAGCTGCACGTTAAAGATATTCTACAGTCTGTTTTGTAGCGCTTCAAGACAAGACATCCCGGCCTTACATTTCATGTAGGTAATGTCCACCCGCACACGGCGAGAGTTACTACTGCTTGTCTTCGTGCCTGTCAAACCCTAACTTGGCCAGATAGGTCGCCGGGTATCTCCCCAACAGACAACGTTTGGTACATTATGGAAAGCGCCCTCCAACCAGCTCAGGGACCTTACGATCTGACGCGTCAGTTGGACAGAATTTGATACAACATCCTTCAGATGGACTCAAACAGCTCTGTCAATCGATCGCAAGCCGAAAAAAATGCCTAAATGAGGACCAGAGGTGGGCTAATGCGCTATTGACTTGCTCAATTTATGAAGCTCTTTCTCTTGAATAAGTCATCCAATTTTTCTGAAATGGTAATCATTTGTTTGTCTGCACAAGTACTTCACCTCTACCGATTTCCGTGCCATTCGGATAATCGCTTAGTGGTGAGTCCTTTCTATTTTCTTAGAGTGTATTTCAGTACTCGCCAGGTTAGCCGAGAGCGCTAATGCGCTGCTTTCTGGACACTGGTAGGTGCGCCGGCCCCAGATCGAGTCCGCCCAGCAGATTAACGATGTGGGTCAGTGTGCCGGCCAGCCTGGATGTGGTTTTTAGGCGGTTTTCCACATGCCCCTAGGTGAATACCGGGCTTGTCCCCAAGTCTCACCTCAGTTACACGATTCGCAGACATCTGAACACGGTTGCACTATTCCATGGATTACACCAGCTGAGGATCACTCATTCTTTCCGGGGGGGGGGGGGGGGAGTATGGGGTGGCGGGTGGCGGCAGGAAGGGCATCCAGCAACCCCTTAACATTGCCAAATCCGTACCTAAGCACGCCGATCCTGCGCAATCGCGGGATAAGGGATCAAGCGATAGATAGATAGATATATAGAGTGTATTTCAGTACAAGAGACGCCAAACAAACCTTCAGTACTCAATGTCATTCGTAGGTACATTCTATTTTCGTTGTGTCCTAGGCAGTGCCTCGAGGCTTGCCAACTAACACTTTGGCATGATTTCACATAATGCAGCTGCACCATCAACAGGAGCGTCCGTGTACTCACCCGTGATGGTGATGGGCTGCGACCACCTGACGAGGCCGACGTCATAGAAGGCAGCGTTGTCGTCCGGCGTGTAGAAGCCGTTGTGCCTGACCGTGTCTGTCGCCGCGAACGACTGGCTGTTGTCTCCTGAGGTGGGGCGCGAGTACGTCGAGCCCAGCAGCACCGTGAAGTAGCTGCCGCTGCAAGGTGGCATCGTCAGAACACGCACGCTGCTCTCCGCGGGATTACAAGCCACTAATTATGTATTTGTTTATGCTTAGGTTCATAACCACAAACAGTCCTACATATTGTAACGGAACAGCTCCACTTTACTCGACGTGCCGTAATTAGACACATGACGGAGTGAACGTACGAGGACTAATCATAAAGGTGAAATATCACTTGGAAACAATTGTTACATAATTAATATTTGTTTGTTAGCCGGTATATGTCTGCAGTCGTGATACACATTGAAAACCCGGGCCCGTAGCACGACTTCTACGACCTTCTGTACTGACGTGTCATTTCCTCTGCTGTCGAAAACTGCATGGTACTTCGCTTTATCAATGAGCTTTGTCATTTAGTTTTGGGCTCTCTAGCGGCGTTCCACGGTGCTGTGGCGCAGAGACTTCCTTGTGTGTCGTACAAAAAATTGATTACGTAACTTTTTCCGGGATGGTAATTAAAACTTAATAGTTAATCCTCGTAGAATACAATAACATTTCCACCTCTTATACTCCATTCATGGGTTATGTGTGGGAAAAGCCCTCTGTTCAAAAATGGCTCTGTGTACTAACGGACTTAACATCTGAGGTCATCAGTCCCCTAGAACTTAGAACTACTTAAACCTAACTAACCGAAGGACATCACACACATCCATGCTCGAGGCAGGATTCGAACCACCGACCTTAGCGGTCGCGCGGTTCCAGACTGAAGCACCTAGAACCGATCGGCCACGGTGGCCGGCACACCCCTCTGTATGAACCCAAAATTCTCTACTCGTAATTTCATGACCATTGTGCGAAACGTACACGGTGTAACAAAATGACACCGACAAATATTGGAGGAGTACAATGGATATTCTGAGGAACAAATTAAGAATATGAACCCATGTCCAGAAACTTCGCCTAACGACGCTACAGGGCGATGAAGTTTTAAGGATTAACGTCTGCCTCTGGGCTACCCCTAACGCAGTACTGTTCCGACGGACATGTACACGTTAAACGCCATTTAACGATATGGATAATTTTAGGACAACATGGCATAATATTTGTACGTACTTTGGTCGTGGCTTATTCCAGTCCATATTCTCATCCATCATACACTGTAGGCCACACGCTTTTGTGTAGCACGAGTAATACATGAGAAAAAAGAACTTTTTAAGCAACACGTTGTATCCGTATTCTAGATGTTGAAAGGATTCCTCAGGTTCTTAGACTTAATACTGTAAACTGTGCTACAGACGAATGTTGAAAATTAGATGTACTGACATGGTAAGGAATGAAGAGGTTCTCCGTGGAATCGGTGAAGAAAAGAACATGTGGCAAAAACATTGACGAGAAGAAGGGAAAAGATGATAAGACATCTTCTGAGACATCAGGGAATAATTTCCATCGTACCAACGTGAGCCGTAGAGGGTAAAACTGTAGAAGAAGGACAGAGATTGAAAATAATTGAGGACTTAGATTGCTACTCTGAGATGAAAAGGCTAGTACAGGAGAAGAATTCGTGGCTGGCCGCATCCACGGATCTAGGTAAGTAGTGTAGTGTACAATCGAAACAGAATAGTATGCAAACGCAAAAGATAACCAGAAAATTGTGATTACTCCATTTTTACTGTGATACAGAAACGAACTGCGTCATCGACGGAATAGTGTATATGGAGATACTGAAGTGAATGTCAATGCTGTTGCCGAAGTTCTGTTTCATTGCTCTGTCTTCAGTCTCATTTCTGTTGATCCTCCCAGTGCCCTAATACTATCTTTCAAACGCCTCCATCCTTCAAAAGCGAAGCACAGCGCCCCCTATCATCTCGAAGTTACCCCCGCGGTACAAACAGTGTTGGACAAAAATATGGAAATACAAGCTTCAACACATTTTTAGATGATAGCCAAGCCTACAGGCTGCGCTGTTGTATTTGACCAGAAACGGCACACTGGGCAATGTTCTCAGTACTTTGCAAGTGTCAGTCATGGTCAGAACAGTGAGTGCGTGGTTGTGGCTGCATTATGCCGGAGCTAAGTGATTTAGAACGTGGGCAAATTGTTGTTGCTCATGTCATGTCCCAATTTTGACTGAGCTTAATAAGCATTGGTGTAGTATAACTCTAAGGGACGATGAAAAGCGCAGACCCTTCTTTGTAACCTGACGAAATCGTTCAGTAATTGATAGTATATGCACTGTTGAACTTTTGCACAGTAGTTTAGGAGAGAGCAACTGGTGATGTACTCGTGAGAGACTCGAACACCATTGTTGGGTAATGAATAGTAGAAAGCAATCGGGAGAATGTGGTACGAGAGGGGAGAAAAACTATTTGAACTCTGCAATAAATTTCAGATGTTAATAGCAAATAACTCTGTACAAGAATCACAAGAGCAGGAGGTATACTTAGAAAAGACCACGAGACACGGGAAGTTTCCTGCGCTCGTGGTCAGACAGAGATTTCGAAATCAGTTATTGGATTTTAAGGCATACCCATGTTCGGCTATGGACTCAGATCACAAGACTGCAGTGATACAGAATTGTACAGAATATCAGTATGGCATGAAGTGGGATACTAAAGTACTGAGGAATGATGAGATGCGTTTCAAGTTCGCTAATGACGTGGATCTGCGATGAGTAATATCACTGTAGGCAGTCCAGTTAAAGAGAAGTGGATATCTCTAAAAAGGACACTCACA
This sequence comes from Schistocerca nitens, assembly GCF_023898315.1. NCBI lineage: Eukaryota > Metazoa > Arthropoda > Insecta > Orthoptera > Acrididae > Schistocerca > Schistocerca nitens. The sequence goes on along the minus strand of NC_064615.1, from coordinate 637,942,544 downwards.
GACTTTGGACAGTCAGACATAGGTATAGCAAAGGTAACTCCGAAGAAACTTTGAGTAACAGAGGAGGTGCTTCAGTCCGTAGACGACCGGACGAAGTACAAAAATGTTCAGGGCAAGACAGCGATACACCAATATAAAACACTTAGGAATGAAACGCAGGGCAGTGAAGGCGAAATGGCTACCAAAAATGAGAAGAAATTAAAAAAAGAAACGATCGTCAGAAGAACTTACTCAACATATAGAAAAGTCAAAACAACCTTCCAAGAGATTAGAAGCATGGGTGGTAACATAAAGGGTGCAATGGGAATTCCACTGTAAAATGTAAAGGAGAGAGCGGATAGATGGAAAGAGTGCATTGGAGGCCTCTATGAGGAGAGGGCGAAGCTGATGACGTGATAGAAGAAACTGGAGTCGATAAGGAAGACATAGGGGATCCAATATTATAGACGGAATTTGAAATAGCTCTGGAAGACCTGAAGTCAACAAGGGGTAGATAGCGTATCATCGGAATTTCTAAAAATATTTAAGGAGATGGCAACCAAACGACTATTCAAGTTTGTGTAGAATCTATGAGACCGGCAACATACCATCAGACTCCTGAAAAAATATCACTCACCCAATTCCAAAGATAGCAAAGGCAGATAGGGGCGAAAACTACCGCACGATCAGCATAGCATCTCATGTACTAAAGCAGAAGAGTGGCAAAGGAAAATGATGTTCTGTTGGATGACAATCAGTTTGGGTTTAAGAAAGATGAAGGAGCCAGAGAGGCAGTTTTCACTTGGCGCTCGATAATGGAACTAACACTGAAACGAAGTCAAGATACGGTCATAGCATTTGCCGACCTAGAAAAAGCGCAAGGCAATGTTAAATAGTGCGAGATATTCGAAATTTTGAGAAAATAGGAGTGAAGTGCATGGAAAGATGAGTGATGTATAATATGTACGAGAACCAAGAGGGAACAATAAGGCTGAATGACCAAGAACTGAGTGATCAGATTAAAAAGGGTGTAAGACAGGGATGCAGCCTTTCGCGCCTAGTGTTCTGTCTATAGAATGATGAAGCAATGACAGAAATGAAAGAACGGTCCATGAATTCGGTTAAAATTCATGATGAAAGAATATCAGTGATAAGATTCGCTGATGCCATTTCTATCGTTGGTGAAAGTGAAGAAGAAATACAGAATCTGTGTGTAACGCAGGAAATGCATATCCTCCTATTTCCATCTATTGTACTATAAATTTTTTCCTTATTTTGTTACCTGAAGATATGACGTTTCTGTGTCTTTATATATTGTAATTGTATATATATGCATTTATGTCGATGTATAATTGGTTTGTTTCGTAAATACTATTTGTATTTTTACGCTGGGTCTTGCCTAGGGAAAACTATGCTATCGAATGATTACATTGATAGGTCGTGTGGAGAACCAAAGTATTTAGGATCTTTGGTAGAGTCAACTCTGCTGCGTGGAGCGCGGGCAGAGCGGAGTCTGGCTGGAGTATGGCGGTGGAGCAGGTGTGTTGAATGACACTCTTGCGAGTTGCCGCGCTTCCGGGGTCTGGCTGCATGTAATTGCGCTCGACTTGCTATGATAGTTTCTGTCACGGTGTCGCGGACGGGAAACATTAGCAGGCACACATCAAGAGCCCGTTTCGCCTGGTGACCGTGTCGAGAAGAAGGCGCGCCAACAGCCAGCTTCTGCAACAACTACGGCCGACAATGAGTGATTGTCGCTACCTCCTCGATCGACGACTTCAAACCTTCAATCAACCAACAAGGAAGACTAAAAGCACGTAAAATTTTAGAACTGTATGGTAGACCTCAGCTTTTCAAACTATTCCATTAGCATCACTAAAATACAGCAACTTAGCATGAACATTTGTTGCTCAATGTTCCAATTGCATTACCAAGCAGGGTCCCTCCCTTTTCCGAAATGAACTAGAGTGTCGTTGAAATTCAAACGCCAGGATTAAAGTAATATCATTCGATTTCACTGCTTTAATTTCAAAGTTCAGTTAAGGTATTCATAGCTGGCTACAATATTTATATTACACAAGCACAAATTAAGAGTGCGAGTTTTGTTACCATATTTTAGCTTACCTGTGACTGCAGCTCAGCTTGGTACGTACTAAATTTTACTATTTTTAATTGTTCAGAATCATTTAATTCAAGTTCAAAGTTAAATCTCTTATTTCCAAATTGCGTAGATTCAAGTAGCTTTTGAAATGATTGTTGAGGTAGCCCAAGACTAACCTTTTTTATTGAATTTCGTAGTGCTTCAGAAACAAAGTTCACTATTAATTTCAGTCACTAAATTAACTTTTAATTTTTCGGTTTTATTAATTCTTTTGCTAAATGAAGTAAGAGTGTAGCGAAATTTATTACTTCTGACAAACTTTCAGTTTTCACACAACACGTGTCAACCTTCAGTTGCCACGCTTTTAGTGCTAAATATATGTGCATTAATCTTTCGTTTTCAGTTATTATAGTAGTTGTCCATAGGACTGGCGACCGTAATTTTCCCCAGATCTCAAATATCTAATTAACGCCAATTAATTGTTAACGTAACGACCGCACATTTACTTTCTTTATTAACTTTACCCCTTTTCAATATTAATTTCCACCAGTTTGATTTGCATTTTTCCTTTCATTTACATGTAACCCTTTCCTCCCTCTTTACCGATAGGTTAACTTCGGTGACGATTGCTTTTCCCAAATTTCTGTTAGGTACACGCGGTTTAATTGTTACTGTCATTAAGGTCGACAAGTGAGGGGGAGGTTACACGTGGAATGGAAATAACAGCCTAATGAGTGCGGAAAATGGATTGAGAGTAAACTGGAGGAAGACGAATGTAGTGAGAAGCAGTGGAAATGAGAATAGCGAAACACATTACATCAAAATTGGTTACCAAGTAGATGAAGGTAAGGAATTCTTCGAAGCAAAATAACCCACGACGGACGAAGCAAGGAGGATATACAGGGAAAAGTGGTCATTCCTAGCCAAGAGAAGTCTGCCGGTATGAAACACAGGCCTTAATTTGAGTATACAATTTCTGAGAATATTCATGAGGAAAATATAAGAAATAGAGAAAAGTGTGTCTACTTACGCGTCGACGCAGTGCGCAGCGGTGAGGACGGCGGTGGTGGAGATGAGGGAGCCGCCGCAGAAACCGGCGCCGTCGATCATGAGGCCCGCCTGGAAGGGGAACTGGCCCTCCGCAGCGTCGGAGCCTCCAACGATGCGACCCCCTGCAGGCAGGGCGAGTCTCAGTCTGGGCAAGGCAAGTGTCAGTGCAGTACATAGCAAGACCTTGTAACCCGTCTGAAATGTACTAGCAGTTGCGAGTATGAGCCACCTCCAGCAGTGAAAAATTGTACTGGTCCGGGAGTCGAAACCGGATTTCCCGCTTTACGCGAGCAGTCGCGGTCGCTTTAACCTCAGCTACCCGACCACGGCCAATGGCTAGCCCCACCACATGTTCGAAAGAATATCGCATCGAACTTCTTCACAACACAGGCACTGCAATTTCGTAGTGCTTGTTTCGTCAATATGATACGTTGCAGCCTATAATGACTACAATGATCACGATGCGTATCAACATTTACCCTACCTTTCGGTCTTGTAAGAATTATCTGCTCGATTGATTGTCAACGATTGGGTAGCATGGGAGTTTACTGATTTGCCACAATTACGTAACTACACTACTGGCCATTAAAATTGCTACACCACGAAGATGACATGCTACAGACTCGAAATTTAACAGACAGGAAGAAGATGTTGGAATATACAAATGATTAGCTTTTTAGAGCATTCACACAAGTTCTGCACCGGTGGCGACACCTACAACATGGTGACATGAGGAAAGTTTTCAACCGATTTCTCATACACAAACAGCACTTGACCGGCGTTGCCTGGTGAAACGTTGTTGTGATGCCTCGTGTAAGGAGGAGAAATGCGTACCATCACGTTTCCGACTTTGATAAAGGTCGGATTGTAGCCTATCGCGATTGCGGTTTATCGTATCGCGACATTGCTGTTCGCGTTGGTCGAGATCCAATGACTGTTAGCAGAGTCGGTGGGTTCAGGAGGGTTATACGGAAGGCCGTGCTGGATCCCAACGGCCTCGTATCATTAGCAGTCGAGAAGACAGGCATTTTATCCGCATGGGTGTAACGGATCGTGCAGCCACGTCTCGATCCCTGAGTCAACAGATGGGGACTTCGCAATACATCTGCACGAACAGTTCGACGACGTTTGCAGCAGTATGGACTATCAGCTTGGAGACCATGGCTGCGGTTACCCTTAACGCTGTATCACAGACAGGAGCGCCTGCAATGGTGTACTCAACGACGAATCTGGGTGCACGAATGGCAGAACCTCATTTTTTCGGATGCATCCAGGTTCTATTTACAGCATCATGATGGTCGCATGGGTGTTTGGTGACATCGCGGTGAGCGCACATTGGAAGCGTGTATTCGTCATCGCCATACTGGCGTATCACCCGTCGGTCACCTCCTGTTCGCATTGACGGCACTTTGAACAGTGGACGTTACATTTCAGATGTGTTACGACCCGTGGCTCTACCCTTCATTCGATACCTGCGAAACCTTATATTTCAGCAGGATAATGCACGACCGCATGTTGCAGGTCCTGTACAGGCCTTTCTGGATACAGAAAATGTTCGACTGCTGCCCTGGCCACCACGTTCTCCAGATCTCTCACCAATTGGAAACGTCTGGTCAATGGTGGCCGAGCAACTGGCGCGTCACAATACGCGTCACTACTCTTGATGAACTGTGGTATCGTGTTGGCACTGCATGGACAGCTGAACCTGTACACGCCATCCAAGCTCTGTTTGACTCAATGCCCAGGCATATCAAGGCCGTTTTTACGGCGAGAGGTGGTTGTTCTGGGTACTGATTTCTCAGGGTCTATGCACCCAAATTGCGTGAAAATGTAATCATATGTCAGTGCCAGTGTAATATATTTGTCCAAAGAATACCCGTTTATCATCTGCATTTCTTCTTGGTGTAGCAATTTTAATGGCCAGTAGTGTATATAAACGATTTGGGAGACAATCTGAGCAGCCGTCTTCGGTTGTTTGCAGATGACACTTTCGTTTATCGACTAATAAAGTCATCAGAAGATCAAAACAAACTGCAAAACGATTTAGTAAAAATATCTGCATGGTGCGAAAAGTGGCAGTTGACCCTATATAACGAAAAGTGTGAGGTCATTCACATGAGTGCTAAAAGGAACTCGTTAAACTTCGGTTACACGATAAATCAGTCTAATCTAAAAGCCGTAAATTCAACTAAATACCTAGTTATTACAATTACGAATAACGTAAATTGGAAAGAACATATAGAAAATGTTGTGCGGAAGGCTAACCAAAGACTGCGTTTTATTGGCAGGACACTTAGAAAATATAACAGACTTACTAAGGAAACTGCCTACACTACACTTGTCCGTCCTCTTTTGGAATACCGCTGCGCGGTGTGGGATTCTTACCGGGTAGGACTGACGGAGTACATCGAAAACGTTCAAAGAAAGGTAGCACGTTTTGTATTATCGCGAAATATGGGAGAGGGTGTCACAGAAATGATACAAGATTTGGGCTGGAAATCATTAAAAGAAAGGCTTTTTTCGTTGCGACAGAATCTTCTCACGAGATTCCAATCACCATCTTTCTCCTCCGAATGCAAAAATATTTTATTGACACCGACCTACATAGGGCGGAACGATCACTACTATAAAATAACGGAAATCAGAGCTCGTACGGAAAAATATAGGTATTGATTCTTTCCGCGCGCTATACGAGACTGGAATAATAGAGAATTGTGAAGGTGGTTAGATGAACCCTCTGCCAGGCACTTAAATGTGATTTGCAGAGTATCCATGTAGATGTAGATGTAGACAAGGTGTCACGCTTGTTCGCAAACACGTCACTGAAGGTTTAGTCAACGATACGGCACCGAACACAGCTACTTCATTTTTTAGTAGTGACCACCACGCTACTAAGGCAATCGTAATATTAGTGTTTAAGGCACTAACTACCAGAATTGGGCAAACGCTTTGATGGTAGCTCATTTCATCCCATCTGATACCACAGCGCCTACGGAAGCATCTCTCAGTGCCAGTTGAATTTGATTACTGGACGGACGATGGAATGAAAGTTCGAGTTTAAGTTGCACTAGACACATTGGGCTTTAGGGGTAGAATATAACTGTAGAGAGAAATAAGGAATTCTGCGGTGCAACTACCGAATAACCCCTAAATTCAAGCAGAGTAATTCATACACACATCAAAAAATATTTCATCACCCTGGTTCTCAGAAACCCTGAAGATGGACTTTGACTGTTGATACTGTATCACAGACACAGTCCCTTTGATTGTTCGGAGATGTCACTAAACCCTCCCAAAGATGTAAGAAACCATGCCTTAGCAGCGCCTTTTCGACGCAGGGGGTTAGACAGCCGATCAGTTCCAGTCACTCCACCAGGAAGGAGGTACACGGCTCGTGTTGTCTGTAGTTCAACCATGCCTAGATGGTCAACACCGTGGTTCGATAGCGTCCGCATTGTTACTTTGTGCCAGGAAGGGCTCTCAACAAGGGAAATGTCCAGGCATCTTTGAGTGAACCAAAGCGATGTTGTTCGGACATGGAGGAGCTACAGAGAGACAGCAACTGCCAATGACATGCCTCGCTCAGGCCGCCCTAGGGCTATTACTGCAGTGGATGACCGCTGCCTACGGATTATGGCTCCGAGGAACCTTGACAGCAATGCCACCATCTTGAATAACGCTTTTTGTGCAGCCTTGGGACGTCGTGTTATGACTCAAACTGTGCGCAATGTCTGCATGACGTGCAACTTCACTCCCAATGTCCAGGGCGAGGTTCATCTTTGCAGCCACCATGCAGCGCGGTACAGGTGGGTCCAACAACATACCGAATGAACCGCTCAGGATTGACATCATGTTCTCTTCAACGATGAGTGTCGCATATGCTTTCAACCAGATAATCGTCGTAGACGTGTTTGGAGGCAACCCGGTCGGGCTGAACGCCTTAGACACACCGTCCAGTAAGTGCAGCAAGGTGAAGGTTCCCTGCTGTTTTGGGGTGGCATTATGTGGGGCCGACGTACGCTGCTGGTGGTCATGGAAGCCGCCGTAACGGCTGTACGATAAGAGAATGCCATCCTCCGACCGACAATGCAACCATATCGGCAGCGTATTGGAGAGGCATTCGTCTTCATGGACGACAATTCGCGCCCCCATCGTGCACATCTTGTGAGTCACTTCCTTCAGGATAACGATGTCGCTCGACTAGAGTGGCCAGCATGTTCTCCAAACATAAGCCCTATCGAACATGCCTGGGGTAGATTGAAAAGGTTTATGGACGACGTGACACACCAACCACTCTGAGGGATCTACGCCGAATCGCCGTTGAGAAGTGGGACAATCGGGACCAACAGTGCCTTTATGAACTTGTGGATAGTATACCACGACGAATACAGGCATGCATCAATGCAAGAGGACGTGTTACTGGGTATTACAGGTATCGATGTGTACAGAAATCTGGACCACCACCTCTGAAGGTCTCGCTGTATGGTGGTACAACATGGAATGTGTGGTTTTCATGAGCAATAAAAAGGGCGGAAATGATGTTTATGTCGATCTCTATTCCAATTTTCTGTACAGGTTCCGGAACTCTCGTAACTTTTTTCGATGTGTGTAGATGTGAATACTGGTTTTCGCGAGTGCGAATCCAGTGCCTTACTAAGTGCTCCACGTCACGAGATTCATCTACATTGAAGATATGCCAGTAATCAGTTCGACTTTCTTAAAAAACATGTAGATATTGTCGATGCTAAGCGAATAGAACTTTGTTTGCTTTGTTTCTGAGAGCATTGCTAATACGTAATGAAAAGCTTGTTACTATTAGTAAGTGCGGTAAATACTAATGACTCCGACTTTTTTGCTGTGTTCTCAGTATCAGTTGAGGTATCGCGTGTCATGAATATTGCTCGATGAACTTTCCCGGTTCGTTGACAAGATGCAACCCACTACTGATAGAGGGCTCCGAATTGTAGCGTGTAACATGGCGGTGTGTAAAGCAACTATGTAAGTGGTGTACTACGTGACACCCAGAAAAGGGAAATACGAATTCGAAGGGTTCGTCCACACGTGGAGCACCGTCTTCTTAAGCCAGAGCGCACAAGAGCCCTGTGACATCTGCAGCAGACGACGCCTTGGGGTCACTGTAATGGTGTCCGGACATTTGTCACGATTATACCTGCTCCGGAGGGTTGGGTCCCTTGTCTCTCCCCCCCCCCCCCCCCTCCTCGTCCTCTTCCTCCTGCTCCTCACCCGCCCGCCCAGTTTGCTTTCGAAGTTCCTAACGTGACCATCAGTATGGAAGTTATTACAACGAACAAGGGCAGGCCTCCTGCTCATTACAAAGGTTACACGTATCTTAAACAGAGGGAATCTAAAGAAGGTGTTGTTACATGGATGTGCTTACGCCGAAAAGCGGATCATTGCAAGGGAAAGCTGCTTTCGAGGAACGGAGAAGTGTTGAACGTATTAGAACATCTCTGTGGACCACCTGACGATGCGGCTCTGAATGTGAGAAAGCAGGAGGAAAGGGCGAAGAGAAGGTCTCGAGAAGAAACTACACACTTATCGGAGATACACGAGGATGAAATGGGAAATCTACATAATAAAGTTTATGACTTTGTTACACTGATGCCTAATTCAGAATCTATGAAGAGAACCATGCGTCGTCGATGGAGTCAAGAGCGAGGGAACCAACAAGAGCCTAAGAACTCTTATGAAATTGATCTTCTTGAAGATCTATTAAAAATGGAGATGGCAGTAGTTTTCTTCTGGAAGACGATAGATTAGAGGTGAGAATAATGATTTTTAGTGGAAGCAAAGGAAAAGAAAATTTAAAAACATGTTCCCATTTTTTTATGGATGGAACATTTAAGAGATGCAGCAAGCAGTTTGCACAGATATACACCATACATTTAGACTTAGGAGGCCCAATTCAAGAAACAAACATTCTTCCTACTGTATTTGCACTGCTCCCTAATAAGAAGAAAGACACGTATGTTCGTTTGTTTCGTCTGATAAAATAGGCAGTCTCTGAGTGGTGTCCTAAACAAGTAAAAGTGGACTTTGAGGCAGCTGCAATATTGGCCATTCGTCAAGTTTTTCCCACAACTGAAATAAATGGATTCTATTTCCATATGAAGAAAAAAAAATGGCTCAAATGGCTCTGAGCACTACGGGACTTAACAGCTGTGGTCATCAGTCCCCTAGAACTTAGAACTACTTAAACCTAACTAACCTAAGGACATCACACACATCCATGCCCGAGGCAGGATTCGAACCTGCGACCGTAGCAGTCACGCGGTTCCGGACTGCGTGCCTAGAACCGCGAGACCACCGCGGCCGGCCCATATGAAGAAGAGTTTATGGAGAAGAATTCGAGTTCTCGGTCTAACTGAGGAGTACCGCTAGAACGAGGATTTAAGACTTAACGTCAGCACGTGTGCAGCGCTGGCAGTTGTAAAACTGGAGGACATAAGCAATGGATGGATTGAGATTCATGCAGAAGCTCCTGATAACGGAAGATTCTCTCAATTTTTTGACTACTTTGTGGATAACTGGCTAGAGAATGAGGATATCGCAATAGAAATGTGGGACTGTTACAGAAAAAGGCACCGAACGACGAATGCTGTTGAAGGGTGGCACAACAAAATAAATAGTATTATTGGAAACCCTCACCATGGAATCAACTATTTGGTGGAGTGCTTGAAAAAGGATGCAGAGCTCACAAACTGCATGTACATGACACTGGAAATGAATCTTGAAGGTAAGAAGAGGAAGAAGAAGTACTTGAAGCTGGACGACAGGATAGAATCATAAAGAATTATGAAGAGACTGGCAACATTAGCCCTTGCTTGAAAGCCATTGCCCATATTCAGAAACTGGACTAAAATATGTTAAAAATAATGTTTTAAAAAACTATGAAGACCACTGAGTCCTCGCAGATTACTGAGATAAAATTATCAAAACACTGAAGCAGCATTATGGGAGCTAATATTAAGTTGTAATTGTAAATAGAGTGTACATTAGTTCAGCGTGTTTAGGCTGATTTTACACACGCCAGAATGGTAAATCGTCATTTATCATTTTCACGGTCCAAAGCCTGTGCAAAGTGTGATGAGAATCAGCCTTTAATGTAAAAATTAAAAAGTGTTTCAAGCCTCACAAAAGTATCCCTATTGTTGTCATGTTAAGATAATTTTTTTCTACCTTCCAATATTATGGCCATACTATTAAATAATTGTGAGTTCTAAAATAATTTTCTGAAGCTTTAGAATCGCAACTATCACCTAAAATATCATGGTTTGTTAAACTGATAGTATACGCTTTTGTAAAAGAAAATGGGCACTGAACCTTTGAATTGCACCTAAATTGACATCCCAAAACTGATCTGATCCTAAGGTTGACAATTTTGGCACCTCAAATATTTTTTATTTAAGTTTAGCTGCTAACATTTATAGTAGATGTAATCTGCTTAAGTACATTTAGATAAAGTCTTTTAAAAATTAAAATTTCTTACTAAATTGTTGATTGGCTTTAAAGAGGTCAGTAAAAGTAAGGCGCTTACTACTGAAAATTAATTGTTACTAAAGAACATCAGAAACAAATGTATTAGACCTACTTTTCTTATACATTAGAGACTTTTTGAAAAGATATTTGATCATTTCCTCTGTCACTGACAGTGTAATTTCAGTTGCTTTGCAACACCACGGGTATCTACTTCTAAATTATGTTTGCAGCTGTTCTCATTTAGAATTCTGGAATATTTACTTCATCTTCTTTGGTGAAGGAATTTCGGAAAATGTATTTACTAACTCTACTTTAGTGGCACCGTCATCAGTAACATTACCGTCGCTGTCGCGCAGTGAAGGTACTTACTGAGCCTTTCCGCTGGTTTGCTTAACATGGGACCAGTATAACTTTGGATTTTCTGCCACATTTCTAGAGCGAGTTTCGTTGTGGAAACTATTAACTGCATCTCGCATTGAAATCCACACCAAATTTCTAGCCTTAGTAAAACTTCACCAATCTTGGAGATTTTGCGTTCGTCTAAATTATACGTGCCTTTTGCGGTGCTCCTGCAACAGCTTTCTGTCGTGTTTTGTGTACCATGGGGGATCAGTTCCGTTTCTTATTAATTTATTTGGTATGAATATCTCGAGTGCTGTTGATACTATTTCTTTGAACTAAAGCCACATATGGTCTTCATTTACATAGTTTGGAAGGATTGGAGACTATCTCTTAGACAGACGTCACCCGAATTTTTAGCTGCTTTTATAAATAGATATATTTCGCGTTTAGTTTTGGTGAATTTCTCTGTTACGGACGTGAGCCTCGGTACGACTGCATGTTCACTAATCCCTGTATCCGTCGTGATGCTCAGGATTATTTGTGGCTAAGAGGTCAAGTGTGTTTTCGTAACTATTTACAATTTGAATGGTCTCGTGAACTAATTGTTAAAAATAATTTTTGAAAAAGCATTTAGAACAATTACGGAAGTTGTTTTCTATTTACAATAGGGTATGAAAATGTATTTTTGTTCAAATGGCTCTGAGCACTATGGGACTCAACATCTGTGGTCATAAGTCCCCTAGAACTTAGAACTACTTAAACATAACTAACCTAAGGACATCACACACATCCATGCCCGAGGCAGGATTCGAACCTGCGACCGTAGCAGTCGCGCGGTTCCTGACTGAGCGCCTAGAACCGCTAGACCACCGCGGCCGGCAATGTATTTTTGTCAACATGCAGAAGGTAGATTGAAGTAACTGCCAACTATAATTGTGTGAGTAGGGTACTTATTTGTGATGAGATTCAAGTTCAGCAACTGTTCAGCAACTATTTCATGTGACACAGGTGGTCGGTAAAAGGAGCCAGTTATTACTTTATTCCGGTTGTCGAATATAACCTCTGCCCATACTAAGTCACAGGAACTATCTGCTTCAAAGTCGATTGTGAGTTTACATTATTTTTCCTTAAGTTGTCCTTCTTGTTTCTGTAGTAGTGCAGATAATTACAATTACGGCTTTTCCCTCCAGAGGCTAAGACGCTTTCTTTGTGACCCTGTAAATACCAGAGCTAAATAATGTAGAACAACAACGTACGTTACAAGCGTAGCATTCTGTATTACTTCATTTCCTTATTTCTAACATTTTAAAATTGTAAGTAGACTTTATATGATATGTCAATCACAGATGTTCTTATCTCTAATTAGTGAACGTGTTTTCAGTTATGTTTTGAACATACACGTTGTTAACTAATGTTTTTAGAGAGTAAATTAATATGGAGTATGTCGTTCTTCTTTTCAAACATTCACATACCCATTTATTCTTCCCCTATTGTCTTTTGGGTATGCAGTTGTAGTAATTAAAGTAGGCACAAATGCAGTGATGAAAAAGAAATGATTAGCGTTCATTCGCATTCTCGTTACATCGTTCCTTTCTTGTTGCTCCCATGCCGATGGGCTGTTTCTATTGCAATCAGTAAGCGTTAACGGAAGCTACCGTACAGACAGAAGAATCTATATTCATAGTTGGCAGAACTAATTACATACTGACATAATCGCCGTTATTGCTTTCGCTTTCCAAAAGTTATAAATATTTCGATTTCGGAAAGGAAGCTCTATATTTGGCCAAGATGTCGAGTAAGAAGGTCCCTTACGTACTGGTTGTATCGAGTAAGATGAGGAGACTGCGGTTTGAAAGCGGACAGAGGTAGTGCGGGGATGGGCGTCCCTTACCTGAGGGATCGCTACTCAAGCTACCTGGCGAAGGGGCAAGTGTGGCAAATGTCCGGCATTCACTGTAATCGATCGTCCCCCTTGCAGCTCCGACTTGACCTCATCCAATTTTCTTCTGTTTGCCAATCTTAAAGCACACCTTAGAGGACTTCACTTTGATAGTGATGAAGTGGTGCACCCAGACGTGAGGTTACGGTTCCGTTATGAAAGTCAAACACTACACTGACGGGGTCAACAGGCCTCTCGTTGAGAGAAATGTTTTCGTCGCTAGGGTGACTATGTTGAGAAACAAATTCGTAGCCATGAACAACATTGTACAATGTTAGTACGATTTGTTTTCTTTAAATGTTTTTAAGAGTTTTCCCATAAAAAATTCAGAGACTTTCCAGTACGCCCTCTTACATAAAAAAACACCTTCGAGAATGATTATTTGTAATTGTGTAAAATGAAATAAAATTTGTTACTACTTTATCTTATCGCACGTGACGCTGTAACACATTTTTCGTCATTCGTTTTCCTAACCTGGAACTTACGTTCCTTAAGTCTTTTCATTTATTCTCTTCTTCTAATGCATTCCCGCGCATCCGAACTGGTTCTTTCGCATCCAGTTTTCTTTCTCAGTTGCAGATATCAAATGCAGCGCGTTTTCAATAATTTACAATTCCCGTTTTTTCTGAATAATACAGACAACAGTTACTGACGTTCGTGTTGACGAGGGAGCAGTGGAAGCTAGGTTTTAGTCTGGGAAGAAATAATACATATTCATGGCCTATTTAATACATACATTGTTTTTATAAAGACTGATTAAAAGTAAAATATTTAGTAAGGTTCAAGGGCAGGCCTATAAGAAATTACAATACATACACTGCTGGCCTAAGGTCGGCCATTATAAGGAAAAGACATCATTGTAAATTTCACGTTGTTCCCTGAAAAAAATGAGCAAGAAATGGTTTTTCACAGAAAGAACGAGAGACGTTTGAATTCTATAGGTGCTGTGATCTGAATATGTTGGAGTAGTTGGAAAAGCGAACTCGTATCAGGTAGAAGCGGTATTCGAATCATCGTCTGGCCGAAGTGAGTTTTGGCTTCTGTGATTTCCACAAATCACTTTAGGCAGAGCGCCAGTTCTCTAGAAACCTCGACTTCGATGAAATAATCAAATATGCCTCCAAGTACATGATTAAATCTTGCAGAAATAATTTTTAACAGCTGTGAGGCAGCGTATCTAGATGTCTAGAGATAACTGCACGAGACAAGGTGTGAACCATGTTATGTGCGAAAAGTGTGTTGTTACCTGGGGCCTTCCTGGCAGCAGAAAACGGGAGCTTCCTGGGACGTGCATTTGCCTCCAGTCTCCTGGCGTCGGAGGCCTGCAACGCAAGAGTTGTCGGTCAGCACAGGACACTGCAGGTAATCCACAAAAAACAATCTTCTCTCTCTCGCTGTGCAAATAATCCACAAAAACAATCTTCTCTCTCTCACTGTGCAATGTGATCTTCGTCTGTTCGTAACAGGTGCAAACACGTTGTTCATTAGCAGTCTTTCGCAAGTAACTAACTTACGAGTGTTCCAATATCTTGAGGTCGAATTCATAAGAGGCTACTCTGTTTTCCATGACATCATTAAGCGCAAATAGCTCAGAAGAAATGAAGACAACTGAGGCGAAAATGGTAGTTTCTGCGATACGGTTCCAAGAAATTACTTCATGCAAACCAGCATCTTGGCAACATCTTCCCTTATTTGTACATAGCAGATAGTTTGAAAGTACAGTGGCAGTTGGTACTGTGAGAGGAGATACTGTGAGAGGAGACTGTTCAAAAATCAACTTAGTCAAATAACGAAATATTAGTTGGAAGGAAAATCAGCATTGGCCGTATTTTGTTGTTTTATTGTCAGCAAAATCGATTTTCGGTCACTTAGTGACCATCCTCAGTGCTGTAATATACAATTGAAGTTGGTAGGCACTGGTACCAAGCTACAACCACAAGCTTAGAGCGATCACATTATGTTTATGTGATCGCTCTAAGCTTGTGGTTATAGCTTTATACCAGTGCCTACCAATTTTTATTGTACATTACAACACTGAGGATGGTCACTAATTGACCAAAAATCGATTTTGCTGACAATAAAACAACAAAATACGGCCAATGCTGATTTTCCTTCCAGTTCTATCCACTATTTGGTCGTGATGCACACAACACGCCATGGAGTCGCCAATCAAGAAATATTAGTTATTCGACGAAATAATACAGAGAGAGATTTCAAGATTGACGCCACATCAGACGCAGATATGGTCCAATGCCTTCTGTAATTTACAAAAGTTGTTAGCAAATTATAGTTACTGGTTCTAAATGTGGAATGTTTCGGTAAGGACACTAGAATTTAAGACAGTAATATGTTCAGTACTTTATAACACATATTGTTAAGCGACCTTCATTTCCAAACTTAGGTAAAATTATGTCTATTCGGAATAAATTAATCCCCACTGAATAATGAAATGTGAGTCAGTTTCAGTGATTACCAATACTTAACTACCTCGAATACAATTTCCTATGTCGAATTTCGTGCAGATCTAAATGAGAGGCCACTATTCAAGCAAGCTGGATACCTTAGAGAAAACGGCGGAAACATTGTAGGTACATAAACTATAGGGAATCAGTCCTCACCCCCCCCCCCTCCCACCCCACCCCGCTTCGCCGAATAGTCAAGGGTTTGTTTTACTCGATTGAGAGCGTCATGAAAACGCTGTAAAACTTGATCTCGTAGATGCTTCAGTTTAGATGCCAGTTGTCCCCAGAAAGCTTCCATTACAATATTTCATGGACCAGTATTGCTTGAGGAATCTAGGAACGTACCAAAGCACCCGACATACTATAGAGTGCACAGGGGGATTTCAGAAGTCACTCTTCCCGTGCACCATCCATAAATGGAACGAGCAGAGACCGAATTACCAAGTACAACGTTACATATCCTGTACCATGCACCTGGCGGTGGTTTGGAGAGTATGGATGTAGGTGTAGATCGTATGAATTATTCGTGTTCTTAGTTAAAGGAAACTAAATAGCCACCTTGATCTAATGCCATAACTTTCCGTCTGAGCACTTCGCTGCAATCGGTATGTAACCCAATGTGACTCATATGGATATATGAGCACCGACATATAGACAACGTGTTATTGTGGCCTTAGAACGAAAACTTTTTGATCGCCCTTGTACATTACAATATCAGTTTCATAGAGTAAATCTTATATATATAATAAATGCGAAAGTTTACCCTTGTTCCTTCTTTTCCTGATATGATGATTGTTTTAATTTGTGCTCTAGTATTAACCACAGGGGTTATTTATAGAAGACAGGGCCAGATTTCAAGGTCGTCTTAAATTAAAGTAGCTTTATAGTTTATCCTTGTTCCTTCTTTTACTGATAGGATGATTGTTTTAATTTGTGCTCTAACACTAGCCACAGGGGGTATTTATGAGTCACTCCGTTGCACACATTAACACTGATAGGTCTCCCTACCCGCTTACCTCGAAACTCCACATTGAGAGGTTGAAAAGTACTCGCGAAAACCACACTTGAACAAAACACACACAAGAAACGAGTGGTAGCGCGTTAGAAAGAAAAAAAAAACATTTATCGCTTACTAAATATGCGCTGTTCATAAAGTGAAACTATCGCATTGAGCCTTACTTTTAAGCTACTAATTCTTTACTGCTGACTGTATTAGCGACAAATTATGCAAACAGTATTTACATATACCACTAAATATACCTACAAAAATATGTCATTGTACGACACATTCTTCAGGAGATACGACGCCAAATACTGAGACGCGTGAAAAAACTAGCACATCATGTATGTCGTTTTAATTTATTACCCCTTTCCTGCTAACTAATATACATTAATGACTTGCCGCTCTGTATTCATGAAGGTGGAAAGCTAGTTCCTTTTGGTAATGGTACAAGTATAGTAATCACAGTCAGATACCAGAATCAGCCAAGGACATTGTAATTAATGTATTTCAGAAAATTATTAAGTGATTCTTTGCAAATTGACTTTCATTAAATTTTAATGAAAAACAGTACGTACAGTTCTGTAAAGTAAATGGCGTAACACCATTAACAAATACAGAGCGAGACCAGAAGTCTGTAGGTTAGGCAATGCAATCCAAAATTTTAGGATGTGTGCATTGATGAGAGATTGAACTGGAAGAAACAGACTGATGATCTACTGAAACATTTGAGTTTACCTACTTACGTAGTTAGGGTTATTGGAAATTTTGGTGAGAAACGTATCAGTAAATTAGTTTACTATGCCAGGTTTCACTTGCTACTTTCTTATGGCATCACATTTTAAGATTATTCATCAGTAAGGAAAAATAGTGTTCATTGAACAAAAGTTTGCAATCAGAATAATAGCTGGAACCCAGCCAAAATCATCTTGCAGGCACTTATTAAAGGAACTAGGAATACTCACAGCATATATATCTGTGTGTGTGTAACTGTGCAACAGTGTGTACCGCCGTGGTGCGAAGCTACTATCTCATAACAGCACTTTGTTTGGCGACAATGCTTTTTACACTACTGGTCATTAAAATTGTTACACCACGAAGATGACATGCTACAGACGCGAAATTTAACCGACAGGAAGAAGATGCTGTGATATGCAAATGATTAGCTTTTCAGAGCACAAGGCTGGCGCCGGTGGCGACACCTACAACGTGCTGACATGAGGAAAGTTTCCAACCGATTTCTCATAGAAAAACAGCAATAGACCGGCGTTGCCTGGTGAAACGTTGTTATGATGCCTCGTGTAAGGAGCAGAAATGCGTACAATCACGTTTCCGACTTTGATAAAGGTCGGATTGTAGCCTATTGCGATTGCGCTTTATCGTATCGCGACATTGCTGTTCGCGTTGCTCAAGATCCAAAGACTGTTAGCAGAAAATGGAATCGGTGGGTTCTGAAGGGTAATACGGAACGCCGTGCTGGATCCCAACTGCCTCGTATCACTAGCAGTCTTATCCGCATGGCTGTAACGAATCGTGCAGCCACGTCTCGATCCCTGAGTCAACAGATGGGGACGTTTGCAAGGCAACAACCATCTGCACGAACAGTTCGACGACGTTTGTAGCAGCATGGACTGTCAATCAGCTCGGAGACCATGGCTGTGGTTACACTTGACGCTGCATCACAGACAGTAGCGCCTGCGATGGAGTACTCAACGATGAACCTGGGCGCACGAAAGGCAAAACGTAATTTTTGCGGATGAATCCAGGTTCTGTTTACAGCATCATGATGGTCGCATCCGTGTTTGGCGACATCGCGGTGAATGCACATAGGAAGCGTGTATTCGTCATCGCCATACTGGCGTATCATCCGGCGTGACAGTATGGGGTGCCATTGGTTACATGTCTCGGTCACCTCTTGTTCACATTGACCGCACTTTGAACAGTGGACGTTACATTTCAGATGTGTTACGACCCGTTGCTCTACCCTTCATTCGAGCGAATCCCTACATTTCAGCAGAATAATGCACGACCGCATGTTGCAGGTCCTGTACGGGCCTTTCTGGATACAGAAAATGTTCGACTACTACCCTGGCCAGCACATTCTTCAGATCTCTCACCAATTGAAAACGTCTGGTCAATGGTGGTCGAGCAACTGGCTCGTCACAATACGCCAGTCACTACTCTTGATGAACTGTGTTGAAGCTGCATGGGCAGCTGTACCTGTACACGCCATCCAAGCGCTCTTTGACTCAATGTCCAGGCGTATCAAGGCCGTTATTAAGGCCAGAGGTGGTTGTTCTGGGTACTGATTTCTCAGTATCTATGCACCCAAATTGCGTGAAAATGTAATCACATATCAGTTCTAGTGTAATATATTTCTCCAATGAATACCCGTTTATCATCTGCATTTCTTCGTGGTGTAGCAATTTTAATGGCGATTAGTGTAATATGTTGCTCTGATTCTTATATCAATGGCCTTGCCGCAGTGGTGACACCAGTTCCTATCAGATCGTGGAAGCTAAGCGCTGTGGAGTTGGGCTACAACTTAAACGGGTGACTGTCCGGGTCTGCCGCGTCCAGTTGGCCAGCGTGGTGCGCTCAGCCCTTGTGAGGCCAGTTGAGGAGCTACTTGGCTTAGAAGTAGCGGTTCTGGTCACGGAAACTGACAACAGCCGGGAGAGAGGTGTGCTAACCACACGCCCATCCATATTCGCATCCTGTGGCGCCTGTTGTCTGAGGATGACACGGCAGTCGTCGGTACCGTTAGACCTTCCTGCTCAGACGGAGTTTCTGATTCTCATTCTTTTTGGGGCTGATGGACTGAACTACGATTAACAAAAATAAATGATATATTTGGTACGTTTAAAACTTCGCCTTTGTGTTGTTGTAGTGAGGAAAATACTTTTTAGGCCTTTTCCTATTTTACATATGCAGATGTTTTTACGTTTCAAGAATAAAACATTTGGTTTCTCATGCAGACTACAATATTTGTGTCTGAAAGTAATTACTAGAGAGCATATTTCCCTGTTCTGGATATCAGGGTAATTGTTTCATGTGGGTTCAGTACGAAAATACAATGTAAGACAAGTGCCTGGCGCAGTTGTTAGATCGGTTACTGCTGCTAAAGTGGCGGGTTATCAAGATTTAAGTGAGTTTGAACATGGTGTTATAGTCGGCGCACCAGCGATGGGACACAGCATCTCCGAGGTAGCGATGAAATGGGCACTTCCGCTTACAATCATTTCAAGAGTTTACAGTGAATATCAGGAATCCTGTAAAACATCAAATCTCGGACATCGCTACGGCCGGAAAAAGATACTGCAAGAACGTGACCAACGAGGACTGAAGAAAATCGTTCAGTGTCACAGAGGTGCAAGTCTTTCGCAGATTGCTGCAGATTTCAATGCTGGGCCATCAACAAGAGTCAGCATGCGAACCATTCAACGAACCATCACTGATATGGGCTTTCGGAGCCGACGTCCCACACTTGACCCTTGATGACTGCACGACTCAAGTCTTTACGCCTCACCCGGGCCCGTCAGCACCGACACTGGACCGTTGATGATTGGAAACGTGTTACCTGGTCGGACGGATCTCGTTTCAAATTTTATGGAGCGGATGGACTTGCACGGGCATGGAGACAACCTCATGACTCCATGCATGTCTGCAGGATCTGTTCAATTTGGTGGAGGCTCTGTAATGGTGTAGGGCGTTTGTAGTTGGAGTGATATGGGACCCATGATAAGTCTAGATGCGACTCTGACAGGTGACAAGTACGTAAGCCTCCAGTCTGATCACCTGTATCTATTCATGTCCATTGTGCATTTCGACGGACTTGGGCAATTGCAGGAGGACAATGCGACATCCCACACGTCCAGGATCGCTACAGAATAGCTCCAGGAACACTTTCCTGAGTTTAAAAACTTCCGCTGGCCACCAAACACCACAGACATTAACATTATTGAGCATATCTGGGATGCCTTGCATCGTGCTGTTCACCCCTTCGTACTCTTACGGATTTATGGACAGCGCTGCAAGATTCACGGTGTCATTTCCTTCCAGCACTACTTCAGACATTAGTTGTGTCCATTACACGACGTGTTGCGGCAGTTATGCTTGCTCGCGTGGGCCCTACGCGTTATTAGGCAGGTGAACTAGTTTTTTGGCTCTTCATTGTATATGAGGACTGTTTGATTTAAGAGCAAAATAAACTGTGCATTAAACACTTCATTTGCCGTCCTCAGCAGACAGCGACTGCAGAACAGTTAGACATGACGGGCTTGTTGTCGCCGCACTCACCAGGACAAGAGCTGCCGCGAGTGCGAGAACAGGCGTCGTCTTCATGGCTGCGGCGACTGCGCGGGTCGGGCGCGCTGTTAGCTTTATATACGTGTGCGGCGAATCGCAAATCTCTTTACACAGATGGCTG
Organism: Schistocerca nitens; assembly: GCF_023898315.1. Taxonomy (NCBI): domain Eukaryota; kingdom Metazoa; phylum Arthropoda; class Insecta; order Orthoptera; family Acrididae; genus Schistocerca; species Schistocerca nitens. Next base: position 637,921,742 of record NC_064615.1, on the reverse strand, counting down.
GCCTTCGGTAAAAACCCGCCAACAACAACAGATACTATTGAGTAGGTACTTGAGAAATACGAGGATCTTGAAAACGTCTTCACGCATCTTGACACATCGATTAGTTACACCGATGTTGCAACACATGATAAGAAAGACCAAAGGTTCATTTGCACATTCCTATGACAAGCACATGACGCTCTTTCTGTAAGGTGTGCCAGTCGCACAACAAAAATGTTGAGATACAAGTAAAGCGTCAAATTAAGTCCATACTGCATTATTTCAGTTAAACGTTTACCTTACTCACCATTTTGAAGATCAGATTTATCACAACCAACTAAAATTTAGATTATTTGAACCAGTACTCGGAGCTACACACATGGCATAGATGAACTTTCGTTACTAGCGTCTCAGTAGGCCTAATCCCCGTTGTCCCCTCTCCTGACTACTAGGTACATTGTTTAAAAAATGGCATGAAACTCAGAAACTTGTACGAGATGTTCCATATAGTGCAAATATTCCATTAAGGATATGAACAATTATGTTACTAGGCAGAAATTTCTGCGATTACCAATAATACGAAGAAATAATAACTTTGTGAGAACTGGACTTTAAAGTTACGTGGTTTCTTTAAAAGTAAGTTACACATTATTGTCGCAGACCAAGTAACTTCTGTTGAAAGGTGCACTAGACTTTAAAGTGACACATAGATACATGACACTACTTTTCATATAACCACCCACTCTCGGTAAACAACAATTGGAGCGTTCCACCAATCTTTCAGTTCCTCGACGACAGAAATCTGATCGTTGGTCACTGATCTATTCGAGAAAGTGTGTGTAAATGTCCTCGTTGTTGGAAAATCTGCAATTGCAGAATTGTGTTTGCATGAAACACTCTCTTCTGACAATGCGCCACCCATGTCCTCCCACTTAGCGTGGGAGGACATGCGTATCTCACATTTCGAAGTCTCCTCGTAGTAAGGTTACTCGGAGAGAGAAAAAAAGAGAAGATTCTGTTTACAAGATTTAGTTTTTAAGGTCTAAAGATGAGAGATGCCATGTGTGCGTAAAAGACAATACAGTTTCCAAAATGTGTTCTAGCGGTTCTAGGTGCTTCAGTCCGGAACCGCGCTACTGGTACGGTCGCAGGTTCGAATCCTGCCTCGGGCATGGATGAGTGTGATGTCCTTAGGTTAGTTAGGTTTAAGTAGTTCTAAGTCTAGGGGACTGATGACCTCAGATGTTAAGTCCCATAGTGGTTAGAGCCAGTTTCCAAAATGCATACTACATTCAACGTCTTCGAAGACATGAAGCATCAGAAATAAAGAAACAGTGGTTTATTCAGACAAAACGTGGACTCATAAACATTACACTATGAAAAATGTTGCAAAAGAAGAACGTCTCGGTGTTTAATTATTGTGGATGCAGGGCACTGTCGTATAGACGTGTAGTGTGGCTATTACTGGATGAGTGTTGGAATGTGCTCTATTACAACTCCTCCCCAGTGTTTTCGTGGATAAACACGACGGTATTCCTACACTGACCCGGTTTGCAGTTCGCTTTACCGGGTAAGAGGTGTCACAGCACCATCTCTGAAACAGGTGCAGACACTCTGGACAGCATCTAATGTCCTGAACGCCGTCATGCCCACTGTGAAAAGTTTCTCTAACCTCACATCAGCGTAAAAATTCAACATTGCTGCCGAGGGTGCAGCCTGGCGACAGGCGTTGGTTTCCTACAACGCTGACGCAGTTGGATGACCCTGAAACTTGTCCATTAGGGACACTCCACGAAATATCCACTAAATGAAGTGGATTTACGTGTTTGAGTTATTGTAACGGTGTAATGTCATTCTCACTGTTTACATTGTACTTTCTTCGAGATATTACATTTTTATTCGCACTATGTTTCAAGATGAGTGCATGGGCACAACATAGTAGACCTCAGACCACACAAAACGCTAACTTCATTGAACATTAGTGAATTTCGGATATTAGCTCTGAGGTGAGAATGGGGAGCGAACCTTGTTTTGAAGATTAGTCGAGAAACCCAGAATGATCTGAAGAGCGTGGAAAAACACGTGCTCCGTAAACTGAACAAGAGAAGTCATGGGTTGGAAACTTGCTCTAAAAAACTTTAGTGACTTAATAAGTAAAAGGAAAATACAAAACATCTACATAACAAACAATCGAGTGGAATCTTTGTTCGTAGAAATGTTCTACGGAATACCCAGGACACCAAACGAAATTTGGTGCCCAGTAGCTTTCATTTCACGCAATTTGACGCAAGCGTAGTATGCTTGCCAGTGCATTTCGTATCCTGGTGCACCGAACGTGCGATATATTTTCGCTAATAAGCAGCGTAGCTTCAGTTTAGGGGTTGGTAGCACTGACAAATAACACTCGCCCCAAACGTTCCCTTAACTGTGAAGGACTGGCTCTAGGGCACGGAACAAAGGCAATCTTCCAATTTCCCGATCCAAACGGACTTCTTGGACCAGCACCGCTTCTGCAACAACATATACTAACTGCACTGCGGTGTTCATCATCGTTCTTTTGTTTTTCCTATGAACAAAAGTTTCCCTCGATTGTCTGTGATGCAGATGTTTTGCATTTTACTTTCACTTGTTAAGTTCCTAATCTTTTGTAGAGCAAGTTTGCAACCCATTAGTTCTCGTGTTCATTTTACGGAGCACGTGTTTTTCCACGGTCTCCAGATCATCCTGGATTTCTCGACTAACGTAAAAACAAGGTTCGCTCCCCATTCTGACGGCAGAGCTAATGTCCAAAGTTCAGTAGTGTTCAGTCAAGTTAGCGTTTTGTGTGGTCTGAGGCCTACTATGTAGTCCCCATGTACTCATCTTGAAACCTAGTGCAAACAAAAATTTAATAAATTTAATATCTCGAAAGAAGGAGAATGTAAAGAGTGTGAATGACATTACACCGTTAAATTAACTCAAAGCTTAATTGAAGATGCATAAAACAGTTATTTTAATGTGATACTCTTTGTTTTTAACACAATGTGTGGTTAAAATCTGGCATAAAGAATACTTTTACAAAACAATTATAGTGTTTATATTTTTCTCTCTAACTATCTAGTCGTACAGTATATATTAGAGGTGTTTCATGCATATTACCATATGATTTACACTTTCTTAATTTTTTAAAAAAATTGAAGAGTAATTTAAGAGTGTGAATGTTAATTAATCTATCTTTCAAATCACGGAAGATCAATTGGCATTATGTTACCTGTAATTAAGAAATAATATCTTTTCTGTTCTTTCTGCCCTTCTCAATATAAACACCTATATGCACATATTGTTTTGTTTATTAATAGTGATGTCTCCATGGATATACAACAAAGCAAGTCTTGTGAAGCAGTTTTGCCCCAACAGTTTCTCAACCAAGTCTTAACGAGTTTCACTGTCGAGAAAGAAATTTCTGCTGTTGCAGCTGACATAGAAAGGGAAGAAATGATCGACATTGAAAATCTAATTGAAGGGTAAATTTCTGGAAAGCAAAACTGCAAAGACTCAACTGCATAACCTGGCGGACGTGTTTGTTTACATCTTCCATTTTCCTTTTACCAACCACAGCTTGTTCTCTGCCCTCTGTTTAGAAATGCTGTCACGTTCACCCCCCGAAATAACGCTGTAGTACTTCGTAGCCAGAGCTTTTGCGTCGCTAATCACTGACTCCATGGGCCTTTCTGAAGATGGGTTGAATTTTAGTAGAAATGTGTTGAGACTGTAAGATATCTTTAGAGAGTCTATTTTCTAGATCGATGTTTATTGTGTCAAGAACAGGGATAAAAACATTAATTCTAAAATAAATTTCCGTACTTGATAGGGCAGCGTTAGGCCTTTTAACTTGTCGAGATGTGATTCTGGGTGTTTGAGTGGTGCTTTCGGTTTTTTAGCTTGATCGTACAACAGGATGAATTCGCCAGCCGCATTTTCTTGCTTTGATTTCCAAACCAAGGAAGTATCTGTCGGAATCTCAGTTGTTTTGATAACCCGTCGAGAGTTAATGTTGGGCTGAGCATATCAGCAGGGCACACGAAAATTACGATGAATTCCCAATTACTAATTGAATATAAAGGGTACTAAGCTTGAGCTGTTACTTGAAAAAAATGTGACCATTGCGAAATTTCCTCAAGGCGTGGCACGATTTTTTCAACTCTGTCTACATACAGATGCCTTTCTACTCATCTTGTTTCACTAGCTGGTTCCCTACATGCTTGGCGAGTGCAGCATTTCTTTTTCGCGAAGCCATACATGAAGGGATAACCTCTGTAATCATCCCAGCTAAGTTTATTACCGAGCGAGCTGGTGTAGTGGTTAGCACACTGAACTCGCATTCGGGAGGACGACAGTTCAAACCCGTCTCCGGCCATCCTGATTTAGGTATTCCGTGCTTTCCCTAAATCATTTCAGGCAAATGCCTGGATGTTACCTTTGAAAAGGCACGGCCAATTTCCTTTCCCATCCTTTCCCAATCCGAGCTTGTGCTCAGTCTCTAATGACCTCGTTGTCGACGGGACCTTAAACACTAACCTCCTTCTTCTGAGTTTCGCAATACTTGCACAAACTACATGTCAGAGCACTTGAAAATATAAAGGTTTAAAGAATGATAAAAAAAACAAGGTTTTCGTTCAGCATTGTTGCATTCTTTCCTCGCTATAGGAACTGCTCCCACAACTTCGGAACTAATGACAGAGCATTCATCTGTTGCAATACCAATGCAGTTACTAAGGTCAAGACGTCTCAGAGAGTTTAACACAGCTTTACCTAATTTTACTCCAGCCTTTCAGGGACTTTTATGTTCTTCGTCTGTTTTCTATTTGTCACAAATATTGCCATCTTTGTCATATTCAACAGACTCCTGTTGATCACTGTCACTAGAAGTCCTTTGCCTACTTTTCGTTTGTGGTGAACTTTGGGAGTTTGTTTACACAATTTTTTTTCTGGCTCTGTTGTACTGATAAAACCTATGAAATCTTCTCTAATCATATCTTGGCAAATATATCCCAGAAAAGTTGTCGCAGAGTTTTGTGACTACTGGTGCCATCAATCCCAACATTGTAGAATCCGTTTTCTAGGGTTGTATTTGCGTAACAATTTGTTCCCCAAGGCGTTCAATCAAGCCATTTTGTGCAGTTTTACTAAGAAATATACATCCTTTGCTATCATTGTTATACTGTGTCGCTAATGTCGTATTTTCACGTTCTTCGACACGTAGTTTCATCAGTTTCTTTATGTTACCTTCACTAGATTTATTTTGAGAAAACAGCGTCATCGTCACGATGCTATCTAAAAGGTATGTTCTGCCTCCCAAGAAAATAACGATTTGCAAAGAAAATTACAACTTTTTTCGGTTTCGTTTTGCTCTTTTCACTCTGTGGGTGTCCTTTTTTTTTTTTTTTTTTTTTTTTAAGAAATCATAAGTTCGTCAGCACGTTCAAATGCTTGTCGAGGATAAAGCATTTTGCTATGGTATTTGTTTCAAGTCACCGTCTTTTCCTAATAACCTTAGAGAATTTTGTCGGCAGTACGATCACTAGTGTGTTCAGCTTCATTCCTCCGTGATGAGTAAGAGCAGGCGCGAAAGTAACAACATGCATTGCAAACTAATCCTTGTGTGACGGTGACAAAGCTAACCATGATTTCTATGTATTTATGTGCTCTTTTTCCGAATATCGCTTTTAAACTTTCCCTTCCTTGTTGCGATATGAATGTGGAAACTTTGTATTCAGCAGGAGGTTCCCACTGACTCTGAAGTATGGTGTCAAGTCCTTTGCCTGAAAGTTTAGCTCCAGTATGTAGGCCAGCGTCGTTTGCGTAATTAATGCTTGAAGCTGAAGCGTAATCAGCAGGTAATGAAGCTGAAGCAGTGCTAATCCGACCAACTTGGACCTGCGGTGCGTCGCTCAACGGAGCCTTTGAACTGCCAACATGTCCCTCTAGCCCGTAACCTGAAAAGCATACGTAGCGCTATAGTCTTTAATGCTATGTGTATACACATTCACCGTACAAACATATACAGGGTCCGGCAAAAAGGCCTCCCGTATTTCCAAAGGTAGTTACAAGCAAACAAAGAAAGATACAGAGAATATATTTTTACTTGTGAACAGAAAATACTGTACCATTTTACGTTAGTTCGTTTTAAATCTTATGTCCGGTAAATGGTGTCTTCCAATGGTGACAGAATGACAAAGCCTTTCCGTGGAGTTGCCCATAGTTCTTCGTGTCGTTTCCGATGAAGTGACAGCCGCTTCGTGGGTGGCTTCCTGCTTAAGTGCTTCCAGGGCTGTGGTGCAATCTTTGTACACTGGTCCGTTTAAGTTTCCCTCCTCTTAACGAGAGGAAACGTCCAAGAAACAGTTCCCTCAAAGTTTCCAGAGAACGCCGAAAAGTGTACCCGTGACTCCATCTTGTTGGAACCAGACTTCTAGTCCCTAACAAACTGGTCTGAATTAGGTCCGAGGAAGGTCTCTATCATGTGACAGTAATGATCTGAAGTAACCGTTATCGTTACGCCATCTTCTGCAAAAAATAATGCCACAAACAGTTTTCAGCAACGCCACACCAAACGGTCACACCGTAGATGTGAAGTGGTCGTTCGCGGGACTCCTGAGGGCTTTCTGTCCCTCGCAGCGGAGTTTTATTTATTTACAGTAGCAGTGGGCCTCATCAGAAGAAGTCAAAAGAGCACCAAGGGGAATGTTCTGAAGAATTTCCTCCACACAACTCTGCGAGTTTCAAAATCTCTCTCACTTAATTCATGGGTAACAGCCATTTTGCATGGGTGCATATGAAGATCTCTGCACAGTATTCTTCTTGCACTACTATCAAGCAATCCCAGGGCAGCTTCAGTTTAAGTGCTGAACGGTTTGGAGACTGTTGGACGGACACTCTCACACGCACCACATTTTCCGGCGTTGGTAAAGTCCGATGTCGTCCAGTAGATTTTCTTTGCAGTGTAGACCTAGAAGCTGCTAAGTTTCATACTCAGCCTATAATAGTTTTTCTATCAGGAACAGAATAATGTCAGCCAAGTTCGAACCGAATGTGAAATGCTCGCTGGGTAGTTTTCACAGAACCACCATTACGATTGTCCTCCTCCACAGCAAATGCACGATGCTCATCTAGCAAAACCATTGCACCTACTGAAAATAGCATCTACACCGCTTTCGATCGGTACCCCCTTCAAACCAGTACCTCTGTCATAAGACACACAATGGCCTCTGCAAACAAGGGAGGTCATTTTGCCGGACCCTGTATGTACAGTCGTGCTCAAAAGTATCCGAACGACCTGAATTGCATTTCGCCTGATTCGCATACAACCCTCACAACGAAGCTGTCAAGCAGGTCCTCTAATCGCTCCTCGGTACAGTCGTTTGACCACTGAAAATGGTTCAAAGAAATCACCACTAGAAAACACTGCCCTGTATCGCAATAACTCAAGATGTAAAGTAATACCACGATACTACAAATATCAGGGAACACCTCATCACAGATAAGACTGTCCTTAAGGCTTGTAAGCTCACATTTATTACAATAAATGACGTACCTAAAATGTTACCACTCTCATTATGACGTCAGGTAGGTAACGCACGTAGTAAGTTCGTCGTACTCATGATTTGCTCTTCAAGGTAACATACCGTACTTATTATTTAACACAAAATGACATTAAAAATTTAAGTTTTTCAAGAGCTGCTAGTTGTGAATATCTATGAACTCCAAATGACACGACGAACTGTCTCGTTCTGCATGTGGATTCAAACCAAGGTCATGCACACTAAGCAAAGATTTAGTGACTGACGGAAACTAACAGTCATTCCTGACTAGGCATACAGAGAGTGATATATCTCGATTTTAGACAGTATCAGTTAATAAATATAAACTTTAAATTACATAACGTAAACATTTTTAACGGACGTGAATTCCAACCCAGCGTCTATTGTCCCTGTCAACGAACTACGAGAGATGTTAAATATTGCTTCTTCACAAGTAACGTACTTGAAATTCCGTGAGGTAAAGCTTTGTGTTGGACAGGAATTCGAACCCAGAACCTAATCGGATTGTTATCGAAGCACAATCAACTGTGACATTTCGGACTTTCTCGGCAGTAGCAAGATGTTTTAACTGAAATGACGAGACGAAACATTAATTTTTTACTTCCCAGGACTCCAACCTGGCAGCTATCGCTCTTATATTCTAGAGAACACGAACGTTAAGCATGGGTTTGTTACACCAGCAGCGACATGTGAGCATGTTTGAACTAGAAATACTACGACGAAGAGTTCAGTGCTGACTGGTAATTGAACCCCAGACATACCGTTGTTGACTACACACAAAGAGACGTCAGCTACCGAATTTTTCTCCACCAGCAGCTCGGAATAACATCCTTGAACTTACAGCGATCTCGCAAATAGTTGTGTGTCTCACTGGGAGTCAACAACGTCAGATATCGTTAGTGTTGCCAACGAATGAAAAGACATTAAAAATTAAAATTATTATCCACCAGTATATAGGTGTTCTCATGCTAGAGCTTGATAATACATAATGAAAACTTTAGTACTGGGCCAGGTTTCGAACCCATTCACGCGCAATATGTGGAGATGTTGAGGAAGCTGCAGTTTTTAACAAACAACAAATTGTGGTCGAGCTTTATTGTCACGAAGGGATGAAATTCCACGTTAAGGGCAGTCTGAGTTGCATTCCCAGTTCAGAACCAATTTTATCGACTTACAGAAGCTCAAATAAAAGATGGAATAAGTGTGCTGTGACCCTACATAGCGTTTGTTTCGTCACTAGAAATAAATAACTGGTATAAGAAAGGTTACTGGTGATAGAGTTTCTACATTTTGCCACTCCTGCCTTTATTGTGGTTCAACCTAATGTCTGCTTGGTAGAGAAGGAATATCATGTTTAATCTGAATTTCAGACCACAATGCCATTATACCTTCTTCACATAGCGTAGCCAGAAGAGAATAGAATCTGTCTCTCCCTATCAAAAATCATCAACAGAAGTCGGAATCGAACCTAGACTATGGGTATATGAATCTACCAGCAATCCAACAGACCACCAAATTTCTCTCCTATGTGACTCACTTTTCTTTTGTAACGCCGTTGCGCCACTCTGGATAAGAATTCTGACACACAGGCTCCCTGTAGTGGGTTGCAGTACATTAATTATCTTGATTGACCGAATAGCCATGAACTAGCTGCCTTGGCTACCCAGTGCATACATTCGACTCTATTTTGTAATCACCGCAATAAAATCAGGTAAGTGCCACCTACACAGAATTGCCAACAGTGTAGGATGCAGAAACTTAAATAGGAAGTGTTCCTTTCCACTTCAGCTACTCTATTGATCTATCTGTTTGTTGAAAACGTCTTGCAGTGTAAAAGATAAGCTGTAACTGTCTGTTTCTCAAAGTCTACATCCGACCACATGCGTTATCTCACAACACTGTGGAATGCGGAAGTTCTGGAGGAATTGTTGTTGACTTCTGGAGGTGGTGTAGCTACGGTTCAGCTAGTAGTGTAACGACAAGTGTAGTGCAGCGTAAAGAAAACGTCACGAGCTAAGATACATTCACTGATACGTTTTTTAAAACGCAATTCTGCTGTCTGCTGAAGTTATCAATCTAAGGGAAATTTGAATTCCCTTCACTTCTCAACCCAAAATAGTCGCATGTGGAAAAAGGACCAACTACTGTGACATTTTGTTCTTTTCAGGTTTAATGGACACCCAGGCAACAAAAAGCTGCACCTCGAAACTTTTGTGTTATGTATGGCAAAAGCGCATCGTGCCAAAATACGTCAGAAAAGTATTTTCTACGTTAGCTGTCGTGTGGTAGTGAAATTTTATTCTTCTTCAAACTTTGTTTGACAGCTATAACTCAGAACAAGTTTTCTACATGCATGTAATCAATAACCTACGTGTGCATTGTCAGACTGTTATACATAACATCAGGGAATTCACATATGTCGTTGATGGTTAATTTCTCTCTCATATTTACTATTGTTTAATCAATACTAAAAGAAACCCAATGAAAATTGTGCACTGTATTATAAGAAATGAAATAAAACTACCCACAATAACCTTCCGACGAAAGTCTGTTTTAATCAAGCTGAGTATCTGTACACAAGGGTGCCTCTATCGAACCTAATTAGTAAAATACTATTCGCTTAGATTTCGATTGCGTCTGTGTTTAATTGGTATGCTGTGTCATACTGAAGAGGTATGCAAATGTAGCATTTCATAAATGAAGTTATGTATTCCTAGAAACCCAAAATTTGAATGTCAGCAACGGAAAGAGGCATTACCTGTTGTGCAGCATTCTAAGTTTTTCACCATTGCACTATGTGCCGAAAGTATTTTCTAGCGTTTTCCTTATCGATGTTTGATCTGACTGCTTGTAGCTCTTTCACAGAAGGGATAAAAACGTCACAGTCAGCGAGACTGGAACTGCAAACAAGAACAGACACTTTTTCATAGATCAGCCTTACCACAGAGCTAGCGAAGCAGTATGTATCTGGGATTCCTATTACGAGGCCAATAGTGACTAGAACTCGTAAATCGCTATTTAAAGGAGAAGATTAGTTGCGATTTCCACGACTTTCCTGGGCTGAAAATCGTAAATTTACAATCTTTTGCTACACCTCAAGCGATAATAACTCAGATTATTCAATGGAAATGACAGGAAAAATCAAGCGAACTTTGAGGCTTAATTCCGTACACACCAGGACGTAACTCGTCGGTCACAGAGTTGCCAAACATACCTTGCCTTGTTGCCAAATCTCAGTTACAGTACCAGCAGGAAGAAGACGAACCGATGTGTTCCTGCAGAGGGCTGGGAAGTGACCATAGCTGGCATCTCAAAGACGCGGCTGGCACGGCCTGGAATGCGTCTGATTTGAATTTCTGTTACTAGGCTTAGGAACTGGGGCGTAGCTATAAATAGTACTCAGAACTGACTGTAAACTAAGCATCATAAATCAATAGCTCTCATAGTGGTTTTTACATTTCTTTCGTAAGTGTACTCAAAACTAAAAAACTCATTCATGGACGTTTTCGTGCCTGGTCGATAGTCGAGCACAACAAACAAAAAAATAAAATAAAAAATTGTGTGTGTGTGTGTGGGGGGGGGGGATGTGAGAAGAGAGAGAGAGAGAGAGAGAGAGAGAGAGAGAGAGAGAGACAGAGAGATAAATATAGAAAAGAATGAGAGAGAGAGTAAATAATTGTTGTAAAGAAATTGCATCATGGTACATAAAGAAATCGTTCATTAAAATGACACGTTCCACATCATTATGAAAAGTCGTATTCATGATCTATGGAACAAATATTAATCTAATCTAATCTAATCATGTTGCTGACTAGCCATGAAGAGTCATGAATTACCGAAATTTTCGCCAATATCAGTAACTTAATCTAAATTTGAAATTAAAGACCACAGTTTTTGTAATAAACCGTGTCTCCTATCAAGATCCTTTCGCGTCTGTTAACTAACCACGAAAGATGTCTGATATACCTCCATTCAGAAGTAACAAAGTGTGCATGCATTTAAAGATGAAGTGCATGATGTGAAGTTCTGTGACGGAGATACGAACCCAACGCGTAATCGGATTGTTAACTAATTAAAATCAAATGTTATGTACCGGTTTTTCTTACCAGCTGCTAGGTGTTTGAATCTAATATAAGGATACAAATTTTTGTGGCTGAGCGACAATCGAACCGCACACCTACCGTCTTTCTTTATCATCCACGAATATAGCTTAAGTATCGATTGGTTACTCACCAACAGTAACATGTGTGCGTGTTTGACCACAAATAACGACACCTATTGCAAATGATGGCAACACATAAACAGACATTAAAAATGCATGTTAATTTTCATTAGCAGGCCGGTGTGCCCGTGATAGGGCTCGAAATGAAATTATGAATTTTTTTCGTACTGGATCAGGATTCGGACCCACATACGTTCCTTTGGAGGAGACCTAGAGGAGACTGCAGTCTTGGGAAAAGGAACGAAATGACTGAACTAAACTGTTCCGAGAGATTCGGATCTTCGAGAGAGGAGATACGAGTTGACATCACAGTCCAGCCCCAAATTTTTCAACGTCCGTAGTTTAATCAAGCACAAGTAAAATAATAGCCCTGTTCCTTTAAATGGCTATCGGTTCATCAAATAAAATAAAATTTTGTAATGTAAGTAAGTTTAGTGGAGACAGTATTTCTGTTTACCATGACTTCCGCCTACGTCATTTCCCAACGTAAACCGGCTCTGCCCAGTTGGTAATGAAGGAACGTGATGTTTCCAAAAATGTTTCAAATGTTCTGAACACTATGGGACTTAGCTTCTGATGTCATCAGTCCCCTAGAACTTAGAACTACTTAAACCTAACTAACCTAAAGACATCACACACATCCATACCCGAGGCAGGATTTGAACCCGCGACTGTAGCGGACGCGCGGTTCCAGACTGTAACGCCTAGAACCGCTCGGCCACTCCGGCTGGCTGGAACGTGATGTTTAATGCGGATTCTGAATTATAACGTCTTTCTCTTGAGGTTACCAGAGGTAAAGTAAATCCGTTTGTGCCTCTTAAACGTAAATGCCTGAACACACGCATTGCACCTGTGATAGTTCGTTCCACCAGACCATTGTGGCCACATTTCCCAGCCCCACGAGTGTGCTGTAACAGATGATATGCTTAGTTTACAAAATTAGTCAATGTGGAAAAAATGCGAGTCTATTAAATGGTTAAGTAGAAGCAAGCTTCTGACGCGGAGATTATGTTATTCTCATGTCAGCAGGATGTAAATACTCTTCTAGGCGTCATAGCCTCGATGTGACGCCATTATGAAATTTTCACTAATTCAGCAAATTTCTTAGTTCGAGAAAATCCACTGTGAAGTGTGAAGTTACCGGATAATTCGATTATTACCGTCATTATTACTGTCATTTTTTCATACCGCTGCTGGAACACATGTGCTTGAACATCATTTAATGCCTTTTGGTCATTATAGAAGTAGTTGCCCAAGAACAGGTTCTTTCCCTGTCTACGGAATTCTTTTCATGTCAATATCAAACATCAGCAATTACTCGTAGATTACATTAAAACTGAAGTAATTGCTGAAGATGTCACTTGATAACAAAAACGCGCTGTCTTTCTTCATTTACTTGCGCCTAGAAATGGCTGTCAAATACTGCCAAACCTAAAGCCAAGCGATCTTACTGCCTTCCGATATACGTCGCTGTCATTTCTTCCGCATCATTTGGTCGACGTGACCTGTTCCAAATTGTGTATGACAGAGAATGTTTTAGAAAATCAATTGTTTTCCTTTGCAATAAACAGTAAGATTTTCATTCTAAGCTAACCAAGTTCAAAATTTTCCCAGTATGAGTTCAAATTTAATATTCGCTTCTGTGTATTTCACAGTTGCGAAACGCGCATCCGACCCATTGACCTTACACTTAGTCGCTGACCATAAATTCTAGCTCAGAGCGGCACCAGTTTAAGTAACCTAACGTAGCGAACGCAATTAACCCAGTGGGTTCCATAAGTACACTGTAACAGTAATTTCTGTGTGTATGCAATGCATACGGATTGTAGAATTTAGTGGTGCTCTCTCTTCCACATCTGTATACAATATGCCTGATCTAAACAGTCCCTTTATCATTACAGTCCCTGGGCAGTTCAACATAATACTGACAACAGTAATGTGATTTTATGGACAACCTCACTCTTCGTTTTACGTGATTTTGTAATCATTTAAATAAAACAACAAGACTTTCCAGTGGGAGACATTTCGTCCCCCTTTTCCTTCTGTGAAATTTGTTTGTAAGATTTTTGCCTTCCAACCAGCGAAATGCGGCAGACTACGGCTCGTAAACGATTCACAAACCAAGATTTTGTGCCGTTAAGACGATTTCTTTAAACATTGTCATAGCTGAAGGAATTTAGTTTCTTCTTAAATCGTCTTATGTAGCAACGTTCACAGATATCTCAAATAGGAAAAGCTCTTTATCCATTTACGAAGGTTGTAAAACAAACTACCCACAATTTGTGTCAGGTTGATCTTTTCGTCTGATAGCATTGCGTAAGTATTTTGTCTAAGATGTATCACAAGTAGTGTTCCTGTAGCTGTGGGAACCAGTGGTTGAAAACGAGTTAAACACCAATGGGTACAGTACTACTAAGTATTCAAAATGATTAACTATCTAAGACTTACTTCATTCACAAACTGAGGCTTATTTGTAATATTGAAGCTAGACTGTGTATCCTTGTGTTCCTTGAGTGGGCATTGGAAGGCGTTTACACACACATATACAATGCTATGAATGTTTCGAACTCTATAGTTAACGTTGCTCTCTTGAACAATTTTTTTTTAATTCTTCTGAGTCTTCAGCGTGGAATATGTGTTGGAGATACAGTCTTAGACAAAAAATTTGACCGCCGAGTCGTTCGTGTAAGGTGGACAATACAGTCGTGCTCCCCTCAGAATTCTATGTCCGGCAATATGCTCGATCTGGCAACATTGTAGACTATGGCACTTCCCGGAGGAAGTCTTGACTGCAGTCTGAGTACATCAGTCTTGACTATCTTAACTACAACCTTACTCTTGAGGTAAAACACGAGACTAGCTAATACGACATCTGGCAACAGAAAGCACACGTTGACAAAACTTTTATCGCCCCGATCCTCTCGGTGCTGAAGCTATGAGTGTAGTTCAAGCGAATCTACAATATATTTCGCTTTCTGTCACATTGGTAATAACAGTTGGGTCAGAGATTTCTTGGCTGGCCATCTGACTCTGAACACCACATGCATCTGAGTTCTCTGGAACACGTTTCTTGCCAACCGGTGGGGGCTGAGGCACTGCGCTGGCTCGCCTTCTGTCAACAACGCCTGCTCCACTCCTCACTCTCGACGGTGTAACATGCTCTAATGTTGTTGGGTGGTGACCCATAAAATCTGTCTACGATTTGTGTTTCACACTCGATAGCAATGGAGGCACAAAACCGTTTTTATTTGATGAGTATTTTATTACATTAGTATGCAATACGTCAATGTGGCCCAGAATTAATTTCATTGTTCCTGATGCAGTGTGCTATAATTAAAGCATCACATCCTGTTCTTTTCCCTTTCACGGGATATTCTTCAATTAAATTATTTTTGTCATGGATTCATACGTGTTAGTCAAGGCACAGAGAGTAAATGCAATGTAATGCGTTTGGTTTCTTTCTTTGATTCCCTATGGTAAATGGATGCGAAACATTGTGTCAATACCTTTCAGAACGTGCTCTGTAGCTAGTCAAGCAAATTACTTGTTTTTAGGTCCATACATTAATTAATGGAGAAGTGAACGCTCTTCAAAAGTGGTATTTAAAATATTCAATTGGGTTTAAGGCGACAAAATTGCCCCGTATTTCAAGCTACCCAGAGAAAAAGTAAGTTGCTAGAGCCGCTGTTAGCAAATGTCTGCAGAGAGTTCCTAATTGCTACTGTGGAAATTTAGCATAGGGGTCCTATAGTAATCAAGAGGTTCGTTTCCATCATACTTATCACCCTGGCATGTAAGTCTTAAGTGAAGAACAATTTTGAAATTCGTATCGTTGTCGGTCGATTCGAATTTCTTCAGAGACGCTTGTATTGTGAAGCAGCTTGGCAGTCAGAAAGGCGAGATCTATGACCATTAACACAACTTGCTGTGTCGAGCTACCAAGAGTACTTGGTGTGTAAAGGTTTTCTTCCGATTTAGTTACAGATTTTTTTCTAGAAATTCGCAGCTCCATAAAATAAATCAGAAAAAAAGCTCGCACACGCTGGCACTGCCACGGTTAGAACTGACGACTCATTGAGATACGAGATACGGGAGGGGGCATGGGGCTACGGACACACTGCTGCCAGCACGCCACTCTCATCATGGTATTGGTCGCTCAGCCTTATAACGCATCGTGAACGATAATAGATGTTGTCACTCACGTGAAGAATAGCCTTTCTTTAGCCACAAAATTGAATTTTCTGTCTTAGTGCCTAGGAGTTATATAGAACGAGTCATTCAAATGGAAAGGTAATATCAAGTGAATTTAGCGAGTCAGTTCAGTACGATACGTGGAAGTGATTTCACTGTCACAGTGTTGCCAAATTTTTGTGATGATGTTGCCAATTCTCAGTTGTGCTAGGAACAGCTCTGTAGCGGTATGCGAGGAGAATCCCGTGCTCATGTCATAGGAGGATATGGAGAGGAGGCGCGGGGTTTGGTTAATATGCAGCGTTTTCTCCTACCAGTTGTGTCAAACATTCAGGTGCATAAACTCCCATCACGATTACAGTTTCCCACAAAATATATAGCGAATAAAACACTTACCCTGTTACGTTGTGACAAAAGATTATTTATTTTGGGAATCAACTTTGCTCACCTGTCACGAAAAGTAAGATAACAAACACTTTGCATCTCGTAATAGATTGCATCTATGTGCAGTCTTGTGATCATAAAAGTAGAATTTCATGAACTGCACGAGAATGTAGAAAAATTTTGGTGGGAATGGAAGCTATAAGAAACACAATTAACTAATTAATCTGTGCCACGTAATAATCAATACATTTGAAAATGCAGAAGAGAAGAAACTAAAAACCATGCCCATTAAGACAGAAACTGAAGTGCAGGTGCCGGCACTGTGTAGATATGCGCTTTTTCGTCTTCAGATCTATACAAATAATGTACGCTAACCAGCGTATTAATTGCTTTCGTAATGTTTCCCTATTGTTTAGTCTTCTAATGATGAACTGGATCCACACCCATGAATCTGGTTGTTTCTTTGTATTCTTCCATCTACCATCTTTTTGTGTTATTGCTCGGTGTGCAAAAAGCAAAATGTTATGCTTGCTCCCACGAGGTATTAGAACGAGGTCGCAAGAAGGCTAACGAAGTATAATCACAATACATTGAGATGCCAATTTGTCTGTCGTCATTGTGTTAAGTCGACAGAAATAGTCGGGTATTATTGCCTGCATCACCGGCATCCCATTGTTGTCTTCTCTTACTGAGATTTTCAAATTACTCTGAACACAAGACGCTGAGATAAATGTGTATATTCTCTGTGACGAAACATCCCACATTCCATTCATCCTGATCCATTCGTTACGTGCATCGGCAGCAATGAGTGATAGGAAAGCTGTTGTGAGGTGACGAATAACAATAACAAAGGTAGTAGTAACAAATCAGTAATCTAGGATATTTACTGCATTACTTACAATTGTTAACGATTAACAAAATAACCAAGTTAGGCTAAGTGTCTAATTGGCTCGCTGCATACGTGTTCTTACCACTTTGTTACTGAATTCTGTTCTGGTTGTTTGCAGAGGGAAAAGAGAGAACCCTGTAGCCATACATATCGCTAGTACAACGAGATATTACCTATCAACTATCCTTGCTTTGCATCACGAGACGAACATAGCGTCACCGAGCTGATATTTGAAATACATTTCTGTTTTCTCTCTCTGTCTCTCTTTCTCTATTTTTAGTTTTCTTTTAATTTTTTGAGTAAAGCATCAAGAAGCGCGAGTAATAAGCATGTAGTCATATAATCTATTTACACTTATTTTCATTGGGTTATATAGTGCAAAAATACACATTTTAAGTGTATTATTGCGTAATTCCAATTATTCGTGAGTTTGCGCGCATTCAGTGGGGTGAAACCTATCACAGAAGCAAGCAAAACACAAATATTTCTTGCACCATGCGCAACACAAACGAAATCTCGGTGCACTGACGTATTGTCTGATATATTGCTCGGAAAACATATATGATTCATGTTGCTAAATACAGCTCTATCAGATATCAATGTGGATTCGTACCAAGTGTATAAAAGTATATTATGTTGAAATAAACAGAAAGGCACAAAGGGGTATTCGTCTGAAACATAGCCATGAACAAGATTGTAACTGGGGTCGACAGCATCGTCGTCTACCACTTTGACAACTCGAACGGTGACAGTGCACGGCCGGTTACTTACGTTTACTGGTATCAAAGCTACAGCATTAAAACACAAAAATGGTAATAACATGAAGATCATTAACTTTGGAACCCATAGTAAAGTAAAACAGTCATCAGTTAGAAGATTGGTTAGAACACCACAGGGCATTAATAGGCACAGTCCTGTTGGAGGTGGTATGCCATTGCTTTCCTCCGACCTTTGAGTTGACTTCCGTAGACAGTTAATAGGGGAACCTACAGATTAACGTGGCTTTCGGACCACAGTGCAACTCAGCATTTTTCACATCAACAAACACTTCCCGAGGGGAAATAAGTATAAAATAGGAGATAAAATTCGTGGGACTGACCAGGGATCGAAGCCGAGACCTTTGTACTGGTAGTCTTGCTATTTATCACTTTGCCTTCTTCATTGGCAAGAATCTAATGTTCGCTTTGAAAAATAGTATGAGCTAAATAATTTGCGGAAAGGCGGAGACAAGACGCTGGAGGGGAGTGGCTCTTTCTCCCCCCAGGTGCGAGGAGCGCACTAGTATTGGGCATTCCGAATATTGCTTCTAAGGAGGCAGGAGTTCACTCTCGACTGCTTCCGATAACTCGCAACGATTATCTTATCGTTTGTCATTAGCCAATGCACTTTGCATTCGTCGCAAACAGTGTAAAGACAAAAGTTTGGCTTCTGCTTGGCATTAAAATTAAGGATCTCATGTTTGTGCCTGCGGTAGCACCTGCGCGTCCCTGCATCAAAGTAAAGAGAACTAAATTACATATAGTGCCCTCAAGTTGGCATAAAAAGAAAAGGAGAAAAATTAAACAATATAAATGGTCCCTCTTTGATGCCTCAATCTTCATTGCCATTATGCGTCTTAAGAGGAATAACGTATACTGGAAAGTCATGATGTTTTATTTAAATGATTACAAAATCACGTGAAACGAAGAGTGAGGTTGTCCATAAAAGCACATTACTGTTGTCAGTATGATGTTGAACTGCCCAGGGACTGTTATGATAAAGGGACTGTTTAGATCAGGCTTACTGTATACAGAAGTGGAAGAGAGAGCACCACTAAATACTACAATCCGTATGCATTGCATACACATAGAAATTACTGTTACAGTGTACTTATGGAACACACTGGGTTAATTGCGTATTCTCCGGTGAGAAAGAGCACTGGAAAACAGACTTCGCTTGAGGTGTAGCAAAAGATTGTAAATTTACGATTTTCAGCCCAGGAAAGTCGTTGCACGTGGAAATCGCAACTAATCTTCTTCTTTAAATAGCGATTTACGAGTTCTAGTCACTATTGGCCTCGTAGTGGGAATCCCAGATACATACCGATTCGCTAGCGCTGTGGTAATAGGCTGATCTATGAAAAAGTGTCTGTTCTTGTTTGCAGTTCCAGTCTCGCTGACTGTGACGTTTTTATCCCTTCTTTGAAAGAGCTACAAGCAGTCAGATCAAACATCAATAAGGAAAACGCTACAAAATACTTTCGGCTCATAGTGCAATGGTGAAAAACTTAGAATGCTGCACAACAGGTAATGCCTCTTTCTGTTGCTGACAGTCAAATTTTGGGTTTCTAGGAATACATAACTTCATTTATGAAATGCTACATTTGCATACCTCTTGAGTATGACACAGCACACCAATTAAACACAGACGCAATCGAAATCTGAGTGAGTAGTATTTTCCTAATTCGGTTCGATAGAGGCACCCTTGTGTACAGATACTCAGCTTTATTAAAACAGACTTTCGTCGTAAGGTTATTGTGGGTAGTTTTATTTCATTTCTTATAATACAGTGCACAATTTTCATTGGGTTTCTTTTAGTATTGATTAAACAACAGTAAACATGAGAGAGAAATTAACCATCAACGACATATGTGAATTCCCTGATGTTATGTATAACAGTCTGACAATGCACACGCAGTTTATTGATTACATGCATGTAGAAAACATGTTCTGAGTTATAGCTGTCAAACAAAGTTTGAAGAAGAATAAAATGCCACTACCACACGACAGCTAACGTAGAAAATACTTTTCTGACGTATTTTGGCACGTTGCACTCTCCCCATACATAATACAAAAGTTTCGGGGTGCAGCTTTTTGTTGCCTGGGTGTCCATTAAACCTGAAAAGAACAAAATGTCACAGTAGTTGGCCCTTTTTCCACATGCGACTATTTTGGGTTGAGAAGTGAAGGGAATTATGTTCAAATTTCCCTTAGATTGATAACTTCAGCAGACAGCAGAATTGCGTTTAAAAAACGTATCAGTGAATGTATCTTAGCTCGTGACGTTTTCTCTACGCTGCACTACACTTGTCGTTACACTACTAGCTTAACCGTAGCTACACCACCTCCAGAAGTCAACAACAATTCCTCCAGAACTTCCGCATTCCACAGTGTTGTGAGATAATGCATATGGCCGGATGTAGACTTCTGAGAAACAGACAGTTACAGCTTATCTTTTACACTGCAAGACGTTTTCAACAAACAGATAGCGCAATAGAGTAGTTCAAGTGGAAAGGAACACTTCCTATTCAAGTTTCTGCATCTTATACTGTTGGCAGTTCTGTGTACCTGATTTTATTGCGGTGATTACAAAATAGAGTCGAATATATGCACTGGGTAGCCAAGGCAGCTACTTCATGGCTATTCGGTCAATCAAGTTAATTAATGTACCGCAACCCACTACAGGGAGCCTGTGTGTCAGAATTCTTATCCAGAGTGGCGCAACGGCGTTACAAAAGAAAAATGAGTCACATAGGAGAGAAATTTGGTGGTCTGTTGGATTGCTGGTAGATTCATATACTCATAGTCTAGGTTCGATTCCGACTTCTGTTGATGATTTTTGATAGGGAGAGACAGATTCTATTCTCTTCTGGCTACGCCACATGAAGAAGGTATAATGGCATTGTGGTCTGAAATTCAGATTAAACATGATATTTCTTCTCCACCAAGTAGACATTAGGTTGAACCACAATAAAGGCAGGAGTGGCAAAATGTAGAAACTCTATCACCAGTAACCTTTCTTATACCAGTTATTTACTTCTAGTGACGAACCAAAAGCTATGTAGAGTCACAGCACACTTATTCAGTCTTTTATTTGAGCTGTATGTCGATAAAATTGGTTCTGAACTGGGAATGCAACTCAGACCACCCTTAACGCGGAATTTGATCCCTTCGTGACAATACAGCTCGACCACAATTTGTTGTTTGTTAGAAACTGCAGATTCCTCAACATCTCCACATATTGCGCGTGAGTGGCTTCGAATCCTGGCCTGGCACTAAAGTTTTCATTATGTATTATCAAGCTCTAGCATGAGAACACCTATATACTGGTGGATAATAATTTTAATTTTTAATGTCTTTTCATTCGTTGTCAACACTAACGATATCTGACGTTTTTGACTCCCAGTGAGACACACAACTATTTGCGAGATCGCTGTAAGTTCAAGGATGTTATTCCGAGCTGCTGGAGGAGAAAAATTCGGTAGCTGACGTCTCTTTGTGTGTAGTCAACAATGGTATGTCTGGAGTTCAATTACCAGTCAACACTGAACTCTTCGTCATAGTATTTCTAGTTCAAACATGCTCACATGTCGCTGCTGGTGTAACAAACCCATATTTAACGTTCGTTTTCTCTAGAATATAACAGCGATAGTTGCCAGGTTGGAGTCCTGGTAAGGAAAATGGTTCAAATGGCTCTGAGCACTATGGTCCATCAGTCCCCTGGTACTTGGAACTACTTAAACCTAACTAACCTAAGGACGTCACACACTTCCATGCCCGAGGCACGATTCGAATCTGCGACCGTAGCGTTAGCGCGGTCCCAGTCTGTAGCGCCTAGAACCGCTCGGCCACCCCGGCCGGCCCAGGGAAGGAAAAAATTAATGTTTCGTCTCGTCATTTCAGTTAAAACATCTTGATACTGAAGAGAAAATCCGATTGATTGTGTTTCGATAAAAATCCGATTAGGTTCTGGGTTCGAATTCCTGTCCAACACAAAGCTTTACCTCACGGAATTTCAAGTAAGTTACTTGTGAAGAAACAATATTTAACATCTCTAGTAGTTCGTTAACAGGAACAATAGACGCTGGGTAGGAATTCGGGTCCGTTAAAAATGTTTACTTTATGTAATTTAAAGTTGACATTTCCTAACATGATACTGTCTAAAATCGAGGTATATCACTCTCTGTATACCTAGTCAGGAATGACTGTTAGTTTACGTCAGTCACGAAATCTTTGCTTAGTGTGCATGACCTGGGTTTGAATCCATATGCAGAACGAGACAGTTCGTCGTGTCATTTTGGAGTTCATAGATATTCACAAGTAGCAGCTCTTGAAAAACTTAAATTTTTAATGTCATTTTGTGTTAAATAATAAGTACGGTATGTTACCTTGAAGAGGAAATCATGAATACGACGAACTTACTACGTGCATTACCTATCTGACGTAATAATGAGAGTGGTAGCATATCAGGTATGTCATTTATTGTAATAAATGTGAACTTACAAGCCTTAAGGACAGTCTTATCTGTCATGAGGTGTTCCCTGATATTTGTAGTATCGTGGTATTACTTTACATCTTGAGTTATTGCGATACAGAGCAGTGTTTTCTAGTGGTGATTTGTTGGAACCATTTTCAATAGTCAAACGACTGTACTAAGGAGGGATTAGAGGACCTGCTACACAGCTGCGTTATGATAGTTGTATGCGAATCAGGCGAAATGCAATTCAGGTCGTTCGGATACTTTTGAGCACGACTGTACATCGGAGGTAGCGCGCCCAAGCTGCTTGCAGTGTTAGACGCCTACTGGCCTACGTGAACGCCCCAGAGTTTACCACCAGCAACTAAGACTCACAATGAATTTTTCCTGTGTATGAAGTTAAAAAAATTACGCTCGAATCGTTGCACCTTTTCAGAACATTACGCTGTCTCTAAAGAAAGTATCTGACTACTTAAGGTTTCTTATTTAGGATAAAAAACATGCCAGGAGGTAATTACATTTAAAATTCTGAATTCTAATTAAAATGTGGGTAATCTGTTTAGTCAAGACCAACGGTAAAAGTGGTAATATGTATATCCAATCAAACAACAACAGATTTAATGAAAGTGACCAATATTAGACTGTGACTATTCCGGGACCCAGTTCCAGTAGCAGGTTGCCTGTCTAACGGCTTCCAAGGGCAACAAAATTTGGTTTCCAACTTTCGGCGTGAATACTGACCGAATTTGAAAATTTAATCTTTTCAGTAGGAGGTATAATCTTATGTTAAAAGTTTAGTGCAATTAGACAAGTATTACAGTTAAAAAACGTGTGTTTCTCTTGTGGCAGCGTAACGGCGCGCAGATACCCGAACTTCATTCATTCTGTATTTGAGAATGAAGGTACTTAGTGACTTTAAACAAACTTTGCGCATAATTTCAAATCTTTACTTTAAGGAAAGGAGTTTATCCCTTTCTACGTTTTCACTATTCATGCAATCGACATGACGTTTTAATTTATTATTTCGTTACTGCCGACTCTTTTCGCAACACAGTTTACAGACAGTATCCGCATGTACCACTGAATGTACCTCCAAAAATTATATCACAGCACGACATATAGTTCAGAAGATATGGCGTATAGACATTAAGATGTGTGAAAAACTAGTTTCTTCTTAAAATTAGCCACTAATTACCATACTATGTCCATCCAGTGTTGCATAATGAGAGCACTTCGCGACTTCCAACAAACCTGAAATATCGAGAATGAGATTTTCACTCAACAGCGGAGTGTGCGCTGATATGAAACTTAATGGCAAATTAAAACTGTGTGCCAGGCCGAGACTCGAACTCGGGACCTTTGCCTTTCGCGGGCAAGTGTTCTAGTATCTGAGCTACCTACCCAAACACGATTCACGACCCCTCCACAAAGCTTCAATTCTGCCAGTACCTTGTCTCCTGCCTTCCAAACTTCACAGAAGGTCTTCTGCATACCTTGCAGAACTGACACTCCTGGAAGAAAGGATATTGCGGAGACATGGCTTAGCCACAGCCTGGGGGATGTTTCCAGAACCAGAATTCGTCGTGAGTCGTGCTTGGGTAGCACATATGGTAGAGCATTTGCCCGCGAAAGGCAAAGGTCCCGAGTTGGAGTCTCGATCCGGTAAACAGTTTCAATTTGCCAGGAAGTTTCATCTCAGCGCGCACTTCGCTGCTGAGCGAAAATCTCCTTCTGGAAACATCCTCCAGGCTGTTGCTAAGCCATATCTCCGCAATATCCTTTCTTCCAGGAGTGCTCGTTCTGCAAGGTATGCAGAAGAGCTTCTGTGAAGTTTGGAAGGTAGGAGACGAGGTACTGGATTGAAGCTGTGAGGAGGGGTCGTGAGTCGAGCTTGGGTAGGTAGCTCAGATAGTAGAGTCGTGCTTGGGTAGCTCATATGGTGGAGCACTTGCACGTGACAGGCAAAGATCTCGAGCCCGAGTCTCGGTCCGGCAAACAGTTTCAGTTTGCCACGAAGTTTCATGTCAGCGCGCACTCCGCTGCTGAGCGAAAATCTCATTCTGGAAACATCCCCCATGCTGTTGCTAAGCCATATCTCCGCAATATCCTTTCTTCCAGGAGTGCTCGTTCTGCAAGGCATGCAGAAGAGCTTCTGTGAAGTTTGGAAGGTAGGAGCCGAGGTACTGGCAGAATTGAAGCTGTGAGGAGGGGTCGTGAGTCGAGCTTGGGTAGGTAGCTCAGATAGTAGAGCACTTGCCCGCGAAAGGCAAAGGTCCCGATTTCGAATCTCGCCCCGACACACAGTTTTAATTTGCCAGGATGTTTCAAACCTGAAGCATAATTTCAAACCTTTTCTGGCTTACATGCTTAAGTAAAATATTTAACATACTGACTCATTTATAAAGTCTTGTTGTAAATGTTTTGTACGTAGGAGTACGATTCTTTAAAGAATCTGAGGTTACCAGTAAATCGAGACTCGCTCCATCGTAGAGTGACATCGGCATAACATGCCTAAATGCCACATGCAAATACGTGTGCCCAGTCACAGGTGTGCCAGAAAATTTACGCATGGATATGAAAGAAAATTGTTACTACGGCTATATAAACAAAATGACACAGAAAGGTCACACCAAACGATGTACGGGTATACAGATATTCGGAAAAAATCGAGGACAGATACGCTGTCATTTGCTCAAGAGTTCTCATTACATCAACAAGTACGGTAGCTAATAAAATGTCACTTCTCGTTGCCTAAAAAGATAAAACTAATTTAGTTAAATTGATCAGTGCCTTCCATTTACCACCTGAAGATGATGGGTGACCTTCAAATTAGTTTGTGCTTATCAAGTAAAGCGACTGACGCAGAGCCGACCGGTGTGGCCGAGCGGTTCTAGGCGCTACAGTTTGGAACCGCGCGACTGCTACGGCCGCAGGTTCGAATCCTGCCTCGGGCATGGATGTGTGTGATGTCCTTAGGTTAGTTAGTTTTAAATAGTTCTAAGTTCTAGGGGACTGATGACCTCAGAAGTTAAGTCCCATAGTGCTCAGAGCCATTTTTTTGACTGACGCAGAGAACTCTCAACTTTGTAATTTAACATTACAGCTGCAGTGTCGAAAACATTGGACAAGAACTGGTGAATTTAATCTCACTCTCAAATAATGCTACTATGCTACTTTACTAATCTTAATTCCGAAATGGAGTAAAACAGGCAAAAAAAAAAAAAAATAAAATAAAACTGGTCCACATAATATGCGAGGATCCTCTTACGTCTTGTTCTCTGGTTTTTAGAGAATAAAGGTATCATTTTTCAAAATCGTGACATCACCCATTAAACTGAAAAATTCGGTAGGGTACTGAATTTTGGACGAGAGTGTAACAGTAACAGACGAAACAATTGGGCAAAGCGGGTAGTTCCCACCGTACGGGCGATGCGAAACGCTCTCTGCTGTGGCAAATCGGGAAACCGACCTAATATAATGGTCGATCAAAAAGTTTCAGACTGTGGGCGTTGCTGCAATGTGATGCGACTTCGATATGGGTATATAAGAACTAAGATGTAGGCTGTGGATTAGTGGGGCATTCGTGTCTTTCTGACGTGCTTGCTACAAATTCGGAGGCTCAGACTACGGCGACGTTATTACCAAATGCGTCCAAAACACATCAGCGTGTAGGTATACCACATTCTCAAATTACAAACAATCTTTATGTGGGAAGCAACCACTTTTTTGCGAAAAGATATTTCACTCTTCTTCGACGTTCTTAAGTACCTCTTTGTTGGATCTGATGGTATCATAGTATCTAGAACAAGCGAGATCTTTAACAAATTCTTTACACACTGTACAGAAAACCTATTTCTTTCATCAGTTCAATGCATACTTAATAAGAAAATATCCTTTCCACAGCTGAACTGTGGGCAGGGATTACAAAACACTTATTACTCAATTTTCACAACTTGAGGACACTCATCTCCAGAACGACTGTTCACGAAATCACACCATCAAATCGCCATACCACGACGTTCGACGATCGCCTGAAGTGTTGCCAACCTGCTTTTATCTCTGCCAATATACGGCCAGTTTCAATTTCAGTCCACCAGAAGCCATTTGACATCATTGAACAACAACTTGACATAAAAGTCCAAGACTTAGGGTTTTTTACTGTTTTATAAATTTGCAACCACGAGTTGAAATAGAGCATTAAAAACCGGGTGGAACCCAGATAAACCGGGAAATCTGATAACCCTACGAGCATGCTGTTATTTTTTCTTGGCTGCCGAAGGACAAACACCAGCAGATATTCATCGGAAAATGAAGAATGTTGATGGGGCAGAATCCCTGTCGAAAAGCACCATTATGGAATGGTGCACTAAGATCCGGGCTGGCCACGATTCGACAGAAGGCGCCAATCGATCTGGAAGGCCAGCTAACTGAAGTGGGTGAAACCCGAGTTCCCGTCCTATATTCCTGGTCTCTGCCCATACGATTATCAAGCCTTCGGTCCCGTAAGAAAAGCGTTGGAGACTCGACGATTCTATTCGGAAGAAGATGCATGGCAAGACACTGAGTTTTATCTTAAGGGTATTTTAAACCTGGTGTAACTATGGGATGATTGCCTCACTGCTTACGACGAGTTTGCCTCAGTAGTATACCTATTCCGGTCTGCACTCTCTCTAACGAAAAATTTTTTATCGCCCTTATGCAGAGTACGGTAAGAGCAGGAAGACAGAATCAAACAAAGGAATTTGAATATAGGAACTAGGGGTTGCGGTTGCATATTTTCGCCACTACAGGAACGTAATTCAAATCTAATCTGTGGATGTCTTTACGGATGTCTTAACTCAAAATGAAATGAAATTCACAGAAAATGTAAACAAAATCCAGAATGAGATTTTCACTCTGCAGCGGAATGTGCGCTGATATGAAACTTCCTGGCAGATTAAAACTGTGTGCCCGACCGAGACTCGAACTCGGGACCTTTGCCTTTCGCGGGCAAGTGCTCTACCAACTGAGCTACCGAAGCACGACTCACGCCCGGTACTCACAGCTTTACTTCCGCCAGTACCTCGTCTCCTACCTTCCAAACTTTACAGAAGCTCTCCTGCGAACCTTGCAGAACTAGCACTCCTGAAAGAAAGGATATTGCGGAGACATGGCTTAGCCACAGCCTGGGGGATGTTTCCAGAATGAGATTTTCACTCTGCAGCGGAATGTGCGCTGATATGAAACTTCCTGGCAGATTAAAACTGTGTGCCCGACCGAGACTCGAACTCGGGACCTTTGCCTTTCGCGGGCAAGTGCTCTACCACCATTTGGTAGAGCACTTGCCCGCGAAAGGCAAAGGTCCCGAGTTCGAGTCTCGGTCGGGCACACAGTTTTAATCTGCCAGGAAGTTTCATGTAAACAAAATGTTTGGACTACTCAATCGTCTGAAAGATAACAAGAAAAACTTTAAAAAGCATCACATACATGTATGCGGTACTTGGATAGCATAAAGCGCTTCTTTAGAAATGAAAACAATCACACGTCTACGTTTCACGAGTCACTGTGTCCTAAAATGGTTAAAGGAAATGCAAAAAGTTTATGCTCTTGTACACATACGAGGGTCACTCCACAAGAAACGTACACAATTTTTTTAAAATCCATCTTTTATTCAACATGTTTGAAAGTTCTACAGTGTGTAGATACATCCTTTAGGAACAGTATTTTCATTCTTCCACATAATTTCCATCCCTCTCAACTGCCTTACGCCATCCTGGAACCAGCGCCTGTATACCCGCACGGTAAAATTCTGGACCAACCTGGTGGGAACTGTAACGACGTAAGTTTGGTATAAATGATTTTCTTTTGACATATGACCATGTGCAGACTTCGTCACCTACGTCAGTTACAAAACACTTCCAAATTATTTTAAATTCTTTTTAAAGTTGTCTCTGAATGGTTCTTGAACGAAACTGTATTTAAAACATCATCATTTGAGTCGTATGCGCAGAATTACGACACTCATTCCAATTGGTTTGCGCAAACATTTTTCAATTTAGATGTCGCTTGTTTCTTCTCAGAAGTTATATTAATGCAAGTTATCGGCTTTAATAAATATTAGAACCACATTGAATAAACTTTCAAGACTCAAACCCGCGATGAACGTTGTCAAAAATTAATAATCTTGTCAAATAAATCAGTAATACTTCTTCCTTAATATATTTCTTCATAAATAAATTCTCGGAACACGTATTTAAACTTTTGTAGTATACCCTAGTTTATTATCTTCATATATACTACATATAGACGTGAACATGAGCCTTGAGAAGATAGGACTGAGCCGGCCGCAGGTGGCCGAGCGGTTCTGGCGCTACAGTCTGGAACCGCGCGACCGCTACGGTCGCAGGTTCGAATCCTGCCTCGGGCATGGATGTGTGTGTTGTCCTTAGGTTAGTTAGGTTTAAGTAGTTCTAAGTTCTAGGGGACTTATGACCTCAGCAGTTGAGTCCCATAGTGCTCAGAGCCATTTGAACCATTTTAGATAGGACTGAACATTTACAACATGATTAAACTTTCTATGACGTCATTGTTGTAGAAACATTACAAATTCTTATTTTTTCAATTTTTAGAAGCACGCCGCAACAACTCGGCTTCAGGATCTTCTGTTGCTCTTTGGCTGTCGACCCGCGACGTATAGTGGCCAGCAATTTTCTCTCTGGTCCCGGCAGTGAAGATGCTGTCTCCGTTCGTTGCGCCGCCCTCTCCGACATGAAACATAAAAATAAATACAAAACTTTAGATAATTCACAAACATTACAAATATTACAAGATACATAAACAAAACACTAAATTAAACTTATATTCACCTGCGAAGTGGGCTGACACTGGTGGATGGGTGACGCTTCAATTTCGCGTCCCACTACAGGGGGAGCACGAGACACTGGTACGGTAAGAAGTACACTTTCCCAGGCAGACAAAGTAAGATGGGTTGGGGGATATGTAAGTAAATCAACTTGGCGATTTATCTGGTAACAAGTATGCAGCCAGCGGCTTTTTTACGATTTATTCAACCATGAAAATGTTTTCGAGCCACTGCAGGCTCACAATCAGATGGAGGTGTTACAAGAACATCATGTTCTGGACCAAGCGTAGCTAGATGCAGTGCTAGTGCTGCTAGCGAGAAACCCCCAATTTAAATCACAGTCCCAGTTCGTCATACACAATGGATATACTGAAAGTAAATCTATAGACGTGGACTCTAAACGTGTATGTTTAACCTTAGCGCAGATTACAAAAAATATTACAATGTCATTTTAATTTCGCTTCTCGTGGAAGGTTACATCTGCCCTTGAGATTAGCAGCACGATGACAACTCCATGCAGTGACTATGGAGCCCTACAAAGCTATGTAGCAGGACATACAGTATACTGAATCTACTTTCAAAGGCAGGCAAACCAACGTGTGCAGGACGTAAACGTGTACGTACGGAACAGACGCAGCGATCTGATCGCATTATGATGTTATCAGCGAGAGGGAAGAATGAGAGCGGAGATGTGCATTGGAATTGATGATTACGTCGGGATTTCTGTGAGAGCTCGGTGAGTAATGCGGGCTGTCGCGCATTCAGCGCCTACCGGGACGATGCCTCACGTCCCAGTGTCCGGGAGCAGTGCCCCGCCCGCGCCCCCTGGCGCGCTTTGTTCGCGGTAAGAGCTCCCGTGGCGGCTGTTCTTTGAGACGGCTCTCCTTCGACAGCGATCCTCCTGTGTGCCGCAATTGGAGCGCGTTCCGTCGGCCGCAGGAATCCCGGCGCCTGCTGCGAATAAATCTCGCGCCCGTGGTGTGCGTCGGTGCGCGGCGCGCTCTATGCGACAGGTGCGCGCGCTTTGTGCGGCGGGTGCGTTATCTATCACGGCGGAGACACCTGTCCGCCCGCTGATAAATAGTCCGCGCCGTGCCACTGTCCTCTCGGCGCTGCCACGTGGCGCGGGACCTGCCCGTCACACGTCGGGGTTTGTTTACCAAGTGAACTCCTCCACGGCGTAACCGTTCCTTTCCTATCGGATCTCCCCGCCCTTCTTTCTGGTGCTGACCAACAACGGGAACTAGTGGCCAGCACTTTGCCAATGTTCGCATTTTTCAATAATGCCGTATCAATGGCAACG
Source organism: Schistocerca nitens (assembly GCF_023898315.1). Classification (NCBI taxonomy): domain Eukaryota; kingdom Metazoa; phylum Arthropoda; class Insecta; order Orthoptera; family Acrididae; genus Schistocerca; species Schistocerca nitens. The sequence goes on along the minus strand of NC_064615.1, from coordinate 637,891,118 downwards.
AAAGGCAAGAGAGGGGTTATAGTAGACAGGTTTTTGCTACTTGAGCAGCAAAATAACTGATGATGGGCAATCTAGAAAGGATATAAAAAGAAGACTGGCAATGACAAGAAAACAAGAAAAGGGTTTCTAAAGAAGGGATACTTGCTAACATCGAATGTAGAAATAATTAGCAGGAGATCCAGGGGCCGGCCGTAGTAGCCGAGCGGTTCTAGGCGCTACAGTCTGGAACCGCGCGACCGCTACGGTCGCAGGTTCGAATGCTGCCTCGGGCATGGATGTGTGTGATGTCCTTAGGTTAGTTAGGTTTAAGTAGTTCTAAGTTCTAGGGGACTGATGACCTCAGAAGTTAAGTCCCATAGTGCTCAGAGCCATTTAGAAATAATTTTTTTCTGAAAGTATTTGTGTGCAGTGTAGCCGTGTCTGCGAAAGGACGTGGGCGATAAAGTCTGGACAAAAAGAAAACAGAAGCTTTTGAAATTTGCTACTACAAAAGAATGCTAGAGATTAGATGGGTAGATCGAGTAGCTAGTGAAGAGGTACTGAATACAATTGGGGAGACAAGAAATTTGTGGCACTACTTGACTAGAAAAGGGGATCTATTGATAGAATACATTCTGAGACATAACCGTATCACCAATTTTATATTGCAGGAAAGAGTCAGGTGTAAAAGGCGTGGAGGGAGACTCACTCTAACAAGGGGACTCTCCATACTGTAAATCATGGCTTTTGATGCGCTTCAAATATGTTTTAGAAGCGCTTACCCTGGCTATACGGTTTTTTTAGCGACGGGACTTGGTTTTTGAGAAAATCGGTTTTGAAGTTCATTGCGTGCTTTATATATCCGTAACATTACACATATTCCGAGCAAGTCAACGTCGCGCAGCGGTGAAGGCTCACGGCTACCAACCTGGAGGTACCGTGTTCGAATCATGCTCGTGTACATTTTTTTCAAAATCGACCGAATTTTTCAATTTTATTTCAAAGAATATCAACAAACAGTGTAAGGAGTGCGAAATTATAAAGATATGTTCTGTTATTAATTATTTCTGTAATACAATATTAGGAAATCTTATTTTTCATCGTCCACATTGCTTGATGTGCCAGAACAGTATTGTGGGTGATACTTATCACGGAAACAACCAAAGCACAAATTTTTGCAGCACCACGCGCATTTTATGAAAGCAACTGTCTTGCAGGCGCACAGTTTCTGCATGGGCGATGCCGGGAAACACAGTTCTTTTGCATTCAAAGGGATTTCTGTTTCATTCGCTAATTTCGATGCGTACCATGAGTATCTAATCATGCTTTCAAAATTAGGTGCCCTGAAGTGGTGTAGGATTAGCGAATGTAATGTTATCGAATCTTCCCTAGAAGCTATCTCTCTATTGTCTTTTATCAAGTCTGGAGCATTCTGAATAATTTTCGTGAAGATTTTCACCTGTCGGTACAAATAAACATCGCAGTGGTGACAATAAGGGGTGCACTTTGATGGGACCGCTTTTAGGGTGCAACTGCTCGCTTTCCTTTCATCAGTGAATAGATGATCGTATAAAGTGGAATCGGTTTGCCCTCTACACGAACCGATAATGTACAAAAAGTTTTTCTGTGCCACGTACGGAAGAATTACAGAACGCCAAAGTTCTTCGTACACCAGTTTAGTGAACTTCCCGGATTTCGTGCAGGACACGACTAAATTTCTGTAGTTAATTCGTCTACTCGTTTTTGAACGTCGGGACGAAATTTTCCGGCCGGTTCTTGTATACATAAAAACACATATGGGAGCAGGATTCCAACACGGCACCTCCACCGCGGTAGCAGTGAAACTTTACCACTGCGCTATGCTGACTTGCTCGGAATATGTGTAATGTTACGGTTATACACATGCGCAAAGAACTTCAAAATCGATCTGCTCAAAAACCAAGGCCCGTCGCTAAAAAACCGGGCAGCCAGGTACTCAGTATAAGTGCCTCTACAACATATTTAAAGAGCATCAAAATCCGTGGTTTATAGTATGGAGGGTCCCCTTGTAAGATATTCAGAAGGATTCAGAAGGATGTAGGATGCAGTGGTTATTTGAAGACGAAAAGGCTTGCATAGAATAGTACGGGGAGCTGTATCAGACCAGCCTTTGGACTCAAGGCCACAACAGAAAACGTCCGAATAATTTTGATACTGACGACAGCATCGAACTGTTGTTCTGATATTTTAAGGCACGACTTTTAGATGGGGGCCGTTTTGGACTCTGATTGTCTAAAATACCAGTAGAGATCAGGTCCGCACTATTACGGCACAGCCAGCATCGGCTAACACTTGCATGATACCTTACCGAACGCTTTATGTATGCATCAGTTTGCTTTATGTTAAACTTGATCGTTGTTCTCTTTGTTGATTATGGTGATTATGTTTTAAAGGGAGCTAACAATGTGGTTATCAGTCCCTCTGACCACTTGATTTCTTCGAAGAGAGGGTACAAATAAATCATTGTATTGATAATATTAATAGTCTTTAGTCTTGATTAACATCTGATGTGTTTCGCTTTCACGAGCTGGATTAAAAGGAAAATTATAGTCCCAGTAGTAGCACTGAAAGTACTTAGACCTAAATGAAAGAGGGTAAGGGGGGAGAGGGTGAGGGTGTTGTGTCGCAGCATGAAGCTGAGTGCCAGATGGTGCATGGTCTGTGACGAAGTACATCAGTGCATAAGAGGGCAGATCAAAAAGTATGCCTTCTGATAATAGTACTGCACGTACAACAGAAGAATTAGTTCACATCAAAGCCTGAACTCTCCTCTACACAATGTTGCCGTCCAAGACAGTCAATGTGCATTTGTAAACATTTCCGCTATCGTTGTACCCTTGCACCAAAACCAGTTTGAAACAAATCAGGATTTTGCTCCTCCACCTGTGATCCGAGAGCGGTTTTAACCTCATCCACGACAAAAGAGTGTGTGGAAGTATGTCGAAGCTGTAATGGATATCAGCAATATGAAGCGTTGTGTGAAGACGTTTGGTAACTGAGAAACGGACGTTGCAGCGGCCTCCCGACAGCGTCTGTCACAGATGTCAATCGAGAAACCGCTAACGAATTAAATCGAGCAGATGAACGGGATGGAATTGGCAATAAGCAGCTTTAAAATTATTTCGAGAAAAATTATTCAGCAACAAATACCCCCAACTCATCCAAACTGGTTTTGATGCATCGGTTCAACGATGGAAGTGTGTGATGTCCATAGGTTAGTTAGGTTGAAGTAGTTCAGAGTTCTGGGGGATTGAATACCTCAGATGTTAAGTCCCATAGTACTCAGAGCCATTTGAACCATTTGGTTCAACGATGGCGTAAATGTGTGTACACAGGGTGAAGAAAAAATTCCGGACATGGGGGCCAGCATGCGATTCCTCACCTGAATTCAATACAAAAGTGTATGTAGCAAAACCTAGTTTCGCCGCGATTTTAAGAAACGAGGCTCTGGCAACGCTGTAATTGCATGCGGCTTGGCAAAGATCAGGTAACACGAAAACTGCACTGTGCCGCAGAGGTCCCATTGTCTCTGTGAGACGAGACAATGCCGTGAGGAACAAATGTGCAAACTCATCGATGTTCGCGTCACGTTCGCACCGAACTTTTTTTCAGTTAAAGTATAAAATTGTATCCGATTTACGACTCCACAGCGGAGTATCTTGTGTATTTCTTTCTGTTACTGTTATTTTTATTTAAAGATGAACTTCTTACAGACGTAAACGTCCAATTTGTATCGTCCATGACACAAATAAAGCCAACAGAAAGTAGCAGTGGATACAGTAAATCGTTTGTATGAAACGGGTACAAAAAACACGGTAAGTAGGCTGCGCTAGATTGCACATTACGCTACACAATAATCCCATTCTCTACGTTTGATGTCCAGGCTTATCTTCACAGAGAGTGTATGTACATAAGCATCGGTCACTTTGCAGGTGTTCAAAGCGACCACTCGCTGGATCATACTTTGCTGGACCCTAACCAACTCACCTGCATCCAATATTGCCGCAGCGGCATGTACACGAGCTGCTAGGGCGTGTACATCCATGGGCGGAGTATTAAAAACGTGTTCCTCAAAGCGCTCCCACAAGTAAAAATCTAATAGATTAAGGTCAGCTTCCCTGGAAACACTTCGTTTAAATAGTTATGCTCATTCATTCCATAGTGTGGTGGTGCACAATCATGCTGAAACCACAGCTGGGTAAGTGGAACTTTTCTCATGCGTCAGGCAAAGTACTGCAAAAGAACGTGCCATACAGGGGCGCATTCAACTTGTCCGGCAATACGTAAGGGTCCAAAAGCACTCCAGCCCTCAAGTTGATACCAAAGCATGCCTGAAAGACACGATCACGGGCGACATGTCAGCTGTGTTCCTCCCAATACTGGCTGCTGTGGAGGTTGAAAATACCTGCATGAGTTAAAACTAATTTGTCAGTCCGTAATACATTACTTCTAAAATGTTCATTTTCCACTTATTGCAAAAGCCATTCACAAGACAATATTCGTCGAATGCGGTCTTCTGGAAGCTGGTGTTGAGTTGATATGTAATGATATGGATGCAGTTCTGCATCGCGAAACACGTCAACAACAAGTCTTTGAGCTATCCCAAACTGGATGCTTCGCTTAGGTGACTAGTGAATAGTTTCAAGAATTACGTTCTCTATTTCTGCAGTACTTCTAGTCCCTGGATGACCTCTGTCCATTACTTGTGAACAATGATTACCGTTTCCCGAAGGTGAGCTCCAGGCGACGAAAAACATTCTTATCGAGATGGTGCCTTTTAGGGTACCATGCAACATAGGCAAGAGCACCAGCACTTTGGTTATCGGATGCATCCAGCACCAAAAGCATATCGATGAATTCATTGTTTGTGTGTGTATTCCATCGGGAAGCCGTCCTACATGAACTTGACACTATGAGTTCTGATTATGCGTCGTTAATAGACACAAGCATGCAGTTTAATGGATCTCACTGTCATGTGGTAGGCTTTTGTCATGTGACAAATTAATGTCCTGCATATAAACGGCGAGAATTTGAGGAATGGACGTCTAAAAAGGAAAAAAAAAAAAAAAAAGAAACATGCCGTAGCTCCTTGGTGGATGTTACCTTGATGTCCCATAAGACTGCTCAGTTATTATTACAGTGATTCGGTACTTTCATGAACAATCACACGACCATGGTGGCTGGTCCCGGCGGGGGTTCGAGTCCGCCCTCGGTCATGGGTGTGTGTGTTTGTCCTTAGGATAATTTAGGTTAAGTAGTGTGTAAGCTTAGGGACTGATGACCTTACAAGGGAACCTCCCCATCGCACCACCCTCAGATTTAGTTATAAGTTGGCACAGTGGATATGCCTTGAAAAACTGAACACAGATCAATCGAGAAAACAGGAAGAAGTTGTGCGGAACTTTAAAAAAAAAAGCAAAATATACAAACTGAGTAGTCCATGTGCAACATAAGAAATACAAGGGTAATGTTAGATCAGGAGTGCCATAGTCTCTTGGTTAGCGTGAACAGCTGTGGAATGAGAGGCCCTTGGTTCAAGTCTTCCCTCCAGTGAAAATTTTACTTTCTTTATTTTCGCAAAGTTATGATCTGTCCGTTCCTGCATTGACGTCTCTGTTCATTGTAATAAGTTTAGTGTCTGTGTTTTGCGACCAAACCGCAAAACCGTGCGATTAGTTGACGAAAGGACGTGCCTCTCCAATGAGAACCGAAAACATTTGATCGCAAGGTCATAGGTCAACCGATTCCTCCACAGGAAAACACGTCTGATATATTCCATACGACACTGACGCGTGACACTGTCACCTGACAGGAATATGTTGTCGACCCACCTATCTTGTACACTTGGCGAATGGGTAAAAAGATTCTTCTACCTTGCCCGATGTAGGTTTTATTGTCGATGTGATAATCACTCCCAAAAAAGTGATCGCATCGGACGGACGGACGGACAGATAATAATTGTCTGAAAATAAAAAATTAAAACTTTTCACTTGAGGGAAGACTTGCACCAAGGACCTCTCGTTCCGCAGCTGCTCACGCTAACCACGGGACCACGACGCTCCTGAGTTCAGGTTACCCTTGATGTTGCCTATCCTCTCATGGACTACTCAGTTTGTATATTTTGCTTATTTTTTTCATAGTTCCATACAACTTCTTCCTGTTTTCTCGATAGATCTGTGTTCAGTTTTTCAAGGCCTATCCACTGTGCCAACTTATAACTAAATCTGACGGGGGTGCGATGGGGAGGTTCCCTTGTTAGTAGTTAAGTCCCATAAGATTTCACACTCATTTGAACATTTTGAGACGACCATGGTCAAAGTAATCTTCTAATGCGAGGTCTCCAGACACTGATCAGAGTCGTTCCCTCATTCAACAACAAAATGAACATAGTGACTCAGGAGCCAGAAGATCGTATTCTTTTTTGTCTGAGGAAAAAAGGATGCATACGGAAGAATAATTAATTCATCCTAATTCATCCAAAAAGTGGGTTCAGGCCCTTGGGAAAGAAGAGCCATCTGTCGGCTAATCCACAGCCAATGATCCCGTTCACAAGAGACCAGCCTGTGAAGTAAGGAATCACTGTGATGACATTCGCCACCGTGATCAGTTGGGCGAAAGTCTATGCCAAAAAGATGGTCCCCAGTTGGCATCAAACGATAATTGACCCTATTGTTGCGGCGTAAAATCAAGCAGCGGCCCGTCGGCCTGATACATAACAGCCGAGAAGGCTATGAGACGACGCCAGTTAGCGCCACTCCAGATAGCCTCGGCCGCACAAGAAGACGCACTAGCAGACGGGCACTAGTAGAGGCACACTTGAGCACTAGCTGAGATATAAACTTTATAGCAGTGACTTATGAACTTCTGTGATCTGCTTGCATGGAAATTGTATATATCGAAGGACATTGATTATTTGCATGTCACCATTTGCTTGCCACCCGAAGTATTGCCAATTGAATTTTGTCTAGCTATCCAAGAAAACAGCTTCCTAGGAACCCTATATTAGACGGCTGGGCAGGATCCCACATTGGAGACAAGTTATAAGAAGAACCCAGCGCCTGGCAGCCACGGAATTTTCTTTTGTGTTTTGTTGGTGCCTTAATTATCTCTTGTTCTTACTTTTCTGGGGCGTTTACTTGCTTTAGCAGTGTCTTTTGCTAATCAGTATCTTCAGGTGGGCATTGCAGAAATTTTCTTTGCTTTTGCACTTATTTTTCTTGCTTGCATTGTCTGCTTCTTGCATTTGTCTCTTCCAACATGCCCACCCCACGTATCCTGTCCCTGCTCCGACGCCACAACAGCAAGTGTTAGATGCTACACAGCTAATGCAGATGTTTCAGTTCCAGACTCAACAGATACCTGCACTACTCAATACGGTGCAGCAGCTACTGGCTAACGCTGCACGCCCGATGGAACAAGCACCACCTACAGCTGTCCCGACTTTTCGCCAGTTTCGTGAACAAGAAGAGTAATGGCTCGAGTGGTTGCAACAGTTTGTAGTCTACATCATCGCTCACAATGTATCAGGTACTGTGGAAAGCCATTATTTTCTCTCAACAGTAGGAAGTGCAGTGTTCCTGTTAACCCATAAACTGCTCCCTAACGCTACTCCAAGTGAACTTTCGTACGGTCAGGTTGTAGATTATGATCAACAGGTGAATGTGGTACCAGCTAGGTATCAATTCTTTAATTGTAAAAAACGGTCAGAACAAACTTATCAGGAGTGGGCAACAGATTTGTAGGATATGACGAGGAAATGCAAATTCAACTCGGCTTGTGGTGCTTTATATTCAGATGTTATGTTGCGTGATGTGATGATGTACAATGTACCTGATGTCAAAATCAGAGAACAGATTTTTAAACAGTCCGATCCATCATTTCAACAAGTAGTGCAAATACTAGATCAGTATGATTCAGGTGCTCTGTCGGGTGACAAATTTGAGCAGCTAGCAATTTGTCAGGTTGAATCCCTTGTTTGTGACTGGCCCGTTCAGTGGCAGCTTGCACTCGCCACACAGCATGAGCACCTCTCCATACCACGTAACCTACACAGATGAACAGAATTAAGTATTGCTCTCGGTGTTATGCATGGCACAAGCGCCAAGACTGCTCCTGCTGAGAAACTCAGTGTTACGCTCGTGGCAAGAAAGGACACGTAGAATCCATATGTTTGTAACGGAATAAACATTCGGACCTCTCATAAAAATGTAGTCACAAGGCCCATGCCATTAATGCAGTATATTCAAAGTCTGCAAAAGACATTATCAAAACTAGGAAGCGTGCAGTTTCTTCAGTGATACGCCAGTCCAACAAACTTTTTGTTCATTTGCTCCTTTGTGGGAAACGTGCGAAATTTCAGTTGGACTCGGGTGCCTCTGTCACATTGCTAAATCGTCACTCATATGAACTGTGAGGCTCCCCACTACTGTCTCAAATTAGCATGCAACTGACGGCTTGTAATGGACAAGACATTGCCGTTCTCGGAAAATGTAGTTTGCCTGCCACGTATCGCTGACATATGCGAACAGTGACTTTTACGGTGCTTCATTCATGCGATTGTGAGACCATATTTGGTCTTGATTCACTTATCTGTTTGGCTTTAACATTCAGGATAATGTGTTGTCAGTGTCTGCATTCCATGCAAAATACAGTGCAGCTAGCTTGCTAAAAGAATTCCCAGAACTTTTTTCTGAAGGTTTAGGCAAAGCTAACAATTTTATTGCACTTACTACTCTGACAGACAATGCTCAGCCGAAATTTTGCCGAGCCAGAACCCATTCCACTACGGGAAAAAGTCGTTGTTGAAAGAATTACAAGACAGCGGAGCTATTGCGCCCACACAAGCTAGTCAATGGGCAGGTCCACTGGTTTTGTTTCACAACGCTTCAGGTCTCATTCGCCTCTGTGATGACCTTAAGTCTACAGTCAACCCACAAACTGTGATTGATACTTATCCATTGCTACGACCATAGGATCTCATGGACAGATTAGGCGCTGATCGCTACTTTTCAAAAGCTGATTTGCGAGACTCGTGTCTTCAAAAGCAGCTCGATGAAGAACCTCAAAAAGTGTGTGTAGAAAATATTCATTTGGGCTTGTTTAAATACTTGCGTTTTCCTTTTGGCAGTTCTTCCGCACCCGCTATTTTCGAATGGTATTTGGAACAGCTGACTACGCAGGTATCAAATTGTTGAAACCATTTGGACGATACTGTCGTAGCGGGTCGTACACCTGAAGAACATATTGCAAATCTGCTTGCTTTGTTTCGTGTTTTATCTGATGCTGGACTAAAGAGTAGACTGGACAAGCGTGATTTTCTTTAAACCTGCGTTGCAATATCTTGGTCATGTCATAAACAGTCAAGGTGTACATTCTCTTCAGTCACATTTGTTAGCCATACGAGATTTGCCAGTTCGTCGCAGTGTCACAGAGTTGCAGTCAGTCATAGGGAAAATGAACTATTGTATTCGTTTCATACCGAGTGCTACACAAATTGCAGCTCCATTGCATCGCTTGCGTCACAAGAATGTCCCCTTTGTTTGGACAGATGAGTGCCAAGTAGCTTCTCAAAAACTTAAATATGCATTGCTTACTGATCGATATTTAGTAGACTTTGATCCTGTCAAACCAGTTGTATTGCAAGTTGACGCTTCCTCTTACAGAATCGGTGCAGTGGTTTCGCACAGAATAGGTGATAAAGACAGGCCTATTGCTTTCGCATCAAAAGTGTTGTCCTAAGCTCAGTGTAACTATTGACAAATTGAGAAAGAGGCTTTGTCTGTTGTGTATGGTGTCACGAAATTCCACTACTGTTTGTATGGCAGAAAATTCTGCTTGGTAACGAATCACAAGCCTTTGCAATCCTTGTTTCATACGACGAAACTGGTTCCTGTACGAACTGGCCAAAAATATCAAAGATGGGCTTTGTTGTTGTCTTAATACCAGTGCGAGATTGTGTATCGCCCGACAGCTCAACACGGTAATGCGAACGTACTTTCACGTCTTTCTATTGGCCCTGATACCAATTTTGACGCTTCTGCTGCATCTTGTTGTCACATCGATGCTCAGGCTTCTGAACCGCTTCAGTCTTTTCTGTTAAACTATAGGGACATTGTTCAGGCCATTGAAGCTAATTCAGATTTGAAAATTTTGCTAACATACATTCGCACATCTTGGCCTCTTTCCTTGCATACCATAAAGAACTTTGTGGTGCACCGATACTTTGTCCGTCGGCATAGCGTCGCTGCACAGAAAGGTGTGATTCTTGTTCAAAAGGACAGTGGACAGTCACGTGTGTTCATCCCGAAAGCTTTGCAAAAAGAAGTGTTGCAGCTACTTCACCAAGGATACTGGGAAATTAGTCGTACGAAACAGTTAGCACGTCGACGCTGTACTTGGCAGGGTATGGGCAACCAAATAGAACAGATGACGTCACAGTGTCACGCATGTGCGTAAAATCAATCCGCTCCGCCACAAAAATTCTCTGCTTCGCCTAAGTCGCAATCATTATTATAACGAGTGCACATAGACGTTACAAAACCTTTTTGGAACACTCGTTTGTTGATTGTGGTTGACTCGTATAGCAAGTTTCCTTTCGCTGTGCCAAGGAACCCGACAACGTCACGTAGCACAATTCAGGTGTTGCCCTCTATTTTTTGCCTCTAAGGTTTGAAGTCATAGTGCCAGACAACGGCCTTCAGTTCACGTCAAATGAATCTGAAACATTCTTTGAACGCAATGGCATACAACATCCAACTAGTGCACCGTTCCATCCACAGTCAAAGGGCAAAGTGGTACGTTTTGTCAGAACCTTCAAGCAGCAGATGGCCAAACTTCGCTCCGCACACACCAAAGATCAAGCTTTGCAACTGTTTCTTTCCTCCTATAGTTCTCACCCACGAGAGGGACCATCGCCGGCGGAATTGCTTCACGGCCGCCGCCATGGGCCACTGCTCCACCTGCTCCACCCTCCTCAGCATACGGCGCCGAATGAAGGCAGTAAGTATCGCTTCGCGCCGAACGGTATTGTCTTTTACAGGGATTTTAGCGGCAGCAGACGGTGGTCGACAGGCGAGATCGTCTATCTTGACGCTTGCATGTATCTTATTTCAGGTCCTGATGGCTTGCAGCGTCGTCATCACAATCACCTTCGCCACTGTCATGTGCCCGATGATCCTTCTGCGTCTCTTCCCCCAGATTCACGGATCCCGAGGACAGCGTGGCCACAGCAGCCGCCAGAGCGTGTCATCACGACACCGCGGGACGACCCCATGGAGACGGAGCCTTCGCCATCTCCGCCTCCTCTCGTCCTACCGATGGAGCTGGACCCGCCCAAACCGCAGCAGCCGACACCTTCCCCATCTGGTTATTGGCATCCGGAGATGGACGCGTACCCTTGTGGTCATTTTCCATGGGACGTTTCCGGTAGAGCGAAAGCCAGATGGCGGGGTAAGGCCGGAAGCTTGACGTCCCCTGCAGCCACAGCTTCCGGTCCAGCGCAGCGTCCACCCTCAGGCCTCCCCCGCCGTTGTCGCGCTCCCTACTCGGCGACGGTCCATCGCTCTGGGGTAGAGGAATGTTCCGGCATAACATCAAGCTCCGACAGGTCGGCCTGAACGTAACAGCTGAGAAGTTAGTGGGACGAAGTCAGCCAATAGTACGCTAGAACCGCACCACGACAGGAGCGATCCTAGACGAAGAGAATATAAGCACCGCTCTAGATAGCCTCTGCTGCACTAGAAGACGCACTAGAAGACGCACTAGAAGACGGGCACTAGAAAAACCAGAAAACGAGCTGAGATATAAACTCTACAGCAGTGACTTATAAAACTGTGTGATCTGCTTGCATGGACATTGGATATATCGATGGACATTGATTATTCACATGTCGTCATTTGCTTGCGACCCATACTGAAGTATTGTCAATTTCACTTATTGTAATAAACTTCGTTAGTTGGATTTGCTTGAGTGTTGTCTAGCTATCCGAGAAAACAGCTTCCTAGGCACCCTGTATTAGACGAGTGGACAGGATCCCACTCCTATACCTCGGCGAAGCGATCTACATCGGCAATATAGGGAGACTAAAATGAGACCAAATAGTTTTCCAGGATATTGAGAGAGGAGCTGTTTCAACGGGGAAGAAGCAAGACGGTTTACTCCAATGGGTTAATAAGAGTCCAGTCGTGAGGTGCGTCTGTGAACGGGTATCAGCAGCTAAGAAACTGACAAGTATAAAATATTGCCAGGTCGCAGTTGACGGTTAATCCGTTAAACATGTAGGGGAGGAGATAGACTGACCAGTCAGAGACAGGAAAATAACCGAAAGGTAATGGATACGGCTCCCGTATACACTTTAAGACATTGCATCGTACAGACAAGATGGGTGCCTTCACTTTAATATCAGGAAGACCTAATCCTCCGACCTTTCAGGGCCTGGCCACCACTTCATACTGAACTCTGAAGATGTGTCGTTGCCACAGGACGCAATCGGATAGTTTGCATCTGAGGCGGTCATCACGGGAAGCTGAAAAATCTGTGCTATGTAATACCCTTTACTGAAAATATAGGTGTCTAAGACCCACACTTTGTGAAGGAGGCTAAGGGAACGGCGTTCTTGTACACAAATCAGTCTTTACACACGAACCTTAATGTCTCGCTAGTTTAGTGCCTCCATGTGGCCAGCAGCAAGGCAATTTGCCTTCAATTCACAGTACATCCAAGGTATTCTTGAGCCGAGAAATGTCGTCAGCATTTCGTAATAAAACCATAACATCATCGGAGTATGCTCGGCCCCGAAATCGTTGCCCCAGTAAAATCCAGCTACGTAGTTGGACGGCAATACGGTGAAGCACGGGTTCCGAGAACAAAACAGTGATATGGATAAAAGGCTTCCCTGGAATAGAAAGGGGTGGGGAGCGGGGTTGCAAGGTGAGCGTTCACAACTACTGAGGTGATTTGGTATGCGTCGCCAGGACAAACCCAAAGCGATTAACATACTCATTACAAAAAACTGTTACTGACATGGTCAAATGCGATGTGGAAGCCGAGAAAAGCAAGTCCCCTGAGACATTAGTGGCCGCAGCCACCGAAATGACATCTTGACGTTCGATAACAAAAGTCAGTATCTTGCGCCCAGGTACAAAACTTTGGAGAACGGCAATGATTTTGTCGAGAGACTTAGAGAGAAGTGTGTTTACATCTTGAGCGACAATTTCATAGTGGAAGTTTAGGAGAGTAATCGGACGAAGTGAGTCAAGATCAGGTTGATCCATGGTTCCCAGGATGAGGACCAAGCGAGTCATCCAATATCACTTCACTGCCACCGACAGTATTGTGCCACCCATGAGAGGCCAAAAAGGAACATAACATACTTCAGGAATACCATCCAATCCTTGCGTGATTGAGGTCCGGTAACATAAATTTCATTAACTCAGAGTGACGACGCAGTTCAGCAAAGGGTATAAGTCATCAGGAAAGTTTCCAACCGGGATGTAGGCATCTTACAATACGGTAAAGTAGTCAAATACAAAATTGAAAACGTCACAGTGGGGCGTTGACCTCCATCGGCGTTATCGAACGACGCATCGCAAATGCGTTAGCTGCGCGCCCGTATGCGGTTAAGATGGCGAAGTCAGTTCGTCTTGTAAAAAGGAACGCGTTTGACACCTCGTCCGGAGTCACTCCATCTGAAATAGCAATTTGCCTTCAATTCACAGTACATCTGTAATCCATAGAGGAGCTTGCCTAGCGCTATTGTAAAGTGTACATAATACAGATCAATAAAATTCTTGTGTCTGACGGACGTCTCTCGCCTTCACGACACCCAAACGCATGAGAGCTTTTCGAATTTTTGGTTTGGCATGCAGTGTAAACTATTCTGCAATAGACGAGTGCCGTTCTATAGCACTGAGCAACGGGCCTCGTAGATAGGCTGTATTGAGAATTAAGGGAAGACGGACCAACTTATCTGCTAATGCGCATAATTAAAGGTGATGGCTACGGTACAATGATCAGTAAAAATGGCGGGTGTCACGTCAGCGACCAAAAGCTGATCCAGCACGATGATTCTGAAAGGTAAATGTGGTCAAGTAGACTGGTAGGTGTGGCAGTAAAATAAGTGTATCGGACAAGTGTAGAATACAGCGTCATGTAGGTGCAAAGACCACACCATATCAGGAAGTTCTTTACTAAAACTAAAATTAGAAGTCCTATCCACCGGCTGGGAAACACCGTTAAAATCACCACCCAATAGAAATTTTGTAGGAGATTTACGTAGCAGATAAATGACTTTCCCTTTATAGAAACGCGAACTTTCAATAGAAGGGACCAGAGCCAGAAGGGGCATAAAGAAAAGTTAAAGTGAGATCACAAAACGTGTATCCTATACCGCTACCATTTTCAAAGACTTGGATATCTAGTAATGGAATTCCTTCCATTTAAAAGGAGGCAATGCCCGTAGAACGATCAGAATCGTCATTAAAAAAGGCTGAGAACCCAGGACTCGAAAACTGGTCAAAGAATACTTTCTACAGAAAAATAACATCTGCCCCAGAGTCATATATATATGCTACTGCAAAGCGGCGAGCCGAATTTCAGAATCATTCCTGTTAACACTGAAAGTGAAAAAAGTATATGCTTGCATAGATAATTGAACCGAAAAAGTACAAAATTACAGAACCATAATCTGACGGAGCTATGCACCTGTATCCATGCAGAATCAATGGACGAAATGGAGGGAGAAGAAGTGTGAACGGCCTCCCCATCTTCAAACTGTTTTTCCTTCTTCCGTAATGCGACTCTCAGGCTGCATACGTTGTTTACTACGGCTCCCTGGAATTGCTCCTACCTCATGAGGTCGTGTGTTTGAGTGATACAGAAAGTCCGTTTCAGATTGGGAGCGGAGACTTCCGCACCACACTCGTCGACGCAGAGGGGCTCGCGTATGTAGATTTGTTTAGTAACGAAGGGGTCCTCCTGCCATTGGGAATCAATCAAGTCACGTTCATTATAAGGTTGTGACGTGGAGGCCGCGACAGAATGAACAGAAATAGTTTGGGAAGTTGAGACAACAGGATATGTACCTTACAGAGCCAGAGGGGACAAGTGGGGCTCTAAAACAGATTCCTTAACAGACGGCACCGACGGGGTGGCCTCGATAAGAGAACAATGATTTATCAGTAACACCCTGGTCTGGTGCAGAAGATCCCATGGCGTCTTCGCCCACAACCAAGGGCAGAGAATATCGCCCTTCAAGCGAGACCTATCCGAAGGGCGAGCCAAGGGAAAAGGCTCGTCAACTGCAGGGCAAAATCACGAGCATTATCCCTCAAAGGTCCGCTTTGACCCTCAATAACAGGGGTCGGCTCAGATGCAGAAACCCGTGGGAGAAGATCAGCTGGTCAATTCTAAACGCTGTTCGTAAGCGGATCTTAATACCACTATATGACATGTACATTTGGTACGTAGGTGGTGCTATGATTACAGGTAAAGCAGGTTCCTTCCTGCCCGGTATAAGTAATATGAAATCAAGAAACACATACCTTAAGCGAGAGGGAATATGTCTTTAATCACCATTTCTACTGACCGAATTTCACTACAGACCTGTAAGCGGTGTGGAGGGGACCAGCATTCCCTCCGAATAAGTCGTATATTCCCTTAAGAGAGAAGGATGGACCTCAGAAAACTGTCACCTACCTTTAGCAGAAGATTACAAACCCGAACATTTGTATAGGCAACTTCTACATTCGCTAAAAGAACGATCCTAGACGAACCATAATGATGATTAAAGGGGACATGAGACCAATGATGTAACAATATGCTGTCAACCTGAAGCGGGTGGAGAAATTTAACGAAAAGCACGTATAATTCTGAATCAAAGAACGCAGAATGCACTTGATCTACAGTGACCTTAATCTTGTCCACCAACCAGTCGCGTATCTCTGAAGATATGGACTGAACATGCAGTGTGGATTTGTCAAAGCAGGAGCTGACAGTAGCTGTACGTGGAATAGACATGGGAAGCATTTTGGACATCAGTAGCGTCAGGAAGGGCTGCACAGTATGACAACAACAATGCGACGCGCACAAGAACTCACGCGACACTGAACGGGAAAAAGGGAAGACACTCGGCGCTACGGGAGAAGGTGGTTCTAGGACAACGTACTAGCTTGACACGTGGAGGGGGGTCAGTGAGGTACGACGGCTGGACGTCTGGTATGGTAGTGTGGGATGATACACTTTCATCTGTACATTCTGACACGCTGCACGATGTGACTGCTGCAGATCCTCGTTTTCCTACATGTGTTTTCAACATGTACCCAGTTTCATTTTGCTAGATAAACTTTTATCTTGAACCTGGATGAAGAATTGCGTACCGACCTACAAGTGCAGTATTTTTTCTTCACCCTATGTACACAGTAACTATTTTGAAAAGTAGTGGCATGTGGAGAACAGTTCACCCTATGATCTGAGTTCCGCTGTTACATGTTCCTTTTTTTTCTTTTTTTTTTTTTTTAGAATCGTATTGACCAAATAGGACCACGTTATTCCCTCATGTTATCCCCATGAAGTCTCTTCCTTTCTTCTATCCATGTTCTTCCCGATTTTTATTTCTTCTGCTTTGAAAGCCCTCCAAATTCAGTATTTTGTTTTTAAAGCGGTTTCTTTCTGATATTTCTGAATCTTTGATGTTTCTTTCTAGATGGTCATTATTATATTTTTTATGACACAGGAGATATTACTTTTTCATCCACCCTCGTGTATAGGAAGACCTTGAAGCAATGGTCAATATTCAGGGATATGACAGGAACGATCAGCCGAAGCAAAAAAGTCCAGTAAACATGGGCCTTTCAGAGGTGTGAGCACTTGTTCATCTTCGATATTGTCGAAGAAAATTTTTCTACTGCATGGACTTTACTTTTAAAATGCACACCACAAAGGGTTATAAGCACTTGCTGAGTCGAAGGTATATTTCACTGTATCGAAAATGAACAAGTGCTCATAGCACTTCGAAGGCCAGGTTTACTAGACTTTTTTTCTTTTGCTCATACCACCAACTCTCCAAACATGGATAGCAAACAGCTTGCAATAGAAGAGATTTGTTTCACAGTATCAGAGATGAAAAAGAGCTGGCAGCTCTTGAGGCGTGCATTTTAGAGCCAATGTTTATTAGATCGTTCCTGAGATATCACTGCATATTGACAATTCATCTCGGGGTACCCTGCTTAGACGGACAAGCTTAAAACAGTATAGTATGTTGAGAGAATTAAATGTGTAGCTCCTATGAATAAAATTTAGTAGTACGCACCGGTTCCAGATCTTAAAAAGGGTGACGGATTGTCGTAGTAAGCGTACCAGCAAATGGTACCACCTCCGTGCTCGCTCCCTTAGAAGATGCGATGAGCAACTGCTTTGAAGCAACCACTCTCTCTTTTAAAAAAATGTAAAATTGTAGGTGTTGCGTCGAAAGTGGAGTTACGTCTAATTTACGTCGTAGGTCTGTTGGGATGGTGCGTTCTTGGAGTACATAAAGTATCGTCATATGTTCGCAGAACACCCACGAAAAAGAAAGGGGGGTGTCATGATGCTCGAGATAGTCCTGAGCAAGTCAAGTGTCGCCAAGTGCGCTCGAGAAGCTGCTGATTCGGAATGTCTGGAGAGAATTTCGCCGTTCTTTAGTACTCTCTTTGGCTATTCAGAGATCATTGTTATGTACAGAATTTTGCCTTATACGAGATAGCTTTTATTATTGATATTATTGCACTAGATGATTTAGTGCCCTTATTTTACTGAAATTCTCAATAACGCCGTTGAAGTCAATCTGATTTGAAATTGTTATTTCAGTTAATAAAATGGACTGATTGCTAGTCGTTCACGATTCATCGAATAGCAGATCCCTTTTTTTTAATAGTTTCAGTTTAGAAAAACATGTCTCGCATGATATGATTGAGACACAAATGATCAAGAAGTATTTTATTACAACTGATGTACGAGAACAAGGACTAGGGATAGCTTCTTTGACTATCAATTAAAACATCTTTGGTCCCTATTTCCAACCTAGCCACTATTTCCCTTTTGAATAAAAATCATCAACAATGACAACCTAAGACTTCTGACATATGAAATCACCCTCGTGCTGACAACAGCCTTATCAAAGGGAGCGGAGGAACGGACAGAGGTTTAGGGTACTTTCCTGTTCATGTGATGGGAAACTGTCCCTAAAAGACGGAAGAATCAGCAGTGATGCATAAGGCAGCTGGAGTATCCACAAGACATGTGGGAATATTTAAAAAGCGTCATGATGATCTCCCCACTGGCAAAAGATTCTTGGTTAGATCCATATCTTACATACTGATACGTAAGCAGTTACCATATGAATAATTTTAACGGTGATATCTTTATTATCCACATTTTACACATCTAATCATAACAAATTCTGTTCTCTGTAATAGCTGGCTTGTGACAATAAGCAAAGCCCGAAACCAGTCAGCAAATAAATGAACAGTAGCTTTGGTGTTAAAATGCCTTTTCTTGAAGGAACTGACCCCACAACACAACACTAACAACATAATGGCTCATATGACGGTGTACACAAATTACTATTATTTTGGATGTAGTCAGTCACAAAGTACCGGCAGACTCAAATCTTCCATTTTCTTTCAGTTTAGAAGTAAGGAGTTCAGCAATGAAGCGATTTACAAACAGTGGGCATAAGTATACTAAAAATATTTTAATTATTTGATTTTAAATGGGGGTGCATGGCTTGGGTGAATCAAATGTCCCTAGGGAGAGGAGTGGTGCAGAGGAAGTTTCTTTTGTAAAAAGTGTCTACACTCAATGCATATAGACAGTTTTCCTTTTAATCATCTTGGGGTGGAGGATCTTTTATTCTCGTGTTTGCTTTAACAATACATATGTTTTTGGATAGGGTCCGCTTTTAACAAAACACAATTTTGTTTTTTAACCCAAACATGTTCCACTGTAGTTGCAGCATCTTCAGTGGGCTTTTATTTTATGGCTGTTGAAGATAAAGAATGTTTTTCACTGTTTATGTACATCTAAGTATTAGTTTTTAAAAATCGTAATTACAGATATTTGATGAAAACACATGAAATTATGAATTTCTACCTTTTGATAACATGATGTGGATTTCTTGACGTATTATGTTTCTACAATGACTGTTTTGTTCCACAGTTTGTTTTCTGCAACCACTTAGACCTTGAAGTAGACACATTACTTCAGCCAAAATCACGATTTGAAAAATGGTTATGGTTATGCCTGAAATTAATTAATTCTGTGTGGAAGCTTGTGTGTGTGTGTGTTTGTGTATGTGTGTGTGTGTGTGTGTGTGTGTGTGTGTGTGTGTGTGTGAGTGTGTGTGTTTATTTATATTATAATTCACTTACATTTTCTTTTTTCTCATATTATTCACTTTGAAGCAATATATATTGAACTTGAGCCATTCTCACCCTGAACTATTTGTTTCCTTGAACTTGGCTGTCTATCTGTGTTTGGTTTTCCGTCGTTGTTGTGGTTATGCCTGGCTGTTTCGCCTTCTACGTGTGGCAGCAGTGATGTGTATTGATATTTACGCTGCGTACCATCTTTGGTCTTGTGCATATAGTTTCCGGCTAGGGCGAGTGCGGGAGTCGGTCGGTTGGTGTGGACCAGGGAGGATATCTCCGTGCGGCGCAATTGGCTGGGGCCGCTGGCGATCCCTGCACAGTGTCAGAGCGTGTGTGGAGCTGTCCAACAGCTATGAGCTTCGTGGCTCACTGACCCAGGACGTCAAAGTTGAGTGATGTCTTAAGTACCCAAGCCACGTCCGTTCATGTTGTGTCATTCGTTTTGGTGGTTCGCTGTTGGGGAGCTTCTCCTGTGAGCAACACTGAGTGTTTGTAGTGGCGAAATGGAGCCACCGTGTGGTTGAATTAACTATATTGGTTCACTACAATTCAAGTGCATCAGCGGAATTTTCTGCCTTGTGGCCGTTAGTGTTCTGGTTACCTGCCCTGGCCACTGACGTAAATTGAGGTAGTGTTCTTTTTTGGTGGAGTTAACTATATTACCTTATTTCAAATTCAAGCATACCAGCGGAATTTTCTGCCTTGTGGCCATTAGTGCTCCGGTTACCTGCCCTGGCCACTAATGTAATTTCGGGCAGTATTGTTTCCTCACCTGCTGTTGCTGTTCAACACGGTGCATAGTTTTGAAAGCTTCATACATATTTTATTGTGTACAATCACGTCCGTAACAGTTTGGTCTTTGACTTCTCATGTACCGATTGGTACATGGCAAGTAGTTAGGTCGGTCGGTCCATGACTGTCTCTTGGTTGGGTTAGCGAAGGATCAAGGTATTTGGGCCCATCACCTGTCTCACCTAAGTGACCGTTAATGTTTTCAGGGCAGCCCCGCCCTCCCCCCTGTAGGTGTCTGAGTGTCGTTGTCTATACTGTCGTTTTTATGGGTGTTTTATGGTCTGTTGGTAATCTACTATAGCCAATGCTTTAAAGGAAAAAAATTTATTGTGTTTTATGCAAATCAAGGGCCTTCAGCCCATGTAACTTAGTTTGAATTCTGGCAAGTGGATATTTTGCTGAAAGTTACTGTTATTGTGCTATCTTTTCATTTAGTGCGCTTTCAGCCACTAAAACTCAAACGTTGAAGGTATTTTGAATTTTTGGAAAATTAGTTGTGGGCCTTCAGCCGCTTAAAACCTTATTCTTAAATTTAGTTATTGTTGTTGTGTTGCCTTTTCATTAGTGTGCTTTTGGCCACTTAAAACTTAAAGGTTTAAGTCATTTTTTGAATTTTTGGAAAATCAACGGTGGGCCTTCAGCGGTTTAGAGTCTTATTCTTAAAATTTCCCCTTAAGCAAAATAGTTGCAGCCTTCTGCCTTAAAAGATTATGGTATTATATTTTAAATTTTTGAATTTAATTGTGGCCTTCAGCCATTGGTATTACACCTTGTTTATGTTTGTTCTATCCACTGTGTCCTTGAGGCTTTTAGCCTAGCTGTGATATATATATATATATATATATATATATATATATATATATATATATATATATATATATATATATATAATTTGCAATTTCAACTGCATGTCTTCAGTCACTTGAAATTTAGCTTGTTGATTTTTAAGATTTCTTGTTTCGTGGCCTTCACCCATGAAAGAATTGGATTTTGAACCTCTTAGTTGTGAAGGTTCGACTATGTGCCATTTTGGTTTAAATGTGTTATTAAATTATAATAAATTACAATTTTGAAGTGAAACTGACTGACACCTTATTTGGCCTTTTCCACAATCCTAATCACCTGTTCTGCCCTGTGGGTTTAGTGGGCATATGACTGGTAGCAGACCATGGTTATGTTTGTGCTTACCAACCTAGTTGTGGTCAGTTTCACTCTTGTTCGATTGTGTCTGTGGCATCGTATTGTTTGGCTTGTTATTGTTTCAGGTGTTAAGGTAATGGAATTCAGACAGTGGCCGGGAATTGGCCTGCTGAGAAGAGACCATCTCATTTACCAGTTGGCAGTAAGGCGTCAACCGACAGAGGGCAGTGTTCCGGAATTAGTAGCCCGTTTGCGTGCTGTCATGTTGCAGTTGGTTGATGTCACCTCGGCAATTATCGATGAGACAGTTGCAGCCATCCAATTTCTTGCTGAGGCCCTTAACGGCCTTGAGGAGTCTATTGGTCTCCTAGAAGGAGCCCAACGTAGTGACAGTCAGTTGGGTTGGGTGTCAGCACAGTTGGCGCATCTAACTAATCAGGTGGCTGATTTGAGTACGTTAGATTTGGGAGAGCATCACAAAAAATCGGGCGCTGAGTTGGGAACTCTGGTGAGCGTGTTGCAGTTTCAACCTACATGCTTGGAGTTCGATGGAGGAAGTTCAAAGATAGTGACTTGCACTATCAAGAGGAACATGGGGGCAAGGCAGGAGGTGGCATTGTTCCAGCTAGTGTTAAGTTAGATGGCGTGTTTGCTAAGTTGCCTAACCCTCTGGCTTATTTCTTTCAGTGTCTGACTGAATTGATTGTAGAGCAAAGTAGAAAACCTATTGTGGTTGTTGGTTCGTCTCGAACAGCTGCAGCCGCTTTTCACATTCCACACCACGTGACCCTGTCATTGCTATACCTGCTAGCTAGAGGCAAGTTCCAGAACATCCTCTCACGAGCCATGGACAAATAGTTTAACTTTCAACAATTAAGGGGATTCGTGATTAGTCAAAGATTAACCACTGGGGTTTGGAAACAACTTGAGTGCCGCCACATTTGGGAAATGCAGCGGGGTGACGAACAGTTATATCGATATGTCAATAGAGTCCACACAGCCTCCTTGGCCTTGCTGATTGAATTACCTGAACGCAAATTAGTTTCTACCTTTCTCAAGGGAATGCGTGCGACAGATAAGTCGCATTTTGTTTTCCGTATTCAGCCTGAGACGTGGGGAGAACTCCATGATGTGGTTACAGCGGCATCCGCATTACCCCTTGAGAGCCATGGGCATCGGGAGGGGCCAATTCCGGATTATCCACATCCATTGAAGTTAGCAGAAGGGAACCAAAGTGTTGTTCCAGATTTGGCAGTAAGAAGATAATAAACATAGGTTCTGGACCACAAGGCCAATTTTATAAAAAATTAAAAAATTGCTCGTTAACACTCACATTTTTTATTTTCCATAAAACAGATCTAATAATCCAGAACCTACATTTATTATCTTCTATCATTTGTACCTAATACTAATATAATATAATAAAATAATATAATAATAGCTATAATAAAAAATCATTTATGTTAGATACATTTCACAGAGGTGAATTTAATGTAATTAAATATATTAGAGAAATAACTCTTATTTTTAAAAAAAATTTTAAAAAGCATTTTTAACAACTTTTTCTTAGTTCCAAAAAATTGTCCTTTTTTACTTTTGTGAAAAACATGTTTTTTAAAACAATTATTTACTTTCTGCTTTAGCAGCCATAAGATTATTATAAGTTGTTGATTTACATTGCAAATGTAAGTAAATAAATAGAAATATGTTAGTTAAAATACATTTAAAAATTTTGTTAATATAAAATACACACTTATTTTTTGTAAAACTAATAAAAAAATTTTCTGTATGAATGGAGACTATAATCAAGAAACTCATATACATAAAAAAAGCATATCGCTATGCTTTCAGCTAGCTACATTCAGCTACTTTTACATTTTTCTATATTTTCAGCTTTTTACACTTCTAGCTACTTTTTTTCAAGTCTAATGTTTTTTATCTTTAGAAATGGAGGCTGAAATTAAAATGTCTGCTACAAAAAAAATCTTTAACAGATCTCTTGGGAAGTAAAGTAAAACCAACTAACGAATGATTTGGCTTAAGGTTACTTACAGAAAATTTAAATAATAATAATCTTGTTATATATATTGGGGATATAATATACACAAATGAAGAACAAAAATTAGAAGGATTTAAACCAATTACAGAATCATTTTGCGATAGTATAATGGTAATTAAAATAACGGATTTTATACATTGTGAAGGAGAAATGAAAAATGGAAAATTTCTTGTGAAAAAAAAGAAGCATGTGGTGCTTTTAATAGTATTTTAAGATCTAGATTTTCTACATTTAATTTAGCAAGACATGGAGTTAAAGCAAATATTCCATATCTGTTAAATTCCAAATACAAATAATTAAAGGTACTAAAAATTACTAACAAAGATATAAAAATTATAGAAAAAAGTTTAAAAATCCTGTTATTATTCCTTATAAAATATAATTAGCAGATGTTATACGTGATACACTTTTAAGAGAATTACCAGAACTTGAAAAGGAACACTGTTATTTATTGGATTTAGACATAACACAAGATTTTGCAGGAATTTTTAACAAAGAAGAAATGTGTAAATATTTAACAAATAATTTTAATTTTAGAATGCAAGGAAAATATATAGAAAATTGTGATGCTATAGTTAACAACAATAATTCTGTTAGAAAAGACTGTTTAACATGGATTAATTCTAATTCCAGAGTTAAGATCTACAATAAATTTATTTGTTAATTTACAAGTCCAGGTGTTAACAAACATCTTGGTAACCTTATGACAAATTTTTTAAATTTTCCAGATGTTAACATACGTTTTATGTTAACATGTTTATTTTAACATACGTTAACATACGTTTTTATATTTATTTTAAGTTAATTTTAATATATGTTTACATAAATGGTTCAAATGGCTCTGAGCACTGTGCTACTAAACATCTTAGGTTATGAGTCCCCTAGAACTTAGAACTACTTAAACCTAACTAACCTAAAGGCATCACACACATCCATGCCCGAGGCAGGATTCGAACCTGCGACCGTAGCAGTCCTGCCGTTCCGGACTGCAGCACCTAGAACCGCATGGCCACTGCGGCCGGCTTATGTTTACATACATTTTATATTTATTTTCATGTTAATGTTCAACATTTGTTTAATGAATGTTGGTTGTTAAAATTTATGTTTAGTGTTTATGTTTATCTTAACAACCAAAATTAATTTAACATTTGATTAACATTTGGTTGTTTTATTGTCATTCCGTTTTTAAAACATATTGTAAAATATATAAAAATTTAATATCATCTTATATAAATTTATCCACCGTTGTGCTCTTTTACAACTTCTTTATAATATTTATCGATATCTTCATCACTTTTTCATGAGAATCCAAATCATGTTCTTCCAAATAACATTTGTTGATTCCCTTAAGAATCTTGTTTATATATTTGTTCTACTTTGTTTATTTAAATCTTTTAATTACACAAATGCATCTTTTTGTTTGTCATATACTGTAATTTTTACATAACCATTTTTAAGTTAAACTAAATCTAAATATTCTATTTGGTATTCTTCGTCTAATAAACTATTTAATTTTTCTCTTGTATCTTGGTAATTAATTTTATTTTTAAAAAATAGATCTATAACTTAAACGTTTCTGTCCTCTTCCATTTACTATAGATTTTTAATAAGTTATAAAAATATTTATTTAGGTTGAATGGATAAATTAATTATTCCTAAAGATATTGCAGCTTGGGAAACAGATGTATTTGTTTACATAACTAAGAAAACTAGAGAAAAAGAATGGTATCTATATTTATTTACTTATTTAGTATATGATGTTTACCATATTTATTCTGCAGAAGATGGAATTTTAATTTATCCTTGTTATACTTTTAGGAAATGTTATATTCACAAATATATAGCAAGTTTAGTTGGACTTAATTACGAACATCTACCATTAATGTTAGACTTATTTAAACACAATAATATATTTATTCCAGATAAATTCGAAACAATTAAAATAGATTAAACAACAAACACAAGTCATTCTTTATGCTCATTTGGGGTTCTTTTAATTTTATCTAGGTTAACTTTAATCTTGTAATTTCGATCTATATTTTTATTTTTAATTTCTTCTTCCAACCAATAATTAGAACAATATCAATCTGGTATATTTAGAAATTTAAAAATATATCTATCTTTTCCTCGATAATTTTCGATGTTAATGTGAGAAATAATTGGTTGTGATCCTTCTTCTAGATCTTCTAAATGTTTACAATTTTTTATTTTTATATTGCCCAGTATTTGGTCCAGTTTTACATTTTCAATTATTTCTTTATCTTCTTCTTTATACAATAAACTATCTTTGTTGTGAAACATCATTATTGTTTTCAATTAAGTTATTTTAGGAAACGAATGTCCATTAAAATTAGAAATACCATCTGTTTTTATTTCTAAAAATGGTTCTTCCTTTGGACAGTAAAAAATTTCTAATTCCTTTTGGAGACTGTTATAAGGTAATACAAATAAATCTTTCTTTTTTAAGATAATCTCTATCTTTCTTAATTTCTATAAATGTATTTTTATTGTAACCTTTAACAATATATACAGAGTTTTTACATTTTGTTCACCCAATACACCAACATATGTAAACATGTTTTTATCGTTTACCACAAAAGCATAAATATGTTCTCATTGATCAGTAGATTGTAAATATGGTGTATTAATCGGTTTTATTTCATTAATGGAATATAGATGAAGTTTAAGGTGGTTATTTATTCTTTTTCTAAGCACAAATCGAATAATATCTTTTATGTTTATTAATCCCAATTCTTCGATATTTATTTCTTTAGGTATTGTTGAAAACAAAGTATTAGATTTCGAAAAATATGTTTCTCCAGATTTTATAAGGCATGTTTGTTTTACAGAAATTACATGTTTTCCTTCTTCGAAAATCTCTGTACAATTAATAGGCAACAAGTTAAAACTAAATGCAGATGAAACAAATTTAACTAATTTTTCTCTTTCTTCTTTATTTTCTGTTTTAATTTTTATTTGTATTCCTGTTAATTTGTTAGTATTTCTGTAACCCCAATATACATATTGTAAAACATCATTAAAAATAATACAACAACTATTTTGTAATGAATCGGTTAATTTTTGCCACATTTTAGCTAGTGGAACAGACTAAAATGGAGCTTTTTTGAAATATTTGCTGTTATTAGTTATTAGTTGCAAACAATCTGTTAAATGATCAAATTATTGATCTTTTTGAAAATACAGATAAATATAATTATAAATTGTTGCTTTGAATCTTGTAATTCCATTGTCTTTAGCTAATGTAGAAGCAAAGTTTGATTTAATCTTTTGTCTGGACAATTTAAAAAATCTATAATATGGTTACCAAGTTGATTGTTAACAGCTGGACTTGTTAATCGACAAATAAATGTATTGTAGATCTTAACTCTGCATTAGAAATAGTCCATGTTAAACAGTCTTTTCCAACAGAATTATTGTTGTTAACTATTAAATTACAATTTCCTTTATATTCTCCTTGCATTCTAAACCTGAAATTATTTGTTAAATGTTTACACATTTCTTCTTTGCTAAAAATTCCTGCAAAATCTTGTGTTATTTCTAAATCCAATAAATAACAGTGTTCCATTTTAAGTTCTTCTAAAATCTCTGGTAATTCTCTTAAAAGTGTCTCAAGTTTAACATCTGCTAATTGTATTTTATAAGGAATAACAACAGGATTTTTATATTTCTTTCTATAATTTTTATATCTTTGTTAACAATTTGTTTAGTACCTTTACTTATTTGTGTATTGGAATTTAATAAATATGGAATTTTTGCTTTAAATCCACATCTTGCTGAATTAAATGTAGAAAATCTAGATCTTAAAACCCTATTAAAACCACCACATGCTTTCTTTTTTACAAGTAATTTTTCATTTACATTACAATTTTGAAGTGAAACTGACCTCCAGCATTTTGGCCCTTTTCATAATCCTAATCACATGTTCTGCCCTGTGAGTTTAGCGGGAATATCAGAGCTGTCACTGTCGTTGTTTAGCTGTTTACCAGCTGTAAAAACAAATGTGGTGGACAGTGGCACAGTTGAAGTTGTAAAAACAAGGTGGTTGATAGTGGAACAGTTGAAAGTTGGAGGTGTTTCTGGCAGTTGTTCTGAAACACACACACTCACAAATGTGTCTACTTATATAGACCAGCCTATAGAGCTCTGCCCCCACCGCCATCACGCATACAAACACGCACACACACAAAATATACACAAATAACAGAAGTATACACCGATATACACCAATATCCCCACCATCAACATCATGAAACGACAATTAGAATAACAAGCAAAAATTCCCAAACCCCACATACAGGAAATAGCTAGCATTCTAAAACTAATCACAGAGCAAAACTATTCTCATTTGACAATCAGTTCTACTCACAAGAAGATGGGCTTCCAATGGGGCCACCAGTTATGAAATCCTGCCAACATTTTTCTCAATCACATTGAAAATATAATGTTTCAAACAATAGTAACATCGAAACAATACTGAAAAATATACTGGTGTCATTATGTAGATGACATCATATGCATTCTAGATGAAACACGAGATCATATCCAACAACTCCACAGTGATATAAACGAAGTACACCCAAAAATAAAATTCACAAGAGAAACAGAACATGACAAAAGGTTACACTTCCTTGATCTCACAGTATACAGACACAACAAACAACACCAATCATATATTCAGGAAAGTGACCACCACCAGCACAACCATTCACAAACATTCTGATTATCCAATTGCACACAAACTAGCTGGCTTCCAATATATGCTGCACAGACTGTAATCCACTCACTGAAAACAACTACAAGAATGAATTACACTCAATCAAACAAATAGTTTTACAGAATGGATATGACTCAAACACTATAGATACTCTGAACACCAAATTTAAATCAAAATTAAAAAGGACAACCAACACACAAAAACAAAAACCTCCTCACCAACTTACAAACACTCAGAACACACATATGACCACACATGAACAGGAAACTTCCACAATGACAAACAAGTGGTTAACTCTCACCTTTAATAACAAAGCAGCCCATAGAATAAGCAACATATTCAAAAAACAAGGGCTAAAATTAGGGTACAGGACAGACAACTCAACACAGAGGAAACTAAGGACAGCCAACACAAGCACAGACAAACACAACAAATCTGGTATTTACCAACTAACATGTCAGGACTGCAAATCAATTTATATAGGAAAGAAAAGTATAAACTTTAATACCAGATACATAGAACACAGAAGGACATTAAAAAGTAACAACTGTCATTCCACATTTGCTGAACAACTTATGGACAAGAAACAGAAACCAACAAACATCAATACTGACTTCAAAATTCTCAAATGCAGCAACATCCCCCACAAAAAAACACAAAAAGCCATAGTGGCAGGAAAACAAGTGATAAATGAGTACACAACTCTCTGCAGTGGAAGCCTGTTCTCTGGCATCAAAGAATTATTAGATAAGACCAACCTGTAGAGGTCTCCCTCCACTGCCACCACAATACACACATACACACACACACAAACACACAAGCTTCCACACAGAGTTAATTAATTTCAGGCATAACCATAGCCATTTTCCAATCGTCATTTTGGCTTAAATGCTTTGTATACTTTAAGGAGTAATTGGCTCCAGATGACAAGATGTGAAACAATACAGTCACTGTAGAAACATAATACAGTAAGAAAACCACATTGTGTGGTAAAAAGGTGTGAATTGATAATTTTATGTGTTCCCTTCAAATATCCATAATTACGATTTTTAAAGACTAATATTTACATGTATACCAACAGTGAAGAACATTCTTTATCCTTAACAGCCATAAAATAAAAGCCCACTGAAGATGCTGCAAATGCAGTGAAACATGCTTGGGTTAGAAAGCAAAACTGTGTTTTGTTAAAGGTGAATCCTATCCAAAACCATATGTATTAGTTTTCTTTTCTAAGAAGGAGTCGTATTTAGTATTCGTGATGGAACTGCTTCATCATTCTATAAGGAAGGGTTGTTAGTAACAAAGAGTATCAGTTCTGATTGGATTGCCCTCAATGGTAATGGTCTCAGAAACCACAGCTCTATTTCGTCCTTCCCCTCTCTCTGTACATCACCTTCTGCCCTGTCTCTGTGTATCTCCTCCTCCTCCTCCACTTTCTTGTAATCTTCTCCTCTTCCCTTTCTCTGTCCAAATCCTCCTGTCACACCTCACCGTAGTCTCCTGCTCCGCACTATCTATCTCCTCCTTCAGCCCATCTGTGTGTCCATCTCCTACATCCCCTTGTCTCTCCATAACCATGATATCATTCCACCCCAACAGTAAACTGCTGGCTCTCACACCAAACTTATTTTGAGAGGGGGTAGGTGATTTTGGGAAGGGAACCAAACAATGAGGTCATTGGTCCTAAAATATTTGGTTCAGATGGTAAGTAATATGTGTAAAAACTTTGGCTGAAGTCAATACAGGAGCTTAGGAGGAGCTTTTTACCTGGGGTATTGCTTGGGTTCGCAATGCCACATTCATTTCATACGGTTTTAACATATTACAAAAATATTTATACACATATTTAATATGTGTCTGTGGCGAATTTCGCCTTCACTTTCGTTTAGACGTAGCTCAATGTTTATGACTTCATATCTCCTATTTTGCATATAGAGTTGTTTGTAAATAAATAAGAAATTAAAACGTCATGCCTGCTGCAGCATTTTACTGCATGAACATTGAAAACATAATAGGAGATGTACCCTTCTCTCTCATCATCTTGCTGGTGATGTCAGAGAGAAAATTATCGAAAATGTTTGATGCATAAAATTTGTTGCAAGTATCTACTAAGTACTCTCATTCCGAATTATTGGTGAATGTAGTCTGTGATTCTTTCCAGACAGTAGGTCATATGTGTATCAAGTTTGGTTGAAATCGATCCAGTGGTTTAGCAAGAGATGTGGAACAGTCGTACATAGATACATACATTCATACATTTTTGTAATGCTTATGGATCTACTGTGTTAATAAATATATGCATGACTAGCACCAATTGAATGCTTATACACTGAGGTGAAATGTACTAATACTACTACTATGGAGTTTCATATACAATATGTATACTGTATATGGACTAACAGCCACAATCACACACACACACACACACACACACACACACACACACACACTCACAGTGTGAGAACAGAAGTCTTTCGAATATATCCACACAGGTAAAGCATTCATCATCATGCTGTGACTGACATACGTAAAGTTGCAGTGTGGTATGTACATCATAGCCCTGTGACCAAAAGACCACTTGGCGCACTGTATGCGGACATGTATCTCCACCACATACCCTTTGCCAATCTTTGTGTGACATATATTTTGGATCTGAGCCCTACAGACCCCACAGTCGTGAACCATCCTCCTCATCATTCATCATGGTAATAAACTTCTTATTGTGAGGTTTTATGCCATAAGGGTTATCATGCACAAGTAGTGGACCAAAGAGAGAACTGGCGAATTTTTTTGCCTACATCAGGGGCAGGTATGCACTCAGAGGCAAACATATTAATCTTCTTTGAATGACAGGTCATTAATCTATTGTTCTCCTTTGATTGACAGGTCGTTAACCTCTTGCTCTGCTAAAAGGATCCTTCCATTTGATTGACAGGCACTTAACGTATTGTTCCCTAGCCCCCTCCCCCTCCTCCCACGCCACTCAGGAAACCTCCCCCCTCACTGCTGTAGGTACACTTTCAGGTCTGACTTATAGGAAAAGTTCCTCTAACACTTGTCAGTTTGATTGACTACTTATTTAAATTGATCAAACAACTAACCTCTCCCTCTGGTGAAACACCGCCCCTCCCACCCTCCCTCCAGAAAATTGGCGGAAAAAAACTCAGTTGACCAGTTTTTTGGAGGGAATTCAATTGTAGGGTATGGAATATTGCTTAAAAAATTTAGACAATGAGTGGAATATTGATTATTTAAACAATTCAGGAGATTCAATGCAGTGTATGGAATATCGTATATTTATTTATTTAAAGAATTTTTCAGGAAATTCGTCACCACCCCCTCCACCCCATCCCCACTCCTTTGCCCCTCCCCCCCCCCCCATATCCTCCTCTACCTTGAAATAGGTGGCTCTGCAGTGGAAAGGAATGATACCAAGGGAAATTCAAGAATATATTGCTTTTTTTATCAAAAAGCATCACTTTGTGGGGCTTGGATTTCTCTTGCTCATCATCTCTGCTCCTTGGAAAGATGCAGGTCTTGAGAAGTACATACATCGATCACATTTCCTTTTTATTCCGATTGTGCAAGGAATCCCATAATGATACACACATCATACGTAATTACACATACGTTCCCAGGAGTCAAGATGCAATGGCGGCCCTTGTGATGTGACGACGCGGCCGTCAGCTGCCCAACCACATGCAGGTGTCAGTTCGGGTCCCGCAAGGATGAGGTGACTGCATCCCTTTGATACATGACACCTGAGAAATACCTGTTGAAATACGTGTTCACCTAGGCACCATTGCTGATGCGATGGTGCAGACCTGTGAGTCCATGCTGAAAGAGATGTAACAGGACAGCCCGACCATTACTTATCAGTCCCTTTCTGGAATTCGTAAAGAGCTCCAGAAATAGTTAACCGTTGCTTTTATAGGAGCTTTCGTGATGTCTTACCTTGCCTGCATGGAAATTCTTGCCCTAACAGGGCCTGTTTACGAAAATAGCCCAGAATAACACAGAATGCATTCTTCCTGATGTTCCTAACGAGACACCACGTGTCCCCTTCCTGGAAATCGTGACGTCCTGCTTTCAGGGACGGTAAACGTTCTCACCGCTAAAAGCCCTCGTCATGTCTGTGCACGCTCGCGAAAACACCGTTTATCTTCAAAGCGTTCTTGTATGGAAACAGAGCACTGACTAAGCACAGACGGAAAAATTGTAACACTTATGCAATTCGAATCACTGTCCTCTAGAGGAGAAAAATGGCTGGAATTTTCGGTGTCTCACAGCTACTGGTCTGGAGACGTCCTAATGCCACAGTGGCGGATAAGTGGTTGCATCTCTCCCGAGGATGGATTGTCTGCTTCAACTTGTCTTTAAACACTTGCTGTCTCAGAACTTTCATTACATACCTTGCCTCCAACTTGTTCTAAACAGTATTTCTGCTGCAGTCTGACACCAAACAATGTACTGGATATGTCTCCTCCTTACGACCGTGGTTCTGAAACGAATCTCCGTGCCTATAGCACACATAATATTCCACAATCTTTCATTTCCCTTATGACTATCGATGTGCTGAATCTATACCTCCCTCACGATCGGACACACAGTCATTTTCTCTTGACATGCCTGAACATAAACCCCAGTAGCTTTACACTACAACATATACGCATTTGAGACAAACAGTGCAGTTATCGTTTATGTGTGTATAGCACCTGAAAAAATTATGGCATACCCACATTCACATCAGCTACGTGTCTCGATTCTCTTCAGTTCTAGGAAATTATTTGATGTTTAAGTTTTCCAGTCAGCACTTCCGGAAGGTGCTGCATCCTGTCAAGATTCTCTCAAACAATTGTTAAAAAGCACTGGCGTCCGCCACTATGTGATAATCAACAACGCCCCTGCGGTTGAAAGGGTTGGAACGATATCACTGATACGGGTTGGTGTACTGTGACAACATCGTTTTCAATAATGCGACAAGAAAAACGTGAGGATACACTTAGGGGGTACCCATGAGGGGACGTATTTTTACAGCCCTATTGTCCGTCCTGTTTGTACACTATAGCAGGTCCAGTTGAACACTTTCATTGCTGTATTGTGCAGCTATATACGAAATGAATCTAACACCACTTACGTTGAGAAACACTCCTCAGTGCGTTGAAATCACAGTTCACTGTGTCCTATCTGTCCTTCCATTACGACTAGACATACGTAATTGATCTAGGTTGTGGAAGCTATGCATGGAATGCACTGACACAAATGTCGACTTGGCGGTCTATATATATAAAAGACGCCACAATGTGTTGGCTCGATTTACAAGTATTGAAAACTCCAAAAGGTTTCGTCGAAGTGGTGAAATCGGTAAACCGAAAAGTGTCTAGCGGATTTTTTAAACTGTAATTACATCCTTCATCTGTAACACCCCACCCATCACTTATCTGGTTTTGGCGTATGTTCACCCCAGCTAATTGACTAACAGATCAACAGGGAGTGCAAAAATGCAACAATATCGGATAACACAAACAAAGTAATAAGGCCCTGTGACTCCTGATTGAATTGCGGTGGCAATGTTGACATTAATTGATTCAGGGGTGCACATTGACGTTATATTCAGCTATTGAACACCAGATGCAATGAACTAAGAAAGTGACTTGGGATGTCAACTACTTGATTGAAAACAGATGCAGTCGATTAGCACAAATATATTTTAACTCACGACGTTCAATCATCATATTACATAACACTCCTAACAGGCAGTGGGAATAAATTGCGTTTACGTGGAGTAAAGTGCGATAAATCAAAATTAATTCCTATCGACTGACCCAGGCATAATGTGAAGTGCGAGAAGAATTCTACAATATATGGCCCACGAAACCCTCGTGGAAACTTTGCCGACGTGATCCAACCAATTAATCACTGGCCTAACTCAAGCCGGAGCAGACGCAATATCACCGAATTGAGCGTGGCGGGACGTCATCATTGTGCGGACGTCGGCCGGCCTCATGGTGCTGCAACACTGTCCTCGTCTATTCACTCCTAGCTATCTTACTCAGTACATAGCTGAACGAAAACTTCCTATCTCCAAGCTCAATCGTTCCGTTTGCTAAGTCCTAAACTGCAGAGATGCTCACTCTCTCTCATGCAAGCTAAGTAAAAAGCGCCAAGTCCACACTCTAGGCAAGCTGGGAATGGAAAAAAAAACCTCTATGGAGACTTCTGCCCATCTGCTCTTCGCCTTGGTTTCACCTCCAGCAAAATCACTTACGCCAATTGCAGTGCAAGTCGCGTTAATTATGCCGACCAATGCCTGCTCTGGGAAGTGAACAAATTCCAATAAAATTTCCCTTCCTCTCAACTTCTGCTATTTAGCTCCTCCCAGGTCACCCATCAAGGTTAGCATCTGCATAAAACACCAATTTATCCTAAATTCTGACTCCCAGGAGAGTACTTCAAATTCCTTGGTCCTACGTTCCCATCAGAGGCTGGCATCTTTCATTCTGTCACTCTTCACCTGGTTTACTTCAGACTCTGCAGACCGTGAAATCAGCGTGAAATTGCTATAGTTACAAACACGCATATTTCGGCATCTGTTGACTGCTCCACCTTGGCTTTGAGCGGCTTTTTCACTGAAAATGGGACGACGGACATTTATCAACTGGCATACAAATTCTCCGTCTACTTCCTGGTACACAAGCATGGGGTCAACCAACCCCGTCACTGTCACTCATCTTAAGGCAGCTGGAGGCCGCGCCCCATTACCGCTTTCTCAGAATTTGAGCCACCCTAAGCTGCCTATTGTCGCTTCCCTTCCCTGCTCCCCAGCTGTTCGCTGCTAGTCAGCTGTGGTCAACTCTGAATATTTCCCTGGGATAAACTAGCCTCCAGTTAATCTACACGTTTCAACAAAGTTTTCATGTCGCGTGAATTACTTTAAAACTATCATCCAACATTAATTATTCCAATACATCCATACTATACCCTCTACAAGATGCATTGTGCCTTGTCAGTTGTTTTTGTTCTGCCCTACTGTTCGGTCAACGTGAGTTCGGTGATCTTTAATGACTTCATGTAAGGGACATAGTTTTGGCCATCTTACATATTCATCGACGAGTACGTAATGCCGTGAGACTTTCTTGAACTATGAAAATGACACCCTGTTGGTGCAAGTGTGGATGTATTATTATTTTTTTATAAACCTTAAATTGATAGTCAGGAATGTTATGCTGCTCCTTGAGCGTAAAGGTATCGTGGCTTCTGTTCCGACATACATTTGTGGGACGTAATCAAACTACTACTCACGTAAAAACAAAAAAAAATTACGTATGTCTAGTCGTAATGGAAGGACAGATAGGACACAGTGAACTGTGATTTCAACGCACTGAGGTGTGTTTCTCAACGTAAATGGTGTTAGATTCATTTCGTATATAGCTGCACAATACAGCAATGAAAGTGTTCAACTGGACCTGCTATAGTGTACAAACAGGACGGACAATAGGGCTGTAAAAATACGTCCCCTCATGGGTACCCCCTAAGTGTATCCTCACGTTTTTCTTGTCGCATTATTGAAAACGATGTTGTTACAGTACACCAACCCGTATCAGTGATATCTTTCCAACCTTTTCGACCGCAGGGGCGTTGTTGATTATCACATAGTGGCGGACGCCTGTGCTTTATAACAATTGTTTGAGAGAATCTTGACAGGATGCAGCACCTTCCGGAAGTGCTGACTGGAAAACTTAAACATCAAATAATTTGCTAGAACTGAAGAGAATCGAGACATGTAGCTGATGTGAATGTTCATGTGCTGCACACACATTTGTCCCAAATGCTATGTTCAAGCATGTCCAGGCATGTCCAGAGAAAATGAATGTGTGTCTTATCGTGAGGGAGCTATAGATTTAGCACATCGATAGTAATAAGGGGAATGATAGATTTTTTGTGTGTGGAAAATTATGTGTGCTATAGATAGAGTCATTTCAGAACCACGGTCGTAAAGAGGAGACATATCCAGTACATTGCTCGGTGTCAGACTGCAGCAGCAATACCAATATTTAACTGTAGTTACACAAAACTGATTCGAACAAGATAGAGGCAAGGTATCTACAGAACGTTTTGAGAAAGCAAGTGTTCAAAGACAAGTTGAAGTAGACCATCCATCTTTGGCGGGGATGCAGTCACTCATCCACCACTGTGGCATTACGACATCTCCAGACCAATAGCTGTAGGATACCGAAAATTCCAGCCATTTTTCTATTGTGTAGGACAGTGATTCGAATTATGTTTGCGTAATTGTTTCGATTTTCCTGTCTGTGCTTAGACGGTGCTCTCTTTCCAAACAACAAGAACGCTTTTATGACTAATGGTGTTGTCACGAGCGTGCACAGACAAGATGTGGACTTTTAGTGGTGAGAACGTTTACCGTTTCTGAGACTTATTTTGAAAGCAGGACATCACGATTTCCAGGTCGGGAACACGTGGTGTCTCGTTAGGACAACCAGGAAGAATGCATTTGGTGTTATTCTAGGCTATTTTCGTCAACAGTATTAAAGTGATGCAGCCGCCTCACCCTTGCGTGACCCGAGCTGACACCTGCATGTGGTCCGGTGTATCCAGACTCCTGGGAGAGTGTGCGGTAATGTCCTGTGCGGTCCACTGTACAGGGGATGACTACCGGTGCGTGCATCGTGATCGGAAAATTTTTAACTGTGTGTAATAACTTGTGATGTGTGTTTTATGACGGCATTCCTTGCGCAGTCGGAATAAAAAAAGAAATGGGATCCATGCAATTACTTCACACAAGACCTGCATTTTTCTGAAGAGCGGAGATGATGAGCAAGAGAAATCCAAGCCGCACAAACTGTTATTTTTTTTATATATAAAATGACAATATACCTTTAATTTCCCCTCATAAGATCCTTCTTTTCCACTGCAGAGCCGCCAATTTCCAGGTAGGGGAGGGGATAGGGAGAGGGGAAATTTCGAGGTGGGCGGGGATGTTGTGGCGGGAGTGGTGATCGATTTCCTGAAATATTCTTTAAATAAATGAATCAACTGTATTCCATACATTGCCTTGAATCCTCTAAACTGTTTAAATAAACACTATTCCACACATTGTCACCAGAGGGGGAGGTTAATTAATTGATCAATTTAATTAAGTAGTCAATGAAATTGATGAGAGTGAGTGGTGCTATTCCAATAACTCAGACCTGAAAGTTTATCTGTAGCAGCGATGAGGGAGGTTTATTGAGGGGGGGAGGGGGGGATGGTTGGGAACAGTAGTCCTGTCAATCAAAATGAAGGATCCCGTTAGCAGTCAATCAAAGGAGAACAATACGTTTACCCCCAAGTGCGTACTTGCCACTTTTGTAAGAAACCTGCACTGTCAGAATTCGCTGGCTCTCTCTTTGGTTCCCTACTCCCACATATCTAGCAATGTCGAAATGGTCAGGAGTGTACCTAATGACCTCATATGGATCGCAGCCTTTTAACCAGTAGATGAATCTTTCTGTATCCATATTAAGTAACCTGGGATCAGTGAAGTGTTTTTTGCAACAATAAACTAACTGATCAGACAAGAAAGGACTCGATGATGAAACAATGGGAGAAATAGAAGAATTGGAAAGTAAAGGGTAACTGGAAGAAAAATACAAAACAGCAAAATACTTAACAAGGAGAGAAGTAAGGAAAATAAGCAAACAGGAACTGTTAAATAAATATGTAAGGAAGAAAGTATGTATAGAAGAGGAGAACTAAGTCTGGCTGGAATACGTGGAATAGTTACATGGTGCACAGTGGTGATTACAGCGCGATGGGTTTGGATGATAAAGGAGAACAAAATGCTAGATATTGAGGTTCTAAGATTTTGAAATGGGAATTGGGGAAAGCAATGCAGGAGCACTAGGATGTGACAGAATACCATTTGAGGCAATGAAAATCTTAGATCCGAGTTCAATAGTCAGACTGACCTAGGTAGAAAACAGAATTTATGACATAGGGATTAGGCCTCAAGATCCATTTAATACAACTCTACTATATTTAACTAAAAAGCACAATGCAAATAATGCAAATATTATGGGAGAATTAGTTTCATCAGCAATGTTACAAAGAGCGTAACAAAAGGCATGCTAAGGAGATCTGAAAAGAAGAAAATTGAGGAAAATACTGGGGAAGTGTTGTTTGGGTTCAGAAAGTATAAAAGAACAAGAGATGCTATGTAGGCTGTGCGAGGACTATTGGAGAAAGAATTACAGCAATGATGTGAACATTTGTTTTATCAACTAGAAGAAGGTTTCGATAGAGACAATTCTAAAATATCTGGGTATAGATTGTAAAGATAGAAGGCTAGCAAAAGGAGATGCATATAAAGCAAGAAGCGACAGGGTGGATATTTAGGAGATGGAAGAGATGAAAATTGGAAGGGTTGTAAGGCATGGATCCACATTGTCAACGGAGGTGTTTAACATATATGGAGAACTGATAGATAAAGATGTAGGGGAGGCAACAGGCACTGTAATTAGGCGAGCAAGTATAAATGCTATAAAATACATGGATGATCAAACAGTGCTGGCGAATCAGAAGACGGGCTGTAGAAGATGTTGAAGAGCATTGCAAGAAGAGGAAACTATTATGGAATGAAGATTAATGTAGGAAAGACAAAAGTGATTAAATAAGCAAGGAGGGGCCCGCAGTTATTTTATTACTAGATGGCGAAAATAGAGAACAAGCGAAATCCTCACTGTGCCTGGGAAGTTAAATGACAGGGAATGGAAACTGTACAGAAGAATTAGGGAGTAGGATATCATGCGAAACAGAGCATTTGAAAAGGTGGAGTAGTTACTAACATCTGGAAGATTTCTAATAGGGATTAGGAAAAGCTTGTTGTAGTTGAAGAGCAGTTTAAAAAATAAGAAAGGTATTTAGACATTTCTGAAGTGTGGCTATGGATAAAAATTCTTAAAATGAAGTGGACTGACAGAGTTAAGGATGAAGAAATAATGCAGAAAATAGGAAGGAATAGGAGGAAAATGTAGAAAGAGGAATAGAGTTATGGATGGATGACATTCGAAGACGACGAACACACAGAAGATGAAGAAAGATGCTCGGAACAGGACACAATGTAGACCCTGCAGTTGAAACCTGTCGTAAGACAGATACACTGAAGAAGTAAGAAGAATAAGTGGAATTGGATGTGGTGGAGTTCGCAGAGGTATGCAGATATACAGACGTTTCATTTACTCCACTGAAACCTTATACACCTTCATAGTGTCTAGTCCTTCACGGAATATTGTTGCCTGCATAAAATTTGGCCTGGTGATGTCTCGCGCGTGAAACCTATCCCAACAGTAAAACAAACGAATTTTGTTATGGGTTTTAACATTCTCCATGATTTTGCTGGAAACAAAATCATTCATTAATTTATAAAAATCCTTACACAAATCATATGTCGTAAGAGCAGTCTTTCGATATTAAAGTCGCTATAGTCTTCCCACCAGGGTCGATAGTTGAAAAAAATGATGCTGGTCATTCTAACAAGTCTCTCAACCTGCGACACTGCTGCAGGTTTGTGTAATATAAAATGTATGTCCGCTTATTCCCCAACGTTGACTTCAGCTTGGAGATAGAATCACTTCCCCTAAGCGCTCAAGAAGAAGACGAATATGTGTCACACCAGTTTGTATTTCAAATCGCATGCATTGTGAGCTGCACTACAGTACTTCTCCGTTAGATAACAGTGGTTTCTACATGGAGTTTCCGCTTTTCTATCCAACATCATAGTAATGTCATCATCGAATCACATCCTCCCACCATGAATTTTAATCCCGCTCTTGAACCATCCTTCAATTTCCTCATTGATTCTTCGAGGTATAGATCGAATATTAGGGGCAAAAGAGTACATCCCTGTCTTACACCCTTCTTAGTTCGAGGACTTCTTTCTTAGTCTTTCAGGCTTATTATTAACATTTGGTTTTTGTACATATTGAATATTTTCCATATTTCCCTATCACTGTCTCCTATATTTCTCAGAATTTCGAAGAGCTTGCACCATTTTATAGTTGAATTCTTTTCCAGGTCGAAAAATTTTATAAGCGTGTCTTAATTATTCTTCAGTCTTGCTTCCACAATCAACCACGTCATAACTGCCTCTTTGTTGATAAAATCTTCTCTGGTTGACAGCCGACTCAATACGTCATTCTCCGACAAAGTTTCTT
This sequence comes from Schistocerca nitens, assembly GCF_023898315.1. Taxonomy (NCBI): domain Eukaryota; kingdom Metazoa; phylum Arthropoda; class Insecta; order Orthoptera; family Acrididae; genus Schistocerca; species Schistocerca nitens. The sequence continues at coordinate 637,850,759 of NC_064615.1, read as the reverse complement.
ACTTGCCATCTTCAGGCGAAGTGTCGGGTTCACGTCTCGTTCTGGTCTTTATAACCGCTGGACCAAGGGCTTCTCTGCATGCCCTGTGCCGGTCGGGCCAATCAGGCGCGAGCGGAATCGGAGCGGCGGTGGACGGTGGAAGGTGCCGCGGGCGCCAGGCCTCGGCGTCTCGTCTCGGTGCGACCTGTTTATTTCATCAGCCGCCACCGTCCTGCCTCCATCGGTGCAGTCTCCTCGTATTCTTTCTAATGTTGAGTCCCACGCACTGCTGAACTGAAAGTCGCTATTCCGCTTTACCAGGTTATCATTGACTCGTATTTCCACTGCCTCTTTGATAACAGAGTCCCAGAAACCTTTCACTCTACACAGCATCTTGGTTTGTTCAAACTGAAACGTGTGTTCTTTACTGAGGCTGTGCTCCACTGCCGCGGATTTTTCCTTTTGTCCGAGGCGAACACTTCTCACGTGTCCAGAGATGCATTGTGTGATGCAACGCTGTGTCTGTCCGATATATTGTCTTCCACATTCTCAGGAAATGCTGTAGACACCCTGTGTTCTTAGACGCAAGATGTCCTTCAATGAGCCCAGCACATTCCTCTTCCGAGGGAGTATTCCGCTCGCCTGCTGCAAGGGGACACAGGCATCCCGCTCCTGAAGGACAGTTTCAGGATCATCGCGAGATCCTTCTATGAGAAGGTGGGGCTATTCTGTAACCGGCTCGTCCGTGACCTGGGCCACCAACCACACCACAGCCTACTAAACGTTGGCTTGACATGCTACGAGTATAATTTTCTCGCAGCAGATACAGGACATAATCGCCACATTACCCAAGGACAATTCGTAAAGGTAAGGTTCTTTCTTTTCTTCCCCACAGGAACAGCATTTTTATCCTTACACTGCCCAACGTGCTAAGCAAGGAAAGCTGGCCAATGGAACGACAGCGAAACTTCGCCTGAAGACGGGAAAGTAAGAAACTTCCTGAAACGTTGCCGGAGAACGACGCATTGGCTGTCAACCCGAGAAGATTCTATCATCGAGATTCGCCGAGAAATCCTGCATCCTCATATACCTCTTTGTGGTCTTTAAGTTTCTAAAAGCCAAACAGATGATTATCTAACAGATTTTGTCTTCTTTTCCGCTCTTCTGTATACTAGTCAGCAACATGGATTCATGAGCTGTCAAGCCGATTGTGCGATAGTTCTCGCACTTGTCAACTCTTGCAATATTCAGAGTTATGTGGACGATGCTTTTCCCAAAGTCTGATGATACATCATCAGCCCCCTACAGTTCACACACCAACGTGAATAATCGTTTTGTTGCCAATTCTCTCAATTATTTTAGAATAGACCGCCCTATTTGATCTTAAATCATCCAAAGCTTTTTGACATTCTTAATCTGATACTCAATCCTCTATATCTGCCCAGTCGATTTCTATTTCTTCTTCCTTCGAGTCCTCACCCTCACAGAGGACTTCAAAGGCCGGCCGAAGTGGCCGTGCGGTTAAAGGCGCTGCAGTCTGGAACCGCAAGACCGCTACGGTCGCGGGTTCGAATCCTGCCTCGGGCATGGATGTTTGTGATGTCCTTAGGTTAGTCAGGTTTAACTAGTTCTAAGTTCTAGGGGACTAATGACCTCAGCAGTTGAGTCCCATAGTGCTCAGAGCCATTTGAACCATTTTTGAGGACTTCAAAGTACTCTTTCCACCTATCCACTCTCTCATCTGCATTTAGCAGTTAATTCCGACTACACTCTTAATGTTACCGCCTGCCTTTAATTTCACCAAAGATTCTTCTGACTATTCTATATGCTGATTAAATCCTTCCATCAATCATTTCTTTTCCGATTTATTCACATTTTTCATGCAGCCATTTCGTCTTAGCTCCCCTACATTTCCTATTTGTGTCATTCCTCAGCTATTTGTACACTCCTGGAAATTGAAATAAGAACACCGTGAATTCATTGTCCCAGGAAGGGGAAACTTTATTGACACATTCCTGGGGTCAGATACATCACATGATCACACTGACAGAACCACAGGCACATAGACACAGGCAACAGAGCATGCACAATGTCGGCACTAGTACAGTGTATATCCACCTTTCGCAGCAATGCAGGCTGCTATTCTCCCATGGAGACGATCGTAGAGATGCTGGATGTAGTCCTGTGGAACGGCTTGCCATGCCATTTCCACCTGGCGCCTCAGTTGGACCAGCGTTCGTGCTGGACGTGCAGACCGCCTGAGACGACGCTTCATCCAGTCCCAAACATGCTCAATGGGGGACAGATCCGGAGATCTTGCTGGCCAGGGTAGTTGACTTACACCTTCTAGAGCACGTTGGGTGGCACGGGATACATGCGGACGTGCATTGTTCTGTTGGAACAGCAAGTTCCCTTGCCGGTCTAGGAATGGTAGAACGATGGGTTCGATGACGGTTTGGATGTACCGTGCACTATTCAGTGTCCCCTCGACGATCACCAGTGGTGTACGGCCAGTGTAGGAGATCGCTCCCCACACCATGATGCCGGGTGTTGGCCCTGTGTGCCTCGGTCGTATGCAGTCCTGATTGTGGCGCTCATCTGCACGGCGCCAAACACGCATACGACCATCATTGGCACCAAGGCAGAAGCGACTCTCATCGCTGAAGACGACACGTCTCCATTCGTCCCTCCATTCACGCCTGTCGCGACACCACTGGAGGCGGGCTTCACGATGTTGGGGCGTGAGCGGAAGACGGCCTAACGGTGTGCGGGACCGTAGCCCAGCTTCATGGAGACGGTTGCGAATGGTCCTCGCCGATACCCCAGGAGCAACAGTGTCCCTAATTTGCTGGGAAGTGGCGGTGCGGTCCCCTACGGCACTGCGTAGGATCCTACGGTCTTGGCGTACATCCGTGCGTCGCTGCGGTCCGGTCCCAGGTCGACGGGCACGTGCACCTTCCGCCGACCACTGGCGACAACATCGATGTACTGTGGAGACCTCACGCCCCACGTGTTGAGCAATTCGGCGGTACGTCCACCCGGCCTCCCGCATGCCCACTATACGCCCTCGCTCAAAGTCCGTCAACTGCACATACGGTTCACGTCCACGCTGTCGCGGCATGCTACCAGTGTTAAAGACTGCGATGGAGCTCCGTATGCCACGGCAAACTGGCTGACACTGACGGCGGCGGTGCACAAATGCTGCGCAGCTAGCACCATTCGACGGCCAACACCGCGGTTCCTGGTGTGTCCGCTGTGCCGTGCGTGTGATCATTGCTTGTACAGCCCTCTCGCAGTGTCCGGAGCAAGTATGGTGGGTCTGACACACCGGTGTCAATGTGTTCTTTTTTCCATTTCCAGGAGTGTATTTACATATTCTTGAATTTCCATGAACTTTTTTGTATTTCCTTCTTTTGACGATCAACTGGAAAATTTCTTCTGTTACCTATTGTTTCTTCTCAGTTACCTTCCTTGTATATACGTCTTTCTTTTCAACCTCTGTGATTACCATTTTTAGCGATGTCCGCTTCTCTTCAACTTTGCTGCCTACTGCGCTATTCATTATCGCAGTATCCATAGCCTCGGAGAACTACAAGTGTACCTCTTCATTCCTTCATACTTATGTATTCCAAGGCTTTGCATGCTGATTCTTCCTGACTTTCGTAAACTTAAGCCTACTCATTATTAAACTGCGATTTGAGTCTATATCTGCTCTTGGGTATGCATCTCCAGCATTTGTTTTAGAAATCTCCGCCTGGCCATGATGTAATCTAAGTGAAATATTACCGTATCTCCCAGCCTTTTCCAAGTTTACCTCCTCCTCTTGTGATTCTTGGAGAGAGTTTTCGCTGTTACTAGCTGAAATTTATTGTAGAACTCAATTAGTCTTTCTTGTTTCTCATTCCTACTACGAACCTCACATTCTCGTGTAACTTTTCTTCCATTCTTTTCCCTACGACCACGTTCCAATCCCCGGAAACTATTAGATTTTCATTTCAATGTATGTACTGAATTACCCACTCGGTATCCTTGTATACTTTATCTCTTCATCTTCTACTTGCAATGTTATCATGTATACTTGAACTGTGGCCGTCGGTGTAGGTTTCCTGTCAGTTCTGATGAGAACACTCATATCACTGAACTGTTCTGCCCTACCTTCCTATTCATAACGAGTTCTACTCCTGTTGCACCACGTTCTGCTGTTAGTGATGTAATCTCTTATGACCAGAAATCCTTGTCCTTTCTCCATTTCACTTCATTTATCCCCGACTATATCTAGACTGTGTCTGAGCAGTTCCACTTTCAGATTTTCTAGCTTCCATATCACAATGAAACTTCTGACATTGAAGGGTCCGATTCGTACAACGTTACACTTTCATCGAGTATTCCATCTATTCAGTATGTTTCTGAGGTCACCTCCCCCCTGGCAGTCCCTTTCCATAGATGTGGAAGAGGAACGAGTGCAGAATTTTTTGCCAATGCAGAAATCATCGTTACCCTGAGAGGCACCCACATGCCTTGCTCATACTGTGGCATCAAGCAGTCAGGCCTGCAAGATGAGTGGTCTGCCAAGCGAGTGGATTCATTCTTATTTATCGAGTAACATGAACTCTCGTACTCACAATTAAGTTACAAGTTATCCTCCTATATGATTAATACGCAACGGAAACACGCATCTGACTATCAGTAATTTACAGAACTCTGACTGTAGACTACGCACTGGCAATACCACATTTCCATTCTTTTTTATTTAACGGCTTTTGTCAATACGTGGTCACGGCACTGAATATGAGTGACCCACACATTATAAATTCGGGACATTATGACAACATACAATTCGAAGGAAAAGTCCACCAATCTTTTTCTTTTCACTATCTTATTTATTCCGATAAATTCTCTAACCTAAACACACAAATTCTATAACCTACAACAATAACACATGAGAAATTCCGCCCAGTGGGCATGGCTTTACGTTGGTGAATCTCTATATTATGGTCTCGTAATTATTTAACGCTACAGTGCACTTTCTGGATAGGATGGTGGATCTTTTATTATACCTTACACTTCGACTCTCACAATCATCATCACGAAACTTTCCTCCAGACCGAGCGGTACCGAAGGAACAAGCATAACCCATTAATCTTCTGAAACTACCTTGCTACTCTCCCATGCAAACCACACATACCCAAATTACATGACATACACCACACTACGACATGGAATACAAAACACTACATAGTCACAACACTATCACTTTCAGCTTTCCCACTTCAATTAGTATTTATCCCAGTTTCACACGACACTGCCCCACTTTGTAATTCTACTTTCCTACTATGAACTCTGGAGATACACTCCTGGAAATGGAAAAAAGAACACATTGACACCGGTGTGTCAGACCCACCATACTTGCTCCAGACACTGCGAGAGGGCTGTACAAGCAATGATCAAACGCACGGCACAGCGGACACACCAGGAACCGCGGTGTTGGCCGTCGAATGGCGCTAGCTGCGCAGCATTTGTGCACCGCCGCCGTCAGTGTCAGCCAGTTTGCCGTGGCATATGGAGCTCCATCGCAGTCTTTAACACTGGTAGCATGCCGCGACAGCATGGACGTGAACCGTATGTGCAGTTGACGGACTTTGAGCGAGGGCGTATAGTGGGCATGCGGGAGTTCGGGTGGACGTACCGCCGAATTGCTCAACACGTGGGGCGTGAGGTCTCCACAGTACATCGATGTTGTCGCCAGTGGTCGGCGGAAGGTGCACGTGCCCGTCGACCTGGGACCGGACCGCAGCGACGCACGGATGCACGCCAAGACCGTAGGATCCTACGCAGTGCCGTAGGGGACCGCACCGCCACTTCCCAGCAAATTAGGGACACTGTTGCTCCTGGGGTATCGGCGAGGACCATTTGCAACCATCTCCATGAAGCTGGGCTACGGTCCCGCACACCGTTAGGCCGTCTTCCGCTCACGCCCCAACATCGTGCAGCCCGCCTCCAGTGGTGTCGCGACAGGCGTGAATGGAGGGACGAATGGAGACGTGTCGTCTTCAGCGATGAGAGTCGCTTCTGCCTTGGTGCCAATGATGGTCGTATGCGTGTTTGGCGCTGTGCAGGTGAGCGCCACAATCAGGACTGCATACGACCGAGGCACACAGGGCCAACACCCGGCATCATGGTGTTGGGAGCGATCTCCTACGCTGGCCGTACACCACTGGTGATCGTCGAGGGGACACTGAATAGTGCACGGTACATCCAAACCGTCATCGAACCCATCGTTCTACCATTCCTAGACGGGCAAGGGAACTTGCTGTTCCAACAGGACAATGCACGTCCGCATGTATCCCGTGCCACCCAACGTGCTCTAGAAAGTGTAAGTCAACTACCCTGGCCAGCAAGATCTCCGGATCTGTACCCCATTGAGCATGTTTGGGACTGGATGAAGCATCGTCTTACGCAGTCTGCACGTCCAGCACGAACGCTGGTCCAACTGAGGCACCAGGTGGAAATGGCATGGCAAGCCGTTCCACAGGACTACATCCAGCATCTCTACGATCGTCTCCATGGGAGAATAGCAGCCTGTATTGCTGCAAAAGGTGGATATACACTGTACTAGTGCCGACATTGTGCATGCTCTGTTGCCTGTGTCTATGTGCCTGTGGTTCTGTCAGTGTGATCATGTGATGTGTCTGACCCCAGGAATGTGTCAATAAAGTTTCCCCTTCCTGGGACAATGAATTCACGGTGTTCTTATTTCAATTTCCAGGAGTGTATTTGCACGTCTTCCTGTGCAATGCAAGCCAAGTGGCGTTGCTGGATAGACGGCCGACTCACCTTGCTTCTCTCTCAGAGTTTGAATGTAGCGTCACACGGAATCATATCACGCAAAGTAATATTAAGAACATATTTCATCACACACGCGAGTCCTCATACCATGGACGAGTACTTCTCTTTATCCTTTGTCTCATACACAGATTGAGACTCACACAGTACTCACCACGTAGAAGTACTCGTCTCTAATTTCAAGTCCTGCACACGCCATTTCTTAAATATTTCAACTTATGGTACACACGCTATTTCTTAAATATTTCAACTTATTGTACACACGCTAGTAATTCAGCTTAACTTAAGCACACGGAAGTATTTCAACTTATTGCTACACATGGTTTCATTGTGACCATTGGTTACTTCTGAAGATTACTACAATCCCATTAATATTACCTGCCTGACATTTAATTCTCCCCACAAAAGTTCCTGAAATAGAGAAATTATTATTTCAGACTACTCTTAAATATTCCACATGCATACCATGTCTCCACTCTTTTGTCATTACGGAGCACAACTAAAACAGGTCTTAACAGCACAAGATCCAGCGGCAGAGTGCTGAAACATGGCCATTCTCTAGGTCCTCTCACACCTCTGTCGAAGTGGGGGAGCACCTTGCTACCGTATTGGTCAGCCACATTTCAGGCGCTCAAAGCTCAGGTAAATTTCATCTCTTTGGTCCCACCAAAGGTGGCCAAAGGATCGTCTCAAAGATGATGATATATTCACATTCACTATCTGCGGCTAGCAGACGACCATACATTCATTCATTTCACAGATCTCACCAAACTGGATGTAGAGATTTACTTTGTGGGAGTGCACATGTGATCAATTAAATAAATAAATTGTCATTCTTTCCCACACTGGTATCCGGCTTCACTGTATTAATTGAAATTGAGTTATTATTAGAAAAAAAATGTCTTGTTCTGACAAAAATAATGAAGTATGTTGTACCTATTTTCAATGTCGGGCGGTACTGTACCCTTTCAACCCTTCTTCAGTTACAAAAACATGTCCTGTTGATACACAATATGTGTGTTTAATTAGTGGTTTTCGTTGCCTTCTGTATCCCATGCCATTGATCATCGCTAATTCTAACGCCATTTATGGGAAATTTGCTACCCCAGGGGCAAGAGAGTGCCCTGAACCTATCCCTGCTCCTCTGAAATCTTTGACAAGGCCATTCGCATAACGAGCATGTCTTCTTATGTCGGAAGTCATCAGATGCCTTTGCTGACTTTTTATTGAAAATTTAGGCAATGGCTAGTTTCGAACCTCAGAACCAGGATGTTTTGATTACTGGTAAAATACTCCACCAATCTTTTTTTTTCCTTCAATTTGATCATAATTGTTCTTGGTATTTGGTCTAGGTGGACGTCACATTATATTTCTTAGAGTTGATCGTTGAATACTTCACTCATTTTTATTATAGACGGCAACCAGCTCTCTGTTCAAACAAACTGAGCTATCATGCTAGTACTTCTAGACCATGAGTAACATTAAGAGTTTTTCATCCTCAGTGGAGATCTTTATGCATACCAGTTTCTGGCTCGAGCAGTCAGTCAGATGCCTTTTTAAACCTTATTTCATAGGAAAAGAGTAGAGGCAACTGTGGAAAAAATGGCGATAATGTTCATATGTATTCTGATGGGAGGAAAGTAAGGAACACGTTCTTGATCCAGATATGGTGAGCCTTCTCACCTTTGGAGAGTAGCAGTAAATCTCTATGTCTGGAACGCTAACTGGCTCCTTTGAAAAAATAGAGGTTCCCAACTACTTCAGGCTTCACATCTTCTGTATTGCTTTTCTCCGCATCAGAAGCCAAGCTGTACTGAATGGGTAGGGTTTTGCGTCTTGAATTTTGGTAGGTCTAGGAGTGTGATGCCTTCAGAGTTACACTGCTCGCAGTGCATACAAACTTGGCTGTATCTATACGAATTGCATGTTTCTTGTAATTTCTATAGCAAAACAATAAATTCTGAACAATAATACATGCCTGTTTAGTGGCAATATCCTCTGGAAGAGAGTTGAAACTGGACCCCCCCCCCCCCCCCAGTTATTGGATCAAAAACACGGAAGTATGATCAAGATGGAGTACAAGACTGAGAATCTCACCAGACACTTTTTCCTGCATATCAGAATAATTGGTTTACAGTGTGACTTTCTCGGTAAAAGTTCTGTACCACTCTATAAGTGACTCATCCCACAATATGAAGCCATCCTTCCACCAAATTTGGACAATTTGTAACCTATCTGGCTCGACTACTGCTACTGTCACTAAACCCAGGATGTAGCCATGATGATCGTCTGCAAACTGAGCACAGTAAAGGTGACTATCAAGGTCTGGGTGACTGGGTCATACATGATGATCATGGCAAACTTGATACACATGATGTGGCATCTGTGTGCTGCACACGTTTGGCCGCCAGCTCATGGAACAGAAGCAGTGTACTACATGAGTGTATAGTAATGCATGTTATTCGTAGCAAATGCTTCTTAAGTACGTACATGGCTACAGGTAGAGCTAAATAAATAAATACACAGTTTTAAAAGACAGTATAATTGTTGATAATCTAATTTAAATGTATGTGCATTTTTACTAAAGCTCACACACATAACTACTATTGTTGTCGCCATACATTTGCTTCAGTCTTCAAATTGGTGGGCAGTGGTAGTCTTCAGTATTCTTTTAAAGATAATATGCAGCCACAACACTTTTCTATTGTCTTTCATATAAACTATGGTCTCTTTATGATAATAGGTTCAGAGCGATGTTGCCATGTTTTCATATAATGCTTCCTCCATTTTCCATTATGATACCAAGTCAGCCATGCAGTGGTGTGATGAGTCTTAGCACAGCGTATTAAGTGGTTTGGGCGAAATGATGATTGTGGAATAAATACTTCGTTTATACTTCTTCAGAATTCGAAAATTCAGTGAATGCATCTTTAAACAGAAACTGCTGACACTTGTCATGTAACCTCTGTATATACATAATGAAGTTTTCCATTGTGAGATATGGTGCATGTGATTCAATACCTTTAAGACTATACTGCATGTTGTACGATTCCTGTGAGAGCTGAGTAACTTACAATATGGTTGTGTGGCAATTCCACTGGGATACCTGTAGGGAAGTTTCGTGATGAATCAAATTCAATACACACATCTGTAATTCCAGTTTTGATGGCCTCATTTTGCTTTGAGCGGTCCATCACCCTATGGGTACTACTTCTTTAAACGTCTGAGGACTGAGTATGAAGCCAAATTCATCCTCTTCCTAATAAGAAGAACAAAAACTTGCATACATAGCATACAGTAGACCAACATTGTTATTGTTCCAGTCAAGCTGTAAGTTATCATATAAAAAATACTCTGCATTTAGGTACACTTTAGCAGTGGTTAGTTTACAGTCAACAAATACTCTCAGATTCTTTCTTGGATTCCCCTTCCTATCTGTTTGCAATACTAGAATTATAAAACGACGCATTTGTAGTTGAACAGCTCTCTTGATCATCCATGATTATCTGGATGTCACTGGAAAAACTGGTACTCGTAAATCTCCCATGAACGGAAATTTAGTGGTAGCTGAGCACCTGCATTCAACACATGCAAAAGTTTCAGGAGCTCTGATACACAGAAACATTCCATACCAATTCATCCAGCACAGCATTAGTCACTTCTTCTGGTGTTTCCTGAATATTTGAATTATTATCTATTGCACCTTCAACTAGAGGCAGCTCCTGTTTGGCATTCATAAAGACATGTTTATTATCGTCGAAGAAGCTTCTTAACGTTCTGAGTGGGAGACAGGCGCTGAAGCGACCATCTATCGACCGATCTATGAACCATCCTGCATTTTCAAACCCATTGAGGTCTGAAGTTGACGCAAATATGTATGTTGTGAGAGTCTACTTAATTGTAATGTTTCTTGTGCGGGCAAGCTCGATAAGATTAAGTTCATATCTTATTTCTTGAAAAATGCATTACGTATAAGCCGCGATGTTACTGCTGTCAGAGTGCCCCTATCCTCTTTGTGGCTGCAAATCTTCCTTCAAAATTTAGTAAATCATTGCTTTGAAGTGTTCACTCATCTTCGTGTTGAATAATAATTATTAATAGTTATCTTTAAAGGCTTTCAAGCAAAAGGTCTGAAGGAGAAATAGTCCTGCGGAATGATACGATAATCATACGGAACAGCAGCTGTTGTATCAGGCTATCGCTATTGCAAGTTTTCAGTCCATTCCATTTAAGAAACTCGTAATTCTCAGAAATTATCTCGTTTTGCTTCCACTGCACTATGGTCTTCCGATGGCTGTGTGAGATATCTTTATAATTTATACCCACACTGCTGCTTCAGATGAAGACATATTATAATTTTCTCACCGTGAAAAGCGACTAGATTCCAATTCTGGTACATGATATTCAACTCAAGCTGTTCTAATATTTGAGCAATCATTGGGAAGTATATTGGATTGCTATATACTTCCATAATTTTGTAACGTGGACTCACTGTAGGAAAAATCCATAGAGCGTATGCATCAATCTGTCATTAAGGTATGAATTCGTTGCAATGTTACACTCAACGAAGGGTATACCAACAGGGAGCATATCCACTTGTTGAAACGGCTTGTAAATTTCAGCAGTATTGTTCACCAACATTTGGCTCCTTGAAGAACCAAGTAACGATCCTATTTAACTTTCTTGCCTAAAGGCTTTCCCCTGTTTTGTTGTTTTTATCTCTGTTTTCGTCATTTTAACATTTGCAAGTAACTCAGCTTGGCACAAACAGCTGTATATATGCATCAAATGATGAATATAATACTAGCCAGGAGGTTACTACCTCCTAGATGCAGTTTATTGTTCATCTCGGTGGTGTTAGGTATTCTGTTATATGATCCAATACCGATCAATGTAGTAATTGACTCTCCCTTGCTTTGAGCTACTAGGGAAAAGTAGTTTACCCTTAATAGCGACAAGCGCTCTTTTACAGTAAGAGTGCACAACGTGACACCTAAAGTGCAAATAATGTAGTGATGTGCATACGAGTAATGCTTGTTTTTAGGCATATGTCAGGAGAAACATTCGATAAAATTGACAACAATCGAGGTGTTGATAGTGTCGAAAATTGTACAACACCTGATTCTTGTTGGCAAAGCTTCAGCACAGTTCTCCAGGTGGTGTCAGATCACCGTAACAGTCAAAGTAGCAGATTGTATTTGATTTCTTGTATTTTGTTCTTTTTTTATCAATTTGCAACATCCATATTGAGAATGTCTCATTGCTTGCATTGCCAAAACGTCTTTGTTAACAGATTCTGTCCAAACACCTTGCTAAAGATTGGGATTTTGAGTTTCTTGACAAATTTAAGCAGATCTATGTTGGTAGGCCGATTGCCTACTACTACAGCTAGGGAACTATTTTTTAGAAACAGTCCAAGTCATTTCTTGTATAGTTCTAAATATAGTACTTTACTGATAGCAATGGCCTCCGTCATCTTATTATGCATTTGAGATATCAGAAATTGCTCCTCTACAATTGATACAGTCATAGCTGTTCAGGCTGTAGCAGTAGATGCTTCAGCCAGAGAGCCGATAGCTGATGATCTAGCCAAAGCTGGAATTACAAAGTTTCCCCTAGGTGTCTTAGGTACTGTTAGCCTCTTAAACATTTTAACATGATTCTTTTCTTTCTTTCTCCTTCAAAGAACTTTCAGCCACTGCCGCCACTGACTGTTTTTTTTTCTTTTTCTTTAGTGTACGAAAAGATACTTTCATAATTGGTTTGAAAGTTAGTCCAGCACACCACTAACATACATTGTCAGCAGTGACTGATAATCCAGACACGCATGGACGTCTGGAGGTCATTGCATAGTACCACACAGACACTTTAAAATATAGACATATCGTACATGTACACGGTTTCAGCTTGGCACATATTTCTTTATCAACTATGAGTGCAGCCTATGCCTTACGCGTATTTGCTTGTCTTGATCAGCTAATATTCGATCTGCAGTCTGACGTTATTTACTTGTAGTGTAAGCAGTATCGTGCTCCTTGCAGGTGTTGTCTAGCACTATAATTCCCTCATCTTCATGATGGATACCTCTTTCAGCTTCATTGCAGATCAACAGGTATTGCATCCGGGGAAATGCAGTTCCACTGGTAATTTACTGAGAATAACACCACCACGTCTGACGTACTTGCAGATACTCACGTTACGCTGTTGTATGATGTGAGGTTTATGTTATCTGTTTATATGCCTGTTGTTCTTTAATGGGAAGCCTAGCCGCTGAAATAAAGGTTTGTTCCCTCGACGTCTTATAATAAGCTCTATTAGAAACACAAGTGGATCAGAGTTCTTCAGTAATTCCTCTGTGTAAAAACCTCAGGCAACTTCTTTATCTTTACTGTCTTTTGAGGTGTAGTTCTCAGGTTTATGCTTTGTACTTTGAAAACTATGAATATTTCTGTTGACCAGTGCGGCAAGTAAGACTTGTCAAACGCAGTTTTGTATTTGAAGTATGTGGAAAATTACCTATATTAAATTTTTGATGGTACACATCCATCATCTTAATAGTGAAAGTAGGCTGTTTAGGTTCTTATATTGGTAACGCCGCCGCCACGTAGCGCTCTGTATGAAAATCACTGGCTGTGCTGTGTGCAGTCTGTGGCTGGTTTGCATTGTTGTTGGCTATTGTAGTGTTGGGCAGTTGGCTGTTAAAAGCGCGTAGCGTTGCGCAGTTGGAGGTGAGCCGCCAGCAGTGGTGGATGTGGGGAGAGAAATGGCGGAGTTTTGAAATTTGTAAGACTGGATGTCATGAACTGCTATATATCTTATGACTTTTGAACACTAGTAAGGTAAATACATTGTTTGTTCTCTATTAAAATCTTTCATTTGCTAACTATGCCTATCAGTAGTTAGTGCCTTCCGTAGTTTGAATCTTTTATTTAGCTGGCAGTAGTGGCGCTCGCTGTATTGCAGTAGTTCGAGTAACGAAGATTTTTGTGAGGTAAGTGATTTGTGAAAGGTATAGGTTAATGTTAGTCAGGGCCATTCTTTTGTAGGAATTATTGAAAGTCAGATTGCGTTGCGCTAAAAAATATTGTGTGTCAGGATAAGCACAGTCTTGTATAATTGTTTTAAGGGGACGTTTCATACGTCGACCCTTAGCCGAGGATACCTCACTGGAATCTTCTGATTTTTTCTTGTAGTTTGTGTAATTAGTGCAGCTTTTGTTTATTGCTAGCGCGTAATTGTAGAGATAATCTCCTTTGTAGTTGCAGTCTTTCACTGTTGTACAGTAAAACAGTTGTGGCATGCGTGTAGATTTGCACCAAGTATTTCGCAGCTGCGCTTGCAATTAACTAGATATTATTTTCAGCGCTATGTTAATGTGTTCTCTTATTTTTGCTCTTCAAATTGTGCTTTTCTGTGTTATCGTGTGAAATATTTTGACAATAATGGCGTGTGAAAAACGTAAAACTAGGCGCCAATAATAGTGACCACGAGCGTAGCTTACCAGCACCACTGTTTAATGAATTAACAAACATTCAAAGTAGTAATTTGGTAACTGTGCATAGGGAAATGGAGCGGGCGTCAAATAATGGTGTAGACAGGGAAACAGGTAGTGAACAGGGAAGCATTATCGATCGATCCATCGGCAACAGATCGCCTCAGGAATCGGGAATGACAGAACACAATATTGCAAATACTGTAGACTCAGGTTTTGGGTTCTCACCGTTTTCTCAAATAGTCAAGACACATTTTCCGCTTGTCAAAATGTGAATGTTGCCGGTGCAAATTCACTGCCAAAAAGCACTGAGGAACATGTTTCAGACACCAGTGCATTGTTATTACAATTAATGCAACATATGGGACAAAAGGTTCAAAAGTTAGAGACAATGGAACAAAATCCGAGACAAACACAGCAGAAGCTTCAAAAGTTAGACACCACGCTTGAACAAACACGTGAAGAACTACTGAGTTACATAACATTGAATCGAAATGTCAAAAAGTCTGTAATGACGTAAGAACACAAATATGTGAGCATTTTCAACCTATTTTTTCGCGGCATGAAAATGCATTACAGAATCACGAAGCAGCCATAAAAGAACTGCAAACCATTGTTCATGAAAATCACGAGACCTTGTGGGCTAAAATTGACTCAGTTGCATCTACCGATTCGGTTACGCAACTAGCAAAAACTCAGGAAAACTTAAAGGACACAGTAGATACTCTGAAAATTGGTTCAGAAAGACACATGGAGGAAATTAGTTCATTATCAGAGAAAGTAGTCGAACTTTCGGATCAGCTAAATAATTTATCTACAAAGGTAGATGATGATCTGAATGACACAAGACCTGTAGCCTTCACTGACATTGAAGAGTATGAACAAATTAGAAAATTCAAACAAAATCAAAATCAAATCAATACATAGTACAAAAGAGAAATTCGGGAAGTACAAGATCAGTAGGCACTAGTAATACAAGAATTACATATTTCAAAGGACACTCGCACTCCAACACGGGAAGAGGAACTTAGAAATACGGAAAAGTCACAAAATAATAACACAGGGCATTTCGGAAATTATGAAAGAAATTGGCAAGGTGCACCGAATTTTGAGATGGAACCGCCGATACGACGTAACAGTGACCGATGTGCGGCTCGCCGACATGATGATTTTGACTATAAGCTGTTTATTACTACTGGTAAATTCAAAACATTTAAGAATTCCAGCAACGACATTCATCCACAAGCATGGCTTCATCAATTCTCTCATTGTTTTCCTCCCAACTGGTCATTAGAGCACAGATTAGAATTTATGTGTGGCTATTTAGAGAATGAACCAGCTGTAAGAATGCGATCGGTCATTCACGATTGCCACAGTGAAGGAGAATTTTATCATGCCTTCCTCTCAGCATATTGGTCTCAAGCTACACAAGACCGAGTAAAACATATTATTATAATGATGAAACATTTCGAACAATCTGAATTCTCCAGTCTTGTGAAATATTTTGAAGACATGTTGCACAAGAATCAGTACCTGTCAAACCCATACAGCCCCTCAGAACTCATCCGCATTTGCATAATCAAATTACCTGAACATTTACGACATATTATTTTGGCAGGGCTTTGCAAAGAGGACATTGAAGCTTTTCAGGGACTCTTACAAGAATTAGAAACTGACACTGACAATCGCGGAACGCGAAAACAGGAACACAATAATTACAGGTCACATCCGTCGCAATTCCGCGATGAAAGAAATAATAAATGGACACGACAAGGCTATTCTCACAACACAAATCGTGACCAAAACAGACACCACCCGTATGACAACCATTGGCAGAGTAGTAATAATTACAGGGAAAGGTTACCTCTCTGCAGTATTGACTATCACAGAGACAATCAGAGAAACAGACAATATGGGAACCAAAATAATTATTATCAAGGGAGACAGAATAACTTTAGACGTAAAGGTCCTGTGCGCATTTACGATTCCGGGAGAAATTCTCCACCATGTGACCGACAAGAAAGTAACTATGGAATCTACCGACATGTCGACAGACGATGTGATCGTAACGAAAGACCTGAATCGCATCAGAACTGGCGGGATTGAAACAGAGCAGGGCGCTCTCGACAAGGTGAATTTGTAGAAGTTAGGTCTCCTAATCCCAATAACGACGCGCGCCAACGAAGAGACAGACAATGACTCGCACCGCAGGCAGCCACGTGCGCCGGCTGGCTCAGGGAAAAATTACATAGACGCTAACGTTGAGAAAAATTTTAGCATTCTTTACCAATGTACCATATAGCACATGATAATTCCACGGAAGCTGAAACTCTGCGTACTAGGAAGAGTAAAGGTTTACACCACATTTCACATGTAAAACCGTTTATTGAAAGATAATCCGCTTTTTAATTTTATCTTTGCCATAAAACTTTTCACTTTACATTACTAGTATGCTTTGTCAGACTTTGAATCTGTTAACTTGCAACAATGTTTGAAGTTAACTATCCAGTCTAGAACCTAGGGAACATATTTAGACAGTATTTACAAATGCATTGTTATAGTGAACAGACGACACAGTGTTATTGTGTGTGTACATTCCTGCTTCTTAGTTGCACGATTACGTAACGACTATAAGGCTCACATACTTGAACATATACCGGCACTGCCAATGAGATTTTCATGCAACATTTTGGTTTACTTGAAAAGTACTTTCTGTGGGATTAAAGATGACTTAGCATTTGGTTTCTTTGACAGCTACACGATTATATCACGACGCTATTAATATGTGACACAATTTATATTGTTGCTTTTGTGGTGTATCTTTTATATCTGCACAGTTTTCCTGAATTCTTCTGGAAAGTAAAACATGTTTTAGTAGTAACTTTTGTGGTATAGCTACAATGAGACAGCGTTTTTCGTAGCACAACAATACGTCACATTATAGTACTTTCTTGATCACGGTAAGGTACGTAATAACTACGATATATATATATGCAAAGCATTTCACTTTCGTTTATGATGAGGTAAGTACATTGACTTCAGCAGAACTTTGCTTACAGAGGACGATAACTACGATACTTCCACAGAATTATCTTACAGCAAGACGCACATTTAGCGCTACAGGACACGTTTTTGAGTGATTAATTTTGTACTTAAATCATTTATTTTTAAAGATATTTGAAGTACAATGATACAAAGGTTTTCTGTGATACATTTCATATTATTGCTGTAATCTGTAATACCTGAGGGTATAATTACATTAATCCTCAGGGGGGTACACACTTATTTTGTGTACCATGTGTTTGGCAAGCACAAGGAGCCCTAGCTAATATGGTATTTGCTTATACAACTTTACACATCGGTACCATATTTCTCTAACACACAAATTACACAGCTATCTGATCATTTAACTGAGATATAAACATTTTCTTTACTACGTCAGTGACAGATGTTTACGTAATTACACAGTTGGATAACTTGACACTTGTGAAATTTTTATATGAGACTGTCACTGTAGCGGAAACTGCTGTCATAAATAATTCGGTAAGAAAGGTAAGTGACCTTGACGTTATGAGTTTTGGGCGCCCAGCTGAGAGATAGTCGCCTAACAAAAGAAAGCCACTAGGTGGAGAAAAAAAAGAGGCCATTATCCTCACTATTGACATTTCCTTGTCGAAAGCATCGCAAATACGACACGCTCAAATTTGAAAACATATAATTACACTGTGGATCTCTTAATTTATGATATTTACTGAAATCCCTAATGAAACGATGAGAAACATTTCACAGCTATTGTCTTGCTAGTTGAGAGAAATGCCATATGGCTTGCTTTATGTATTTATTTACTCATTTTGTTTAATATCTAGTTTCTAGCTGCACTGCAGCATTGGTTAAAATAAAATTTATAGATGTACTAATATAGTTATTTTATGCCTACAGATCCAGTCAATAATAAATTTATGATCTAATTCCAAGAAAACGAGGGCACATAAATAGACATTTCCCTTCACAGGAATTGCATAAATAATTTTTTTACGATTTGCTAACTTATCTGCTAGTGTAAGTTCTCGTGATGCATCACTCTAGTGTTAAGATGTGATATAGGTATTAGACATGGCCATTTTTACTGTAATATTTTTTCTGCTTGAGCTATGTCATGTTTAGATATAAGTTATTGCATTTGCTGCTGCTGTTTGCCAGGCATAGTGCTACTAAATTTCACTTTACATTACTCTGTTAAGCTAGTTTTACTACTGATTTATTTTTCTTGTTGCTGCACATTGGCTCATATTAGTTGAAATGTTGCATTTGCTTGGTAATTGAGATTTACTGTAGCTTGCTTTGCGAATTTCCATCTTTTTGTCATTGCTGTTTGTATTAATTGTTTTGTGCTGCTGCATTGCCTCGTCCCTTAGTTTAGCATCTGAGCTCAGTAGATTTAAGTTAGCTTAAGAGGGGGTAGACTATATAAGAGAATGAGTTGCGATGGATCTGAAGAAATGCATTGAGAAGTTATACAAAAAAAGTACAGAAAGCAGGTATAGGTAGGATTTTCTTGGAAATAAATGATGAGGTAAGATAATGGAAAATAAATAATGAGGTAAGAAATATGTGAACATATAAATACAGAAAGCATGCTTGGATAGGATTTTTTTGGTGGAAACAAATGTTGAAATAAGACGAAAGATCTATGGAATGACGTTTTGCATTGGACTGCAGTACCAAATGTTACACTGAAAACGAACCCTGTCCTTTCCATTGTGTTATCCTCCTATGTGTTTGTGTACTCTTGTATATTTGTATTTTTCCTGTCTTTATGTGTTTAGCTAATAAGAGTTATGTTGTAGAATTTTTCTAATAATATGTTATTTACTTTGTAGAGATGTTTAGACATTATTAATTCTGTTCTGTTTCAATGCTCAAGTGTGAAATCAATGTTTCGAAAACTATTCTCATTATTTTATATATTTACTTATGTCATAATTCCTGTAACACTGATGTATCTGTTTATTTCCATTCTTTTGTAAAGCCTGGTTTACTACAAATGTTACCTGTATTGCTATGTTCTTTAATGATGTATTTTTTTACCTTTGTTATTGTATTCGTATGTTATAATATTGTAATTGACACCAGTTCTTCAAATTAAGTATCATTTCACTGCACACGTTTCTGTTGGTCACAATATTTGCACAGTATGTGGGAAGTTGGGACTGTTAGTGTTTGCACGTGTGTTAATAATTCAGCAAGGGACTGGATAACAGCATTGCTGGTTCTAATGACAATTCCAAAAACTTTGTGAGTGGACAAGTGGTGGTTTATGGACTTGCTATATTCTCCGCAAGACTCTTTGATGGTGATTGTGCACCTGCACAGTCGCAACAGATGGCTGCTGGCCGTCTCTACAAGGACTATAGTGGGTCTGCATCTCTGATGGCCCACCAATACCGTAATCTCTACCAGGACTACAGTTGGTCTGCTCTGTGATGACCTACGTACCAATATTCTTCAACTTCGATTGACTCTACTGTGGGTTTGCTCTGTTGTGGCCCATTAGCTGTCTGCATGTCAAGAGTCAGTACTGTCTTTCCGTTTGAAGGACAACACTACTTCTTCAAGCCTTTTGGAAATCCACTACTTCTGTGTGCATTCTCTTTTACTGCTCAGACTTTGAGAAAAAAAAAAAACACTGCAATTTTACTGTGATGAATGATCAGGACTGTCTTTATGCGACTGTGAGAAAATTTTAGCTTTTGACCAACATTGTATCAATAAGTGTGTGCATTTTATATCTTTGTTATTGTATCTATGAAAAATTTTATCAAATCATTATTGGCCACTGCCCAAATCAATTTGTAAAATTTTTTGTGGGGAGCATGGGGGCTATGTAAGTAGGCTGTTTAGATTCTTATATTGGTAACGCCGCCGCCACGTAGCGCTCTGTATGAAAATCACTGACTGGGCTGTGTGCAGTCTGTGGCTGGTTTGCATTGTTGTTGGCTATTGTAGTGTTGGGTAGTTGGCTGTTAACAGTGCGTAGCGTTGCGCAGTTTGAGGTGAGCCGCCAGCAGTGGTGGATGTGGGGAGAGAAATGGCGGAGTTTTGAAATTTGTAAGACTGGATGTCATGAACTGCTATATATCTTATGACTTTTGAACACTAGTAAGGTAAATACATTGTTTGTTCTCTATTAAAATCTTTCATTTGCTAACTATGCCTATGAGTAGTTAGTGCCTTCTGTAGTTTGAATCTTTTATTTAGCCGGCAGTAGTGGCGCTCGCTGTATTGCAGTAGTTCGAGTAACGAAGATTTTTGTGAGGTAAGTGATTTGTGAAAGGTATAGGTTAATGTTAGTCAGGGCCATTCTTTTGTAGGAATTATTGAAAGTCAGATTGCGTTGCGCTAAAAAATATTGTGTGTCAGGATAATCACAGTCTTGTATAATTGTTCTAAGGGGACGTTTAAACTGGCTTATACAATGTATTCAGAATTCCAGTATCAAGTACATCAATAGGTTTCATCTTAGTCGTTCCTTATCCATTTGTTTGTGGGAGACTGTTTGTACGATCTTTGAAGGTTAAATTTCATCAGCATATGCCTTTTTATGATCCTACTGAAATGCTCAATAATACTCGCCATAATGTGGAAGAAATTTGAGCATTCATTTATTCCACATCTTTCCACTTCCCGCTTGAAATTCCTATTGTAGAATTCACCTCCATGTTCAGTGTAAAGACTGTCACCCCTGTGTGCAAGTGTTGAAACACCTGCACAACTTGCTTCCCTATCTTTACCTTCACTACCAGTGCCCAGGTGGATTTGGAATACCTATCGAAGACAACTTAAGTATGTTTGAAACCCTTATTCGAACTGATTCATATCCACGAAATCGGCCAGCCACGAATCATCTAAATCTTGTGTAATGACACGTCGATGTGGGAATGTTTTGCGTGCAGGTTTATGAAGCTCATGAAGGACAGTCTCCACATTTTCTTGAGGATACATCTTTCTCAGACCTCTGAAATGACTGATTTGATTCCAGTTACATGAACTATATTCCCTGCTGTGGTCAATGGTGTGAGTAGTCTTACCCTGTCCATGATTTCGTTCTGGTCATCGAAGTACATATAATTCAGAGGTAGAGAGTTCGGTCTTTTATGCTGAATGTCAGTTCTTTCACCTCTGCCATGCATACCGTGTTTGGTGGACTTAACACTATCGTTGTATTTGTTACTTTTATTCGTCCTTTTATGTTATTGCCCGTATTACGTGTGAGCCATGCCCAGCTCGCGTTGATGCCGTTTGTTCTTTGGCATTTTGTCGCACTCGAGTGGTGTCTTATTTCTCCTTAAGTTACTACCATAACGAGTTGCTGACTTACCTCCGGCAGAGGCAGCAGCAGCGCTTATCGATACTAGTACTGCTGTACCATCTTTGGTGTGACCGCTATGTTTCAGTGTGGTGGTGTGTGTGGCAGTCGGTCGGTTGGGACAGAGCAGCGAGGAAGTCTCCGCGGTACGAAGTTCGTTGCCCACCGAAGCTGGACACTGAAGTTGAGAGATCAGTTAACCTCTTACGAAACCTCAACTGCTGAGACATCTCTTTGTTCATTGCCTGTTGTTTCTTCCTGGGCCGTTCTGGCTAGCAGCAACGTGTGATGTGTCGGAGTCGGCGAAATTTTGCATCCGTCTTCCTGTATGGTCTTTAACTATTAAATTGGTTGTTACTTATCAGTGAAGTGCACCTGAGGTATTTTCTGCCTTGTGGCCGTTAACGCCCCAATTACCTGCCCTGGTCGTTAACGTAGTTTTCCAGCAGTGTGTTTTTCCTCGCCATGTTGGTGCTGTCTGGCACGGCATGTAGTTCGACAGCCTTTTGTTGTTTGTTCATATTGTTTTCTTAAGAGTGGTTATTGTGCCTTGGCTGTTTTTAGATGCCAATTTGGAAGACGTAGTGCTGCTGGTATCTTCGTCCTCGGCTCATATTTTCCGTTGTCATACCACTGGTCGGGCGAAAGGGAAGTGATTAGCTTGTTGGTCGATCCTTCAGCCGTCCCTGGATCGGGTTGCCATTCGATTACTTAACCTTACTCTTGGCTGCCTGTCTCACCCCACCTTACGTTAGAGTTACCTCCTCAGGCCGACCCTCGGAACACTTCTGAGTAGCACTGTTCTGTTGATTTTAGCTTGTGATTTTCATTTTAGTCTGATGTACTGTGTGAGGTCTTCAGCCGTCTATTAATTTATTTTGTTTTAGTTTTAAATAAGGCCTTCAGCCGACTTAAATTAAATATTTGAAAACTTATTTGTTTAATAACTAAAATTTTGAAAGTTTGCTCTATCTCAAATTCTTGTTATCCAGGCCCAAAATCCTGAGTTGTTCAATGTCCAGAGTGCAGCCTTCAGCCGAACTTTTATTTGAATTGTTTTTAAGATAAGGCCTTCAGCCGACTTATTAAATTTTCTGAAAATTGATTTGCTTAAATCTAACTTCTTTTTTAAGTTTGCTCTATCTGAAATTCTTGTTATCCAGGTCCCAAGCTCTGAATTGTTCCATGTCTTGTGTGTGCCCTTCAGCCGAGTATTTACGTGAAATATTTTTTTTAAATAAGGCCTTCAGCCGCATGTATTGTTTAAAGCAATTTTTTATAACTTGTGTTCAGGTCTTCAGCCGTTCTTGTGTCTGGTGTGGTTTTGGGCTTTCAGCCCAGGACGTATCGCAAGTTTTCTTAACTTTGCCTTCACCTGTATTGTTTTAACTTGATCCTTTTAAGGCAATGTGTAATTAAGTGACCCTTAGGAAAATAAAAGTTAGTGTGTTTTGTGCAACTAACAATAACCGATTATGGCCCCTTCCACAACCATAACCTGATACGCTCTATCCTGCGGAGCCAGATTTCAATATGTGTTAGTCACACGTAATATTTCAGCATAAGTTGCTTTTCTTGTGATAGGCACTTGTCAGGACTAAAAGCTTTGAAAAACATTAGCTCTATCAAACTTGGTTGTAACATCACATCTCAGCATAGTTAGAGCTTTTGTAGAATATTAGCTCTAGTAAACCCGGTTGTAACGTCATATCTTAATATTTCTTCCATCTGTGAATGTCTACATTGCTGTGAATTAAATGCCTGAGATGTTATGGGGAATAAACTTTAGCAGAAATATGTTACATAACAAACTATCTCTGGTTCGTAGCTGCGAGGCGGAGGCTATATTCCCTGTGGCGCACAATCCTTCTCTCTGGACTTTGCAGATAAGCAATTAATGAACGAAATAACTCACTTTGATCTTAATTGTTCGACTACACAGACGTGTACTGAATTTTCTGTGAAACTAACAGAACGTGTATCGTGGAAGTAAGCGATCTTGTGACATTTTGGAATGCTGAAAGTCAGTAACCTGATAAAATGGAAACACGTTAAATACGAACGTTGATTTCTGATGTATAAACGGAGTACGGAAAAATACGTCACTGTTCAATCTGAAACGGTAAGTACGATTTTATTTCAAGTGGTATTGTGTGTATGAATCTCGACATGTTATACATCGGAAAAGACATTCAGACGGATGGACTCTGGCAAAAGGTCTGAACTTTTCTGGGATAACTTTTATCCAACAAA
Source organism: Schistocerca nitens (assembly GCF_023898315.1). Taxonomy (NCBI): domain Eukaryota; kingdom Metazoa; phylum Arthropoda; class Insecta; order Orthoptera; family Acrididae; genus Schistocerca; species Schistocerca nitens. The sequence continues at coordinate 637,826,826 of NC_064615.1, read as the reverse complement.
AAAGCGTTTTCTACGATTTTGAGGTTTTCTTTGGACAGATAATACTACCAGACTCCAATCCAGAGTGGTGTCAATGCATAGACAAATTCCGAATGTTCTATAGCGAGTAATCTAATTCCTTTCGCTGCTATAGTTTACGACGAACTTAGCAGCGGGACGTCGGGCAGCAGAAGATTAATTTAGCCGAGCTTCAGAAGGCAGATACCAAGAGGAAGTGCCGCTTCATAACAGCACTGATAATTAGACGAATATTACGTAAATAGTTACGACACTATCCACGAGATTGCAATTAAAAGCTAAATAACAGATAAAATCCAAATTTTTCATTAGCATCTAATAAATGTATCGACCAATCCTAACAGGACGTACTTTAATTAAAACCGTAAGCAACGGATAAAATTGATTACTAAAAGATTAGCCCTGATTAAACATGGGTAATTGATGAGCCACATTGCAATACATCATTTTAAAAAAAGGAGATCATCTGTGTACTGAATGACACAAGGTTTCAAATCAAACAAAATTATTACAGTAGTTCTGCTACTTGAATACATGAACGTAGACTTCGTCACAAAATGCAAGGATGTTCAGAATGGCAAGAACGCAGAATTAAGCTCGCTTCACACGAGATATACGAATTTTTTGCCAAAGACTGAAAGATAATGGGGATATATGAAGTTGTCATCTAATGAATCTTAGGTGAAAGTACAAACGCGCAGGGCCCCCTCGCTGACTGCGTGATTATGTTGAAAGAATGGTGTACTAAAACGTGCATACATCGTTGGATGAAAGATGAATGAGCCCTCAAAGTTTCCATAAAATTGCAAGGTTCGCAACAGTTATTCGTTCCCTTATCTCTGTTATAAATCATTTATAAGTTTCGTTACCCGTTTGCATACGTTTTCAGTGTCTCATCAAATTCTGGAACTTATTGAGAAGGAGACAGCGTGTGACATGATCTAGTGCTAATTGCTGTTGGCGGGGAAGAGATCCTTCCATGTTACCCACCGGAGGAAAAGGTCTTCACTCGCTACCCACTGAAGCGGAAATCTTTTCTCACTTCTTGCCAAAGAAGAAGTCATACACGTTCGCTCTCCAGACTAAGTGCCACTCCAGGCCTGCAAAACTTATTCAGTGTCAGTGAGAAGGATTCACAATATTCTCCACGGTAAATGATAACAGCCAAACAGTTGCAGGATAAAGATTTATTGAAATCCTTGACCACGGCTTCGGTATGTAATACACCTGAACAAGACGACACCTTCATTAGCAAAAAACTAAGCAACGTAACTGAAATAGAAAAAAAAATTGCTTATAGCTTAAAGTAACCATGAAAATTACCAAAGTATTACAAGCACAATAATTTTAGCCACTTACTAAAATCATATCCTACAGTGGAGATGCGTAAAACAATCGTGCCAAAGACGTCGTCAGTAGTTAAAATTAAAATATCACCTCCATCTGTACAGCATAATTATGAAGAGATGATGCGAACACAGCATATTATCAGTACTTAGCCTGTGAACTAGCGTGAAGAGGGTGTGAAAGCACTGGGGCAGACAGTTTCACCGAGAGAAGGCACTTGTGGTGTGCGCGAGACACTCGCCCACATTAATACCCAGGGATACGTACTCATGCGTTTCAAAATTTTAAAGGTTGTGCTAATTCAAACCCTCTGTCTTAATAAATTGAACATATCAGAACCATTTAAAACACCTACATACAACAGAAAATATGAACACCAGTTTACCTGTGTCCTAATGTCAAGCAGGTGAAGCTTGCGCTAAGGAACACATCTAACGGGAGAAGGCCTAGTGTTATGTGCGAGAATATCGCGCAAATTAAAGACTATGATAAATACTAGCGAAAACGAACAAAATGTTGTAGTAAATCGAAACCATCTGTTGTCGTGAATAAAAACATAACAGAATAATTTAAACCACCCATACGCATCGAAAACTGCGAACAACAATCATTAAAAATACGTAAAATCCCAACAAGACAGGAAAGGAGCATCTCACCAGCATCAACAGACAAAAAAACTAGTTTCAAGTCAGCCAGACGATATTACGTTAGAGCGAGATGAGTTTGAAACTATCGAAAAATTTTTATTTCTAAGCTGTACCTGTTGGTTAAGAATCCATTTTGTAAACTCCGGATTTAGTGCCAAGTTCTTCCCGTGCCCCAATAGTATGAATCACTCTTTGTTTCAAGCTATTATTTACGGAGAATACAACTCCGTAACCGTATTGCTTCTATAGAAGTCTCCTTATCTTGTATGACACGTTCCCCAAAAATGGAATACAAATAAAATTATTACCCTCACTCTTTATCGCCCTGTTGTCTCCTAAGGTTGATCATTTTACACCAGATTTTTCCTAACAATTTACTCAATTAACTTAGGGTCGTATCCATGGTTAATCACTATGGATTTTACTAAAGATATCTCTTTTTCTAAACAATCCTGTTCTAAAGGTGTGTTCACGGCATGATGAACTGCAGAGTGAAAGAAGGCAATTTTGTAAGTTTGTGGACTACAAGAATCTGCTGGGATAATATTGCCAGAAAAAGATGGCCGAGCGGTTCTAGGCGCTGCACTCTGGAGCCGAGCGACCGCTACGGTCGCAGGTTCGAATCCTGCCTCGGGCATGGATGTGTGTGATGTCCTTATGTTAGTTCTAAGCTCTAGTGGACTGATGACCTCAAAAGTTAAGTCCCATAGTGCTCAGAGCCATTTGAACCATTTTTTTTTCCAACAGTTGCTGCTTCAGCCATGTTTAAAATTTTGATTTACATGATTCTGACCAATGGTGCAGTAGTAAAAAAACCTGAAAATCGTCGAGTTAGAAACAGGTATCCAATACTAACCTGTAAAATGATGTAGTTCTTAGTAGTCGGACATCCCTTCTCTGCCAATGAGCCTTCTCAACAGCCAGTGTGCTGGGCTTCACGAGTGGATTTTCTGGAAACTAACATTCAGCTCCCTAAAAAAAAAAGCATCTGTGGTTATCAGTCCCCTAGAACTTAGAACTTCTTAAACCTAACTAACCTAAGGACATCTCACACATCCATGCCCGAAGCAGGATTCGAACCTGCGACCGTAGCAGTCACGCGATTCCCAACTGAGCGCCTAGAACCGCTCGTCCACCGCGGCCGGCTCGGCTCCTTCCCTCTGCTAAATGATTACTGTTAACCAACGAGGAGTCCCGTTGGAAATCTTGAAGAAGTGGTCTGACTGACACCCGGATGAGGAGTAGTGCTCCCTCCTTTGTCACAGTACTGCAAGGTGACTGCTAAAAGAAAGGTCATTAGTAAACAGCTGCAGTCTCGTGCCGTGGCCTGCTAAATCTACGAGTCAGCACAGTCTCGAGTGTTGGCCCACTGTCTTATCTGATTTTCTTAAGACGGCCGGACCAAACAAACAAGATGAAGTGTACTAGCAAGAACCTACTTGAATGCGAGGTCAATTGGCTCATTTCAGAATATTGTGTTAACAGTTATGAGAGGAAAAACACGAGCTGCTAATGACTGACTATGTGCATCAGGAGGGCGACAGAAAACGAGTGTCTAGGAGGTGCAAAGACCAACCTTCTCTGGCAATTATGTATTGCACTTCACAAGTTGAATGGACATCGTCAACGTTCAAGGCATGTTCAAAACAAACGATTAACTTGCGCCATGAACAGCGAATGAAGAATTGCACGTGACATGGTCAGAAAGGTTTTCCCCATCAAGATCGAAGGCGTAATCCTTGGACGTCACAGACAGTGCAGGGCGTTCAGCTAGGTATCAACTTTCAAGGTATGCATGTAGAACCATATTGGTGTGACGTGGTGATGAGAACTGATGGAATGTGATGGCATGCAACCGAATGCGAATGAGTCTGTCGTGGAGCTTATCGAGAAACTGGCTATCCTTTATGGCCTAACTGCAGATAGTGTGATAATATATTTTACAGATACGGAAAAAACAAACATACAGAGGATAAACTTGCTGAGTGGTTCCAGGTGCAATATCATACACTTTTCAAGAGGGATAATTTGCTCTAAAGGAGTACGATTATTATGTGCTAACCAGGACTCAAGCAAAAGGAAGAGATTTTGACCAGCTATTGGTCAAAATCAGTGCTCTTACCATAGTTGGTGGTCTCTTACGCCCGCGTTCCCACTGTACTGACCTTGAAAGGTCACCCACACGTGAAAGAATCGACGGGGGCAGAGCACCTCCAGCTTTTAGCATCACAATACAGAATTTTCCAGCCAATTTACCATACACATTAAGAGTCTGCGTAATTGCATACGAATGCGTTAAAGCGTTGATGTTAGCTGATCCTGATACAACTCTTTTGATTCCTCTAAATTCCAGGTTTTCTTTCATAGGCATTTCGTCTTAAAATGCCGAGTGGTCGGAGTTCAAAACAAATTCCTTACTGAAAGATGGGATAGGCTTATCTCGTCTATAATGTTTTGGGCAGATTCTACACTTTTTCTGAGCATCATCGAGTTGACGCTTTGTTTGAAATTTTGTTATCTTACGTCTTACAATTCTGTGGCACTGTTTGAAGTTATGCAGCTATTCTCTACTTCTCTTGAAAACTCACTCTGATCTACACTGAAAAGCCAAAGAAACTGGTACAATGGCCTAATATTGTGTAGTTCCTCCGCGAGCACGCAGAGGTGTCGCAACACGACGTGGCATCGACTCGACTAATATCTGACGTAGTGCTGGAGGGAATTGACACCATTCATCTTGCAGGGCTGTCCATAAATCCGTAAGAATGCGAATGGGTGGAGATCTCTTCTGAATAGCACGTTGCAAGGCATCCCAGATATACTCAGTAATGTACATGTCTGGAGAATCTGGTGGCCAGAGGAAATGTTTAAACTCAGAAGAGTGTTGATGGAGCGACTCTATAGCAATTCTGGAAGTGGGGGGTGTCACAGTGTCCTTCTGGAACTGCCCATGTGCGTCGGAATGCACAATGGACATGAATGAATGTAGGTGATCAGATGTACATGTCATCTGTCAGAGTCGTATCTATAGATATCAGCGGTCCCATATCACTCCAACTGCACACACCCCGCACCATTACGGAGCCTCCACCAGCCTGAACGGTCCCCTGTTGACATGCCAGGTACATGGATTCATGAGGCTGTCTCCGTACCCGTACACGTCCATCCGCTCAATAAAATTTGAAACGAGTCTCGTCCGACCGTTTTCAGTCATCAACAGTTCAATGTCGGTGTTAATGGGCCCAGGTGAGACGACGTGCAGTCATCAGAAGTGCACGAGTGGGCCACTGGCTCCGAAAGCCCATATCGATGATGTTTCATTGAATAGTTTTCAAACGGTCACTTGTTGATTGTCTAGCATTGAAATCTGCAGCAGGTTGCGGAACGGTTGCACTTCTGTCACGTTGAACGACTCTTTTCAGTCGGTGGTTCCGTTCCTGCAGGATCTTTTTCTGTCCGCAGCGACGTCGATTTGATGTTTTACCGGATTCCTGATATTCACGGTACACTTCTGAAATGGTCGTACCAGAAAACCCCAACTTCATCGCAATCTCGGAGATGCTGTGTCCATCGCTCGTGCGCCGACTATAACACCACGTTCAAACTCACTTCAATCTTGATAACCCGCCATTGTAGCAGCAGTAACCGATCTGACAACTGCACCAGACGCTTGTTGTCGTATATAGGCTTTACCGACCTCAGCCCCGTATTCTGCCTGTTTACATGTCTTGAAACATCCCCTCAGAAAAATTAATGAATTGCTGTGCTGGTAAACCTCTTACATTATTTGCTTTTCAAACAGCTGAGCAAAACTGAACGTACTCAGACATTACTCTTTACTTATTCTTATCAATACTAAACTGACACACAATATTTTTAGCGCAACGCAATCTGACTTTCAATAATTCCTACAAAAGAATGGCCCTGACTAACATTAACCTATACCTTTCACAAATCACTTACCTCACAAAAATCTTCGTTACTCGAACTACTGCAATACAGCGAGCGCCACTACTGCCAGCTAAATAAAAGATTCAAACTACGGAAGGCACTAACTACTGATAGGCATAGTTAGCAAATGAAAGATTTTAATAGAGAACAAACAATGTATTTACCTTACTAGTGTTCAAAAGTCATAAGATATATAGCAGTTCATGACATCCAGTCTTACAAATTTCAAAACTCCGCCATTTCTCTCCCCACATCCACCACTGCTGGCGGCTCACCTCCAACTGCGCAACGCTACGCGCTGTTAACATCCAGCTGCCGCTGCCCAACACTACAATGGCAGGCAACAATTCAAACTAGCCACAGACTGCAGACAACACAGCCAGTGATTTTCATACAGAGCGCTACGTGGCGTTACCAATATAAGAACCTAAACAGCCTACTTACAGTCTCTGTATTTGAATACGCATGTCTATACCAGTTTCTTTGGTGCTTCAGTGCATGTAGGGAATAATTTGATATGCGTAACGTAGTAGATCACTGTCGTGCACGTCCTGTAAATTTATCGAGCCTCCTTGAAGAGCGCAAACACCAGTTTTTGTAAAAAGTGTGTCTTGTTTTCCCATGAATATCCGTAGTTTTCCTACACTCTACACAGTCATATTGGTGCGCAATTATTTCAAATATCTTCATAATTGTTTTTTACTATACTGCGCATGATCTTCCATGTATGTAATTATGTTTAGCAACCGCACTTTGGGCAACGATTGTCCTTTACTACGTTTCACTGGAGACGGGACTTGTGGCTACCTGTCAGACAACCATGGTGAACTACATGGCCTGACACCTGTTTAGATATCACTATCAGTTGTTAAGCACGTATAGTCATCATTGTGCTCCCCATGTACATTGTCTGCACAGTCGACTGTATGCGACACTGGCTCATCTTCCAGATACGCTAATTTTCATCCGTTACTTCTTTCTCACTCTACGAAATTTCTTGGGTTCCTCTTTGACGAAATCTGAACATCTGCAACTGCTGTTGAAGATATAATACAATGTTTTCTTTGTTTATCGTTGTCATTGCTCTGCTTTGTATCAACACCGCTAACACACTAGCACTGTTGCCAGTTACTCGTTGGCTAAGCAATTCAGCTACGCTTCGCAGCCTCATGCTGTGCTCATTGTTAGATACCTGCAGTCCGGCCCCCTGTTGCAATTAGCAGACAGTATTGTGGTTCCAAGGTAGACAGTATGTGGAGCGTCGCACGCCGTAAGATCATTGGTCTGCGTCGTCGCACTCAAGGGGGTCCTCGTTAGTGAGTCGCTGTGCTGGCACCAACAGGAGGATCGCAAAGTCAAGGCAATGCCACAGCTTAGTCAGCTTAGTACCCGGCCTCACGGGCTCGTCCCAGCACCAGGATCATAGGCTAGAAAAGTGTTCGTTCCCAAGGACTTTACGGTATTTTGTCTAAGCTTACCGGAAGTAGAGTTCCTGTCTGGGATTCATCAAATGGTTTAAATGGCTCTGAGCACTATGGGATTTAACTTCTGAGGCCATCAGTCCCCTAGAACTACTTAAACCTAACTAACTGAAGGACATCACACACAGCCCGAGGCAGGATTCGTACCTGCGACCGTAGCAGTCGCGCGGTTCCAGACTGTAGCGCCTAGAAACACTCGGCCACACCGTCCGGCGGGATTCATCAACTGCAAGAAAATTGCAGAAAGAATTACTTGCAACTTCCACCAGTAGATATAAAGACAGTTAAGATATTAACTGACATCCTTGTCTCCGCAGTCGCTGGGGTTCCGTGATGTAAACAGGAGCAGTCATGAGCTGACATCGATCGAATTGAAACCAAATGAATTTCCACAAAAATATGAAAATGAAACATGAGATGTGTGAATCCAGCGTTAGGATGCCACGTTTCGGAATGTATGTGGATCTCACTCTAGAATATCACACAAGTATCAGTAGCTGGTACACTGCCCCTGGCCATGTTCGAAATTATTACTGTTTCCGAAGAGAATACGGAGGAGTGACTCTCTGGTTGACGTATTTCTTAGCCATAGCCAGCCTGGTCTTCGTGTCACATAACTAGCAACTAAAGCCTTATATCGCTGTTGTATGGAGGCTAACGTCTGTCACTGGAAACGGAGCGTCAGGTAAGTTGCGTAACGACATGGGTGAAAATCGGTAAGGAATTATTCCCTGGCCTGACGGAGACCCAAACTGTGATGATCACTGACAGATTCGAAGATTTACCAAAAAATAATAAAAGTATAGAAATGAAGTATTTTAGTGATTAACGTTACAAGACCAATGGTTAATGTAAGCGCAAGATAATCCATTGTACATGGGAAATTCAGATTCATTAATAACCGGTGTAACCTCCTGAATGTTGTATTCAAGCGTGGAAAAGTGCACGCATTATGATGAACAGATGCCGGATGTCAGTCTGCGAGATCGAGTTCCATGCCTGTTGCACTGGCTCGGACAATGCAGAGACGGTTAATGCTGTTTGTGGTTCAAATGGCTCTGAGCACTATGGGACTTAACTTCTAAGGTCATCAGTCCCCTAGAATTTAGAACTACTTAAACCTAAGTAACCTAGGGACATCACATACATCCATGCCCGATGCAGGTTTCCAACCTGCGACCGTAGCGTTCACGCGGTTCCAGACTGTGGCGCCTAGAACCGCACGGCAACCCCAGCCGGCTGCTGTTTGTGGATAGTGCCGGAGTTATAGTCCAATGATGTCCTATTCGTGCTCGACTGGAGTCTGGAGTTCGAGCTGGCCTAGGCAACCTGTCAACATTCCGTAGAGCATATTGGGCTACAACAGCGGCAACAGCGGTGTGTGAGCGAGGGTTTCTTTCTTCTTTTTCCTTTTTTTTTTTTTTTTTTGAGTCATCAGTCATCCGACTGGTTTGATGCGGCTGCCACGAATTCCTCTCGTGTGCGAGCATTATATAGTCACAGGCGCTGTTCATGAGTTGCAGCACAGCAGGTTGAGTCACCAGACTGACGGACGAATTTGGGGTCAGGATGCGTGTCATAACCACGAGAGTCCTTCATTTGTCGTATAAAATCGCACTCCATACCACGTAGACAAGTTGGTCGCAGAACGCCAAATAGCCTCGTTCTAACCAACACACGGCCATCACTGGCGCTGTGTCAGAACCAGATTTCATCAAAAAAACACGCAGTAACCTATGTGTAACAGTTCACTGTGTCACTTTGGTGCCAACTGCTCCTCAAACTCCTGCTGCAGATGCAGTACGATGCGCCAGAGCCACACGTGAACACGAAAGACTTCCTTCCCGGTAGTGCCTTGCAGCCGTCCGGAGCCCGGTATTCTTGTGACCGTACAATCTCGTGACTACCGCTGTCAGCAGTCAGGTAGAGTGTCAACTCTCCTACCAAGTCTTTCTGCAGGATCGTAGAAGGAAAATCCAATTTCTCATAGCCCTATTACACGACCTCGTTCAGTTTCGGTGAGGTGTTGAGAATGGCCGTCTTTGTCACCTTAAAGGCATTTTTGACTAACATCAGCCGGCCGCGGTGGTCTAGCGGTTCTAGGCGCTCAGTCCGGAACCGCGCGACTGCTACGGTCGCAGGTTCGAATCCTGCCTCGGGCATGGATGTGTGTGATGTCCTTAGGTTAGTTAGGTTTAAGTAGTTCTAAGTTCTAGGGGACTGATGACCACAGACCATAGTGCTCAGAGCCATTTGAACTATTTGACTAACATCAGCTCCTGTCGTCCAATCTCAAAGGTAACTGACCCTCAAGCCCGTTAGAGCGTGAATTGAAATCGGACTTGATTTGCATCCTCATAATGGCGCTACTAGCGCCCGCCACTCTTACTTGACTGGCGCGAAATTTGAGTAGACATCATCTTTCAGATGTAGAAACGCGCCTATCAACTTTCTTGTATGTCACATAACGTATTTCCATTTTTTCCGTCAGTGTACGTCCCGCGATCCAACCAACGCTTCGCTTCGCCATTTTGTAATATTTTACATTGTGCTTTGACGGTGAAATCTTGTTAGTGATAAATTTTCACCACCAAAATGAGGCGGTCATTGTCGTAGTTGAAATTCTAAATGTCTCTGTGTCGTAGCATGTGAAAGTTGCTGGATTTGGACGGGTTACTCCTGTAACTGAAATGTCAGATCTGAAGATGGTTCTGAATGAACCGAAACCGGTCATATGAGTATAAAATTTGCAATCAAGACGGATTTTAAGTAACATTATAAAATCAATGATTGCTGTTATCCCATAAGACATTATGTCTATTTTTGCAAACATCCGAGGTACGTTGGCGTCATGTTTGACTTACTTTCTTTCATTGTTTTCTCACTCTCAACAATGTTTTCCTTCTTCCTTTTCCTTACCTTATCTATGTCGCTGGACGCCTTTCTTGTTGTCACAGTCATCAAGGTGACTTAGAGAGGAACGCGCGCGCACCACCTCTCTGTGAAATGTGTAAAATTTTTTCTGTGTGGTATTGTGTTTGAACTGTTTTGCGATACAGAGAACGAGTACCAGCTCAGAATTTGTCTAAGAGACAGCGAGAAACTTCCTAAAAATCACACTCAGGGAGGCGGTATGCCAGCGTACAGCTGTTATTCCGCTATGCGGGTCCACTCCAGTACTGGCTAACTTCCCTGACATTTTCAACAACACAGCCACAAAACTCCATCACCTGAGCTATTCACGATGCAGATAAACATCGGAAATACCATTGTCCCATGAAAAGAATGCAATGAGGAATACAACGATCTCTTGGCATCATTGGCCAGGCGACTCCATTAGGGTTTTCTTGGCTACCTTGTACAATTCTACACGATGCCTCTTGGCGACTTTCGCGTCTTTCTTATGAAGATGAGAGGAAATTATTAGAATACGAACATTCATTCCTTGTGCTCATCTTTGTGATGAAGATGCGGTGAAATGATTTGTACAACATAAACATCCAGTATAAATGATAATTAATTGAAACCCTCAGCTGCCGACAGGTGTTGTTGATATACCTCGATGGGGACAGTTGAAAATGTGTGCCCCGATCGGCACTCGAACCCGCGATCTCCTGCTTACATGGCAGACGCTATATCCATGTGAACCACCGAGGACACAGAAGAGTGGCGCGACTGCAGGGACTTATCCCTTGCACGCTTCCCGTGAGACCCACATTCCCAACTGTCCACAATCTACATACGTAATGTACCTAGTAGATATTTGCCCATCCACTCATTACTAACGCCCACTAAGATGACGATTCCCGTAAGAGTTCGGGCAACCGGTGGGCATTCGCACAGACGAAGGTCAATGCCCGAGTAGCCTTTAACTATATATAAAGATAGTAACTGTTCTCGAAGGAACAGATACCACTGATGACCGTGCAGCCCGGTTGGGGCACACATTTTCAACCGTCGCCATGGAGGTATATCAACAACACCTGTTGACAGCTGAGGGTTTCAATTAATTATCATTTATTCTAGAGAAGCTGCATGGTCATCAATGGTACCTGTTCCTTCGAGAACAGTTACTATCTTCATATAAACATCCAGTCCCTGACAAAAAAATCTCTGACCTGCCCGGGAATAGAACGCAGGACCGCGATGGAGGTTCAATGACGATAACCACAAGACCACGAGTGGCAAACAACGAGCACTTGTCTCCGTCAAGACCTTACCAAAGACTGCAATGACGACTTGGTTTATATTGGTAAACTGAAGGTTACAGAAATATAGCCCTCACTCTTTACAGCTCCTTTAGATAGGTTACTACTTTGCCCAAAACAGTTAAATAGTCACTCTTTCTAAATCACCTAAATGTCTCCATTTGCTTCGCAGAAGTTTAAAATTTAGCTAAAAGGTGCCTGCAAACTTCTTCTGTAACGACGTAAAAGTGTGGCGCTCTGCAATATTACCTTCGGACTAGGCGACGCTTCAAACGGAAAGGTGTCGACACATGCTCATAAGTTGGTTGAGGGAGAGGGTGGGTTAATGATGCCACGTTCGCACCAAATTTCACCACAATTCTGGCCAACCCTACATTGGACGTGTCAAACAGTGGGTAGGTCGTCACAGCCCTTCTTATCCACATTTCACCCCATCTTTTTCCGCCTCTGAAATGGAGGTCAGAGCCGCGACGCACAACCTTGAAATCACTCTGTTGTCTTACGGGTGGCCCAGGGAAACATTTCAGACCCACCGCCGCTCAGAATCGACACGGAAAGACTGCAGGTGGTTGCAAAAGGGTGTCAATGAAACATCTCCTTCCCTTGGGACTGATTTCCACACATTTCACTGATGAAAACGACAGCTGGAAGTGCGATGAACAACGTAACAACGTCCTTGAGAATCTTTGCCACTGCTGACACCTCTCGTGCCATTCGCCCCTTCTCTGAGGCCATTGTTAGCCTGCAACACTAGTGAAAGTGGTAGCAGCACTTCGGAGTATAGCTTGACCGCAATTTTTTCTCTGATGTGTAGCGGGGACAACTAGAGATCGTTGAGAACCAATAGATGGAAAATAGAAAGTGATCCGAAGCAGTAAAAGGTATTTCTGCTCTTTCAGCCCTTCTGCTCCACGCATGATCACATGTGGTGCGACATTAACACTTAAAAAAAAAAAAAAACGAAGTTAATCCCTCTAAGAGACCCTCCCCCCGTTGAGAAACGGCCTCGCTGCTACTTGTGCAGCTCTGTTGAGCAGTTTAAGAATATGGCTATACAGACAGCCAGTCAATGAGGGTACCAACGTGGCAGGCATCTCTTTCGACACACCTTAGATTTCGCATGCGGCCAACAGGTGCTAATTCAGCAACAGAGCACCTCTCAGCACAGTGTTGTCGAAAGGGAGACGTGTCATACCGGTGCCTGAAAACCGATGCCTGGCTGTCTCTGTACAACAACATTTTTAGATTCCTCGACAGAGGTGCGCAGGTGGCAGCGAGGGTGTTGCCGAACTGGAGGAACTAAGAGGGATCATTTACCATCTTATTCCGGCTTGTGATACACCCCCTGCACCAAGAGGGCGTGAGACAGGAGGGCTGAAAAAGCAGAAACACCCTTTGCTTCGGATCACGTTTATATTCCGTCGAATGGTTTCGAACGGTCCTTAGTGTTTTCATCTTGTACACCAGAGAAAAAATAGCGGTTGCGCTACACTCCAAAGGGGTGCAATCACGTACAGTGTGATTACCGGCCCACGATGTACTTAGCAAGGGTGCCCATACCCGAGGGCAAAGGAGTGGGGAGCACCCATCTCCCCTAGCTTTCAGGGAAAGGGAAAAATATAGAGTAATTAGGTGTTTTTGTTTCAAGAAAATGATTTAAAAGACTCTATTCCGCAGGTTTTTAACGGAAACCGAATTTGAGCTTTTGTATGACTACTTACAAGTCGCCATTAGTCTTCAATAGTAATGACATTCCTCGCCCCCTCCCCTGTTTGGCTCTCCAGCCTACAAACTGTTGTATGGGCTCTCCTGGTCTTTAGAAAAAGGTTGTATCTTGCGGGGAATGTCTGCAACGTCAGAGGTAGTCCAGAAAGTCTGCCTGTCGTTCATTGCACTTCAAATTGTCATTTTAGATTGCGAAATGTGTGGCAATCAACGCCCCAAAGGAAGGAGAGGTTTCGTTGACGAACTTTTTCCTTACTCTGAGGTCTTTTCGTTTCGATTCTGAGTGTGTCTGAAATGTTCCCCTCGGGCACCCATACAAAAACCCCCGTGATTTCAACATTTTGGTCGCCGTTCTGGCCTCCATCGCAGAGGCGCAAAATAAGGGGTGAAATGTGGAGAAGAGGATGTACGTGACGACCTACCCCAGGTTTAACACGTCCAATGTGACGCTGGGCAGAAATTTGGTGAAATTTGGTGTGAATGTGGGGCAACGGCCTTGCCGCAGTGCTAGCACAGGTAACCGTCAGATCGAAGTTAAGCGCTGTCGGGGTTGACTAGCCCTTGGATGGGTTACCATCCGGGTCTTCCGAGTCCTGATGAGAAGCAGGATGCACTCAGCCCTTGTGAGGCCAATTGAGGAGCTACTTGACTGACAAGTAGCGGCACCGCCCATGAAAGTTGACAACGACTAGGAGAGAAGTGTGCTGACCAAATGCCCCTCCGTATCCGCCTCTGGTGACGCCTAAGGGCTTAGCATGACACAGCGGCCGCCCGGTACCGTTGGGCCTTCAAGGCCTGTTCGGACGGTGTTTGTTTGTTTGTTTGCTTTGTTACGAGTGTGACAACGTTAACACACCATACACCTCAAAACGAAAAGTTTGAGCTGTGGCCTTTCTTTCGCAAGAGTCGACAACTTGCTCTTTGACGCGTCTCCGAGTCCGAGGAGTGTAGCAGCTCGCTACGCTTTTCAATCATTACAGACCAAGGTTGTAGGCACCTTTGAACCGAATTTCTTCGTCGCAAATGGAGACAGTCAGGGGTTTTTGAAAGAGTGACTCTTTAATTTGTTGGCGCTCTTAATTTGAAATATGTTTATTTCTGCACGTAAAAGGTTTTCGATTATTAAAAGTAGCCGCCCTCTTTGGATAACATTTTTCTTTAATGAGTGAGTTGAGGAAGTGTATAGTGGAGATATTTTGAGTTTTGAATTATTATTCATGTCACAAGACGAATCGTAGTATTGCGCAGAACTTAATATCTAAAAAGTCTAGAAAAGATTCTGTTCTCAGTTTCAGTGAGCTTGGTCTTTGAAGGTACGATGGTTCGCACAATGAATTACTCAATAACAAAAAATCGTTACCGGCTACATACCATATATGTAAACATGGATTGGTGTTGTGTGTAGAAATGTCGCAAGGACAGAAAATCACAGTGAAATGTCTGAAGACGCACAGGGAATCGACGCTTGGTTCAGGGATTCGCAGTTGACATACTGGGCATAAATCAGCGAAAATATTTTTGCTTGCGACACGAGATTGATCAGGTGTCCTGTGAATATTATACGATTAACTGAACACGCCTCTAATATTGTATCAAGTCTCTAACTAAAAAAAATCCAATAGTTATAAATTCTTTATTGTCATTTCCGTGCAACATCCATCAGAATATCAGAATCGAACTCGACTCAAAATATCGTGGTGAGCGGTGACTCTGCTAACAACTGTGCTCGGCATGATGCAGTGTTAAGGGCGTCCTCATAAGCCAAAGAGCCATTATCGTTTCATTACTCTGCTGACAATTAACCACTGGAAATAACAATATCCGTACAGTCTCTTTTTTCATGTCTTGTAAGTATACTTGAAAAATAAATATCTGTAACAATGTAACGATTATGCGTTCGGATCCGTCTAGAGTACAACGATTACGTTATGCTTCGAAATTGACCGAAATCGGTAATCAGAAACAAAATAACTACTACAACTGTGTACTGCACAACGCAGTGGCCTTGATAACTTCATAGCTCACAGGTGCTTTATGTTAACGTCAATAAGAACAACCGCAACTGTACATAATATATACGTAAGCTACACGTTTGTTACTTCACAACCCGTTTGCTTCAATGAACATCATCATTTGACACAAATTTTGCCAACACTCTTCGTAACAAATTCTCGTAGAACTGATCTGAAGCCATGACTCAAGAATGGTCTTACGTAAGGTTTAAAGGACGTCCTGGAATAAGACAAGCTTACAAACACTCCGCCGACTGCCCGGCAGAAGCACAGCCGAAAGTGTGTGCTCAGGACATAATATGATGTGCACACTACACTCACTAGACTTTTTGAATCATGATGCTGGCATAGTTCTGTGAGAATAAGTTACGAATACTACCGAAAAATTTTCAGTGTCACCTGACGACTGAATGAAACCAGTGTTGAAATAATAACCGGTTGTGGTGGTTCTTATTAGCATTGATATAATGCAGTTTTGAACATTCAGAAAAGGTGTCCTATATAGCCTACACAAAATAATTTTGATTACAGAAAACTAGTTGTAAGAAACCAGACTGACATCCATTGCAAGTATCATAATGAAATGCAATATATCCACGAAAGAGATAATTTATAAAAGTCTAGAACGACCGATTCTTGCTCAGCGTTTGGCAGTTTGAGAATCCTACCACGTAAAATTAACACGACACGTATGAAAGATGACAAAAGTGGCTCCTTTCGTCGTGGATTTCTTTAGTAATGTCAAGAGTGTCGCAGAGATGCCCTTAAAATTTCATGGAAGACGCGAAAAGACTGACTTGTGTATCATCGAGATGTTTTCTTATTCCGGGAGCCTATAAAGATGACGGAAATCGTTACTGTGTTGTTCAAAATATTTCTAGACAGAGAACGCGGCATCGCTAAGCGAATTGTCAAAATATGAGAAAATAAGCTGCATAGCCTTTATCTTAAAATGTACGGCGCTAATATGTACGAGTAGCATTGCACGCAGAATCACATTATGTTTCACCACAAGTTAAATTACGAACGCCATCTTTCTCTAGGCGAATACTGTACTGGCAAGGAATTGTTAAAACTTTTACTTATAATAAACGTGATGATGTATTACTACTGATGTGTACTATATCAATCACATCGTTAGGTTTAAATCCTTACGGTGTTGCAGAACCTAAAGAGATGAAAGAATAGTAGCCGACTAATTCGTAATTCGGTGGAAGGATCAATGGGATTCATTTGAGTTGATGGGAAGGAATGTGATTAACTATCAGGTCTCTATTACGTAAGAGAACTGCGGAATGCAAGCTAAAACTTCAGCCTGGCCATATACGGCTTACTATTAATGAAACTAATACTGTTTTCGCATGAGACTGTCTCTATTGATTCCAGAGAGGTTACCGCTGTCGCGCGCATTCTGACTCTCCGCTATGTGGCGGGAGGGGCTGCGCGAAGCCTTCAAGAGCGGTAGAGAGACCGTCTCGTGGCAGTTGGCTTCCGTCACGGATGTAGGAGGTTGCGGGAACTGCGTCGGCAGTCGGTCTTTGACTGTCAGCTCACTTTGTAAGAAGAACTCCAGATTTAACCAACGATACAAATGTTATGCCGGTGGACTTGTTGCAGTGTGCTCCTCTCAGTAAAGCAGAGTTCTGCCATGGCTCCAAGTGTACATCTGAACTTGAGCGGGGTGTGGAGGTTACACTATATTCCAGCCAGCTGGGTGAGGCTTCGTAAAGTGTTGCTCTGCGCTGTCGGAACCACAATATCACCGCGGCACGGACGGAGCTGCTGAGCTTCTGTTTGGAAACCTTTGTGGGAACCAAAACCAAGGAGTTCTTACATAACTGGATTTAATGGTGAACATCCGTTCTTGTGATCTCACGGGGAGGAATGGGCGATGCCTGTTTACCAGTAACTTTCAGTAGTGCCTGTAGCGCCGATGGTTAAATAGCAAGAACTGAGTTTCTAATCTGAGTGCATTTCGCAAGGAGGTATTGTCTTTGTTCCTGTAAGGTGCCTCAAAGAAAAAGCACTGTAATGTTCAGCTATGACATTTCAGATCTGTTATTCAGTATTTAAGATGTCAGGCCAAATTTTATTGTGTGTTCATCTTTAATAGCCCAGTTGCCCATTTTGGACTTCGTACTTTTACTACTTTAATAAACACTGGACAAGGTGGTTTCCTCATTTTTTTTTAAATTTTGAGCCAGTTGGTGAAATAAAACAAAAGTAATAAACTTCGCTAGAGTGTTAATCTCATTTCAGTAACTGATCTTCCGTAAAATTTTTGCTCATTGGAGTATCAAAGAAACTGGTACAGTAATGCATATTCAAATACAGAGATATATAAATAGGTGCTTCGATCGGCAACGCCTATATAACACAACAAGTGTCTGGCGCAGTTGTTACATCGGTTACTGCTGCTACGATGGCAGGATATCAAGATTTAAGTGAGTTTGAACGTGACTTTATAGTCGACGGACGAGTGATGTGACACAGCATCTCCGAGGTAGCGATGAAGTGGGGATTTTCCGGTACGACCATTTCAGGAGTGTACGGTGAACATCAGGAATCCAGTGAAACGTCAAATCTCCGACATTGTTGTTGCAGGATAAATATTCTGCAAGAACAGGCCAACTACGACTGAAGAGAATCGTTCAACGTGACAGAAGCGCAACTCTTCTGCAATTTGAAGCAGATTTCAATTCTGGACCATCAATAAGTATCAGCGTGCGAACCATTCAACGAAACATCATCGATGTGGGCTTTCGGAGCCGAAAGGCCTCTCGTGTACCCTTTACGATTGCACGACACAAAGCTTTACGCCTCGCCTTGGCCTGTGAATATAGATATTGGACTGTCACTTGGTCGGACGAGCTTCGTTGCAAATTGTATCGAGCGGATGGACGTGTACGGCTAAGGAGACAACCTCGTCAGTCTATCGACCCTGCCTGTCAACAGGGACTGTTCAAGCTGGTGAAGGCTCTGTAATGGTGCGGGGCGTGTGCAGTTGGAGTGACATAGTACCTCTGATAAGTATATATAAGCCTCTGACAGGTGAATGTACGTCTGATCATCTGCATCCATTCATGTCCATTGTGCATTCCGACGGACTTGGGCAATTCCAGCAGGACAATGCGACACCCCACACTTCCATAAACGCTATAGAGTGGCTCCAGTAACACTCTTCTGAGTTTAAAAATTTCCGCTTTCCATCAAACTCCCCAGACATGAACATTATTAAGTATCTCTGGGATGTCTTTCAACGTGCTGCTCAGAAGAGATCTCAGCCACCTCGTACTCCCACGGGTTTATGGACAATCCCGCAGGATTCGTGGCGCCAATTCCCTCCACTACTACTTTAGACACATTGCGGCACTTTTGCGTGGCAGGTGTACCATACTTTGGCTCCTCAGTGTATTTTTGGAAATGACTCGTGTTAGTGCCATATTCACCAAGTTTCGGGTTCGTTGGCTGATTGGTGGTAGTGGGAGGGCCTTTGTTGAGACGCTACTGCTATCAGGAGTGCGGTGGAGCAGGCTGGTTGGCGTACTAAGCGCTAATGACAAAATATTAGCAAAACACGAATTTATTATATTAAGGTTTATACAGTCGTGTAATTTTCCATATAGCGAGCGACCTATAGGCCAGGGGAGGGGCAGCGCTCGACCTCGGTACGTGCTGAGACTGTGGCAGCAGTCTTTACAGGGCGTCAGAGCGGTGGTGGCCGATTGAGGTAAACATGGTGTCGGGCGGAGTGACAGGTCTCGCTGGTGGCCGGCGTAGTCCGCACTGCAGGCATTGCTGCCCAGGACAGTGACTGCGTATTACCAGAGCAGTCTCCTAGACATCGAATGGCTGTGCTCGTGTAATCTATCAGGAGTACAGTGTGTAGATAGACGACAACATAGCCCTTCCACCAAGGGAGTCCGGGAATGTCGATGACTTCTTACAGGTACTAGTCGGGGCTGTGGAGATTAGCGTACGTCCCACACACTCGAAAGTTTGACGGTGGGCCAAACAGTATTAGTTCGGCTCAGTAAACCCAGGTAGATATTTCCAAGTGTTCTCATCGTTGGCTGAGCGGTTGGCAGCCCGCAACGGCCACGTACAACATACAAGACAGGTAGAAGTTCTGAAGACAGGAATCGTCTTGGCAGACGGTAGCAGCACATCACAGGTTCGGCGTCGTAGCTCGTGTTTTGCATTGTTATCATGGGAAGGCTCAGATACATGAGTATTTATTAATGTTCGTCCGAGGCCATGATGTTATGCTTTGCCGGCGATGACCGAATGTGGTCTAATTTTCTGGGAACATAGATGGTCTTCACCATCCCTCTATTTGGCAAGAATGGCTTTCAGGACTTTAGCTTGTTTCCTTTTCGCCTCTCTTTAGAAATTAAGCTGCGCTGAAAGAATGACTTCACCGCTTCTCCTCACTCAGGTCAATCTGCTGACACGCTCACGGTAGGTGAGGCAATATCTCCAGTGCTCGCTCTGCTATTCGCAGTGTTGGCTTTTTGTCTGTCGTTCCGATTGCGACACGAAGTGTTGGCCTAGCTTGCCTTGGCTTGGTGCTGGCTGGAAAAGAATTAGAGAAAATTTTACATATGCCCGTTATACATTTCTGCTATGTAACAGTAGTCTCCCAATGGCATTTCATCCCCACTGGATAAAGGTTGCCGAGTGTTCAAAAAATGGTTCAAATGGCTCTGAGCACTATGGGACTCAACTGCTGAGGTCATTAGTCCCCTAGAACTTAGAACTACTTAAACCTAACTAACCTAAGGACATCACAAACATCCATGCCCGAGGCAGGATTCGAACCTGCGACCGTAGCGGTCTCGCGGTTCCAGACTGCAGCGCCTTTAACCGCACGGCCACTTCGGCCGGCTTTGCCGAGTGTTGACGTCAAAATAAGTAACCGGGAAACGCCGGGTAATGTGGTATATATAATAAATTGGGAGACAGCAGCCAGCCGGTATGTAATGAGAGATTGTCCTAACCGGGTGGGAGACACTGTTCCCCGCCCTGTGTGTGTACGTGAGGGCGGGGAGGGGGGGGGGGAGAGGAGGGGGCGTTACCGGCGGCCGCGCTGCGTCACCGCCGCGGCGGGCCGTTGCTCGCTCAATTGCGCCGCCTGATTAATTGAAGTTCTTTCCGAGGCTCGCGGGAGGAGCCGGGACAGGCCGGGCCGGGCTGGGCAGGGCCTGGAGGTCCACAAAGAGGCCGCCGACAATGGCAGTTTTTGAAAACTCGTGTTTTTTGTGTCCCCGGGGAGTCGCCCCTCGCCTTGCCTCCTCTGTGAGTAATGGTGTCTCCGGCCGCCCGGTCGCGCGGCGGCGAGCAGATTGGCGAGCGCACTTGAACTCGTCCGGTCGATTTCACTGCTCCATTTGAAGACGCATAATCGCTTGCACAGGGGCAGCACTCTGTTAGCCGTTGAGATACGATCGTGCATTTGGGGTAGAGTGTACTGGGGTCAGTCATAACTACGTGTGGGGTTTTCAGAAGACGACTGCACAAAAATTAATACACTTGCAGAAAAATCACACGTATCTGTGTATGGAGTATCTCCCCAAGTTTCGATTCCTAATGTGCACCGTATCATCATATTTGTACTGAGAGAGGTATTTCAGAACACGTATACGAACCACACATGTTTATATCGAATTAGTTCACCCCTGCAGATAGACAACCCGGTGAACTGATTTCTAAAGTAGGCTATGTCACATCCTCCTGGACAATTCGTGTCAACAACTTCCATAATCTGGGCGCACGTAGTAACGGTTACCACATCGCAAACGTTGCCCGTGCTGAGTTCCCGTAATGTGAGTTAAAAACTTGGGGAAATGGTCTCTCTAGCCACTATCTCTCTCTCCCGTTTGTCTTGTAGTATCCATACAGTCGTCGTCTGAAACCACGGAAGCACTCATGAATAACTGTCTATAAACTAATGTGAAGTTTGCGATCTCTCGAGATCAATTCACCTGTTCAAAGGTGTGATTTCGGATGTTCAGCCGAGCTGTGGCTTCCGTTTTTCAGCACGACAACCGGACCACGTCTTCAACTGACCTTCCTACTGTGATATTCGTTATATCAGTATCTACACCCTTAGAGAACTTCAAATGCCCTTTATCATTTCTGAGTAGATCAGTATCTCAATTTTCTTCATTCTGATTCTTCCAGACGATTTACTTAGACTTTTCTTCATAATTACTAAACTGGAACGAAGGTTGAGTGTGGGCTGAAATTATCATATGGCAGCGAAACTTGGTAAATACGCCAGTGCATTAGTGCGAAACCTATTTACTCGGGAAAACAAATTAGTTCCAAGTTTGGCTACCAGGTGCAGTTCTGGCGCTGTACACTGTTTGTATAACGTTATGGCATCTACGTTGTCATTTGACAAGCCATAACGTGACGGAACGGTATGGCTACGAAGAAGACGGCCGCCGGCTGTTAATGAAGCTGTTTTACGCGAACGGCACCGATTACTGTGCTGCATTGAGAGAGTATTGCCGACTGAAAGATCTGAGGAGAGAACCGATGTCATTAAATGATGAACTGAAATTTGAAAACGCAGGAGAGCTTGGTGTGGTACTAGAAAAGGAAGGCGTCCTGTTCCGGTAGAAGTTATTCACAAGGTTGCTGTTGCTGTAACTGATCAAGCAGAAGTTGCCCCGGGTAGTGCTAGTGCTAGTGCGACGAGAATTTTCCATCCCATGGTCAACAGTACAGGAAGTTTTGTGGCCTATATTACACTGGTATCTGTACAAGCAACTGAAACATTATGATCCACAGCAACGTACCGAATTTGATCTTCGGTTTTTGGCTCGGATCAAAGTTGATGACATGTGGCCGGACAATACTCTGTGGAATGCAAAAGGAGATTCGACACGATATTAAGTGGTATCCCATGATTTTTGTCCCCTCAATGTGTAGTAGAGGACATGCTGAAAGGTAATACTCTGAATTTTTTACGTGGAAAATCTTTTCAACTAAAACATACATTATTAATATTCTACATTTTAATTCTTCATGACTGCATATTTATTTTTCAACATACTCGTACTGGAGACGAACACTTTTCTCCCATCGACAGACCACTTTGCTGATACAGTCACTGTAGAATGTTATACTTTGTTGACGGAGCCACAACCTCACTTCTGCGTGTACCTTAAGTTCTGGAAATAAATGAACATCATATGGGCTGATGTCGTAATCATATGGAAGATGGTCGGTGATAGTGAAACCAATGCATCGGAGTGTTGCAGTTGTAGCAGCGACAGACCTGGCACTGTCATGCTGAGGAAGAGAATGCTCCATATGTGGATGAAATCTTCGAACTGGAAACCACATTACAGCACGCAGTTTCTCACGCACCGACATAGTTCCGCTGGACACCGCCAGGTTACACGCTTCAATTCGGAACCCTCTACCGGCAGAGGGCTGCAGATACGTAGATATGAAGAATACAGACGTTTGTTTTACTTGAGAAAGCTGTCATACATATCAGTAAATAATCTCTATCTGACAGGACACTGAAAAACAAATGTGTTAAACATGCAAATATGTGTTATCTATGGTGTATGAAAGCAAATTCTGTTGACTTCAAATTCGTGTTCGAAAAGCGAAGAACAGACTAAGCGAAATTTTTTCCACGGGATTAATGTGGAAGTGGTAACACATGGGGTATAAACATTTGCTAACGATGTACACTACTGGCCATTAAAATTGCTACACCAAGAAAAAATGCAGATGATAAACGGGTATTCACTGGACAAATATATTATACTAGAACTGAGAAGTGATTACATTTTCACGCAATTTGGGTGTATAGATCCTGAGAAATCAGTACCCAGAACAACCACCTCTGGCCCTAAAAACGGCCTTGATACGCCTGGGCATTGAGTCAAACAGAGCTTGGATGGCGTGTACAGGTACAGCTGCCCATGCAGCTTCAACACGATACCACAGTTCACCAAGAGTAGTGACTGGCGTTTGTGACCAGCCAGTTTCTCGGCCACCGTTGACCAGACGTTTTCAGTTGATGAGAGATCTGGAGAATGTGCTGGCCAGGGCAGCAGTCGAACATTTTCTGTATCCAGAAAGGCCCGTACAGGACCTGCAACATGCGGTCGTGCATTACCCTTCTGAAATGTAGGGTTTCACAGGGATCGAATGAAGGGTAGAGCCACGGGTCGTAACAAATCTGAAATGTAGCGTCCACTGTTAAAAGTGCCGTCAATGCGAACAAGAGGTGACCGAGACGTGTAAACAATGGCACCCCATACCATCATGCCGGCTGATAAGCCAGTATGGCGATGAAAAAATACACGCTCCCAATGTGCGTTCACCGCGATGTCGCCAAACACGGATGCGACCATTATGATGCTGTAAAAAGAATCTGGATTCATCCGAAAAAATGACGTTTTGCCATTCGTGCATCCAGGTTCGTCGTTGAGTACGCCATCGCAGGCGCTCCTGTCTGTTCAAATGGTTCAAATGGCTCTGAGCACTATGGGACTTAACATCTGTGGTCATCAGTCCCCCAGAACTTAGAACTACTTAAACCTAACTAACCTAAGGATATCACACACGTCGATGCACGAGGCAGGATTCGAACCTGCGACCCTAGCGGTCACGCGGTTCCAGACTGAAGCGCCTAGAACCGCACGCAACTGTCTGTGGTGCAGTGTCAAGGTTAACCGCAGTCGTGGTCTCCGAGCTGATAGTCCATGCTGCTGCAAACGTCGTCGAACTGTTCGTGCAGATTTAATGGCCAGTAGTGTAGTTCTTCCCCCTGAAAAGACGGAAGGTTCAAAATGGCTCTGAGCACATGCGACTTAACTTCTGAGGTCATCAGTCGTCTAGAACTTAGAACTAATTAAACCTAAGTAACCTAAGGACATTACACACATCCATGCCCGAGGCAGGATTCAAACCTGCGACCGTAGCGGTCGCTCGGCTCCAGACTGCAGCTCCTAGAACCTCACGGCCACTCCGGCCGGCAAAAGACGGAAGGTTTCGGATTGTTGAATTGACTCTTTCTTAACAGGTAACTTTTCCTGCGAATAACGAAAGCTAAGACTACCGTAATGAGGACTAACGGGAAACAAAGTGGGCAGCGAAACCTTAAAAACGCAGAAAACTGGACGGAATTAGTGGAGAAAGTATTATGCAAGATGAACGAAATAAAGAACCGGACTAGCACAGATGTGATATGAAATGGAAGATATCCATATTTTTGTTGTTTTATGGTTTCCTAATTCGCTGCTCTTCTTTCCATTAGTCCCCTCGACGATCATCTCTATTTATCAATATTCCAGATGACATGTTACTTAAGTTGACCGCTTCATTCAACAATTGTAAGTCTTACATACTTTCAGGAAGAACAAGAATGAATCTTACCATTAGATCACTGCTTTCTAGGAAACTGGACGTGGTACTTGAGGGAATTGATGAATGACATGGAATGTGTTGTATAAGGCACAAGTTCGCAATTAAACCGACATATAAAATACGAAATAAACGGGCTCCAACACATCCAGGAAGGTGTCTAAGAACTGTTTAGTTGGCACAACAGAACATCAGAATGTAATTACAGGTTAGTGGGGATGTTGAAGGCAACAGCAGAGATGAAAGTACCAGCAACAAGAAATCATACGACACGAAAGATTGACTATCTTAAAGTATACTGTCTTTCATAGGACAGTAGCCCAGACGAAAAGCACTGCACCAGGAAGGCCTACCACACCACGCCAGAGCGTCAGAGTAAGTGTTTAGCGGCGCTAAAACACTCCACACTGGAAACCAGGTGTTTGTGAAAGAACAAGATGGCGCAAAGTTAAACATAATAATAAAAATATCTTTTTCAGGCTTATCCTGTTTCCCGCCTATTTAGTGTAATTGTAAGTAAGAAAAACTATATATAATACATCTGATGAGGTGTCATAATTCCAGGGAAGGCACAAGAGTTATGTTCAACGAATATATTACTTTACACTAGTGATTGTAGCTGATAGATGCGTGATTTGCATTTTTACCGTTCAAAAATTGTTCACACGTATTACGCAGGTGCTTTTAGTGAAGAAGAAAGACATGTAGTGTTTAAACATGAAGCTGTCCTGTGCATCGCTGTTATGAGGCTTTAGCTACACAATCTGCTCGTCATTCTTTTCGCATAATGTAACATTAAATAACTCTTTTAGTGAAAGCACCACAAAAACTAGTATGACTATAGAATATGGCGCTTATTACAACAATGTTTCTTATAAACACTGAAGAGAAAACTCACGAAAATATTGACATCTTTTTTGTCTCCAGCAAGTTTATTGAACAGTAACGTACATTTGGAGAAAATATATTCTGTCTGTATGGGATATAAAAACACAGGTCAAATGGAGAAAAAGCTTTTTCGGCCCAGTAGTTGTTATTGTCATTCATTATGTTATTGAAGGATAGTACAGATAACTGGAAAAAGACAAGTTGAGAGAGAGGGAGAAAGAGAAAGAGAGAGGGAGGAGGGAGAAGGAGAGGGAGCGAGAGAGAGAGAGAGAGAGAGAGGGGGGGGGGGGAGGGAGAGAGACGGACATGGAGAGAAACGGAGAAAAACAGAATAATAATTATAAGTTAAGAGAAAAAAGATACATACAACCATTGGGCCCCATGGCGCATAGGTATTTGCGCATCTGAAATCCAGATGGCACATTCTACTGCTGTGGTGTTCGGTACCCCAATTCTGCGTCACAGATTTTGTAATTTATAGCTGTACACTATACTGCACTCTGCTACACTGTACTACACTACTGTACTTGGTATCGGAAACAGAACCCTTATCCTCACATTTGTCTGGATTGCTAGACCCTGGCGCACTAAAGCCTAATTCAGAATTCACAGGGGCTGTGCTGCCATGCCACGCGAAGTGCCAACGCGGGTGACTGCAAAGAGGGCAGTGAGTGCAGTCCCTGGAATTCCTTGCTGTCCCCCCCCCCCCCCCCCCCCATAGTTCATCTCCTCACTTGTTCCGGAAGGTCGTCGTTAACGTGATGTGTTGCTTCTTTTAGTCTGTTCCTCAGTAATGTAGTCACGCAGTTCGTAAGTTTGGCTCTCAGCAAATCCAGCTTGTACATCACTTCCTCATTCCTTTTTGTGCTACAGGTTGGTATGTCAGGATGGCGTTCCTTTTCAAAATGGCTCTGAGCACTATGTGACTTAACATCTGTGGTCATCAGTCCCCTAGAACTTAGAACTACTTAAACCAAACTAACCCAAGGACATCATACACATCCATGCCCGATGCAGGATTCGAACCTGCGACCAGACTGAAGTGCGTAGAACCGCACGGCCACACCGGCCGACGTTCCTTTTCAGATCTGTAACTTTTTATTTTATTTTATTCGTAATGGATTTAAAGCAGTGATTGTAAAAATGAGTCTTAAAATGCCGGCTCAACCACCTATTAACAGTGTAAAGAACACAAGAATTTAAGCGTTTCGAAGGTCAAGCCTTCATCTTCAAAGTAACCCTACAATCAGCTGCAACAGTGACCAACCTCTTAAGAGGTATTTCCACATCACCGTCAACTGATAAAATATATTAAAATGGAATTCCATATGCTGTTCTGGGTACTAGCAACTTCACTATAGTAGCTATAAGCGAACATACCCATGTGTCTTCCTGAAAACCACACCCCAAAATTAAACACATATCTACCGCGAGACAGCACTTCGTGTATATAAACATGAAATCCAAAGAGAATACGGAATATATATATATTATTTTTTGTTTTCACGAAGTGCTGTTTCGCAGTAAAGAATGAACAGATATTTAAAGGATCTGAAAAGTTTGTTGTGTCACCTGTAAGCTATTCACTAATTTTGAGAAGTCAACCGCAGCCACGCATGTTCATGAAAGTGGCAACCCCACGTTGGTAATCGATGAGAATCCAGCAGTCCTGCATATGCAAGATAAAGGCAAGTAACTGGATCTGCTATAACAGTAACAGTTTACTGTACATAGCGTGGGAAACCAAAATACATTTAGCAAACACCTTAAAGATGACACAATAAACTTTTGCAGAAACTTTTCAGATCTTTTTAATGTTTGTTTATTTTTTAGTGACTTTCTGTTCACGATGGGACTTCAATTTGTCTGTCACGCGGCATAGTTGTACGCCTCGGATCGTTCGGTATTCTCGTTGGATGTCATGTTTTACTTCCACGAAGTGCTCACTCGGTGTGTTCGCCTGAGGGACCTGGCTTTCAGGAAGATATAAAGGTCGTGTACAGGTATAGCTGTTATTGTTGCGCTGCCAGTACTCAGGACAACAGGTGGAATTCTATTTTGATCTATTTTAGCACTTGACTGATGTGCAAGTACATCTTAAGCCGACACGACTGCAAGGGAAGTAGCCACGTTATCTTATTATTATTTTCCTTCTCGTTTACGTTTTATACTGTCACTTTTAGAGATTCTTGTATGGTTATTCTGAGGATGGAGGCTTTACCCGAAACGCATAAATTCTGTTATTCTTTACAATGTAAATAAGTGGTTGGACTGCCATTTAACGGTTTAACGTTTTGTCTCTTTGCATACTCACAGGTCATGTACTCGAGCGTGCAAATTGTTCCACTTTCACAGGTGGCATATTTTTTGTACATACTGAACTTGCCAATTGCTGCATGTTATAAATCGTTCTTAATAAGCTCACTGAACGAAAAAAAAAAAATTACGCACACCAAGAGAAATCATTACAAGCATCATTTAATATCGCATAGTTCCGACTCTGGACTTGAAAACCGTCTGCTTTCGGTTAGGAATTGAGTCGACAAATTCGTGCAGGTACGTCGTATCCAGGTTAAGCTATTTGCTCATGATTTGATTGTTCAATTCCACCAAATTTAGAATCAGTTTTACCAGCTGTTCCTATACGCCCACAGATTTTTCATGGGGTTCAAGTCAGGTGATTTTACAGGCCGATCGAATTACAATAGGCTGGGGAAGGGGGGATTAAAAAACCTGTCCAGATGATCTTCACTGTTGTTTGTTTGCCTCGGTAGCTGCGGGTCACGCGGCAGATTGATAATCGAAAGGGACCGGGTCCGACATTTTCTCCGCTGAGTGACTGTTGTCCTAATTTTCGTATCTTCGTAATTGACACGAAAGTATCCTCAAACATACTGTGCTATCGTCTTTCCACTGTTGTGAGAGAGCAATGGCCTCCAAATGTTCATTGCATGCCGTTCCTGTCGCAATGTTATCTCACTAACAGGTTGGGATGGTCCTTACTTCGCTGCTTGCGGCAATTCCTGTCGGGTTTGCAAGCGATTTTGCTACATAATCCACGAAACGGGTCCCTAGTCCCCAATTCGGACGTCGTGTCTCCTGACCATGAGGGTTGCACAGCTGCTTGTAGACACGTTGAGACCAAACAGCGATGTCATCGGTCCCATCGGATTAGGGAAGGATGGGGAAGGAAGTCGGCCGTACCCTTTGAAAAGAAAACCCTAAATCGGGATGGCCAGACGCGGATTTGAACCGTCGAACCACTGGGCCACCCCTCTCGGTTTAGAGGAAGTGTGTGCATGGTTGAGCATGTGACTGCGAAATATGTAAAGCCTTAAGGATTCTTCTGTGCATGCCCACTGGAGTGTTTTTTTGTCCGCTGAGCTTGCGATATGGTAGTTCTCTATGCCTATTTCGATGGAATAGATATAGCCTCTATCCGAAGCGCTAATGTTATGAATGAAATTTAGATATGTGTGTATCATACAACTCGGATGAAAGATTGCTTTTAAGAAGTTTGATTAAACTTAAGAAATGTTTCTTATCAGCGGGAAATACGTCATTGTGGCACTAAATGTCCATCTGACTGCACGGTGAAATATAAAAATGGTATGAAGATAAACAGCTGATTTATTGTATTTTTGAAAATCCCAAAGTGTCTTGTCGCCATACATAAACTTCAGCCTGGTGCAGACAAGGACTGGCGCGTCGTATTTTGTGGCTATTCTTGTTGATCTTCTGTTACAACTGAGCTGATTGAAATAATTCCCCTCTAATTTGAAGGCTATTCCGGCAGATAGTAGTTTTCGTCAGGGATCAATCGGATCTAGGGCTCTACCTACCCCTTGTGCTCTAAGCCAGAGTTCAGAGGAGTGGTGCTCGTACACAGCTTTCGTTAGAGTGCTATGAGACTGCTCTTTTCTTCGAAGTAGCTACTCCACCGTAGAGGTACTCCCACAATGGCATGCCCGTGAGAGAACACGACCGAGTGCAAGGAACAGGAACTAAAAAATTACCTTTGCTACCATTGGAAAATATGTTCCAGACTACTCACAAAGAAAGCCCCAGCCCACAGCTTGCAGGGCGCTAATGGAACACATTCACGGCGCGCCTGATATTAGGAAGGATATTTTTTTCCTGGGCGTGTATGTTTTAAAATGTGAAAGAACAAGAGGGTTGGCGGAGGTAAGGCGACGCGGCTGCCCTAAGGACAGGGTGCATTCGGCTCGCCGTACCCCAGTCCACACCTCGGCCACAATGCGACCGTATTCGCGGCGGCGCGTCGCTCAGTGCTGCCGCCTGCCGCGTACAGAAAGGGGAGTCCCCCAGGCGCAGGTGGCGGGCGGCAGGTGTCGCGTCATTGGCTGCTGCGTCCGCGCCTGGAACAAAGCAGTGGGGGCCGTGGGCGGGCGTGCGTGCGCGGCACGCGTCACTTCTCTCACCGCGCTCACGTCGACGCCGCACTGGCGCCGCCCCCACCCCCGCCACACAGAAAACCACACCGCAGCGGTTCGCTCTCTCTCCGCTTTTCCGTCTTCTCCTCCTCCGCAGGCCGCGCCTTTCTTCTTCTTCTTCTTCTCCATCTCGTGCCCCAAATAGCCGCCGCCTGTTATCAGCGTTCGAGGCGGTTCCCTTCTTCTTAATACCTGTCAAACGCACACGAAATTTAAACAGCGCAAGCTTTTCAGTGCTGCAGTATTGTCGAGCATTCAACGCGTGCCAGGAAAGCTGAAGGTAAAAGGAGACAGGGCAAAAAAAAAGCAGAAAAGAAAAGCTGTGGCGTGAGAAAAGCTGACAGGTCCCTCGTTTTTATTCACTTTCTCTCGCGTTATCTCCCCGCCCCCCAGCAGAAACGTTAAAAGTGGTGCAGCTCGTGAAGGACAGGCTAAGAGAGACAGAGAGAGAGAGAGGACCGCCTGTCTCTCGCAGAAAACATGTGCCGTCCCTCTCTGATTACGGGATGATTTTTTCTCCCCTTTCTTTCCCTCGAGCCACTGAAAGGCGCCCCCGTGGGGACACAAACAGGCGAACGCCCACACCCACCCGCACTGCCGTCTCACACACGGGGAGACGCGACAGGCGGGCGGGGCAGCGCCGGGGAACCCCCGGACTGAATTGAACAGATATCGGTAATGGAATTCTCTGCGAGCCAAGTTTTGGACGGCGTCGGCATAATGTAGAGAGCAGGAGGGGGACTGTGGGCGCAGACAGCATCAGCGATGTCGGTATTGAGCTCTACTGACTTCCCTGCTCTTCTGCAGCATTAGTCTAATGCTTCTGTTGCTCACTCAAAACTGGAGTAGTTTACGTTTGTCTTCATATCATCCTGTGTTTGGATCTGTTGCTGGTGAGATCCATGCAAGGCAAAACACGGTTGCTGCTCCATGCCAGCAAATCCAAAAGACACAGAATTAAGAGATAGAAATTCGACGTTACCACTGACCCATATCAAGTTACATAACGTTCCCAAACGTTCTACGACTTTCATTGTCACTTACATTAAGGACTTAAAGCAGTAAAATTAAAAAAAAATGTAAACAAATCTCAATGCGGGTAACATTATGTAGATCTTAACAGAAGGTTTCGACTATTTGATAAATTACGTTTCACCAACTTTGTACATATGCACACTCCACATACACTCATGCTCAAAAATTAAGGATAATTGCAGAATGTGGTGCCACACAACGTGGCTCTACACAAAACGGGCGCTAATAGCATAGGGACATAGGGAACACACACGACACAGATCTTTAAGTCCGTGGTTTTGGTGATAAATTGAGAAAACCGTCCCGAAACATATGTGCTACAAAACGCCACTGTTTCCTGCACATTTAGCCCAATATCAATATGGGATATGATCACCATGCACTCGTAGACAGGCCGCACAACGGGTTGGCATATTCTCGATCAGGTCGTCGAGCAGCTGCGAGGATATAGCTTCCCATTCTTGCACCGGTGCCTGTCGGAGCTCCTGAAGTGTCCTAGGGGTTTGAAGACGTGCAGCGATACGTCGA
Organism: Schistocerca nitens; assembly: GCF_023898315.1. Classification (NCBI taxonomy): domain Eukaryota; kingdom Metazoa; phylum Arthropoda; class Insecta; order Orthoptera; family Acrididae; genus Schistocerca; species Schistocerca nitens. The sequence continues at coordinate 637,795,136 of NC_064615.1, read as the reverse complement.
CTGAGAACATCTCAGACGTGCAGGGTGGGGTTTAGGTCTCGAGAACAGGCAGGCCACGCCATTCGCCTGATATCTACTGTTTCAAGGTACTCCTCCAAGATGGCAGCTCGGTGGGGCCGTGCGTTATCATCCATCAGGAGGAAGGTGGGACCCACTGCACCCCTGAAAAGGCGGACATACTGGTGCAAAATGACGTCCCGATACAACTGACCTGTTACAGTTCCTCTGTCAAAGACATGCAGGGTTGTATGTGCACCAACCCACACTATCAAACCACGACCTCCATACAGGTTCCTTTCAAGAATATTGAGGTGTTGGTATCTGGTTCCTGGTTCACTCCAGATGAAAACCCGGCGAGAATCACTGTTCATACTATACCTGGGCTTGAATATAGCCTGGGACCACTGCTCCAATGATCATATACAGTGTTTTTGACTCCAGGCTTAACGGTCTCTCCCGTGACCAGGAGTCAGTGGAATGCTCCTTGCAGGTCTCCTGGCGAATAAACCATGTCTGTTCAGTCGTCTGTAGACCGTGTGTCTGGAGACAACTGTTCCAGTGGCTGCGGTGAGGTCCCGAGCAAGGCTAGGCCGTCTGCGGGCACTAATACTGAGATATTGGTCTTCTTGTTGTGTTGTACACTGTGGACGTCTCGTACTGTTGCGCCTGAACACGTTTCCTGTCTGCTGGAATCGTTGCCATAATCTTGAGATCACACTTTGTGGCACACGGAGGGCCCGTGCTACGACCTGCAGTATTTGACCAGCTTCCAGTCGCCCTAGTATTCTACCCCTCATAACGTCATCAATGTGTGTTCTTTGAGCCATTTTCAACACACAGTCACCATTAGCACGTCTGACAACGTCTGCACACTTACTCGCTGCTCCGTAATCTGGCATGCACGAACACACTTCTCCGTATGTGGACTGCTGGCAACGCCATCATGCGATGACCGCAGGTCAAATGCACCGCACGGTTATACCCCACTAGAGCGTTGTTTCACCATGTATCAGCAGTACCCTTAATTTATGAGCATGAGTGTAGTAAAAGTAAAATCGTATGGCACGAACGCCTGGGAGGGTCAGGTTGAGGTGCCTACTGGAAATATGTTCCCTGTCCTTTACGCACACCCGTGTCTTTCCATCACGAAGTGAGAGATTCGTGTGTTAAGTGTACCTGATGCGTATAGATGACTGTAAAGGTGGTGTGTTTGGGTGTGTGGGTATGTGTATAATGTGGTGTCATTGTGGAGGGCGCTTGTAAAAAAAAAAACGGATGAAATCACTTGCTAGTTCCAAGGTGTTACCAGCATTCCGTCGAGCTCAATGTGTGTAGGTAGGGAAAAAATAATGGATGCAGTGGTCGAGCATCTCCTTATACGCAGTCGCCAGGACGTTAAACCCTAATCCTCGTTCTTTTTTCTCCCTATAAGCCATACATTCTGTAGTCAATGCCACGCGACCCTGGAGAAAGTGTAAAGGACGGCGTTGCTGGTCGGTGTATGATTGGAAACGATTGATTCAAAGTCTTGAATCATGCAGTACCATGTGGCTATCAGATGTAAATTTTTGGGTTGGCGATCGCCTAGAAGACGTTATCTGCCAACAGTGAAGCGCAGAGGAGATAGTGTTACGATATGCGGGAGAATAGCAACATATTTTACAGCTTTGTGTATGGCGTACAGCCGAGGAATAGTTCGGAGACGATGATTGTTTGTTATCATCCTAACAATGCACCCTGTCATAAAGGGTCTTCTGTGAGGCAGTAGTATGTGAACGTTCCTGAAGTTAACTGGTCTGCCCAGAGTCTGAACCTGAACGAAAGGAATACCTTTTAGTTAAATTATAACGTTGACTTCCATCCAGAATCGTCGTCCAACATCACTACCTTGTCTGGTTTCGGCTTTTGGATAAGAAAGGGCTGCTATTCCTCCTCAATCAGACATCTTCCTGAGTGTCTTCCGCAGAATGCAAGTCTCCATGAAGGTGAAGGATCGATAAAACCCCCATTTGCACATAATTATAGGTGTCCGGATACTTTTGATCAGATATTGTTCTGAGTGTCACGAATAGGGGTCACGTTGTATACGACAGATCGTTACTAATAACATAATTACGATTTATGCTGTTGTTTGTTTCACCAGTTACCTCCATTTTTGTGAATAGGCGTTCAAATCAATGAAAACAATCTGTAGTATAGAGTACTTAAAATGTGAAACACAAAACACCTATGTACAGACGCAAAAGTACCCTTGATATGGTTGCCGTCTCTGTGAAAATAGCTCGGGACGGTGTCGTCGTGCTTCTCTTCCACTGCGTTAAGTGCACCCACGCAGTAGTTGCATATCGACCAACTCCATTATCAGTAAATCTACCAATACTACTGTGTATCACTGTTATCACACAACTAACAATGTAGGAAAAATAAAGGCACGACAGAATCGAGCAGTACAGAATGCATGCTCGAGGAAGAAGAGGAAGGTGGAAATTACTGTTGTCAACAACAAGTAGCCTGAAAGAACATTAAACAGTTGGTTCCAAACGAGATATACACCATATATTGCTGACACATTCATTTCAATACAGAGTCTAGAATAAACGAATTCTGTGATGAACCACCACAGACCACAGGCCACTTTCACCAAACTGCTCATAAAATATCCCTGAACAACCTTCGAAATGTTGGTGGATTTCTGTTTCATTTTGTATAATATATGGTATGAATTCTGTATCAGTAAATGTTCCAAGAGCATAAGATTTCCGTTTGTCGTTTATAGGTGCGTACAGCGTCCGAAAAAATTATGGTGTACCCACACTCATACCAGCTGGGTATCCTTCTGCACTGCACAGTAGCAAAGCCCTCCCACCACATCGTTGTTATCACGTATTTGTCGAGGAATAAAGGGTGTAAATCATAATTAAAATGTCCTCGCATCTTTTGTGTATGTTACGAACGTTCCTGTACGACAACTGGCGTTTACCACAGCAGGAAGAACTGATACCCCTAGTTCCGCTTATTCTCTTGAAATCTCATCACGTTCTGATAGCACTGTTCCATAGTTGGAAGGCTGTTTAGTGATACATCCATCACTTACTTGGTAGGGAGCTACCACAACGACAAAAGCAGCACATTAACTTACAGGAGGAAACTGACAACCATTCAGTGTATACATGGACTGCACAAAGAATTTCAGAAGCATTACACCTACAATTCATCTATACCGAATGACAGTCTATAAACGTCCTTTTGTACACCACTTTTATAATATTCCTATGATTATTATGCTAGAAATACAATATTGTAAAGACATCGCAGTGTCTCTCTCTCACTCCCTCTCTCTCCTCGTTATTTTTGTAACAGCCAACAGAGTAAAACTACATACTATAAAAACTTCGTTACCTCACCTGTCAGAGAACTCAATAAGATGTTTACATATCTTTCTCTGCGATGTACTGGAAGCAAATACCATCTGTGCGTTGACGTCGACCATATGTCGTGAACCCATTAAATATACATGTATTGGTCCATTGGAACAGGCAGCCAGTGGTCGAAGTCGCTTCTACAGACCTTCGTACAGATTTGTCGCCTGTGCTGGAAGAAGACAATATCCCAGAGATCAGTCATCAATCACAATAGATGGTTCTTGTGTTGTTTCCTGTAACACATCGAAGCACTGCACGACTACAGTTGTGTACACATCAATACGTTTTGTTTTTCTGCCATTACGTTGAGACATGTGTCAGGTATTAAACTGACATTAACACATTTCGATTCACTGTCTCTCACAGAAAGCTAAACATCGCATGATGCAAGCTAAGCTGCTCCTACAACACACAGAAGAGTTGAAATAAAAGACAGAAGTAGTGTTTCTTATTGACAAAAATGTGGAAGAAACTGGCACAGTTTGCAGCATTATGGAGTGTTTCCAGACAGCTATCCAAAGGTGATGACCTCTACATTTCATATCTTCCACAGTGATGAAGTAGCAGCTGTCTCTGTGTTGCGTTTTTGAAGAGACCCAGAGCATTGATGCCTCATATTGATGCTGCGCATTGCATACAGATATGTGATCACTGTTTTGGTGTTCTAGATGGTAGTCATTGTGGCCCACAGATCTTAGGACACTGTGTCATTCAATTTTATGAGTTACAGTGCATAATCGCATAAGGAACAAGGGGTATTCTGCAGGACTTAAACCCATAGATCACAGATAGTATGCGCCATAAGTTGTCAGTCCCACCGGTGGAGGATTTTCAAACACCGAATTGAGCATGGTCCACATTTTTTGTCTATTTTCATCAGTTTTACATATTTTCCATCAATCTTCGTAATTTTACCAGGTTTTCCGTAATTTCAACGCATTTTATTCAACTATTCGAGGTCCAAACCGCCACTATCGACTTGTTACCATATCAACATAACGTCTCATCGCGTCGATCTCGTGATGCTATCAACCAGTGACACTGAAGCCCAGTTCTAAATTTCTGCATCGTTACTAAACTACCCCCTGCATTACTTTGTGAGGGTTGTATACATGTGGACATATTGTGAACCCTGTTACACTGCCTACATCACATGGCACAATACTGTTTCTTAATGTAGGAACTAGCCATCGGCAGAGAGGAGGTTCTAAAATTCTGCGTGGTGTCTGTTTGTTCTATATCGTGTCTCCCTACCACTTTCTCGCAACGACGCTCTGAGCGTGTTTTCTAGGGAATTGACTAGTTTGAACCTGGGACCTGTTGCTGGTAAGGAGACGCCAGACCACACATGACATGTAGAGTTCAGAAGAGTTCAGTGAGACTAGCGATGATATAACCAAATACTTAATGATTTCAGCGTCAGCTCCACTGCACTCCCTGTAAAAGAATCTTAATACTAACTAAATTTAGTGGAAGGGGTTCAAGGCTTTCCTATTTTTAGTTAGCTGGTAAAATAACGTCGAAGAACAGTTAAGTTTGCCACTGGAAATTTTATTCTACTCACAAAACATTGTTTATAAATTGCACTATTAATAAAAGTAAATGTTTTAATACAGGATGGTAAAAACCAACTGCGTTCAACAAAAATGTGGACGGATATTCCCTGAATGGGTTTCCTAATTCTACAATGGATCGAAGGATGACCTATGCCATATCACATCTATAATCTAGGTTTAAATTAAGTTTCACAAAAGAGAAAACTATCAAAATGGTCTACAGTGACCCTCAATTATCTTTAATTACTTATCTAACTTGTCGTAAATTACAGTGGCTGATGTGGCTTCTCAATAACTATATAACAGAAAAATCTTTGCGTTTCAGATGTTTACTTCAAGTGGCAAATGTGATCACCATGAGCTTTAATTGACGATCGACACTAGTATTACGCAAAAAGGGGGTGTAACAGATGACACTTCTGCAGTTCTGAGTGAAGCTTTATGCACTGTTATGCGGCATCGCGTGCGTTCATTACCTTGTCGGTGTTCGTCAGGGGGCGGCTGGCAGCACAGCTCCGCTCACCTCGCCATCTCGGAAGCAACTCTCTCCTAACTTCTCCTTACTACAATTTACCGAAGTTGGTTTAAAAAATCTATCTGGCTGTGTTTTCATTTGACCAATCAGGGTCTCAATGTTAACCTTAAGCTCTGCCTACAAAAATTCTGTCCATCCAATAAGAAACGTTATACTTTTCATGGTGGGGCAATGTTTTTAAAGTTTGCAACGTAACAGAGACGCGAAAAAGTCTCACGCTAAAACTTGTAGCTGATGTGGACCTTTTAGTGTTATCGTAGGATCTATACTGTTCTTCTGGAGGGCTCTATCTTTTAACGTGGGCTGTGGGGTGGTCCTAGCGTGTGCTGCCGACGTGGGTGTCCGTCCCTTATCGTAGGGCCTTCTAGCTTAACACGGTTCTGCTCTCGGCTTCTGTTCTCGTTTCTCCCCTCGGAACTGCGTCTGTCTCACGGTGGGAAGGTATGACATGCATTTAGGCATTCTTGAGTTAGTCTGTGGTATTCCATTTGCTCACTTGTTACTCGTATTACTTTGGTTAATTTAATGTCACGATTTATTCGGAGCTATGGGACATACTACTGGATTTGCTTATCATGTCAGGGTTTTCATGGAAGGTGTTGGATTTGCCTGACACGTTACATATCACCACCCTTCTAACTTAATTTTTGTACTGAAGTTAAGCAATGATTGAATCGTTGTCTAAGCCAGTCAAAAATTATTCCGTTATCAAAATTTTGTTGTCTACTGTTCAGCTACGTTATTCTGTTCTACGCTAGTTTGTATTACTAATTTATATTTTTATATTCTTCCACATTATTATCAAAAATATGTTTATATTGACAAGGGAAGAATATTATTATTGTAAATAATTTTTGTTTTTTTATTATTTTCTTTCTTTATTTAATTGTGAAGTTTGTTACCGAAAGTGAGGAGTCTTTCTCATCGATTTTCTTAAAAATATTGTTTTTATAAATGTAGTAATTAAGTAAAATCTATTCCTAACACATTTTCTATATATCATGTACAAGTAAAATGTTTTTGTTTCTAGACACTCATTTCAACGTTGTTACACTAACAAATAAGAATTATTTCCAAGAATTGCTTTGACAAAGAAATATACATACACAAGTATTGAGATATTATCCTAACAAATGGTACAAATGTTAAGAAAAAGGGAAAATATCCAACAAGATAATTTTTTATTCTTTGTTTTTATAAGGAGAAAATAAGTAAAATATAGTTATTCTTTTATTTTTATGAGGAGAAAATAAGTGGCATATAGTTTTAGTGTTTATTATGCCTTAATTTTGTTCTTTATATACTGTCCATTTCAGAACTAATGACTTATTTTTATCCATAGTCTATTTTTTACTTAAGTCCATAGTCAGTAACTGTTATTTTGTAGTTTATTAGCTGTCTGGTATGCTTAACTTATTTAGTTTTTCACACGTTTCTTTTGCACAATTGCTACATCACATAATTTTATTTCACACATTCACACAATCCTATGAATGTTTAAGCATGTGGTTGGCGAATGTTTTTTTTTTTTTTTTTTTTTTTTTTTTGCACGAAGGTGATGAACTAGAGCAAGATGGATGTGGGCAAGTATTTGATGTACAGCTTTGTTTGTCGTTCCTTGTTGGCTTTGCAAGTATGTGTTGCTGTTGTGGAGGTCCCATAATGGAATGGAGCTGTGAGTACAGAATCTCGTGGTTTACTGGCTTTGTATGCGTGAAAGTCATCGTTATGTGTCGCTGAAAACGGTCGTTTTTCGTTGTAATACTTCGCCGACGACTAGTTTAAAGTAGGATAGGGATTTGGGAAGGTATGTCGTCTATTCTTCACCCATCTTCTTTCTTGGTCTCAATCTTGCGAATCTTCAACTTCTGTTCTTCCTGCTTTTTCTCTGCTTCTTACTTGCTTCTTGGTTCTTCTCTGGGCAGGATATGGAAATATTTATTGATAACTAGTCGCTTTGAAGTTCTCCTCTTAGTAACAGTTTGATAAATTGTTTGGGCGTGTCATTTTTACTTTGTGGGAGTTTTCTTCAATTTCGTGCATCAGCGTGCTGTTTAATAGCAGTAGTGTGACTTTTACACAAATTTTTTTGCCAGTGGCGGCTTGCCCAAGCGGTCTTCTCCAGGGGCCGTTTTTTGCTCGCTCCGCTGAGTCGGAGACCCTTCTGGCGTTCGGTGTCCTGTCGTTTTTTTTTTTTTTTTGGTGGGGTTTAAGGGCGCTCAACTACTGAGGTAATTAGCGCCCAGTCACAATTGTTAGAGCAGATAGAATCTAGTAAAACTCAAGGGGAGGGGGGGGGGACACCAGACAGTCCTTACAAAGATGCAGATAAAATAAAAAGAGTTAGATGTCTTTGGACAAGCTAGTCAAAGTTATAAAACGAAGAACACGAGCAGCTGCTCGAGCGTCATCAGCTAAAATATCCGGTAAAGTAGATGGCAGGGACAGGACAACACGAGATTGACTAAAGCGGGGACATGACAATAAAACATGCCGCACTGTTAATGCTTGACCACAAGGGCACTGCGGGGCTGGGCCACCGGAGAGCAGGTAGCGGTGGCTAAACCGGCAATGCCCGATCCACAACCTGGTCAGAAGGACCTCTTCTCGCCGAGATGGTCGGGGGGAGGTTGTCCAAGCAGTTGGGAATGGTTTTACTGCCCGGAGCTTGTTTCCTCGAAGGGATGACCAAGTATCCCACCACAACGACACAAGCCTCTGACAAACAACCCCACTAACGTCAGATGACGGGACACAATGGGAGGCTGGCCGAGGCAGGAGGACTGAAGCCTTGGCTGCAGCATCAGCAGCCTCATTCCCAGGCACTCCTACATGTCCGGGAACCCACAGAAAGCTGACAGGAGAGCCATCATCAGCGAAAGAATGGAGGGACTGCTGGATCCGTTGCACCAAGGGATGGACCGGATAGGGAGCTCCAAGGCTCTGAAGAGCACTGAGAGAGCAGAGTACATACGATGAATGGCGGTGGCGGCGGGCATACTGAACGGCCTGATGGAGAGCAAAAAGCTCGGCCGTAAAGCTGGAACATTGGTCGAGGAGCTGGTATTTAAAGGTGATGGCCCCGACGACAAAGGCACAGCCGACACCATCGTCAGTTTTGGAGCCATCGGTGTAAATAAAGGTGTGACTGGCAAGTCTCGCACGAAGTTCGACAAACCGTGAGCAATACACTGCAGCCGGAGTACCCTCCTTCAGGAGCGAGCTGAGCTAGAGATAAATATGAACTGGAGCCTGGAGCCCAGTGGTGTCGGGCTCTCACCCTCTCTGAAGTTGGTAGGGAGGGCAAAATCCAATTGTCGAAGCAGGCAACGGAAGCAGACTCCAGGGGGCAGCAGGGCAGACACATACAACCCGTACTGATGGTCGAGAGAATCGGCGAAGAAGGACTGATAACAGGGGTGGTCGGGCATTGACAACAGCTGGCAGGCATACCGACACAGCAGTACGTCGCGCCGGTAGGTCAATGGTAATTCGGCAGCTTCAGCATAAAGACTCTCGACGGGACTAGTGTAGAAGGCTCCGGTCGCAAGACGTAACCCCCTATGGTGGATGGAGTTGAGACGGTGTAAGAGGGATGGCCGAGCAGACGAGTAGATGAAGCTCCCATAATCCAGCTTCGATCGGACTATGGACCGATACAAGCGAAGTAGGACAGTGCGATCTGCTCCCCAAGATGAACCACTAAGAACTCTGAGGACATTAAGGGAACGTGTGCAACGGGCAGCCAAATAAGAGACGTGCGGAGACCACCAAAGTTTCCTGTCCAATGTGAGCCCTAGAAACTTAGTTGTTTCCACGAATGGGAGAACAATGGGACCGAGATGTAAGGATGGCGGAAGGAACGCTTTATATCGCCAAAAGTTGATACAAACCATCTTCTCTTCAGAGAACCGGAAGCCATTTGCCACGCTCCATGAGTATAGGCTGTCTAGACAACGCTGAAGGCAGCGCTCCAGGAGGCATGTTCTCTGGGCACTGCAGTAGATTGCGAAGTCATCTACAATGAGAGAGCCTGAGACATTAGGGGGAATGCAATCCATAATTGGATTGATCACGATGGCAAAAAGGGCTACGCTCAAGACGGAGCCCTGAGGCACTCCGTTCTCCTGGAGGAAGACGTCGGACAATATGGAACCCACACGTATCCTAAACTTTCGATCTGTTAAAAAGGAATCAATAAAAAGGGGCAAGCGACCGCGTAGACCCCACCTGTGCATAGTGCGGAGGATACCTCCTCTCCAACAGGTATCATAAGCCTTCTCCAAATCGAAGAACACGGCTACCGTTTGGTGCTTTCGCAAAAAGTTGTTCATGATGAATGTCGACAAGGTCACAAGGTGGTCAACAGCGGAGCGGCGGCGACGAAAGCCGCATTGAACATTGGTAAGTAGCCGTCGAGATTCAAGAATCCAGACTAACCTAGTGTTAACCATGCGCTCCATCACCTTACAGACACAGCTTGTAAGAGAAATGGGGCGGTAACTACAAGGAAGGTGTCTATCCTTCCCAGGTTTGGGTATAGGAACAACGACGGCGTCACGCCAACGCATGGGGACCTGACCTTCAGTCCAGATGTGATTGTAGGTACGAAGAAGGAAGCTTTTGCCCGCCGGAGAAAGGTGTGCCAGCATCTGAACGTGAATGGCATCTGGCCCCGGAGCAGAGGACCGGGACAGTGAAAGCGCACGTTTGAGTTCCCGCATAGTAAAGGGGGCATTATAAGTTTCCAGATTCAGCGAGTGAAAGGAAGGTCGCCGAGCCTCTTCTGCCTCTTTCCTGGGAAGGAAGGCAGGGTGGTAATGGGCGGAGCTTGAAACCTCCACGAAAAAGTGGCCGATGGCGTTAGCCACAGGATGAACAAGGACCTCATTACCTGAGGTCAGGCCAGGTACCGAGGAGTGGGCCTTAATGCCCGACAGCCGGCGCAAGCTACCCCAAACGAGAGAAGAGGGAGTAAAACTGTTAAGGAGCTGGTGAAAGAGGCCCAACAAGCTTTTTTGCTGTCTTTGACGACTCTACGGCATTGCGCTCGGAGTCGTTTGTATCCAATACAATTCGCCAACGTAGGATGGTGGCGAAAGGTGGGTAAAGCACGTTGTCGAGCACGGATAGCGTCTCTACAAGCCTCATTCCACCAGGGGACGGAAACGCGACGTGAAGAAGAGGTAGTATGAGGAATGGAACGTTCGGCAGCATTGATGATGACAGCCGTGAGGTATTCGACCTGACTGTCACAACTGAGAAAATCGTGGTCCGGAAAGGTCGCCAGGGAGGAGTAAAGTCCCCAGTCAGCTTTCGGTATGTTCGAGCTCGAAGGACGTGGGGATGGGGTGTGGTGCAGGAGACGAACGACACAGGGGAAGTGGTCGCTCGAATAGGTGTCAGAAAGGACATACCACTCGAACCGACGGGCAAGAGTGGTAGAACAGATCGAGAGGTCCAAGTGGGAGTAGGTATAAGTAGAGTCCGAGAGGAAAGTCGGGGCGCCAGTATTGAGGCAGACAAGATTGAGATGGTTGAAGACATCCACCAAGAGGGAGCCTCTCTGACAGGATGCAGGAGAGCCCCAAATGGGATGATGGGCATTGAAGTCGCCAAACAATAAAAACAGCAGAGGAAGCTGAACAATCAGGTGCATCATGTCAACCCGACTAACTGCAGATGACGATGGAGTGTAGATGGTACAAACAGAAAAAGTAAAGGCAGAAAGAGTAATACGGATAGCTATTGCGTGGAGTGGGGTGGTCAATGGGATGGGATGGTAATAGACATCGTCCCGAACGAGCAACATGACCCCACTATGAGCTGGAATACCGTCCACAGGATGAGGTCATACCGCTCTGAGGTATAGTGGGTAAAGGCAATACGGTCAGTTGGGCGCAACTTGGTTTCCTGGAGACCAAGGACGAGCGGACAGTGCAGGCGAAGGAGCAGTTGTAATTCCTCCCAATTAGATCGCATACCTCTTATGTTCCAATGTAACAAGGCCATCACTAATCAGAAAAAAGGGTGGAACGAGACAGGGAAGAGCTGGTCACCTCGACGGCTGCGGAGGGCCAGGTTTCGAGGGAACAACACTACAACCGGCGGGAGGCGGATCCTGTTCCATCGAGTCGTCGCCAGCTGCGGCCGCTGTCCCGGGTTGCGTAGGAGGGGCAGCATCATTTGCTGACGAGAGGCCAGCTGAGAGCCTGGCAGCAGAGCGTCCCGGAGAAATTGAGGACGGCCGGGAGCAGCGACTCATGGATGGAGCGCCAGTCGAAACGCGCCGGGGAGGAGAGGGGGATAAGGACTTCTTCTTGGAGGCCTTCTTGGAAGTCCGAGGAGGCACAGGGATGGTGGGCTGGACCCGAAGGAGGTCCTCACGCGCGGGGTCCGTTTTGGAACGCCGGACCTCGGAAGCCGGGGTCCGGAACGTTTCCCCGATGGACGCCTGAGAATAGGATCGCTTCTCAGGCGGCGGGGGGGGGGAGGAGGAAGGGTGGCCCCTGGGGCAGAGGGGGCGGGGGCCGCAGGGGAGGAGGATTTGGAAGGGAGGGATTTGGGAACTGGAGGCATAGACCCTGGATGGGGGGAGGAGGTGGAGAGGGGACAGGATAGGGGTGAGGATACTGTGGAAGGAGTGGACACAAGTGAGGCAAACGAAGTTGTCAACATCACGGGATGGAGGCAGTCATACTTCTTCCTGGCCTCAGAATAAGAGAGACGATCCAAAGGTTTTAATTCTTGAATCTTCTTCTCCTTCTGATACGCGGGGCAGTCTAAAGATCGAGGCGAGTGGATGCCAGGACAATTAACGCACCGAGGTGGTGGGGTGCATGTATGTTCCTCATGAAGAGGACGGCCACAATCGCCACAAAGGGGCTCAGCCTCACACCGTGACGATATGAGCCCAAAGCGCAAACACCGAAAGCAGCGCATAGGAGTTGGGACGTAAGGTCGCACGTCGCACCAGTAGCACTTCACCTTTACCTTCTCTGGGAGAACGTCCCCCTCGAAGGCGAGGATAAAGGCCCCAGTGGGGCCGCGGTGGACTCGCCGGACGAAATGCACGCCTCGGCGCTCCATGTTGGCCCTGAGCTCCTCATCAGATTGCAGCAGGAGGTCCCAATGAAAAATAACCCCCTGCGTCCTATTCAGTGCCAGATGTGGGACAATGGACACTGGGATGTCCTCTAGTCGGTCGCACGCCTGGAGCGCCGCTGACTGTGTGGCGGACGTGGTCTTTATAAGAACGGACCCCGAACGCATTTTACTGAGAGCCTCGATTTCCCCGAAGATGTCCTCAATGTGCTCAACAAAGAACATGGGCTTGGAGGTGGCGAACGTCCCCCCATCGGTCCGAGAACACACCAAATAGTGGGGGAAGTACTTCGCCCCAAGCTGGCGGGCCTGTCCTTCCTCCCAGGGAGTGGCCAAGGGGGAAAGGGCAGGAGAACCAGAACCAGAGACAGTACCTTTCTTTTTAAAAGACTCGGCCACAGAGTGATCTGATACATGTTGACGTTTCATCTGCGAAACGTCCGCCCCGATACCACCCACTCCCACCAGGGGCTCTCCCCACGGGCGCCACCCAGCCTCAGCAAGGGCCACCTGGCAGGATGACCGTTGCCGGGAGTCCTGATGCCCCAAGGAGACAGGCATCTACTCCTTGGCCAACGTGGGGACGGTGCAGCTCAGGTATTGGCAGTATGATCCCTGTGTTGTCAGGCGGCTACAACCTAGAGGGTACATGACGACCCCACCACAACAGGCTCGGTACCGTGCTGGATTTCGGGTGCCATGGAAAGTTCATCATGATCGTAGGTGCAGATGGGGACGCACTATGGGCGTAACTTGTGCAACCCATCAGGCGTTTAGGCCCAATTTGAGGAATAGTGGGTATGGTTACAACGCCGTTACAATGCTGAGTGCCAAGGTCTTAGTGCACGGAGGACCAGTGATACACCATGTAAGGCGTCCTTCCCCAAAAGGCTCGTACTTCTGTAGAATTTTGAAAAATGGAGGTCCAACCCCAAGGGGGACCATCACATGAAACGCCGAAACGGTTGAAACTCCTTTTAGTTGCCTCTTACGACAGGCAGGAATACCTCGGGCCTATTCATACCCCGGACCCGCAGAGGGATGTCCTGTCGTGTCTCTGCAGGGTTCCGCCACTGTGTGGTTCCGTGTTCTGTCCCAGCAGGGTTCCACCACCCTGTGGTTCAGCTTGGCAGCAGATTTATTTACTGCCCACTTCGGCTACAAGGGCCTTCTGTTGGTCTTGCTGTCCTTTCCCTTCTCTCGATGCTTCTGCCTTGTAGGAATCATGTCTTGCTAATTATGTCCTTTCCTTTCTTGATACTTCTCGCATTGCAACTTGTGGGTCATTGCATCTCGTCCTTGCTGGAGTTTTTACAATGGTTCTTACAAAAAGTTTTACTTATAATCATCTAACATATGTCTAGTACCTACATTGTTTTACATCTTCTTAAAAGCTTTACAAATTTCGGCGCCCTTTCAATGTTACAATTCTAAGATATTTTGAGTCTTAACGTCTACAAGAAACCTCAAATTCGTTTTTTATTTTTGTGTAGTGTTGTGGTGTATAGCATTTTAGTATTTCATGCTGTTAGACTATCTACGCTTTATCCCTTCACCTTAATCTATGGTAGTATTGGTGTTATTTTTGTTTTTGTTTTTATTGAAACTACTTTCTTTTTCCCACCTTCCTCTCTCTTCATTCTTCTTTCTCCTGACGATCTTATCTGCAACATAATCTTGAAATATTGTGCTGATTATTTACCAGTAATAAAATTAATCTTCAAACTTTTTGATATGGGTCACATGGTGAAGTCCTAAGCTTTTGCCTGTTTTTGGGTTCATTAGTTCCACAGCATTATCATGAGCAATTCGGCTAATTATGACAGGTCCTTTGCATGCAGCGTAAAACTTATGTATTTTGTGTTCCTGTTTGCTGGAGAGATGGTGTGTTTTTACAAATACTTTCTGGCCTACTGAGAATGTTCTTTTAATTGCTGTTCTATCTCCTCCCTCTTTTCTTTTAATGGCTGCCTTTCTGATGTTAGAGAGTGCTGTTGCTATGACTTGTTTGTGCGTTCTACGTGATACAATAGGAAATCTAACATTTTCTCTGGTTATATTTGGGGGTTCAAGACTTTAAGTACAGTAACTGGAGGTAGTAGTGTAGTGGCATTTCATTTATTACTTCTTGAAAATCTTTAAGGTATATATCCCAAGTGTTGTGTCTTTTGCCTGCATATAATCGGATTAAAGTGCCTGTGTCCTTCATAGATAGTTCTGCTGGATTTATGCTAGGTTTGTACTTAGATATGTAGATGGGTTTTATTTTGTGTTGTTTTAACGTGTTCTGCCATTGCACTGATTTGTATTGTGGGCCATTATCCGAAATTATTCGTTCCACTCGACCTACTTGTCTGAGAAAATCTTGTCTAAATGCTTTACTTATAGTAAGACCTGTTGCCCGTTTCAATGGTGTCAAGGTAACGTATTTAGAAGTAAGTTCCAAAACGACAAATATGAAAATATATCCATTTTTTGTGCGTGGGAGGGGCCCCATCAAATCTGTTGCAGCTATTTGTTTTAATTTTTTAGGGATTATTGGAAACATAGGTGGTTTGGTTTGGGAAGTAACGTGTTTAGCCCTCATACATTTTTTGCATTTGACTAATACTGTTCTAATTCGTTTTTCCATATTAGGAAAAAGGCTTGTTTGCTTTATTTTTAAAAAGCATTTCTTTGGTCCAAAGTGGTCATTACTTAAATGTGTTTACCATATGTACTTATTAATTAGTTCATCTGGGTTATAAATTAACCATTCATTCGTTGCAACATTTCGTCTAAAAAATAAAACATTGTTTTTTACGAGATAGTGCTGTGGAATGTCTGGAAAATCCTTACTTCTCCACTTGTGTTTGATTCCTGGTATTTCTGGATCCTTGTCCTGTTCTTTGCCTATGTTTTTCAATGCTGTCGTAATGTAGTTTTCGAAAGGTACTTGTTTCATATAGTACATTGTAAACTGGTCTTCTGCTGCTTCCAAACCTATGTTATTGGATGCACCCTGTGGACATTGTGATAAAGCATCTGCTAATACATTCGCTGGTCCTGGTATGTGTGTAATAGTGAAATCAAATACTTGTAGTATTAACATCCATCTGGCTAACCTCCCATGAGTTAGTTTGGCGGATAATAGAAATTCTAATGCTTTGTGGTCAGTGTATACTTTTGTTTTTCTTCCGAATAGGAAGTATCGAAAACGTTGGAAGCCCCATACAATGGCCAATGTTTCCAGCTCCGTTACTGAATAGTTTTTGTCGCTTTTTGAGAGTACCCGACTGGCAAATGCAATTGTTCTATATGATCTTAGCCCTGCCTGTTCGTATTCTTGGAATGAAACAACTCCTAAACCTGTTTTCGCGTTATCAGCGGCCATACAAAAATTTTGTGTTAGATCAGGATGTGCTAAAATCGGTGCTGTTGTTAGTGCGTTTTTCAATTTTAAAAATTCTTCATTGACTTGTTGATCCCATACCCATGGCGTGTTTTTTCCAGTCAGTGCACATAGGCGTGGTGTTGCGAGAGAGTCGATCCAAATAAATTTTTTATAGAATCCAGTGAGACCTAGAAATCCTCTGAGAGTTTTCTTATTATATGGAGTACAGAATTCTTTGATTGCCGTTAGTTTTTCTGGGTCAGGCATTACCCCTTTCTCGGAAATTATGTGTCCTAGAAATTTGACCTCTCGCCTTCCAAATTTGGATTTTGTTATATTTACTGTGACCCCATGCTCTTTCATGATCTGTAAAAACTGATTTAATGTGTCGTTGTGATGTTCCCAAGAGGGTTCTGCTATAATCACATCATCAACACAACAAGTAATTTTTTGTAAAATTTCAGGACTGAGTATAGTATTAAATCCCCTAATAAACGCTGCTGATGATATGTTTAAACCAAATGGCAATCGTTTAAACTGGTAACATCTACCGAATACGATAAATGCTGTAAATTTTCTACATTCTGGGGCCAATTCTATTTGCCAGAAACTACTCCGTAAATCAACTGATGAAAATATCTTAGCACCGTGGAAGTTTTGTATCAATTCCTCTAATTTTTCCGGGCGATCTGTCTCAGTGATTATGATCGTGTTGATCTGTCTGGAATCAAGCACTAACCTGATGCTCCCATCTCGTTTTTGTACAATATGGAGCAGGCTGTTATATGTGGAGATAGCTGGTTCAATAATATCGTCATCTAACATTTTAGATATCTCCTGGAATACTTTATTCCTGTAGCTTAACGGGATTGTATAGGGTGTCACTCTAAATGGTTTATGCTGTTTTACTTCAAACTTGTACTAAAAGTGTTTAATACTGCCAGTCTTAGGTAAAAATACCTCTGCTGTATCTCGTAAAATACCTTGAACTTCTATCAATTTTTCGTCGATTTCTTTATGGACCTCTAACATGAGTTGAGGCGATTCCCCCTTTTGTGCATACCATTCTAATTCTTCATCCTCTTTATCTCTCGTCATTCTTAATTGTTTGTTTATAACTGGTATTTCTTCTAATTTTAGCTTTTGTTCAAAGAGAAGTGTGACATTCCCGAATGTTACGCTACCTTTCCCCATATCTATTATCGCTCGTCTCTCATTTAAAAAATCTGCACCTATAATCAAATCTACAGTTAGTTTAGGTATAATCATGAAGTTGGCTTCGATCTTTTCACCTTGATACGAAAGAGTTAACCTTGTTTGTCTCTTAACTTCCGCAGCATTGTTTCTAATAGGACCTCTTACTTTAATCTTACGTGTTTTCAGGACTGGCAATTCCTCATTGGCATTACACTGCATGAATAAATTTTCTGAGATCGCAGTCAGTTCACTTCCGATATCAATTACAATATTGACTGGGATATGCTTTACCATGGCCTTCACAATTGGTTGAATTTGAAAGGGTTGGTTCTGTTCTTCTTCTTCTTCTTGCATCAACGAATCCTCCACTGAATCATACGTGAGTCTTTTTAGGAATTTCCCTTGTGAATTCGAACTTTCTGTAGGATAAGCTTCGACTGCCACTTCTCTCTCTTTTATTTCCTCTTCTCTATTTCTTCCTTCATTTACGCTTTCTTCAACATCCTCTACTTTTTCCTCATCCTCGTCTATCTTCTCCTTCTTCGTCGCTACTTCCACATAATCGCATCTAAATGCTCTAATTATCGCTTCATAACTTCCTTCATTATATACGTTGGGTTGTGTGCCCACTCTTAACTTATTTTCAACTTCTGTCGACTGCGCATTATCCTCATTGAATTCGCTTTCCCTGGTTTCCATCTCAAATAGCTCTGCAATACTCATTACTTCGTCCTTTCCTCCTACATTCGTTGTGCATGCCTCTGGTAATTCATCTTCCTCGTCAGTATTCTCCCAATTAATTTCGTCCCAACACGATATTGTTATTTTCTTGTCTTCGTTTTCATCTGGTCCCTGCGGATTTGTTTCTTCCTTCTTCTCTTCTCGTGATAAGGTATTTACTTCTCCGTTCAAGGCGCTGCAATTGTCCTGGGTCGGTGCGTCATTCTCTTTGGCATGGGCGCTTAGCTGTCAATTCGAACGTTTATCGGGGTTTGGTGGTCTTACCTCCACCTCATCTATCTGTATTCTCTTTTCTTGTTCAGCTTATTGATAGTGGTTTCTTTGTTGATAATTTGTCTGTCTATTGGTTCTCCAGTACCCGTTCCGGTTGTCGTTATTCCCTCTGTAATAGTTGTTGCCGTTCCTGGGTGAATTATAGTAATTGCCATATTCTCTTCTAAATCCATAACCGGTTCTTTGTTGAAATCTACTGTCGTTTCTTGATGCGAAGTTATCACATGGTTCGTAATTATTGCTTCTTCGTACTGTATCTTGTGGATTCCACTGCTTTTTGCTTTCGTTTTCATGTGCGCTTCGTCTTTTTCTTGCGTCATCTTCCGAAAATATGAACTCTAGTTCCCTTAGAATACCTTTGAATGCTTCAACGTCATTGCCTCCGCGACCTACTAATGATTTCTGGTATTTCAATGGTAGCTTCATCGCGCATAATTTAATCAACTCTCCGTTACTGTATGGTACATCTAAGCATTGATTTTTCTTTGCCATTAATTCGAAAAATTTCACGGGACTCTTCTCTCCTGAATTTTCAAAATATGGGTTCTGTAATAATTCGTACTTCACTCTGTTCTGCGCTTCGCTGGACCAATATCGTGAGAGAAACTTCTCTCTGAAATCTTCGTACGATCGACATGTCGCTGCAACATTCTGCATGGTTTCTGCGACTGTTCCTGACATGTGTGCACATATAAAGTCTAATTTGTGTGCTAGCGTCCAGTGTTCTGGTAATCCTACTCGGAATTGATCAATAAAAGTTCGTGGATGTAATGAGTTTCCTTCTCGAAAGTGTTGAAATTTTCTGACTGTGAGGAAACGATCGTTGTCGTACTTCGTCATAGTTCCATATGAAATTCGCGATTCTTCGCCACTTTTGTTTCTGATCATTTCTCCCGTCGTTCTTTCCGGTTGTGGTTGATCCATTGGATATTGTCCACTGTAACTTTCGCCTAACCTTGCGTAGTATCGTTGGAGTGGTACGCAATAATTTTCTTCCATCTGTTGTGAACGTGTAGCTGAATGCATTACACTGTACTCTTCGCGACCTGGCTTTCCTTTGTCAGATACTGGTTCGGTATCTTGTCTGGCTAACCTTGCTGCTTCATTGCACGATCCTAACTGTCTTGAAACATACATTTGTGGTTCCGCATGTGTTTGTGATGCCGTTTGTTCATCAAGAATTTCGAAACGTGTTTGTTGCTGTGCAGGCTGTGTGATTTCACGTATGTTACTTTCCGCCTGTGATTGGAATCGCAAATGCGTAATATCTTCGTTAATTGTTTGTTTTTCCGGTGCTGTTACAGATACGGATGTGGTTGCAGACTCTGTGCTTGTTCGATCCTGTTCACTATGCTCTTCAATGGTTTGCAACAACTCTGTTCGCAATTTCTGAAATTATCGCTTCGTTTACGCTTCTATTTTGACTATGCGGTTATCATATCTTTTCAGCGCTGCTTTTGTGATACGTTTGTGTAACACACTGTTTTCAACAACTTCACGCGCTGTACCTGCTGCTTGTCTAATAATTTCGTTTATCTGTATAGTTTCTTGACTTCTCCCTGGGTGTTGTTACGTAATGTTTTGATCTCGTCCTGAATGTCATTACGCAATGTTTGTACGTCCGCTTGTAACTTGTCAATGTCTGTTCTGAATTGATTGTGACCTGTTATTAAGTTTCCTATCACTTCTCGAGATTCTTTTGCCTCGTATTCAATATGACTTAGGCGTAACTGAATTTTTTTTGTTTTGTTCTTTAATCTCACGCATTGGTCTCGTGGTTTCTGCATTCTGAATTTGAATTTGGTTCGGTATGTCTTTGTTTTGCCTTGTCATGGTTTCCGTAATTTGTTGTAATAATTCTGCCAGATTGGTGGGTCCTATTGCGTTTTCTTCCGACGTCCTACGCTCTGTGTTTTCACCCAAGTGTTGGTTCGCAACCGATTGCATTGAACTGTACTGTGACACGTTTCTGCTCGCATTCCTTGTACCCTGTGGTGAGGGAGCTCTGATTACTTGTACTATGGGTTCTACGTATTCAAGACGCAAGTTAGAATCCTCATCGACTGTCTCTCTACTTTCCTGCTCCTCTGTCGTATGCTGACTTACGTTTTCTATGCCTTGACGTACATTATCCTCGTTATGGTGTGTTATATGTCCTATTTCTCGCGATACTGCATCGTCTGTTGTAATGTCCTCTATTCTCTGTCCATTTTCATGCTGGGTCTCTACCTCAATTCGGTCAAGGTCTCGATTTGCCATTGCTAATCTTTCCGAATCCCTTATTTTCTGCTTTAAAAGCAATTCACGCGCCCTACTTCGAGTCAACATGCGCTCATACGATCCCACGCGTTTCATAAACTTTTTGTTCACACGACTTGACACTTATTATACCCAAGACTGACAATCCATTCAATTACTTGTTGGGTCAGAACAAACTTGTCAACGATGTATCCGCCACCTGTGCGCTTCCATTGAGGAGAAAATTTAATTCTAACAATTTTTAAAATTCATAACTTAATTATGCTTTTGTCTCTGCTAGAATGTCTCACTACCTATCGCTGCAGCTACTGTTTTCAACTATTTATGCCTTAAAAAAATTTTTTTTAATTACTAAAAATTTTTAACAGGATATTTTTCTGACCTAGTTAGGCATGTGGTCGACCTTCAATCATGGTATTTTACCATCCTGGCAGCGTCGCCATTTGCTAACATTCTGCATGGTGTCTGTTTGTTCTATATCGTGTCTCCCTACCACTTTCTCGCAACGACGCACTGAGCGTGTTTTTTAGGGAATTGACTAGTTTGAACCTGGGACCTGTTGCTGGTAAGGAGACGCCAGACCACACATGAGACGTAGAGTTCAGAAGTGTTCAGTGAGACTAGCGATGATATAACCAAATACTTAATGATTTCAGCGTCAGCTCCACTGCACTCCCTGTAAAAGAATCTTAATACTAACTAAATTTAGTGGAAGGGGTTCAAGGCTTTCCTATTTTTAGTTAGCTGGTAAAATAACGTCGAAAAACAGTTAAGTTTGCCACTGGAAATTTTATTCTACTCACAAAACATTGTTTATAAATTGCACTATTAATAAAAGTAAATGTTTTAATACAGGATGGTAAAAACCAACTGCGTTCAACAAAAATGTGGACGGATATTCCCTGAATGGGTTTCCTAATTCTACAATGGATCGAAGGATGACCTATGCCATATCACATCTATAATCTAGGTTTAAATTAAGTTTCACAAAAGAGAAAACTATCAAAATGGTCTACAGTGACCCTCAATTATCTTTAATTACTTATCTAACTTGTCGTAAATTACAGTGGCTGATGTGGCTTCTCAATAACTATATAACAGAAAAATCTTTGCGTTTCAGATGTTTACTTCAAGTGGCAAATGTGATCACCATGAGCTTTAATTGACGATCGACACTAGTATTACGCAAAAAGGGGGTGTAACAGATGACACTTCTGCAGTTCTGAGTGAAGCTTTATGCACTGTTATGCGGCATCGCGTGCGTTCATTACCTTGTCGGTGTTCGTCAGGGGGCGGCTGGCAGCACAGCTCCGCTCACCTCGCCATCTCGGAAGCAACTCTCTCCTAACTTCTCCTTACTACAATTTACCGAAGTTGGTTTAAAAAATCTATCTGGCTGTGTTTTCATTTGACCAATCAGGGTCTCAATGTTAACCTTAAGCTCTGCCTACAAAAATTCTGTCCATCCAATGAGAAACGTTATACTTTTCATGGTGGGGCAATGTTTTTAAAGTTTGCAACGTAACAGAGACGCGAAAAAGTCTCACGCTAAAACTTGTAGCTGATGTGGACCTTTTAGTGTTATCGTAAGATCTATACTGTTCTTCTGGAGGGCTCTATCTTTTAACGTGGGCTGTGGGGTGGCCCTAGCGTGTGCTGCCGACCTGGGTGTCCGTCCCTTATCGTAGGGCCTTCTAACTTAACACGGTTCTGCTCTCGGCTTCTGTTCTCGTTTCTCCCCTCGGAACTGCGTCTGTCTCACGGTGGGAAGGTATGACATGCATTTAGGCATTCTTGTGTTAGTCTGTGGTATTCCATTTGCTCACTCGTTACTCATATTACTTTGGTTAATTTAATGTCACGATTTGTTCGGAGCTATGGGACATACTACTGGATTTGCTTATCATGTCAGGGTTTTCATGGAAGGTGTTGCATTTGCCTGACACCTTAAAACGTGCAAAACTAAGTTCCTTAGATGAAACACTTCATAAATTCGGTATGATTTTATTATGATTTGCCTTCTCCTCCTATGTGAATGGGAGTCACTAAGTATTCTTACATCTGTAGGGAAGTCACAGACTCTATTGGAAACGAGCTGTGCTTTCATTCAACCTATTGGCTGAAGGACCTTGAGCGAAACTCTGGGTGGCCTTTCTCCATGCATTTAATAACTCTTCCTCTGTCTTTAACCAACCCTCCCTTCACCATTGTGTACAATTTATTTTGAGAATGACCAGATGTAGGAGGGAACTGTACCCGTTAGTTTCCACGACCTGTGAAGAAACAGAAATATCTGAGTTTCACTTCGATATTTTGCTTTCGCAAAGAGTGTAACACGTGTTCCACATATTTTTACTGCTGACGCTAATAATATAGACCAGTATTCTCATTCCAATATTGTAACTGCCTTTCTGCGATGACTGTCCCATACCAATCTTACTCACATCGCCCATCCAATTACACACGATCTCTCTTGATGTTGCATGCTAAGCAGTTTTACCCTCCTTACTGGTATATAGCAAATACATGTCTGATACATATGAGAATATTGCGATAACACAATTATAAAAAGAACCGAATTATTTATGCATACTGGAGCGCCAGGTAAAAAGGGTTTGAAATATTTTACGTAAAGCACGCTTGCTATCTATTCTGTAGAATTATTGTAGTGTTTGAATTTCATGCCAAGAAGGTGCTGGGAAGGGAGGTATGATAAACACGCCCTCTTAAGGCTACAAAGTTCTGCAATTAATCATGCTACAACGTTAAAGCAGTGAGTTTCTGATATAATAGTTATGTGGAATAAAATACTGTTAATACTCCAATGTGACTGTTATACACATGTGGACGTATTGTGAACCCTGTTACACTGCCTACATCACATGGCACAAATACTGTTTCTTAATTACGAACTAGCCATCGGCAGAAAGGAGGTGCAAAATCTACGTTCCTTAGATGAAACACTTCATAAATTCCAACACATGACAATTGTTCAGCCTGCAAGTTTTCTATCCCATTTACTGTGGTGAGAAACTTTAAGATGATAAAACTACTACCTTCTATATCAAAGGAAAGAAAAAAAGAATAGATCCATGCGCTATATACCTTTCTGGAGGTATACGGAGTCCAATGTTGACATCCGATTGTGGTTCGGAAACTATGCTATGCTCGCATCATTCCTAGAAAATGATAGTTAGCAACGGAGAATACATGACATAACGACATCTTATGTGGAAAAGACAAACGCACAGCAGCGGTGTTTGAAGTGTCAAGTTACACGCCATGCTGTACTAACTCTGTGATCAGAACACAGTCGCTTCCACATATGCCATCTTTGTAGCAAACGTATACGCAGATATTGCAGTACCCACAAACCATTGTCACTGTCACTGCAGTTATGAGACTGAAGAGTCAATTTATGCCCAAGATTTCGCAGGAAAATGGAGTACTTCGCACACATCTTCGTTCGTCTAGGAGAGTGTACTGAAATATGTTTTCCATCGGTATGGCGGACATGATTCAACATACATGCATTGGACGTCCTCTGCTAACTGCGGTATGCATATTTTCGCTGTTAACCGTCACATATAGATAACACTCTAAGTCACACACACAGAACACACATTTGAATACAAATCGAACATAGATTGTGCTACACAACCGATACACCCTGAGAGATCAACGGAAAAAAATGGTTAAATGTGTGTTAAATGACCCGCCACAACATCTTTCTCTCTCTAGAATATACACTACTGGCCATGAAAATTGCTACATCAAGAGGAAATGCAGATGATAAACGCGTATTCATTGGAGAAATATATTATACTAGAACTGACATGTGATTACGTTTTCACGCAACTTGGGTCCACAGATCCTGAGAAATCAGTACCCAGAACAACCACCTCTGGCCGTAATAACGGCCTTGATACGCCTGGGTATTGAGTCAAACAGAGCATGGATGGCGTGTAGAGGTACCGCTGCCCATGCAGCTTCAACACGATACCACAGTTCATCAAGAGAGTAGTGACTGGTGTATTGCGACGAGCCAGTTGCTCGGCCACCATTGGACAGACGTTTTCAATTGGTGAGAGATCTGGAGAATGTGCTGGCCAGGGCAGCAGTCGAACATTTTCTAAATCCAGAAAGGCCCTTACAGGACCTGCAACATGCCGTCGTGCATTATCCTGCTGAAATGCAAGGTTTCGAAGGGATCGAATGAAGGGTAGTGCCACGGGTCGTAACACATCTGAAATGTAACGTCCTCTGTTCCAAGTGCCGTCAATGCGAACAAGAGGTGACCGAGACATGTACCCAGTGGCACCCCATACCATCACGGCAGGTGATTCGCTAGTAGGTTGATGACGAATACACGCTTCCAATGTGCGTTCACCGCGATGTCGCCAAACACGGATGCGACCATAATAATTATGTAAACAGAACCTGGATTCATCCGAAAAAATGACATTTTGCCATGCGTGCACCCAGGTTCGTCGTTGAGTTCACCATCGCAGGCGCTCCTGTCTGTGATGCAGCGTCTAGGGTAACCGGAGCCATGATCTCCGAGCTGCTAGTCCATGCTGCTGCAAACGTCGTCTAACTGTTCGTGCAGATGGTTGTTGTCTTGCAAACGTCCCCATCTGTTGACTCAGGGATCGAGACGTGGCTGCACGATCCGTTACAGCCATGCGGATAAAATGCCTGTCATCGCAACTGCTAGTGATACGAGGCTGTTGGGATCCAGCATGGTGTTCCGTATTACCCTACTGAACCCACTGATTCCATATTTTGCTAACAGTCATTGGATCTCGGCCAATGCGAGCAGCAATGCCGCGATACGATAAACCGCAATCGCGATAGGCAGCAATCCGACCTTTATCAAAGTCGAAAGCTTGATGGTACGCATTTCTCCTCCTTACACGAGGCATCACAACAATGTATCACCAGGCAACGCCGGTCAACTGCTGTTTGTGTATGAGAAATCGGTTGGAAACTTTCCTCATGTCAGCACGTAGTAGGTGTCGCCATCGGTTCAAACCTTGTGTGAATGCTCTGAAAACCTAATCATTGGTATATCACAGCATCTTCTTCCTGTCGGTTTAATTTAGTGTCTGTAGCACGTCATCTTCGTGGTGTAGCAATTTTAATGGCCAGTAGTGTGTCATCAGCTTGGTAGTAAATCACACCTCTTTACAACCCCTCTCAATCGATTACTCCATCTACTTTCTATCATCCTTTGATAGAAATTCATGTCAGTTTAGAGGCAGAAGGTTCTCTTTTGCCGAAAAGCAGCAAGGGCAGTAGTCAACTTGTATGTATCTGTATTACCTCAACAAATATACGGCAAAATGTTATTAAAAACCATCCAGCAACTGTTCTATAACGTATTCGTTAGCTGCCACCGCAAGACTGTAATTGGTAGAGAGTACTGAGAAGCACATTGTAAGTACTTTTGCTAGACTTTAAAACACGTAAACAGACTTGCACAGTGTCAAACATGCAATCCATTCTGTAGTTGTATCTTGCAGCCCGAAAAAACGTAATACAATGCTCTTAGGCTAAGGACAGTCTACAGGGTGAAGAAAAATTCAAACACTCGGAGTTCGCAGCGCGATTTCTCACACACTGGCAATACAAAAACTTCTGTCAGATAATTTCGTCTTGCGCGTATTCCGGGCAGTAAAAGGACTTTAAGGATTGACAATATGCCAGCACTGTAATCACATGTACGGTAACTATCTCTGAAAGTGCGCACTGTACTGTTGTGCAGTTGGTGCAATGGATAGTGCTTTGAGTTAGCATGCAGGAGGTTGAGGTTTCGATTCTGGATCCGGGCTTATACCGGGTGATGAAAAAGTCAATATAAATTTGAAAACTTAATAAACCACCGAATAATGTACATAGAGAGGTAAAAACTGACACCCATGCTTGGAATGACACGGGGTTTTAGAACAAAAGAAAAAAAAAACACCCCATATTGCTAGACGCGTGAAAGATCTCTTGCGCGCGTCGTTTGGTGATGATCGTGTGCTCACCCGCCACTTTCGTCATGCTTGGCCTCCCAGGTGCCCAGACCTCAGTCCGTGCGATTATTGGCTTTGGGATTACTTCAAGTCGCAAGTGTATCGTGATCGACCGACATCTCTAGGGATGCTGAAAGACAACATCCGACGCCAATGCCTCACCATAACTCCGGCCATGCTTTACAGTGCTGTTCACAACATTATTACTCGACTACAGCTATTGTTGAGGAATGATGGTGGACAAATTGAGCATTTCCTGTAAAGAACATCATCTTTGCTTTGTCTTACGTTGTTATGCTAATTATTGCTATTCTGATCAGATGAAGCGCCATCTATCAGACTTTTGGACATTTGTATTTTTTTGGTTCTAATAAAACCCCATGTCATTCCAAGCATGTGCGTCAATTTGTACCTCTCTATCTACACTCCTGGAAATTGAAATAAGAACAACGTGAATTCATTGTCCCAGGAAGGGGAAACTTTATTGACACATTCCTGGGGTCAGATACATCACATGATCACACTGACAGAACCACAGGCACATAGACACAGGCAACAGAGCATGCACAATGTCGGCACTAGTACAGTGTATATCCACCTTTCGCAGCAATGCAGGCTGCTATTCTCCCATGGAGACGATCGTAGAGATGCTGGATGTAGTCCTGTGGAACGGCTTGCCATGCCATTTCCACCTGGCGCCTCAGTTGGACCAGCGTTCGTGCTGGACGTGCAGACCGCGTGAGACGACGCTTCATCCAGTCCCAAACATGCTCAATGGGGGACAGATCCGGAGATCTTGCTGGCCAGGGTAGTTGACTTACACCTTCTAGAGCACGTTGGGTGGCACGGGATACATGCGGACGTGCATTGTCCCGTTGGAACAGCAAGTTCTCTTGCCGGTCTAGGAATGGTAGAACGATGGGTTCGATGACGGTTTGGATGTACCGTGCACAATTCAGTGTCCCCTCGACGATCACCAGTGGTGTACGGCCAGTGTAGGAGATCGCTCCCCACACCATGATGCCGGGTGTTGGCCCTGTGTGCCTCGGTCGTATGCAGTCCTGATTGTGGCGCTCACCTGCACGGCGCCAAACACGCATACGACCATCATTGGCACCAAGGCAGAAGCGACTCTCATCGCTGAAGACGACACGTCTCCATTCGTCCCTCCATTCACGCCTGTCGCGACACCACTGGAGGCGGGCTGCACGATGTTGGGGCGTGAGCGGAAGACGGCCAAACGGTGTGCGGGACCGGAGCCCAGCTTCATGGAGACGGTTGCGAATGGTCTTCGCCGATACCCCAGGAGCAACAGTGTCCCTAATTTGCTGGGAAGTGGCGGTGCGGTCCCCTACGGCACTGCGTAGGATCCTACGGTCTTGGCGTGCATCCGTGCGTCGCTGCGGTCCGGTCCCAGGTCGACGGGCACGTGCACCTTCCGCCGACCACTGGCGACAACATCGATGTACTGTGGAGACCTCACGCCCCACGTGTTGAGCAATTCGGCGGTACGTCCACCCGGCCTCCCGCATGCCCACTATACGCCCTCGCTCAAAGTCCGTCAACTGCACATACGGTTCACGTCCACGCTGTCGCGGCATGCTACCAGTGTTAAAGACTGCGATGGAGCTCCGTATGCCACGGCAAACTGGCTGACACTGACGGCGGCGGTGCACAAATGCTGCGCAGCTAGCGCCATTCGACGGCCAACACCGCGGTTCCTGGTGTGTCCGCTGTGCCGTGCGTGTGATCATTGCTTGTACAGCCCTCTCGCAGTGTCCGGAGCAAGTATGGTGGGTCTGACACACCGGTGTCAATGTGTTCTTTTTTCCATTTCCAGGAGTGTACATTATTCCGTGATTTATTCAGTTTTCAAATTTATACTGACTTTTTGATCCCCCGGTGTGTTTTTATTTGTTAAAAGTAATCTTTTTTTCCGTGTACCCTCCCCCCAAAGGTCCCATCAATGGTGAAAATCACGTTACTAGCCCTACTGTAGGCGAAGGTCTAACAAAATGTAATGAACCTGAACTTGGCAAGTTATTAATCTGTGGGACCATTGGGGGAGAGTACACACCAAAGAAATTTGGAATCTAGTAGATGCCGTGGTGTGAAACAATTCGCATCCACGACAAGCAAAAGGTTTCTTTAAAAGCTGACTAATAAAAACTATTGTATTTCCATTTCTGTGTTCGTAGTATGTAAATGGAAATGTTTCGTAGAAGACCCACTGTATGACGATTGAGGTGTCACATACCGTGCCACACAGACTACTTTTTGAAAATAATACAAGCAGTCCCCTATCCACAATCGAAACCTCGACCTCCTGCACGCTAACCCTAAACGCTAGCCACTGCACCAACTGCACCAACTGCATAGTCTTATATCATGCCCGATGTAGTTACCGTACACGTGATTACAGTATAGCCAGATTCCCAATCTTTAACGTCCATTTGCTGCCCGGGATATGCGCAGGATGAGATTTTGTGAGAGACATTTTTGTACTGCCAGTATGGGAGGAATCGCGCTGCGAAGTTCGAGCGCGCGAATTTTTCTTCACCCTGCATGAGGCGGTTGCCGACAACTTCAATGTCACGCCTGGGCTTGTGATCCAAATTATATAAATTTGCTACTCTACATTTGGTGGTCATCCACATTAAACAATCTGTTCCAGCCGCCTTATCGCTGTCCACGAAAAATGACTGTTACTCTGGTTTCCGGTTCTTCCATGTCAACATTTTCTCGTATTCCTCTTCCCGTCACGTACTGGTTCCCATGTACAAGAATTCTCCTGCACCAAGCAGACATGCGAGTACTCAATCACTCTCGCTCAATTTCCCCACATTTCGATGTATTTTCCCTCAATTTACACGTATTTTCCTTCAGTTTTCGTACTTTTACCGGTTCTACGTCACTTCTGCTCATGTGATCATGATATCACTTCTCGCCACATATTCTAAAATTGCTTTTTAATGTAGTACACTTGTCTAGACATGGCGCAGGGTAGGTTCAAAATAGAATCATCTTAGAGCTCGTAGATGGACCCACCATACATTTCAGTCAGGATAGGGTTCGAAAGTGGGTCCAACATGCGTTATGGGCGTATTACAGTACAGAGGTGGATCCACAACGCGTTATGGCCGGGACAGCGTATCACTCTAT
This sequence comes from Schistocerca nitens, assembly GCF_023898315.1. Lineage (NCBI taxonomy): Eukaryota > Metazoa > Arthropoda > Insecta > Orthoptera > Acrididae > Schistocerca > Schistocerca nitens. Next base: position 637,765,494 of record NC_064615.1, on the reverse strand, counting down.
GTGCGGGGCAGTATCTGAATGTTGATGCAGCGGCGGTAGGTTCGGAGTATAGTCTGGGGTCAGTAAGAACTAATCAGAATGCTCAATTCACAGGAAGTTCCATAACGTCAGGGAGTCGCAAGACATGCTTTGCGGATGGCATAGGAGTCTCTACAGATTGCTTTGAACAAGACAGGGGTAGAACAAGGTGTCTACAGAAAGTGCTGTAATGTCAGAAAGTCGAGTGATGTCTTCTTTGTTCGAGTGTTCATAGTTAAGTCCAGGGAGATCAACCTCATCCGGTTCGGACAGGTGGGATGCTGTCTCCCAGCCGCCATTGCGACTTCAGAGCATATCCAGACCAGCCATTGTAAGACATAGAAAATTCACCGAAAATTCCAGCTATTTCTCTCGTCTCTTGGACAGTGCTCCGATTTCTATCTGTGTCTATTTCACGATCCGTATTGGGTTCCGAAATATGGTTCAAAATGGTCCAAATGGCTCTAAGCACTATGGGACTTAACATCTGAGGTCATCAGTCCCCTACACTTAGAACTACTTAAACCTAACTAACCTAAGAACATCACACACATCCATGCCCGAGGCAGGAGTCGAACCTGATACCGTAGCAGCAGCGCAGTTCCAGACTTAAGCGCCTAGAAAAGCTCGGCCACAGCGGCCGGCTCCGAAATGTGCCATGAAGTTTTAGATAAGTGATTTCCCTGAGTTTTACGTCTGTGCTTAGACACCAGTGAGCCTCGAAAAGTGAGGAAAACGAAAAATAGGTGCCTTAACATCCCAGGCTCCAGCGGCAAATATAAACTAAGCCCACTCAGCGTTTTAGAAAAGGATGGACACTGCAGGAGCTGTAGGACCCAAAAATATTTTTCTGTCTTACTTTGCCTTCACACAAACTAAAACTAATACTGGAATAGTGGTGAGCGTCCAGTTCAGAGTTACAGAGGTATTTATTTATTTATTTCGAGTTGTAGGTGAAGGGGCTGCTCTGTGTAGAGTTTGAGTCTGCGTGTTAATAGCTCCGAGTGGTACCGTGAAGTTTCTTCCAGCGTGACAATACCAGTTGTGTGACATTGTCAATTTAGAGCTGTATTGTGACTTTAGAAATAAATAAACTGCGTGAAATCCATCCTTGCAAATTGTTGAAACGATTAATACTTCATACTCCCTTGTAGAGCGAAAATTTTTTAAATAAGTGCTTCCCACGAAAATTAACCTTCCAAGTTATAATTAAAAAATGATCTTTTTGGCCTTGGTAAAAATTAATCTCGTAGAATTGCAAAAAGTCTCATAAGTGGATTGGTAATGTTGCTATTAAACTTTGGTTGTTGAAAATATATTTATTAATACAATTTTATTTTAAATTCTTTTGCAATAAACCTTATTACTATATTAATTGTTTTAAAAAATATTGTGTTGAACAATATTCCAAGGCCTTAAATTGTCTAATGCAATGTGACTGACGATACATCAGTCTACATCGTGATGTCCTACCAGAACAACAGTCCAACACTCATTCAGTGATTTTTCTCGCCATTTCCAAGACTGTGGGTTGGATGAATAGGGGTGGAGAGGGGGGAGTTAGGTTAGTGGATGTAACACAGTTTCCCTATTTTCCAGCTAAAATTTGAATTTCTCACAATTTTTTTCTGATGACAAGGGGGGAGGGAAAGTGGCCAGGGCAGGAGTCGGGCAGGAATTTCCCTGTTGGGTTGGGGAAAGGGACATGTACCAGCCAGGAAAAACACATGATTCCATAAGTTGGTTTTGTACAGTTAATTGATCAATTAATTAATTTGCATTATTAATTTGTCATTAAAACGGTGCTTGAATTCACAGCGCCCTACTACTTACAGCACCCTCTACTGCCACGTAAGTAATCTTCGGATGTCTTAACATAGGTCACATCATCATGTCCTTTCTTCTTCTCTGTGTTTTCCCACATTTCCCTCTCCTCCTGTGGAGAACCTCCCAGTTTCTTATATGATTTGTTCATTTAATTTCCAGCATCCTCCTGCAGCACCACATTTCAGATTCATCGATTCTTTTATTTTCCGTTTTCCCCACAGTCAATATTCACTTCCATTGATAGCTGTGTTCCAAACATTCAGTGTCAGATATTCCGTCCTCAAATTAAATGCGATGTTTTTTACTAGTCGACCTCTGTTTTTGAGGAGTGCCTCATCTACATCGGCTATCCTCTTTCTCACACCATCAACAACATAGGTGTGTACCACGGGTTGCCACAGCTCAGTTCCACTAGCTAGGCTTCCGTCTGGTAACTCTGACAAGAACCTCCAGCAGTTGACACAATATTGTAAGGCGCCAGCCTCGCTGACAGTGGCGTACATATTACAGTAAACAGCGCTGCAATCGTTGACACCTCCACTCTTCCACTTCATCACGTACCTGTTCAATGTCATGATATTATCCTCGGACTGGACGGGTATTTAGGCCGCTGCCCGACCCCTTTGGTGTGAAGGTATTCAGATGACTACCTACGTTATATGGAACTAAATTCAAGTTTAACCCAACATTACCATGAACTTCAGGATCTCTTTTCTTATTTACAATTGGTTGATTAATCGGCACACTCTGGGATTACTGTGGGCAAGCTTACAGCCCATCAAACTCAACTCTCGCTAACACTCTGTGCTGCATTCAGTACTCCATCAATCAGAGTTTATTCTCGAGCCCTCACCTTGTTGGACTTAGCATCAATCGTTCTCGATCTACCACCTCACTGGACCTCACCTCGAGCTCACACCTTCCTTGTACATCCTCAAGCCCATGCCTCGCTGGACCTTGTCAGAGCCATCTTCCAGCTCATGCTCCTTGAGCTCGCACCTTACTGCGTTTCACTTTGCCATCCTCAAGCCCACGCCGCATGGGACCTCGTAGTCGGACATCTGCAACCACCGAGCTTGTCCTTTTTCCTCTGCTCAGGACTTGTTTTCTGTATTTATGGGCCCTATGTTTCCTATGCCCTCTGTGCACACCCGCTCTGGGGACCCCTCCCCACCAGATGTTGGTGACTTTGCTCCATCACCCACTAATAGCTGAAGCTCATCATGAATCTCTGTGCCAATTCCCCAAGGAGTTTCACTTACTATCAAACTGCTCTTTGTAGTACCTTCTTTCCCATCAACACCCAAGGCTCTGTCAACATCTCTGGTGCCCTTGTCACTCTTCTGGGAATTTCCCCTTGCAGCTGTGAGTCTCTCATTCTCCAAATGTGACATGTTTGGTGCTTGTAGCCCCCTTCCATAAGACAATTCTTGAGGACCTCACAATCCTGATGGTGAAAATGTCAATATTCAGCAGTTCTCACCAGCCCTCTGGAGTCCTCAACAGACGACAGGAGGCTCTTCTGGTTGCACCTATAGTTACCATCACTTGGCCCTCATTTGGCTGGTAGCTTCTGTTGGTCACACTAACCCTCCCACCAGCCCCTTTGCGTCTTTAGCAGCCACCATTTGTTGAGCCTGTATCCAACAGGTTGCAGATGACCTGCAGACTGTTGTGTCTCTAGCAACACATGTTGCTCTAAGTTTCTCACCCACTCACTGTTGTTGCCCTGCTGGCACCTTTGCATCTCTGGCAGCCATCGTTTATTGAACTTGTCTCTCATCAGGTGCTGACATCCTGCTGATGCTGTCTGCACAGTCTCATGCTGCAGTAGTCACATACATTCTGACTCACCTCGGATTCTGTCTTTCAGGTACCCATATGTGTCCTGTCCCTTCTGCACAATCCTGCAACTTCACATATGCTACCCCTCTTACCCTACTAGATTTCCTCCCACAACTGCCATACAACACAAGGTCTTGCCCTGTCTTCAGTTGGACAACATGAAAATACATAACATGCCTCCAGATGGGTCCCAACCAACACCATCCTCGCCTGGTTAGCTCTCCTGGATGCCTCATATCACAGGCATGACGTGAAATCATGGAGATCTATCAAACCATATGGAACTTCTAGCATACTTCCTTAAGGTGCCCTACATGGGCCACCAACTGGACCTATTCAGGCTTTCATTTGTGTGTTCCTAGAAATTTCGACACCAGCACTAGCTGAGTTGTGTTTGCCTGTGTCTGTGCCACAACTCCCATGTCGCAGTCACCTTTGTGCCACTGCCTTCAGATGCTGCTGTCTGGATGCTGTCCACTGCCATCATGTACACCCATGCCATGGGTCACTTCTGCGACCCTAGGGCACCCAATCCTTGGCTGCTGTTTCTGAGCTGGATCCTCCACCTGTTCTCTAAAGGGAGAGAAATATGGTATCCTCAGTCTGCTGCTAGCAATACACCACCAGCCATACAGAAGTGTACTGTGGGTTGCAACATCTGAGGTCCACTATCCACACAGCCCTATGGAGGTCGATGGAAATGTCTGGCATTGATACAGTTTCGTGTGTTGTCCAGCAGCCACCACATCACCACATAGCTAGTGTGTACGTCACAGTAAGCTGCACTGCAGTCAGTGTCACCACTTCTCTTCTGAAAAATAATGCAGCTGCTGAACTCCATGGCAGTATCCTTGCAATGGAAGGTATTTAGTCACCACTCAGCAACTCTGCAGTTAGTACACACCCCAGGTCTGCGCTAGTCCCACTTAGCAGCCATCAGTCACACAGCTATCACTCACGCCCCAAGCTTAAAGCAGCAGCAGGAGTTGACACTAGAGCCGTCGACTCACTCAGAACCGTTCTCAAGCTGCCGTATTGCTGCACGTCATCTCAGCCTTCCTCAAACCCACACTTCGCTGGATCTGGTCTCAGCCGTCCTTCAACTCCTGCCCCAATGGACTTCATCTCAACTGTCTTCAAGCTCACATCTCACAGGGCTTCACTATAATCAAGCCCATGCACTGCTGAACCTCGTCTTCAACTGTCTCACTGGATTTCATCTATGACAGGTTTCCAGTTAAGAACATTAACTGAATGTCAGTGTTGACTTGCAGCCAAACCAAGTAGGGTGGACTCATGTCCGAAAAAGAGTGTTGTTGTTCTTTGTTACTTAGACTTATAAATGTATCATTGTTCCTGGCTACTGTGGTGCTCCTCTTGGTCACAAATATAAAATCCTCCTTGCTTCTTCCATCATGAGCAATTTTGCTTCCAAGATACAAGATTCCCTTCACTTCATCTACTTCGTGGTCCCCAATTTTGATGTTAAGTTTATATCGTTAATCTCAGTTCTGTGACTCTTCATTACTTTTGTCTTTCTTCAGTTGACACTCAGTCTGTAGCGTGTGCTCTTCTTCTTTTTTCCCTTTTTTAAGTCATATTAATCTTCTGACTAATATGAAGTGGCCCGCCATGAATTTCTCTCCTGTGCCAAGGTTTTCATTTCAGAATAGCACTTGCTACCTACGTCCTCAACTATTTGCTGGATGTATCCAAATCTCTGTCTTCCTCTACAGTTTGTACCCCCTACAGCTCCCTCTAGTACTATGGAAGTTATTCCCTGATGTCTTAACTGATCATCCTGTCCCTTCATCTTGTCACTGATTTCCATATATTCCTTTCCTCGCCCCTTTTGTGGAGAAGTCCTAGTTCCTTACCTTACCAGTCCACCTAATTTGCAACAATCTTCTGTAGGACTGTTTTTAAACACTTCTGTTCTCTTCTGTTTCGGTTTTCCCACAGTCCATGTCTCACTGACATACAATGCTAGACCCCAAGAGTACGTTATCAGATTTTTTTTGTCAGAGCTAGTCTGCTTTTTATGTCCTCCTTGCTCTGTCTGTCATGGGTTATTTTGAAGCCTAGCTAGCAGAATTTCTTAAAATCATGCACTTCGTGATCACCAATTACGATGTTAAGTTTCTCGCTGTTCTTGTTTCTAACCCTTTACATTACTTTCGTCTTTCTTCGATTTACTTTCAGTACATATTCGGTAGTCATTAGACCATTCCATTCAAAACATCCTGTAATTCGTCTCCTCTTTCAGTGAGGAAGCAATGTCATGAATGAATCTTAACGTTCATATCCTTCCACCTTGAATTTTAATCACACTCTTGAACCTTTCTTTTATTTCTGACATTGCTTCATCGACATATAAACTGAACAGCAGGGCCGAATGACTACGTCAATTGTTTTACACCCTTTATAATTCGAGCGCTTTGTTCTTTGTCCTCTGCTGTTATTGTTTCCTCTTGGTACTTGAAGGTATTGTATATTACCCATCTTTCCATATAGCTTCCACCAATTTTCTCAGAATTTCTAACATCCAGCACCATTTGATACTGTCAAATGCCTTTTCCAGGCCGACAAATTCTATGAACATTTCTTCATTTTTCTTCAGTCGTCCTTCCATTATCAACTGCAACGTCAGAACTGTCTCTCTGTCGCCTTTGCCTTTTGTTAATCTAAACTGATCATCATCCAACATAAACTCATCTTCCCTTTCCATTCTTCTGTATATTATTATTGTTAGCAAATTGGATGTCGCGCGGGGTAGCCGAGCTGTCTAGGGCGCCTTGCATGGTCTGCGCGGCTCCCCCCATCGGAGGTTCGAGTCCTCCCTCGGGCATGGGTGTGTGTTGTCCTTAGCGTAAGTTAGTTTAAGTTAGATTAAGTAGTGTGTAGGCTTAGGGATCGATGACCTCAGCAGTTTGTTCTCATAAGACCTTACAACAACTTTTCCAATTTCCAACTTGGATGCATATGATGTTTAGGTGATAGTGCGAAAACTATCACACTTGTTGGTTCTTGCGGTCTTGGGAATTGTGTGATCGATGTTTTTAGTCTGGTGGTACTTCGCCAGTGTTATATATTCTACACACCACCATGAATAGTCGTTTTGTTGTCGCTTCCCGTAAGGGTTTTAGAAATTGTGATGGAATGTTATCTGCCTCTACTGTATTATTTGATTTTCAGACTTTCAAAGCTCTTCTAAATTCCGATTCTAGTACTGGATCCTCTATCTCTTCTAAATCGACTTCCGTTTCTTCTTCTAGCACTTCATCAAATAAGTCCTCCCCGTCGTTGAGGCCTTCAGTGTACTCTTTCCACCTGTCATCCCTCTGCTCTCCATTTAACAATGAAATTCCCATTACACAGTTAAAGTTACCGCCATTGCTTTCAATTCTGTTGAAGGTTGTTTTGTCTATTCTGTATGTTTAGTCTTTCGGACAATAATATTTTTTCCGATTTCTTTACATTTCTTATGCAGACATTTCGCCTTTGCTTTCCTGCACTTCCCATTTATTTCATTCCTCAGTGACTTTTATTTCTGTGTTTCTGAATTTCACTAAACATTTTTGTACTTCCTTCATCGATCAGCTGAAGTAATTCTTCTGTTATCCAAGGCTTCTTCGCAGTTATCTTCTTTCTACCTATGGTTTTCTTTCCAACTTCTGTGACTGTCCTTTTTAGAGCTGTTCATTCCTTCTCAACTTAACTGCCTACAGAGCTGTTCATCATCGCAGAGAATTTCAAGCGTATCTCTTCATTCCTTCTGTATCTTACACCTTTGAGCAATGGTTGCCCCTGACTAATCTCTTAAGCTTCAGCCTTTTCTTCATCATTATCAAATTGTAATCTGAGTCTACATCTGCCCCTGGGTACGCGTTACAATCCACGATTTCAGAATATCTGCCCGACCTGATGTAATCTACCTGAAATATTTCCGTTTCTTCCTTCCTTTTCCAAGAATACCTCCTCCTTTCGCGATTCTTGAAGAGAATATTCGCTATTACCGTCTCAAATTTATCGCTGAACCCTATTAGTCTTTCTCTTCTCTCATTCACACTAACAAGTCCATATTCTCCCATAACACCCATAACACTTTCTTCTTCCCCCACAACCGCTCTTCAATCTCCCCGGATTATGAGACTTTCACCTCCCTTTACGTACCGAATTACCCATTCAATATCCTCATATATTTTCCCTACACTTGAACTTACGTTGTTGGTGTTGTTTACGTCGATTCTGGTGAGAATATCCGTATCACTGAACTGTTGACAGTAACTAATTGTCTGTCCTACCTTCCTATTCATAAAAAATCCTACTTCCATAATAGTATTTTCTGCTGCTGTTGATATTACCATACAGTCGTCTGAACAGAAATCATTATCATTTTTCCATTTCACTTCACTGCACCCCCCCTCCCCCTCTATACCCGGACTGAGCCTTAGCATTTCCCTTTTCAAATTTACCAGCTTCCGTACGATGTTGAAAGTTCTGACATTCCTTTCGTTGTTTATTAAATCTTGTTCTCACGGTCACCTTCACTTTGGCAATCCTCTCCCACAGTTGCGGATGAGAGAGAAGTGCGGAATCATTTGCGAATGGAGATATCATCATGACAGTTTTTCAATTACAGGCCACGTATCCTATGGATGCACGTTATGTGTCTTTAACGCAGGCGGTTCCCATTGCTTTCTGCATCCTCATGCCCTTGATCGTTTCTGATTCTTCAGCCTTTTACGATAGTTTCCCGCTCCAACGGCAAGAGAGTGCCGCTAGCAGAATGAGGGTGAATTTTTATGCCCGAAGTCTTTGGCAGCCACTGCTGATTATTTTTATCCGAAATTAAGGATTGGGTGGGTTCGAACCCGGGACCGAGGACATTTCGTTTAGTAGTCAAAGGCTTTACTCCTAGACCACGGGTTACTTTTTTCATTTCCTTGAACATTTCCTGGAATTCTTTCTCATTCTCACCGAGTGTAACAATGAGATCAGCGAATCTTATCATGATATTCCTTCAACCTGATTTTTAAAGTTTTATGCAGTATCGAATGGACTTCGGCTGTTAAATTTTTACGGTAATAACTGGTAGTATTCAACCGTATTCTGTCCTACATACAGTTGAACAATGCGTTTCGAGAAACAATGCTCTCATCATCTGGTTCTGTAACTTACCTCCTGAAGTGAAAAACACTAAAAAAACTCCCAACAGTAATAACTAAGGCGTTCATAAGATAAAGTAGAATAAAAACACCTTGGACTGTGGGTCCTTGCCTTCCATTACAGTCGCCGACATCTGTCAGTGGACATCCCGTCTCAAACCACACCTTAAGCCAGAGCTCGTCCACCAGCTATGGCGACCTATAGAGCAGCATTATGATTGAGCGGACATGTCAGTTCACAACAAGCCTACTTGACACTTTTGGAGCCCACAGCAGACTGTATGATGCGGTCTGGTGTAGGGTGCGGTTTGAAATGGGAACGTCACCGATAAATGTCGACGTTTGTAATGCGAGACGGGGATCCGCATTCAAAGGTGTTTTTACTCTATTTTCCTTATGAACGCCATAATTATTATTGTTGGTAGATTTATTTAGAGTTTTTGACTTCATGAGCTATATTTAAGTACTCAATGATAAGAGCACTGTCTTTCATAACCTGATGTTGAATTGTGGGTAGGACATAAATATCCATGAATTTTAACTCCACTGTTGAACCTTTCTTCTATTTACATCACTGGTTCTTCGAAGTATAGATTTATGTACATTTTGGGCAAGACGACGGCATTCCTGTTTCACACACATTTTAATCTGAGCACTTCGTTCTTCGTCTTCCATTTTTATTGTTTCCTCTTGGCTCCTGTGCATACTTTCCATAGAGCTTACATCTATTTTCCTGAAATTTCGAACCAGTTGCACAATTTAACGTTATCGAACGCTTTTTCTAGGTCGACAAATTCTATTAACGTGTGTTTTCTTAAGTCTTGCTTCCACTATCAAGCGAAACGTTTTAACTGCCTCTCTACTGCCAGTACCTTTTAAAGCCAAACTCTCGGCCGGCCGGAGTGGCTGTGCGGTTCTAGGCGCTACAGTCTGGAACCGTGCGACCGCTACGGTCGCAGGTTCGAATCCTGCCCGAAGTTCTAAGTTCTAGGTGACTGATGACCTCAGAAGTTAAGTCGCATAGTGCTCAGAGCCATTTTGAACTAAAATCTCGTCATTCAGATTCTCAGTTTTCTTTTCCATTTTTCTATGTGTTATTCTTTTCACCACTTAGGATGCATGAGCTTTTATAATTATTGTTCGATTGTTATCATACTTATCTCCCTGGATGATGTTTTACTGGAAGTCTGATGGTTTACCTGCAGACTCATAGATTTACAAGCCAACTTGAGCAGTAGTTTGACTGCCAATTTCTCCAGTGATATTAGAAATTCCGAATTAATGTTATCCGTACCTCCAGCTCTATTAACAGCAAGTCTCCTCAAACTCTGTTAAATTGTGATTATAATATTGGATCACCTGCTAAGTCATCCACATGGACTCCCAATTCTTCTGTCAGCAGACAGTTCCTCCGTCCCTCATGGAAGTGTTCATTGTACTCTTTCCACTCACTCTCCCATAGTTTAATAAAAGAATTTACCTTGGCCGCTAAATGTTGAATCCTTTGCATTCAATTTCATCGAAGGCAGTTTTGACTATTCTTTATCCTGAATCTGTCCTGCCGAATATTTTTCTTCCTATTTCTTAGTATTTTTTCTGTAAACGTGACACCATAGCTTCCCTGCAAGCAAAGCAATAGAAATCTCTCAGCTTTGACCCTGACAGGCCAATAGAGACCGATCGACTACCATGTCATTCTCTGAGAATGGCGTCATTCGGATCCGGTATGGAGAGTCACGGGGTCTACAAACTGCTCTCCTGGCCGTTGTCGGCTTTTCTGACTTAGAAGCCTCCCCTTATCACTAAAATAGGCCCTCAACTGGCATCACGAAACGGACTGTACATCGTTCGAGTACTCTCTACACAGAAAAATCTGTAGCAGTACAGGGAATCAAACTTGAGGCCTCTGCCTAGCAGCCAGATAAGCTGACTACTGAGCTACGAAACTGTTTCCCTGCACTGCCTATTCATTTCGTTCGAACCTATATTGATGTATTCCTGTCTTTTCCTGTGAATTTTTGTACTTCCTGTTTCCGTCTAGCAATTGAAATATTTCTTCTGTTACCGAGGGTCTCTTCACGCTTGCCTTCCTTGTATCCAATTTTTCTCTCCAACTTCTGTCATTACCCTTTTTAAGGATGTCTATTCAACTTAAATGCTTAGTGTACTATCGCAGTATCTCCAGCCTTAGATAACTCCAAATGCAAAGGTGAGTCAAAAAATAAGTCTCAAACGCCAGAGTATCGCATGTCGTTTTAAACTTCACATCCGTACATATCTAGAAGGCCACAAGATATCACGTGGAAATTTACCAATACACGATGTTCCGCTGCCAGCGATTAATGGTCTGCAGACGGACTATGACGGCAGGCGTGTTACAAATGTGTACCTGACTAGAACAACGCGATTTCTATGAGCCAAGGGCTACCCAGAGAAGACGTGCAAAGTGAAATTCGTCTGGTGTACGGATAGAACTGTATCTCATGCGGTGTTCTATTGTAAGATGGCAAGAACTATGCCCCTTACATGAAGTCATTAAAGATCACCTAACTCACGTTGAGCGAACAGTAGGGCTGAACAAAAATGACTGACAAGGCACAATGCACCTTGTAGAGGGTATAGTATGGACGTATTGGAATAATTAATGTCGGGTGATGGTTTTAAAGTAATTCACACGACATGAAAACTTTGTGGAAATGAGTCGATTTACTGGACGCTAGTTTACCACAGGGAAGTATTTAGAGTTGACCGTGGCCGGCTGGGGAACAGCGAAGGGAAGCAACAATAGGCAGCTTAGGGTGGCTCAAGCTCTGAGAAAGCGGTAACGTGGCGCGGCCTCCAGCCGCCTTCAGATGAGTGACAGTGAGTGGGTGGTTGACCCCGACCCCATGCTGGTGTACTGGGAAGCAGACATAGAACTTGTACGCCTGTTGACAAATGTCCATCGTCCCGTTTTCAGTGAAACATGCGAGAAAGCAGCGCAAAGCTACGGTGGAGCGGTCAACAGGGGCCAAAATATGCGTGTTCGTGACTATAGCAACTTCACGCTGAATTCATGGTCTGCAGAGTCTGAAGTAAATCAGGTGTAGAGCGACAGAATGAAATACGCCGGCCTCTGATGGGAACGTAGGACCAAGGAATTTGAAGTACTCTCCTGGGAGTCAGAATTCCGGAACACTTGGTGTTGTGCAGATGCTAACCTTGATGGGTGGCCTGGGAGGAGCTGAAATAACAGAAGTTGAGAGGAAGGGAAATTTTGTGGGAATTTGTTCACTTCCCAGAGCAGGCATTGGTCAGCACTGGGAAGCAACGCATAATTGATGCGACTTGCATTGCAATTGGCGTAAGTGATTTTTGCGGGAGGGGAAACCGAGGTGAAGAGCGGACTGTGAGAAGTCACCATAGAGGTCTTCTGTTCCCAGCTTGCGTAGAGTGCGGATGTGGCATTCTTTACTCAACTTGCCTGGGAAAGAGTGAGCATCTCTGCAGTTTAGGACCTAGCAAATGGAATGATTGAGCTTGGAGATAGAAAGTTTTGGTTCAGCTATGTACTGAGCAAGATAGCTAGGAATGAATAGACGAGCGCAGCCTTGCAGCACCACGAGGTCGGCAGACGTCCACACAACGACGCCACTCCATCACGCTGTATTCGGTGATATTGCGCCCGCTCCGGCCACTGATTAATGTGTTGGATCATGTCGGCAAAGTTTCCACGAGGGTTTCATGGGCTGTGTATTGCAGAATTCTTCTCGCACTTCGCATTACACTTGGGTTTGACGATAGGAATTACTTTTTGAGTTATCGCGCTTTACTCCACGCAAACGCAATTTATTACCACTGCCTGATAGGAGAGTCTTGTAATGTGATGATTGAAGGTCGGGAGGTAAAATAAATTTGTGCTAATCGACTGCATCTGTTTTCAATCATGTAGTTGAAATCCCAAGTCACTTTCTCAATTAATGTTATGTTCAACATTTGCATCTGGTGTTCAATAGCTGAATATAACATCAATGTGCACCCATTTTAATTAAAAGTGATCAATTCTGAATAAATTAATGTCAACACTGCCACCGTAGTTCAATCAGGAGTCACAGGGCCATATTACTTTTTGTGTTATCCGATATTGCGGCAGTTTTGCACTCTCTGTTGATCTGTTAGTCAATTAGTTGGGGTGAACACACGCCAAAACCAGCTAATTGACGGGTGGGGTGTTACACTATTCGATACAAGAATTCAATAAAGGACAAGACAAAATTACAAACAAGGGGCGTCTTAGCTGCTCTGCTTATGCAGTGATGGCAGATTGTTTCCTTGTCTATATGTGCTTCGCTACCCCCAAGACACACCGGTTTGGGGGTTGCAGCAATTTAAGGAACCAAATTAAATTGTTACAGGCCGAAGGGTCGTCCATTAGATGCGAACGCTGCCACAAAGTTCTATGCTGTAGACATTTAAGAACTTGTCGAACGATGGGATATGTTTAGGTTTACTGGGGCAGTGTTGAAAAGGAAAATAAATTTCAGGCTGGTACACGAGCCACTGATGTCGCTACCCCACTTTGCTACTTATTTAATGATTCACCCTCATACCTTATCATTTCTCAGTAGTTCAACATCCCACTTCCTTCCACGTTTACTCGTCTGGAAGATTTCCTTGGGACTTCATTCTACTCTTTATGATTGCTAATGTGTAATCTGGCACTCTATTTGCTCTTGGGCACTCCTTACATTTCAGTACCTCATTTCGGAATGTCTGTCTCATCATGATGTAATCCAGCGGAAACATTTCCTTCTCTCCAGACCTTTGCTAAGTACAGCTCCCGCTCTTGCGTTTTTTGAACAGCGTGTTTGCTGTTACTAAATGAAATTTTTTGCAGAACTTAATTAGTTTTTTTCTTCTCTCATTCCTGCTAGCGAGACCATATTCTCCTGCAACTCTAATCCTTTCCCTACTACAGTGTTTCAGTCCCCCATTACTAACTATTAGATTTTCATCTCTTTTGACATCCTAAATTACCTGTTCAATCTCCTCATAAACGTCCTCTGTTTCTTCATCTTCTGCTTGTGACGCCGGCATGTATACCTACCGTTGGTTACGTGTCGACTCTGATTAGAATAACCCTATCAAAATGGTTCAAATGGCTCTGAGCACTATGGGACTCAACTGCTGAGGTCATTAGTCCCCTAGAACTTAGAACTACTTAAACCTAACTAACCTAAGGACATCACAAACATCCATGCCCGAGGCAGGATTCGAACCTGCAACCGTAGCGGTCTTGCGGTTCCAGGCTGCAGCGCCTTTAACCGCACGGCCACTTCGGCCGGCAATAACCCTATCACTGGATTGTTCACTCTCTGCCCAACTTTCCCATTCATAACGAATCCCACTCCATCTGTACAGTTGTTAACTGTTGTTTATATTACCTTGTATTCTCCTGACAAGAAATACTTACCTTCTTTCCATTGCACTTCGCTATCACTCACATGTCTAAGTTGATACTTTGCATTTTCAAGTTTTCTCTCTTCCCTTTCCTGCTAAAACCCCTGAAATTCCAAGACCTGTCTCCCTGTTGTTGGTTATTCCATCTTTTTCTCACAGTCCCACCAGAGAGATTCGAGTGGGGCACTAATGCGGAATCTTCTGTAATTTTTTTCTGTAATTCTCATGGTGAGACGTGGAAGGTAGGTCTGTATCATCATGACGGTTTTTAATTACAGGTATAGGCCATACGTTCTGTGGATACACATTACGAGTCTTTAATTCAGTGTTTCCCAATATCTTTTACATTATCATACCATTGATTATTTCTGATTCTTTCACGTTTTATGGGCAGTTTGTCACCCCTTGCTTACAAACGAAGCCTTCAGTCGTTATTGATTTTTACTCAAAGATTTAAAAAGTCATTGTGTTCGAACGTCGGACCCAGAACGGTTTGGCCGGCCGGAGTGGCCGAGCGGTTCTAGGCGCTACAATCAGGAACCGCGCGACCGCTACGGTCGCAGGTTCGAATCCTGCCTCGGGCATGGACGTGTGTGATGTCCGTAGGTTAGTTAGGTTTAAGTAGTTCTAAGTTCTAGGGGACTGATGACCTCAGAAGTTAAGTCCCATAATGCTCAGAGCCATTTTTTGAACCAGAACGGTTTAATTAGCAGTCAACGACGGTACAAAGAGGTCACGCGTGAGTCGCTATTAGCTTTATTTACTCCATAAGGCTGCCTCAACTCTCCTCGAGGTGCCACACCAAGGAAAAGTGTCGTCTGCGCCACTTTAGGGACAATCGATCGGGGTGATTAGGGAGGATGTTCTCGTAGTGAGACGTGGCAGGTAGCTCTGTCGTTATAGGCAACTAATAATATTGTGTCTGTATGGCAAGCGGAACAGTGAGATAGACTTTAATAGCACTAACTATTAGTTGTGCTGATATCTGCTTGTCAAGATTCAGCCGGAAGAGAACAAGGTACGTACAGGAGTTGCGACCATCCATGGCTCGAGGAGGTCGTGGGATTTGAGTAGGTATTGAGAGGAACGTTGGCGGACTATGATTTTAGGGCTGTTCAGCCGAAGTACTCGTACTTGTGGAGCGGTATTTTTGACCGCCTTGCTAAAAATCAGGCTTCACACGAAAATACAGTGGTCACAACTCGACTGGACCTCATCTTATTTGTTTTGTAGAATCAAGCGAAAATCTGTGTGTACGAGATACCTGTAGCGCCGTAAGACAATTTTCTGATATTAATTCTTGCTACCTGTCACATTATTCAAACAACAATGGGTTTTTCGAATACATATGAAAGAACTTTCCGCCGCAATGGCGTTGCTGCGTAGAAGATGCCGACTACATTTTGAACAGCAGGCCTCTACGTAAAACTTGGTATAAATTGCGTAGAGAGACAAAAGTATCAAACAAAGTGTGAACTTTTTTTGTTTTTGCTAACATTCAGCTCAGTCTTAAGTGGACCAAGATTCTCCAGTATCAGACTGGCACTTTTGCCTCTCTGCATCATTCCTGAAGTTACGGAAGTACCGTGTACATATACTGCTGTCGGTGTGAATTTAGAGTGCACCCTATACCTCTGAATCCCAATAAGATGCGATTTAAAACAATACTGTAGTATTTGCCAGTTTTAATTTCTGTCAGTATTACAGACTGAGCTTTAAGCTGCCGACTACTCTAAATTCTCTGCTTCGATTCAAACTGTCTGCTTGTTATAACTTTTGTATGCGATGTTATAGCTGAGACCTAAGCAGCCTCCGATTGACATAACGCAGTGCTTCATTCAGAACTCATATTAGCCTATCTAGATTTAGCTTTTCCACGATTTCCCTAAATGACTTGATACAAATACCGCGAAGTTTCCTAAGGAAAGGATAGATTCACATCCATCCGTTCTCATTCTCAAGCTTGTGCTGCAATGAAATCGTTGCCGACAGGGTGGTAAGCACAAACTTTTTTCTCTTTCAGAAACTGATCGATGTTTTCTTTTTAGTGGTCTTATCCGAATCCTCTGTATTACACGGTCTATGCTAGTAATGGTAGTGCCACAGGGCTGTTGGTTGATCAAATGGTGCTGCCTTGCTTACAAGACCTCCTTCGTGCCTGACTTCTCTACAACATAATACAAATGTTCCGTGAACTGCTTCCCTGTACGTTAGAACGTATCTAATTTTTCATATTTAAGTTTTTAGCTGTGCTAATCAGCCAGTTCAGTTCCATTTCACAAAAAAAATATTCTTCGGCAGTAGTAGATTCATCAGTATTACTTTCTACTTGATTGTTAACGATCTTGTATTATCTATAGTAATACAATCCATAAAGCTACTACGTATAATGTTCGTGAAAAAATTCGACGAGAAAATTATATTTTCCTTTCAGAATTCTTGCTCTTCGACAGAATCTCTTTTTTTATCCTGGAAACATGGTATTACATATAGCCTGATGCATATTCTGCTCCTATAGGTCGTTTTTTGTAAATTACTTATTGTACTCCTTAATCAGATTCGGTCAGTCATCGACTTTATTGTGTATGTTCGTAAAGAAATACATATTTGTGTAAAGGTATATATAATTTGGTATTTATTGACTGGGACATACCGTACAAGGGAATGGTCCAATAAGACATATGGAAACCTACCCTGAAATTTTTACGCAGCGAGAAGACAACGAAACAAATGCACTGACAAAATTTTAGCTGCTAAGTGGCACAGCAGGTATTTTGTAAAAAATGTTGAAGTTACACATTTTTGCCGCCAGAAGAACAGCTTGTAACAGCGGTCTGTACAGACCTGCCCACCTAGCGTGCGACTCTGCGAATCGTTCACGGAGAGCCGCGTAGCAGAATTATCCGGAGTTCACAGACACCAATTTTAAGCACCCAATGGAGCAAATGGAAGCAAACACGTGTGAATGAGCATTTGCAGAAAATTCACTACCATTCGCTTGTGTATGGGTAGACTCAATTATACTAGAGGGAACGGAAGAGAACAGGGGGTAACGAATATTGCCTATGAGAACCGTGTTATTAGTTTTTAGTGCTAATATTCGGCATACTGGGTACAAGTCTATCATGTTAGAGCCACAGTGTGAAACTTTGCTATTCAGTGAGGATTATTATACAAGGCGATCGCACTGCCCTTGATGGAGTATGCAGAATGGCGCAGGGAAGGAAGGATTTAAGTCTCTCAATTTGTGTAGAGGTGTGACGTGCGTGTAGATCGTGCACTTTACACGGAACTGCATCTCCCGCTCCTCTTAGCACTTGTACAAAATTTTCCTTGTATGTCGGCTGCCACTTTTCCCTGGCTTCTCATTACCATTGAGGGGAAATTTATAAACAGGACACTAATTAATGACGTTACAGAGCTAGCGTTTCCACTATGCTTGTAAGGTGTAATGGCCATGTTCTTTTTTCTTCCTTTTTTTTCTAAAACAAAAATGGTCTAGTGGCAAAGAGCGCGCTTCGTGATCCTGACAGTGCGGGGTTAAATCTCGTTCAGATCACAACTTTTTCACTATGATTTTTAACCGAGCATTCACTTCTCACAGATGTTGGAGTGGACACGAAAGACATATTTGACCATGCCCCACTCAGATCCCACAGCCATTTTCAACACTGTGAAAAATGATCTTTTACTGTCTGTTGTTAAAGTAAGAGCTGAATCAATTGTGAGCTACTGCTTGTATTCCATAAAGGTCAAACTTCCGGAGCAATATTTTGTGGTTAACACAATAAAACTCCTACGTTAAATAAAAAAAATGCGTATAGTTCGAAATCTTTTGTTTAATCCATCCAGTACCTCACAGAGAAAAGAAAAATATAGCATTTTCAGTTGTTAAACCACTTCTAAAGCCGAACTGAACATTTTATAGCAAATTATTTGATATAAAATGCTCAATTACCCTTATATACCCAACCTTTTCAATAACTTTAGGGGCGCCAGGGATCAGTGTTGGGGCCACTCGTGTTCCCTATTTATGTAAGTGATATGCCCTCTAGTATTACAGGTAATTCAAAATTATTTCTGTTTGCTGATAATACGAGCTTGGTAATAAAGGATGTTGCGTGCAACATTGGCTCTGTTTCAAAAAGTGCAGTTCATGACGTAAGTTCATGGCTTGTAGAAATTTTCACAGAATGGGCACACGATTAGTGAAAGTGAACGCTTCACATTTATAGGTGTTCAGATAGACAGTAAACGGTTCTGGAAAGCCCATGTTCAGGATCTTTTTCAGACTTAATGTTGCCATTTTTACTGTTCGAACGGTTTCTCATGTAAGTGTTCGTTCTACTCGAATATTAGTCTACTTTGGTTATTTCTATTCGCTTATGTCACATGTTATTATATTTCTGGATAACTTTTCCCATTATCCAAGGATATTTTGGGCTCAGAAACGGCAGTTCGGGCAATAAGTGTTGTAAGTTTGCGAACCTGTTCTGACATTGGCCTCTCAAAATATATATTCTCTACTGTCGGTATTTGTTAATAATAGCAGCTTATTCCCAAGAATTGGCAACTTTCACTCAATGCTAGGCAGAAATCCAGTCTGCATTTGGATCGCACTTCCTTAACTCTTGTGCAGAGATGTGTGCAGTATACCGCTGCATCCATTTTCAATAAGATACCACGAGAATTCAAAAATCTTAGCAGTAATCCACGCAATTTCAAATCTAATTTGGAGTGTTTCCTCATGGGTCACTCTTTCTATTCTGTCGAGGAGTTTCTTGAAAAACTAAGCTGATTCCTCTGTTATATTGTTGATTGTGTTTACTTAAACTTATGGTTGACTTTTTTTGGACTCATAAAGAGATTGTTTTATCTGTTATTACTTTTATGTTGTAATTTTATGTATTGACACGTTCCATAATCTTGGAGATTTGCTCCTCAATTTGTTCCTACGGAATTTCACGTGTAAATAAAAAAGTAAATGATTTCATCACCAACACCTTCTCCGTGCATTGTTGAGACTGTTTCTCAATGCCTGTGTTAAATGAAATTATTGGCTGTGTTAATGTGAACAGTCTGATGACGATGTTTTAGGATGTACTGTAGAGGATTGTGTTTTCCGTAGCTTATGTCTAGTCGGACAGGGGTCGTCCACTTCTGATTTCTCTGATTGCAGGAGTGTATATGGAGTTGGCGTTTACCACGTCTATCCATAACCGCGACCAGTACAACATTCATTGCACTGGCGAGAAATCTCGTAAATTCTTTCCCGGCTGCGTCCAAAATCTCCTTAGCGGAACATAGGATACACGCGGTTCTGAAAGACGGAAAAGTACATTTAACTGCCTGTTTTTCAAACTACTTCTCTCGCCAATTTCGAATGAAGTGTTGTAGGCTAGTTTAAATGGAAGTGTACGCTGAATGTTTCTTTGTGTACTCGTTTCAACGGAAGATGGAATGTAGATATTGAACTCTTCTTATGTTCCGGAACAGAAATGACTCTTGCTCTGAGGTCTTCGCTATCCCATAGTAGCACGTTCTAGCGCAGGACTCGAGACTTCTAGCGAAGCTTTTCTGGTCGTTTACGTTTTAATCTACTGTAAATATCAAAGCCTGGTGATGAGCTTGGTAGAGATTACTATGATATGATTTTTTTTTATAAATCACCTGTGCAAGAAGCTCATTCTACTTCACTAAGAAAAGAGACATTATCTATTTAATGTCATCAGTTTAGGGCCTTCAGGTTCACTCTTACATCAGGCCACGCCTATAGCACCCAACACTTTTTTATTTCTCTTATTTGTTACATGACGTTAATAACAGATACAAGTAGTAATAATGTTAGTAATGGAAGTGAAAAGATGTTTTCAAGCAAGATTCGGGTATATCTAAATTCCTTTTGGACTATCACCACTGACCAAGGATTTATAACAGTAATAACAGCATTGTGAATGATACAACAACAAAACTTAACAGTTGAAATCCACCTGCAAAAGGGCTAACTCACAAAACTCACATTCGACCAATATGTGAATATTGATAGTGAAGATAGAGAAGACCCATAGAGCAGCGCGTTTCGTACAGGTTCATTTAGTAAGCACGAAAGCGTCACGGAGGTTCTCAGCCATATACAGTGCCATACTTTGCAAGCGAGGCGGTGTGCTCCACGGTATGGCTTACTGTTAAGGTTTCGAGAGCGTACCTTCGTAAGAGTGTCTGCTAGCACATTAGATTGATTGAATGTTCCGTTGACAGTTGGTCCTTGGTAGAATTTTTTATGCACTGAGAATGAAAAAACACACGCCAGTGGTGTAATATGCTGGATTTTTAAACTGGTTTGGCCTTCTAAGGACCGTATGAAATAACTTACGTATTTTTTGTTTTCTTTTTCCCAACTAATTTTCCATTCTTTTCTATGTTTTCTCTACTTTCTTACGACCACATTTCTTCTGCCTGTTTCATAGTTTTCTCCTGGAAATCTTTTACTTTTGCTCTTAACCTTTCTGTATCTCCCATTTCTCCCTCCATTATTTCCATTTCCCTCAGGTCTGCTTTAACTTCTTTTGTCCGTGTCATAGATGTTTTGAGGTTTCTGTCAAAGATGTTAAAATTTTTGCTATCCTGATTTCATCTAGCCTTTTTAGATCTCCGTAGAATATCTTATATTCACTCTATTTTTTTTATAAACTTCTTTATTGCGTGTTAATTGAAGAGCTTCTCGGAAAAACAGCAATAGTCCAAAATTTCGTAAACTGAGTTAGTGCAGCGATCTTGCAGCGTGTATATGAATGCCTCCGATGATAATGTTGTGTCGGCTAAAAGGACATTAGTTTCATAGAAAACGAGAGTTGGTTGATTGGTTGGTTGGTTTTTGGCGAAGGGGATCAAACAGTTAGGTCATCGGTCCCATCGGATTGGGGAAAGCAGTCGGCTGTGCCTTTTCAAAAGATCCATCCGGGCATGTGCCTGAAGCGATTTTGGGAAATCACGGAAAACCTAAAACAGTGTGGCCGGACGCGAGTATGAACAGTCGTCCTCCCGAATGCGAGTCCAGTGTGCTAACCACTGCACCACCTCGCTCGGTGAAAACAAGGGTTATAATGTAGACGGTTCTGGAAAAACAGCACATGTCCAACGTGATTCCCGGATAAACAACACTAGTCATGGACAACTACAGCTTTTGCATGAAAGAGCGGCGCATGGCGCTGCAATACAGTGGCAGGCCCTGAAACTAATCTTGTCAACAGAGACGTTGTGTTTTCCGTAAAGACATGCTGCCCTTCGAGGTTACATTGCTTGTGAGGGTGTGTGTGATCATGAACGCAGTCGTAGAGCCTGAAGATTATGATTGCCCTCTGCGTAAGAAGAGGAAGATACATACTAGAGACCTGAAAAGTCAGAAGAAAGTGGCTGGGATAGAACATACGAACAAAGTGGGCCGTGCTGTACGAATCCCAATACCAGGAGCTGACTGCAGGTGAGAAAGAAGTCGATTTCCCACACTTTTATTGTGCAATTTGCATCCTATTGTTTGTGTTTACATACTGACTCATTTGGAAAATGTGTGTGGTGTGCTGTGCTCCGCAGCAGTATTAGTGTCTCATAACCTCACATTGAAAGTGATTTCATTTTCAGGTTTGCGCTCTTTCACTGTTTTCAGAAGGTCGGACATCAAGGAAGGAAGCATATCCATCAAACGTTTAATTCACTGGAAAACAAAAATGATACTCACTTTTCTGGACTGATTAACGTGCATCACGTATTTCGAAGACGACCCCGCGCTGCAGAATCCAGCGGCAAAGATCATTGTGCTGCTTTTACATACAAAGTAATGTTGGATGGTAAGAATATGGCGATTTGTCTGAAAGCATTTATGAGCCTTAGTGGCATAATTCATGCACATGTATGCAGAATTCAAATGTCTTTGGTATTTCATGGCACGTTCCCCAAAGATATACGTGGCAAGCATGACAACAAGCTTAAGGCACACTCATCAGTAGTGATAGATCTTATCACGTTCCACATCAAATCATTTTCTGTGTGTCAGTCTCATTATTTGCCCCGACATAGTCCCAAAGTGGAATATCTACCGGAAGATATGTGAGTGAAAAGATTGCACGGAATGTTTCTGGCACAGTATTAAATGAATATCAATTACAAACTGTATTGACACGTCTTCTTCAACCATTACATTAAGTTCGGCTTTTCACTGTCGGGCGCATGCACGTTTTCTGATTCGCTGAAACAGACGATGAACAATCTGGAGCTGACTCTGGAAGACAAAAAGAGGTTGAGAATAGAGAAGGACCTTCACTTGCGCAAAGCAAAAGCATTCAGACAACAAAAGACAATTTCCAAGGCAAAATCCCAAACTAACGAGGTGACATGCATTGGCATTGATTATATGTAAAACCTTCCGCTGCCACACATTAAACCCAAAGCTGTCTTTTCTTCCAGGCAGCTCTGATATTATGCTTTTGGTGTACACTCCATAGCTGATGACCGAGCTGCTATGTTTACTTACCACGAAGCCGACAGGAAGAAGGAAGCCAGTGATGTTACATCAATACTATTTACCTACCTAAAACATCTGAATTACGATTCTGAACATTTAGTTCTAATACGTGATGGGGCATCGGCATACGACAAAACCCACGTAATGGTCATTTATTGCATTTTCTAGTGTATGCCTTGAAAATGTCTCGTAGTCTAAGGTACGTATTACCAATGCACTGACACAGTTACCTCCCAGATGATCAAGATTTTGCCGTCATAGAAAAACAGAAAAGAAAACTAAATACAGCAAAATTTCCTAATGATTGTATGGAAGTAAATCAAGATCACGACAAAATCCATCGTCATTTAATGTACAAGGAATGCAATATATCGATTTCATTGATTTCAGAGCAACTTTGCGCTCATACTTTCTCGATCGTCACAAATCTCCAGTGCAAATTAAAACAGCGAGAATGTTCAAGATAGAGCAGAGACGTCCAGCTGTAAAACTCAGGTCCATGCAGGACTAGCGTCGTTCGCAATAGCGTTCCATTTTCGTAGGAAATTGGACTAAAACCAGCATACAGTGCAAGGTTACCAATACCAACAGCCAACAGCCAACAGCATTTTATAACAAACTTTGCATGGCATCTGAATGCAACAGTAGCTCTGGGTGTGAGGAATGAGCATGTCACAGCAGCTGTTCTACGAATGTAAACTGCATGTGTTGCAGATTCAGTTCACCGAGATGGCATTATAGACTCCTTGATTCAGAGTGTGCGGTATAATCGTGTCACAGAAGGTTACACGTAGTAACCACTCTAAATGTAGTATCATTTTTCTATGTTTCTGTTACATTGTTGTACTTATGAATGCACTGTAGCAAAAGAAAAAAAATGTGTTTATGGCATCTGTATTTTTCAAGAATAAATGACATATTTACATCGTAATTTTTGTCCTCATATGTGAAATATAACACTTTATGTACTTAAAAGTGCATATTACGTTTCTTACTGTGTAAACGTATCCCTATGCAATACCAAATTCCGTATTTATCGCTGCATTATGATGGTGGTCACTTTCGTCTCGTTCCCCAAATACTTTATGTTTGGACTAATACTGTCTTTCCGAGAAGCCCTTCAATTTCCATTTCTCATTCTCATAATTTGGTCTCAAGATTTTCCTGATTATTTTCCTTTTCTGTTTCACCTGATTGTTTGGCTGTATTTGAAGAAGGAATTCTGATGCATAAAGGCACCCTGTTTTAATGACAGTATTGTAGTGCCGAAGTTTTGCATTTATGGAAACAGGTTTCTTGTTACACAGATTTTTGGGTAGTTGAAAAGCTACCTCCATTTTCCTCGACCTTGTTAGGTTAGCTTCTTTGTATAAAGCATCTGGCTGTGCTATTTCACCTAGATTTAAATTCTGAAGTCCTTTATATTCTGACATAATCAGTTTTCATACATTTCGATGCCTCCTTCACATCTGTCATGTACTTTTTTTTCAAAATATATATACAGGTCTGCTTTTGAAGCTGTCTCTTGTAGGAAATTTAACTGCATTGTTGCTTCTATTATAGATTCAGCACAGATGGCAAGATCTGCAAAAGTCAGACAATCAAAACTCATATTATTCCCTTTTCTCCCAATTGCGATTCTTCTAATTACTTCTGTTTTTTCCTCCATTCCCTGATTAGTTTTTCTAACACACAATTGAGCGGCAGTAGAGACAGTTCATCTCCTTGCCTTACGCCAGTTTTGATCTAAAGAGCCTTGGAGGTTTCACCTAAAAATTTAATTTTTCATTATTTATTTCTTCGTGTGTCTTATCATTGCCACAGGTTTGTTGTCAGTTCCCTACTCTTTTAAGGTGTTGAATAATGATTTCCTGTCAATTGAATTATATGGTTTTCTGAAGCCTACAAATGTTATGTAAGTGCTTTTAGATCTCATTCTTCTATACTTGATTATGAATTTCAGATTTAAAATTCGTTCCACACAGGATCGTCGTTTTCTAAACTCTCCTCGATGCTCTCCTAATCACTTATCTACTCGGCTTTGCAGCCTGCTTGGTATTAATTTTGAAAGAATTTTGTAAGTCACTGGAAGGAGGGGTATTCCTTTATAGCTGTTGGGGTCAATTTTTCTCCTCTTTTGTTGACTGGGTGAATTAAAGCTGTTTTCCAATCTTCTGGCAAAGCTTCTGTTTTCCAGATTTTTCGGAAAACTGTGTAGCTTCTTGACTGTCCCCGCACCTGCGGTTTTTCATATTTCAGCAGTTACTGAACTTCCCCAGAGGCCTTACCATTCTTCAGATCTTTAATGATATTCTGAGTTTGCGCGAGTGTACCACGGATTTTGCTCTGGGGAGTTTGCTCTTAGTTCCTCACAATTTAACAGCTTAATGAAATAGCGTGCTAATATTTCACAGTTTTCTTTGTTGTTTAGGCTAATGTTCCGTCTTCACTCTTGAAGCACATGGTAGGTGATTGGTACGTTTGGAGGCTTAAGTTTTATAGATGTTTCTAGTCTTGCTCTTTTGAAAGTCTTGTTCAACGAGTTTCTTTCAGACTTCCTTTTGACTGCTCTTATATTTGACGTTTGAGACCTTTGTTGTTTAAAGCTGCTAAAATCTTCACTTCTTTTTGGGAAATACCATTTATGTCAGGTTTGTTTTCTAAGTAGCAATGCTGTTCGTGCCACCGTCTGTGATCTTTTTATCTTTTGAGTGGTGCTATTTCAAGGGCTGTTTTGACTAATATTGTTTTCATCTCCTTCCAATCATCGGTGTCATTTTGAGCCGTTCCTGAAATTCTTGTTTGTTCACTTCCAACGTTTCTGTATCTGTTTTTGTGAATCCTATGTCCTTTTCTTGGTATCCTTTTTTGTGGAATTAATTTCATTTTTATTGTGGTTAGGTAGCGATCTGTTTCAATATTCGGACCTTTTCTAAGTTTTACGTTATTAATTTCTTTTGACTGTTAAAAGATGTAGCTACATGGTCAGTCTGAAATTCTTCTTGGTTTTTTTTAGGTGATTTCCAAGTTTTCTGTTTCCTCAGCAGTTTCTTAAAATTTGTGGACTGACGGAGTATGTTAGTTCGTTTCCAAAGATGATAATCGTTAAAATTTGATTTGCAACTAAGACGATAAGAATTATTGCAATAAAATGAGATGTAAGAGTATTTAGTTTAGACAACATAAGTGACACATTAAATAATGTACTGCTTGACAAATTGCAACAGCTTTTCTGAGAACAAGAATAATACAATCTTTTCATTATTACAGTTTACACCAGATTATGGAACTTAAAGCGTACCGAAACCGGAAAGATTGTTGATTCAGCAACTGTTGTGCGGTTTCTTCAGTTTTGCAGTTTCGAATGCCCCACACGAAGGGCCCTTTGAGCAAAGCCAACTTGAACAATATGTAATAAACTGGTGACATGTTCCAGGGGAAGAGGAGGGGGGAGGGTGTTTGAACAAGGTTATCTTGTTCTTACTACATCCAGTATCACAAACAGATAATATATTACGAATTAGACTAAACAGGTAAGTGGAACAATAATAATTATTATAATATTAATACCCGAACATCAAAAATTGTAGTGAGGATTTTTAATATTAATTATACAAGGAAAAGTTTTCATCTATCTCTCTCACTGCTGTCAACTTTGACCCCGTGTACCGATCTGGTACTATGACAAAAATGACAAACTAAAGCAACAACGTTTTATGAAATCGGATTCTCTCTACGTTTATGCCTAATTGTTGCAGAGGGTTCACTTGCAGTAACGCACGCAAACCGAACATCTTCAGTGCCACAACTCCCATGCCGTTGATGTCGTGAGTGGTGGAAAACAAAACATCGTAGTAACGAATCCTTTGCAGGAAACTCAGAATGTACATGACGTAATTTATTGGCGTCGTTTTTTCACTTACTTTTCTTTGAGAGTAAACAGAACTAACTTCTGTTCATTTACCGCCGTTACAACAGACACAATTCTTGTGCAAACAAAGTAATAGGACTAATATTGGCAATCACAACGATACTTATGTGTTTTGAAAGATAGATTCAAATATGCACTGTATTCCATATAACTTAGAGTTATAACTGCCATTTCACGAATTTCAGGTGCAGTTTATGTAATGCAAAACATTTCGCATGCGGTCACTTTACATGGTTCAACAGCATTCACTCTGTGTTGTCAGAAGGGAAATGTTGTTTAGCCGCCGTTAACACAAACTTTCTCTTTCAACACACTGCCTAAGGGACAATCAAAGAATTTTTCAATGTATTCTTAGTTGCAATGCAGCATTCGCTACGGCCTGTTCAGATGCTAAAATTCCAGGCACAGTTTTACGTTAAGTCTTTAAGATACACGACATTCTTTATCATACGTCATGTCCAATGACATCACCATATCCCGAGCAATTACATTTCAATGGCATTGACATAATTGGTTGAATTTCGACCACAGGCGATACGGTACTAGTACGACGCAAAATTTTTTACACAGCTAGTGAAACTAAAGCAATCGCAATAAAGGAGAGATGGGGCAGGTGAGGAAGAGGGATACTTTACAAAGTGATATTTTAACTGCAGATACTGCTAACAGTCTTATCCAGACCACTCGTAAAATGGTATGATATGATACCAATGGTTATCGGCTATCCAAGGATAAATGAATAGATACAGATTTGACTGGTTTCCCAGATGGGTCTGATGACAAGGTGAATATACCAAAGTAAATTATTTATGTTGTGTGAATAGCCGCTAACAATAAAATGCATCTTGAGTAACTCTGTAGTCTTTCGCATAGTAAGAACATTGATTTTAGGTGGCTGCAATATTCTATTGTCAAATATGATGAAAATCTACATTTATATGTACATTACTACTCTAGAATTCACAAGTGCCTGGAAGAGGGTTCATGTTTGTTTTAATGACTACCGCCCCAATTCGTGTATCATATCCGTGGCACTCTTTCCCTTATTTCGTCATTATACAAAGTGAGCTGCTCTTCTTTGAACTTTTTCGATGTCCTCCGTCCATAATATCGGAAGGGGATCCCACACCGCACAGCAGTACTCCTGCAGAGGGCAGACAAGCATAGCGTACTCAGTCTCTTTAATAGTTCTGTTACATTTTCTAAGTGTTCTGACAGTAAATCGCAGTCTTTGGTTTGCTTTACCCAAAACCTTCTAATTTCAGTTGCTCTTAATTGTGATCCATAAGTATTTTTCTGACTTTATAGCCTTTAGATTTGTGTGATTTATCGTGTAACCGAAATTTAGCGGATTCTTTTTAGTGCTCTTGTGAATGCCTTTTCCACCATACAGATACTTTGTTTAAATTATTTTGGAGTTCGCTTATGTCATCAGGTGACTTCACATGCCAGAAAATGACAGCGTCATGTGTAAATAATCTAAGAGGTTTCCTCAGATTGCAGGAGGACCTATAACACTTTCTTGGGGAACGACAGATATCACTTCTGTTTTACTCAATGACTTACCGTCAGTTATTACGAACTGCGAACTTTCTGACAGGAAATCACAAATACAGTTACACAGCTGAGACGATACACCTATAGGCACGAAATTTAATTAGAAGTCACTTGTGAGGAACGGTATCAAAAGCCTTCTGGAAATCTAAGAATATCGATTCAATTTGACGTTGCCTGTAGAAAACACTCTTTACTTCTTGGGAGTTAAGAGCTGGTTGTGATTCACGAGAACGATACTTTCTGAATCCGTGTTGGTTATTTGTCAATAAATCGTTTTCTTCGAATTGATTCATAATGTTCTTCATAGTATATGTTCCAAAATTCAACCGCAAATAGATTTTAGTTATAAGGCTCTGTAATACAGCGGATTACTCCTATTTCCTTCCTTGCGTATTGATACGATTTGTTCAACTTTCCAGTCTTTGAGCACTGATCTTTTTACGTGCTAGCTGTTGTATATGACTGCGAAGTATGGAGTTATTGTACCAGCATAGTCTGAAAGGAATAGTGAGTGGTATACGATCTGGATCTGAAGCCTTGGTTTCCTTGTTTTTGTTGTGGTCTTCAGTCCAGAGACTCGTTTGATGCAGCTCTCCATGCTACTCTATGCTGAAGAAGCTTCTTCATCTCCCAGTACCTACTGCAACCTACATCCTTCTGAATCCGTTTACTGTATTCATCTCTTTGTCTCCCTCTACGATTTTTTCCCTCCACGCTGCCCTCCAATACTAAATTGATGATCCCTTGATGCCTCAGAATATGTCCTACCAAGCTATCCCTTCTTCTAGTCAAGTTATGCCACAAATTTCTATTCTGCCCAATTCTATTCAATACCTCCTTATTAGTTATGTGATCTACCCATCTAATCTTCAGCATTCTTCTGTAGCACCACATTTGGAAAGCTATTCTCTTCTTTTATGAACTTCCTTACTTGTTTTAAAGAGTTTCGCTACACCGAGGATATCTACTCCTATGTTACTCGTGTTGGCAGTTGTTATTGATTCGAATTCTGGAACATTAACTTCATCTGCAAGGTTCGCAGGAGAGCTTCTGTTAAATTTGGAAGGTAGGAGACGAGGTACTGGCAGAAGTAAAGCTGTGAGGACGGAGCGTGAGTCGTGCTTGGGTAGCTCAGATGGTAGAGCACTTGCCAGTGAAAGGCAAAGGTCCCGAGTTCGAGTCTCTGTCCGACACACAGTTTTAATCTTTCAGGAAGTTTCATATCAGCCCACACTCCGCTGCAGAGTGAAAATCTCATTCTGGAAACTTCATCTTCATTTTTGAAGGTATTTCGGAAAAGTGTTTAGTAACCCTGCATTAGTGGCGCTGTCATCAATAACATTACCATTGTCATCGCGCAGTGAAGGTGCTGGTAGCGTCTTGCCACTAGTGTACTTTACATACGACCAGAATCTCTTTGAAATTAGAATTATATTAATACCGTCAGCTGCGCACGGGCGTTGATGTAGATCAACGGGGACATGTGAAAATGTGTGCCGCGACCGGGACTCTAACCCGGGATCTCCTGCTTACATGGCAGACGCTCTATCCATCTGAGCCACCGAGGGCACTGATGATAGTGCGACTGCGGGGGCTATCTAGCGTACGCCTCCCGCGAGACTCACATTCTCATCTTGTATGTCCACACACTACATTCGTAGTGTCCCACCCCAATACACTCATTACTCGTGGAAGACATTCTTCCAAGTCCCGTAAGAGTTCGGGGAATATTTGTGCATCCGCACAGAAGAAGGTCATGTCTGGCAACGCCAGAACTATATACTTATATGGATATATATCCATATAAGTATATAGAATCTCTATGTATTTTCTGCCAGATTTCGAGAAGACTGTCATTGTGGTAACTGTTAAAGGAAAAATTTTAAAAATTAGAAAAAAGTTACCCGAATATGTGGTTTATTCTGAACACCAGGAAGGCGCGAGGAGCCGTCATACGGTAACTGTAGAGGTTTCGGGTGCACTTATGGTGCGTAACGTATATTCAGCCAGCTTGCGGGGAGCAGCTGATGCTGCAGAGTGACACCCCGTTGCCAGTACTGCTGATAGTTGCAGCTCATAGTGCCGGAGATAGCGAAGCCGTCCCCGTAGCTGGCGCCCCCAGTATTCATGAGACGGCGAGGCGCTCCCTTAGCGCCGGCCGCGGCATAATGCGCGCCTGTGACGTAGGCCACCATCGCGACAGCGGGGCCGCGCGCGCACAATACCTCCGCCGGCGGCTAACTTTCTGAAGGGCGGCGGGAGGGCGAGGATGGGGGATAAACACACAAAGATGATTGATAATGGACTTCATTTGCCGGAGAGCGCCCGGGCCGGCGCCCGCCGCCACCGGCCGCCACAAAACAGGGCAATATATATTGTCGAGGCCCGAGTTATGACGCCCACAAAACGCCGCTATTTCCTCTGTCTCTTCTGTCTGCACGCGCGCCTATATATATATATTTTTTTCCCTCGTTCTGTCGTTCTCTCCCCTTGCTCTCGCGACGGACGGAGGACGGCCATTTGTCCGGACAAACAGGGGAGGGAGTTTGGATGGTCCGCATTAGCCGAGGCTAAGTGGAGACTCCGGCGGCATCGGTCATGCGTGAAGGCAGTTTGCGGGATACTCGCGAGCCGCTCTGCTAGCTGCCACACAGGGCACGGGCGGCGGTCTGGCGGGCGGCACGTCTGCGCGGTTAGCGTCAGCTGCACGCAGCGGCAAGAGCGCTGCAGCAAAAGCGGCAGGTTCCAATTGGCAGACAACGGACACTGTCAAAATGCTAGGTGTTGCACCTGTGCGTTGCAAGGTGCTCATTAAATGCTCTTGGACCGTAGCAGTCGCAAGAGCCACCTGCGAATGAACAGTCTACAGCAGAGATACAAGGCTTGTTTTTTTAAGTAAGTACCGTTTTGGAATTTAAAAAAGACGTGCTAAGATACCTCAATAATTTTATTTTTACATGAAAGCCTGTACCTTAATCTACTTTTCTACATAATTTCGGACAATATTCAGGCACTTGTCATAACGTTGTACCAGTTTTTGAATACTCTCTTCATAGACGTCTGCCGCCTGCTTGTTAACCACGGCATCACCACTGTTTTGACTTCGTCATCGTCTTGAAGACGCTGACCGCCCAGGTGTTTCTTCAATTGCAGGAACAGATGGTAGTCACTGGGCGCAAGATCGGGGCTGTACAGAGGTTGATCTAGAGTTTCAGATCGAAAAGATGTGATGAGATCTTTGGTCTGATTCGCCACATGCGGACGGGCATTGTCTTGCAGCAAAACGACGCCCTTGCTCAATTTGCCACTATTTTTCTGCACATGGGTGGCCTACGTCACACCAGAATCAAATCAGTAGTCCATGGAATGGCGGCATTCAGATTTACCCAGAAAAGTAAAGTTTAAGCAAACAATTTCTGCCCGGAAAATCATGTGCACAGTTTTTTGGGACAGAAAAGGAGTATTGCTTGTGGAATTTCTGCCTCGTATTGAGACAATCAATGCAGCAGCTTACTGTAAGACACTGCACAATCTGCGACATTCAATTCATAACAAAAGACGTGGCAAGTTGAGCAAGGGCGTCGTTTTGCTGCAAGACAATGCCCGTCCGCATGTGGCGAATCAGACCAAAGATCTCATCACATCTTTTCGATGGGAAACTCTAGATCATCCTCCGTACAGCCCCGATCTTGCGCCCAGTGACTACCATCTGTTCCTGCACTTGAAGAAACAACTGGGCGGTCAGTGTTTTCAAGACGATGACCAAGTCAAAACAGTGGTGATGCAGTTGTTAACAAGCAGGTGGCAGACTTCTATGTGGAGATTATACAAAAACTGGTACAACGTTATGACAAGTGCCTCAATATTGACGGAAATTATGTAGAAAACTAGATTAAGGTACAGGCTTTCATGTAAAAATAAAATTATTGAGATATCTTAGCACGTCGTTTTTTTTAATTTCAAACGGTACTTACTTAAAAAAAACACACCTCGTAACTTGCGAACGAAATGAAAGAAGTCACAGAATGGCTAAAATACGAAATGAAGAGCTACTAACTAATAAGTACATACACCAACAAAATGAATCATTCCGATATGTTGTGTAGTTGTGACGCTATTATGATTGTTCCTGTGTAAGGCGAGTGCAATACTACTGTATCTGCGAGTGAGAGCGCTTCGGTTGGCTTATCTTCAGTTGTTATCGAGATATTTTACTAGGATTTTCTGAATAATTTGATATTAAATGCATGTCCTAAATGCATTTTCCTTGGTCACCACTTTACCTGTTTACATTAACGTCGTCGCATGTTTCAGCCGGAGATCAAATGCAATAATATCGTAGTCGGCTAGTAGCCATCGGAAGGTTGCCCCTGACGTTGTTTGTTAACATACACATAGCTCTGGGCAGAACGCTGCACTTGAATCGACTGTAGCATTTCAGCTGAAACTAAAGCACCAGAAGGAACGCATTAGGGACATCCAGCATGCCAAAAAAGATCGGGTCTGCACCGTCACATTACAGGCAGAATGCTTGCCAGCAAGGGAAGTTGCTCGCCGTGTTCACTGGACTCAAAGTGATCAGCTGCAGACAGACATCGGTTCCAGTTGACAGCAGAATTGAGGTCTTACACAGCACAGGCCGTCCAAGTTCAACATGTGCATATCTGCGACTTCTGAGTCAGCGGACTGTTGGCTGACTGCTCTAGAAATGAATTCTGCTTTCGGAGAAACTGCAGGAATCAAAATGTTAGGAGACGATTCCATGATGCCAAATTTCATTTCTAATAACCATGACTAGCAGCAAGTCGTTTACAACAACTCCATGGACTCCATTACAGGATGGACGCCCCCGAACGGGCGTCGAATGTTGTTTACCGACGAAACTCGAAGCTGTTTGTACTCTGATAAATGCAGACAACGTGTCCCATATGTGTAAAATTGTGCTGGTGGAGTGATGTTCTTGGATAGCGTTACATGGGGCAATCGTACCGTCTCTCGTCACTGATGAGGGCAATTTCACTGCTCTACGGTACGAGGGCGAGATTCTGCAACCAACTATGGGACCGTACCGCCGAAATTTTGATGATTATTGCACCTTGATAGATGATAATTCGCACACACACCGTGGTGTTCTCGTAAACATGTTTCTTCGGCATCATCAGAAGGGAGTGGGCTTCTTGTTTCCCGGATATTAACCAATCGAAAATGTGTGAGATCGATTGAAAAGAGCTGTTTTTAGATGTCCGCAACGACAACGTACCTCTGCGACTTAAGCAGCATCGCCATCGAAAAGTGGCACAATGGATCAGATCTGGCTTGAAGACCTCTTCTGTGGTATGCTACGACGGATTCAAGCCTTCATACAAGCAATGAGATGTTCTGTCACGTTTTGACGTTGTCATAGTGGTGTAGACGCCCTCCAAATGAATTTATATGCATACCTCAAAGGCAGCTTTTGTTTTCTCTGCCATGAATTTCTAAAAAAGTAAAGGAAAAAACATTTTTTAATATTGTATTTGTTCTGGGGTGATCACAAGCGCCGGAACATAGATGCAAAACGCAAGACCAAAGAAGGCGGTGAGGAAAAGTCAGCCAATAGGCCGATAATAAGGACAGAGCCGCGCCAGGAGCGCCCCCTGCATGAAATGATTATAAGCGCTGTTCCTGCCAGCCTCGGCCGCTCAGATCGGCTCAGAGTACTGACATTAGTGGAACGTATTTGCGGGGCGTGCTACAAGAACAACTAGTTGTGATCCTTATCAGCTACTGTTCTGGACTTTGTCTATAGGGACGAACATTGCTGTTTGCATGTCACTTACGACACCGATGTAACTCCAAAGTTAAGTATTGTCAATTGCTTTATAGAAAAAAAAACTACTGATGTTATTTGTTTGAATTGTTGTATAGCGTCCCGAGAACGCAGCGTCCTTTAGGCACCGTATAAGCGACGAGCGCTCAAGATCCAACAATATTAACGAGAATTTCATACACTCGCCATGCCAGTGAGTCCTGTGCAAGTCTTCTCATCTCTTCTAATCAACTGAAATCCACATTCACTATATCCCTCTACCATAACTACCCTTCTCCACCCCTCCCTCCTCTCATCACTATTAGCAGATTAACGATTTCTTTTGTAACACCCCACCCGTCACATATTTGGTTTTGGCGTGTGTTGACCCCAGCTAATTGACTAACAGATTAACATGTAAGTAGGCTGTTTAGGTTTTTATATTGGTAACGCCATGTAGCACTCTATATGAAAATCACTGGCTGTGCTGTGTGCAGTCTGTGGCTGGGTAGCATTGTTGTAATATTAGCCATTGTAGTGTTCGGCTGTTGGCTGTTAACAGCGCATAGCGTTGAGCAGTTGGAGGTGAGCCGCCAGCAGTGGTGGATGTGGGGAGAGAGATGGCGGAGTTTTGAAAATTGTACGACTGGATGTCATGAACTGCTATATATATTATGACTATTAAGGTAAATACATTGTTTGTTCTCTATCAAAATCTTTCATTTGCTAACTATGCCTATCAGTAGTTAGTGCCTTCAGTAGTTTGAATCTTTTATTTAGCTGGCAGTAGTGGCGCTCGCTGTATTACAGTAGTGCGAGTAACGAAGATTTTTGGTGAGGTAAGTGATTTGTGAAAGGTATAGGTTAATGTTAGTCAGGGCCATCCTTTTTTAGAGATTTTTGAAAGTCAGATTGCGTTGCGCTAAAAAATATTGTGTGTCAGTTTAAGCACAGTCTTGTATAATTGTTCTAAGGGGACGTTCCAAGCAGAGAGTGCAAAACTGCCGCAATATCGGATAACGCCAAGAAACTAATAAGGCCCTGTGACTCCTGATTCAACTGCGGTGGCAGTGTTGACATTAATTGATTCAGAATTGATCACTTTTAATTAAAAAGGGGTGCACATTGATGTTATATTCAGCTATTGAACACCAGATGCAAATGTTGAACATAAAATTAATTAAGAAAATGACTTGGGATTTCAACTACTTGGTTGAAAACAGATGCAGTCGATTAGCACAAATTTATTTTAACTCACGACCTTCAATCATCACATTACATGACTCTCCTGCCAGGCAGTGGTAATAAATTGCGTTTGCGTGGAGTAAAGCGCGATAACTCAAAAGTAATTCCTATCGACTGACCCAGGTGTAATGCGAAGTGCGAGAAGAATTCTACAATACACAGCCCATGAAACCCTCGTGGAAACTTTGCCTACGTGATCCAACAAATTAATCAGTGGCCGGAGCGGGCGCAATATCTCCGAATACTGCGTGGCGGAGCGGCGTCGTGCGGACGTCGGCCGACCTCGTGTGCTGCAAGGCTGCGCTCGTCTATTCACTCCTAGCTATCTTGCTCAGTACATAGCTGAACCAAAACTTCCTATCTCCACGCTTAATCGTTCCATTTGCTAAGTCCTAAACTGCAGAGACGCTCACTCTTTCTCAGGCAAGCTGAGTAAAGAACGCCACGTCCGCACTCTAGGCAAGCTGGGAACGGAAGACCCCCACGGGGACTTCTGCCAGTCCTCTCTTCGCCTCGGTTTCCCCTCCAGCAAAATCACTTACGCCAATTGCAGCGCAAGTCACGTTAATTATGCGTCGCTTCGCAGCGCCGACCAGTGCCTGCTCTGGGAAGTGAACAAATTCCCAAAAAATTTCCCTTCCTCTCAACTTCTGCTATTTAACTCCTCCCAGGCCACCCATCAAGGTTAGCGTCTGCAGAAAACACCAATTTTTCCGGAATTCTGACTCCGAGGAGAGTACTTCAAATTTTTCGGTCCTATGTTCTCATCGGAGGGCGGCGTATTCCATTCTGTCGCTCTTCACCTGATTTACTTCAGACTCTGCGGGCCGTGAATTCAGCGTGAAGTTGCTATAGTCACCAACACGCATATTTTGGCCCCTGTTGACCGCTCCACCGTAGCTTTGCGCGGCTTACTCGTATGTTTCACTGAAAATGGGACGACGGACATTTGTCAACAGGCTTACAAGTTCTACGTCTGTTTCCTGGTACCCCAGCATGGGGTCAACCACCCACTCACTGTCACTCATCTTAAGGCAGCTGGATGCCGCGCCCCGTTACCGCTTTCTCAGAGCTTGAGCCACCCTAAGCTGCCTATTGTCGCTTCCCTTCGCCGCTCCCCAGCGGCCGTGGTCAACTCTGTATACTTCCCTGGAATAAACTAGCCTCCAGTTTCCACAAAGTTTTTCATGTCGTGTGAATTAATTTAAAACCATCACCCGACATTAATTATTCCAATACATCCATACTATACCCTCTACAAGGTGCATTGTGCCTTGTCAGTCATTTTTGTTCAGCCCTACTGTTCGCTCAACGTGAGTTAGGTGATCTTTAATGACTTCATGTAAGGTGCATAGTTCTTGCCATCTTACACTTTATTCATGATGTCTCTTACTGCTAATCACTAATTATAGTGGCCGACCTAGTGCTCTAGTGTTAAAGCGCGTGCCTGGAATCTGATAAGTCATGGGATCAAAGGCCGATTGAATAACGGAAATATTCAGTCCAGGGGTATCGGTTTGCAGAAGTTAAAATTCCGTGCACCTGTAGGCCAGTGGACGAGATCAGATCAGCATTAGCACAAGTAGTAAATAACTTATGCGTTTCAGCTCTAGTGTCAAATAGTAGTGTGCTCCTAGAAAGCGATCGTAGGAAATGATGTGTCCCATGCAAGTCAGTCAAGTCCTGTAGAATTTGTTAGGGAACTGAAGGAATGTAGAAACTGGAGCCGTTGAGGGTGATGAGATTTGGACGCTGCCGAAACCTGGCGTGTTGCAACTCGTAAGGGCCACCGAGACAAGCTTGTTGGCGCGCGTGCAGCTAATGAATGCCGAAGACGACGGCATTGTGTCGCAGCGTTGCCTAACGACCCACGACGCTGCCTCCACTCGACACCCGTGTTTTGCCTGCCACGGCCCCGACGGAGGTCCTGAAGGCACGGCGGAGAGCGCTACTGTATTCTAGACGCTACAACTGCGATGAATAAAGAGCGACGAAGAGATCTTTCTGTAGGCCCACAAGTACAGAATCGGAGCAGGTTCGCTGTTCATTGGTTTGCTATGTATTGCCTGATCTCATAAGGATGAAGGAGCTGGAATCTAATGGATTTCATAATAATGATGCCGACGGATGCTGTTACTGCCTTGCTCCTCTCATGGTGGGACGGCTTGTAAAGCTCTCCGTGTATGTTTGCCATTCTTTAGTCTAACAGCTGGCACCAGTTTTAAACATGACAATTCATCGCTAATAGTCTGATTTTTGTAGAGAAATTGTTAGCGTGGAGCTCGTATATAAGACGCGCAGCTCGTGGTCTTGCGGTAGCGTTTTCGCTTTCCGCGCACGGGGTCCCAGGTTCGATTCCCGGCGGGGTCAGGGATTTTCGTTGCCTCGAGATGACTGGGTGTTGTTGTGTTGTCTTAATCATCATCATCATCATCATCATCATCATCCATCCCCATTACGGCCGGGGGAAGGCAATGGCAAACCACCTCCGCTAGGACCTTACCTAGTCGGCGGTGCGGGACCTCATCAGCAGTAGTACATAAGACATCACGACACGTCTCCTACAGGAGTGATTCTTCCTGATTTATAACTTACCGCAAAAAGTAAAGGTCAGTAACGTTACAAATAAACAAAGAATAAACAAGAAAATTCGTTAATACATTTATCAAGACATAGTTAAATAACGATAGAGATACTCTGGCACATGATTCCTAAAAGGAACACATTGAAATTCGATGTAATTTGTATTCAAATAGCGGAATGTGTGGCTGTAACGCTTCTCGCTCGATTTAGATAGTATCTGAAATCATTCTGCACAATTGTCTCTGATAATTATTAGCGTGACACGCGAAAGGATCAAAGGAAGTTTACTTGGCCACAAGGTCGTGTCAGGCCAAGGTACCTCTAACTAGCATAGAGTTACATGTCACTTCTTCTAAAAATTGAATGCAAGTTTGGTTGCGGCTCTGAGGTCCAGCACGTAAAAAGGAGCTGTATGTTTCGTCGTCATCCTGCGGAAGGATTACCACTCCGTGCTCGCCGTATCAGTGGTCCGACAGGACGGCACGCTGTTTCTTAAACTGCGTGATTTGTGGCGCACCACGTCAGTAAGGTATCCGACTACCGCCGTTCTGAATGAAGTAACCGCTGTAAAGTTGTAGCTAATTAGTGGCGTGCTGCTACATTTGTTACCGGTACGTTCGGTCAACTCTTGGTTATTACGGAAATGCACCATGGAGGGATAGTGATGTTCTTTTGAAGAAATACTATAGAGAAAAATAAAAAATATTTGGAATATACTGCACAACGATCCTACTTCCAGCTATTGCGTAAGGAAGGCGAGGACAAGAGAACTCAGGGCTCTTAGTCTAACATATAGACAGTTGTTTCTTCCTCAAAGCGTTTGCGAGTAGAGCGTCTGCTCAGTATTCGAAGGGCTGTTAGTGGATATTAATATGGGGTTAATCACTTTTTGCCTGCATGACTACTTGGTCCTGCTAGAGACACTTCCAATGAAGTGTCTGAGTGATTTGGAAATTGGATACTAATTCTTCCACAAGAGCCGAAACCAGTGAAGGTGGTGATGTTGGGCGCCGAAGTCTCTGGAATGGAGTCGGCGTTGTAACCTATCCTAAAGGCGTTCCTTGACGCCGGCCGGAACTCTTGTAGATCAGTCCATTTCAGGAATGTTATCGTCCACAAAAATTGCCTTAGAAATTCTGCTCTTTGGTAGGCTGTATTGCCACGCAGATACAACCATCCTCTCCGAACTGTTGCTCTGATGTAGGCAGTATTCAGTACTTTCGTTCATATTGTATCGCTTTTAGCGTTTTTTCGAGCGGTATAGAGGTACGACACCTCAGCCAGGGAAAACATCACTATACTACAGTAACCCCTCCGCCAGTGTTGGCACTACACATCATGGCACATACCGTTCTCCAGACACTCGACACGCAGCTATTCACAACCACAAATCATTCGTTTCCAGTCATCCACTCTCCAGTGCCGTCGCTCTTTACACTACCTGAAGAGTCACTTAACATCGATTATAGAAAAAACGTGACATCTGAGCAGCTTTTCGACCATTGTATCCAATTCGTTTAGCTCCATAGACACAGTCATTGTGCTAGATGCACTGGTGGTAGCAATTCTGAAAAAAATTGGAAATTTGTGGTAACTGCTGAGGTGGTCGGTCCCTTAATCGACCTTAAGGGGAGACGTTGATGAAAAACACACCCTCTTTCAAAAATGCACGAAATCCACAGTTTTGGAGATATGGAAATTAAATTTTGTACCACGCTTTACATGAAAGTAACACATTCACATGTCAAATCCTTTGATTATATATCTTCAACCTTTTTTGGAATCAAATTTGAAATTTTTTTCAAAAAATAATGTATGTTCCTTTTTCTCAGAAAGCATTCAAGAGATTTCTACAAAAATTTCTGTGCTTTATCTCATTATATGTTGTAAGCTTCTCTCATGAGGTTTCTGGAACAGGTCAAATAGGAGAATTTTCATAATTTTTAAATTATAATTCCACAAATACAATTTTAAATTCATGCAAAATTCCAAGCACTTTGCCCCATATCTCAGCATGCAATCAGAATTTCAAAATTTGCTCTTGAGGCAACGTTTATTAGGTTTACAAAAATATGTGTACAAAATTTCATAATTCTAGCATTCATAGAATCTGAGGAAAAGGTACATAAACTTTAAAAAACAAACTTTTCAGAAAACGCAATTTAAAGTTCAACCTAACATTTTTCCTTATGTCACTTCTTCAGAAGGCACCACATTTGCACTCTGGGTCGTCTTTCCCTTCAAGGTTTCTCTTCTGGTTTCTTGTTGTCTGTTTCTTTCCTTTACCAGGTCTTCAACTGTCTTTTCAACTGCAGAGACTCGCTGTAAATCTATTTTTCTCAGGATGTTTCGAGTAAAATTTCCGATCTTCATCCTTCCGACGTTCCCATCGTTAAATACAATAACTGCATCATAAGTTGCAATTCTGACAACTGTAACAGATGCAAATGTGTTTTTAGGGCACTGTTTCCTTATGAGTTAATATAGAGGCTCATTAGGATTTTGGATTTTGACATGAGCACACTTTTTGAGAAGTGCAGGATCGGCCAAAGATGATCTATAAAAGCAAAGAGTGTGTATCGCGGCTTTCTAGATGCATTCCGCACACGTTTGGTTGAAAGTAATACACAGAATCTTTCTTCACTGAGCTGGTATTGAAGTGCTGCTTCAAAACGTGGGCGTGGCAGGGAGGCCACGTCACACATATAATTAATTTTCAGGCACTTCGGATGCGATTTAAATATTGAAACTTTGGGAATTTATTATCTATGAGTTGTACTAACAAATAAAAAATAAATTAAAATTGACATTTTTGGTCAATTTCATCAACGTCCCCCCATAAACTGGCTTACACTAAGGACAACACACATGCCCGAGGGAGGACTCGAATCTCCGACGATGGGAGCCGCGCGAACCGTGCAGGACAGCTAAGACCGCACGGCTACCCCGTGCGGCAGCAGTTATGAACTCACAAGTGATTTCTCTCGTTGATTTCTTGGAATAATTTACAGCCATACTCCGAAATGCTCGACGGTTCCCTTCCTTCCCTACATAAGGTCTGCCTGGTCTTGTTTTCGATGTGGTTGTTTCTCGCTTGTCCGCTTTACAATCACACCACGAACAATATACTTGGACAGTTTTAGAAGGGTTGCAATGTCCCTGATGGATTTGTTAATGTGACAACCAATGAATATTGTACGATCGCAGTCATCGTGCTCTCCTGGCTCCCTATTCTGCTATTACTCTCTCCTCTTGTTGATCTTGTGAGTGTCCCGGCTCCACACGAATAACGTTGAGAATCGCCCTGTACCCAGAAGCGCATTTAATCAGTGAACAGAAAATTCATCCGTTATTTATGATCCAGTTCCATTATTGTGGTTGTTCGAAGTAGTACGTACTCGTAAAACAAGGTCGTCATAACATACTTGCGAAATTATGTTTCATATCTCACCAAGAGCTACATTCTAGTCACAACGAAAGTGAAAACACAACTGGGACATTCTTGGACCTTCTCGTTGATTTTGGATCACGTACCTGTTCGATGCAGCCAGAAGTCGTAGCTAACACGAATTATTTGGGCAACCCTACACAGTCACTTACAGTTATTATTTACATTTACCATTTTCTGTATCCTATTTTTCTGATATTGCATTAGGCTGCTAAGCTACTTTGTTTTCCTGTACAATGTAACACCATCGGCCTGCCGGAACATTTGATAGTTTCTTTAAGATATTTAGCTCAGTTATTGGTATACTACCTGGGATTCAGGATTAAACGTTACAGTGCCCAGACATTGTACTTTTTTTTCTCGTCACGATTCGTAGACATGTGTTCAATCTTTACCGATAAACTCGAAAGAGTGCCAGTTGTCTTCTAGGTCCAGGAGAAAGTACAAGTCTTGGCAATAGTGTGTGCACTAAAGGGCGACCTCGTATACTATAACAGGCCACTTATCGCACACGCACAAGGTATATCAGAAAACTCACCACTGTAGGCATGTGGCATCATAAAGTTGTGGCATTAATCCACTAAGCCAGTCGTATCTCACAATCGAAGAAATGAAACCCAGATTTACATATATCATGCATAAGAAACGAGTAAATTTGCTGTATGTTATCACTACAAACAACTGCCACTACGATACTCTAAGGGGACACATACACTGGTGACCATAGCGCTAATACTACGCCGTCCCAAACGAGAACACTGTCTTTTACGTACTGGGGGCTATACGCAGTAATGGCCGGCATGGAAAGTGTCTCAGAGCGCCACGTCGAAGAAACACTGTCCCGACTAAACCGCGAAAGATCTGTTTACAGTTCCGCCCCTCCCTGTTCCTAGGTCAAGTCACAATGGTCAAGACGCTACCTTACTCGAGCTGTGTCGTATCTTCGTGTAAGAAGCATACATCTGACTGCTTTCTGAGTACACAACGCAAAATCTCAAATACAGTATTTTATTTAAATTCTAGGATCGCCACTTCTATTAAAATACACTCCTGGAAATTGAAATAAGAACAACGTGAATTCATTGTCCCAGGAAGGGAAAACTTTATTGACACATTCCTGGGGTCAGATACACCACATGATCACACTGACAGAACCACAGGCACATAGACACAGGCAACAGAGCATGCACAATGTCGGCACTAGTACAGTGTATATCCACCTTTCGCAGCAATGCAGGCTGCTATTCTCCCATGGAGACGATCGTAGAGATGCTGGATGTAGTCCTGTGGAACGGCTTGCCATGCCATTTCCACCTGGCGCCTCAGTTGGACCAGCGTTCGTGCTGGACGTGCAGACCGCGTGAGACGACGCTTCATCCAGTCCCAAACATGCTCAATGGGGGATAGATCCGGAGATCTTGCTGGCCAGGGTAGTTGACTTACACCTTCTAGAGCACGTTGGGTGGCACGGGATACATGCGGACGTGCATTGTCCTGTTGGAACAGCAAGTTCCCTTGCCGGTCTAGGAATGGTAGAACGATGGGTTCGATGACGGTTTGATGTACCGTGCACTATTCAGTGTCCCCTCGACGATCACCAGTGGTGTACGGCCAGTGTAGGAGATCGCTCCCCACACCATGATGCCGGGTGTTGGCCCTGTGTGCCTCGGTCGTATGCAGTCCTGATTGTGGCGCTCACCTGCACGGCGCCAAACACGCATACGACCATCATTGGTACCAAGGCAGAAGCGACTCTCATCGCTCAAGACGACACGTCTCCATTCGTCCCTCCATTCACGCCTGTCGCGACACCACTGGAGGCGGGCTGCACGATGTTGGGGCGTGAGCGGAAGACGGCATAACGGTGTGTGGGACCGTAGCACAGCTTCATGGAGACGGTTGCGAATGGTCCTCGCCGATACCCCAGGAGCAACAGTGTCCCTAATTTGCTGGGAAGTGACGGTGCGGTCCCCTACGGCACTGCGTAGGATCCTACGGTCTTGGCGTGCATCCGTGCGTCGCTGCGGTCCGGTCCCAGGTCGACGGGCACGTGCACCTTCCGCCGACCACTGGCGACAACATCGATGTACTGTGGAGACCTCACGCCCCACGTGTTGAGCAATTCGGCGGTACGTCCACCCGGCCTCCCGCATGCCCACTATACGCCCTCGCTCAAAGTCCGTCAACTGCACATACGGTTCACGTCCACGCTGTCGCGGCATGCTACCAGTGTTAAAGACTGCGATGGAGCTCCGTATGCCACGGCAAACTGGCTGACACTGACGGCGGCGGTGCACAAATGCTGCGCAGCTAGCGCCATTCGACGGCCAACAC
Organism: Schistocerca nitens; assembly: GCF_023898315.1. Taxonomy (NCBI): domain Eukaryota; kingdom Metazoa; phylum Arthropoda; class Insecta; order Orthoptera; family Acrididae; genus Schistocerca; species Schistocerca nitens. Next base: position 637,721,793 of record NC_064615.1, on the reverse strand, counting down.
CGCGGTTCCTGGTGTGTCCGCTGTGCCGTGCGTGTGATCATTGCTTGTACAGCCCTCTCGCAGTGTCCGGAGCAAGTATGGTGGGTCTGACACACCGGTGTCAATGTGTTCTTTTTTCCATTTCCAGGAGTGTATTACCGGTTTCAGATTACAAACAAAACATGTTCTCATCTGTCCTTGATACGAAGTAATTCGTCAATTATGGTAGCTAGTCTTCACCTGTCAATACATAGTTTTTTTTGGCACTTAACACATTTTTATTATTTTTTGCTATGGTTTCATAGGTTTTTCTTTCTAAATTTAAGAGCTGCACATGGAATCCATGGCAGCCCCCGGGGCTCTTCCAGTACACAACAGCTCTTCTGCTTGTTGTTCTGAGTCTGCTTAACATCTGCTAATCAGCCTGAGTGCAAAAGCTTTTTTGTTTATCTCGAGGTAGATGGGCCAGTCCGATATTGTTGATAAAGTAGAAACGTGATAAGGTTTCTCACAACACTGCCATACAAATCTTTCAGATGCATGCTACTAAATGTTCCTATAACGGTGTTGGTTCTCAGTTACGATACTAGCTTTTGTCGAGATGAGGCAGTCATGAAAAGCAGACTACCTTCTAGACCAAAAACTGATTACTCGGAAAGGATTCCTGGAGCTGCTTGTTGTTTAATATTACTCGTACCATTAATTATCTATTTTTATTTACAGATTGCAACGGGGGACCGAACGAGAGAATATTGGTGTCTGCCAGCTAAAAGGGAAAAAAGGTGTTTATTAAGCCGTGAATCATTCTTTGTGCATGGAACTTTCAAAAACTCGACAAATTATTTGGACAATGTTTTTACTTCCCTCCGATGTTACATATTCTTGTGAGTGAACAAATGCTATTCCGGCTGTCTATGTTTTACTACAGAAGAAAAACGAGGAACACATGACTTTTTTTTTTAATTGCTAAAACCAGCGTGCTTCTATGGAACCGTGTTTCTCTTATGATGGACATCGAAAGTGCTATCACTAATCAGCTAGAACTTTGTTTCCTCAAATAGCGAGTAGGGGTCGTAATTTTCATATTAATCAGTGTTTGTGGAAACAGGTTCAGTATTGTGGCCTTGTTAGTTCAAGTAACAAAAACGACTAAATACACTATTATTATGAATGTGTTCAGCTTTGCTGTAGCTCTTGTGCCGTCCCAGCGACACTTGTGTCGTAAAGACATTTAAAACAAAAAAACTTGGAACAAGAAATGAATCTAGCGACGACATAAATGTACATGAACCTTACGTGTTTCACCGACCGCATAGGGGGCGTAAAATTTTCCTGTTTTATACCAAATATTAAATTTAATCTTAGTATCAAGGAGTAAACTCTTTAAATGTTATCACTTCCATGTTATTAACAAGGGAGAAGAATGCTCCTACATTGTTCTTCTCTTTCTCTCCCTGCGCATGTTTCTAGTAACATGAGGCAGACATCTTGAATCACGAAAGTAAAGTACTTATTTGCTGTTAGAGTGGTTGATACATTACGTTAAAGTTTATATGTGAGTTATTTCGAAGTACGGTGAGCCCTGTGTCATGTCCCTTGCATTGAATTTTTTTTTTAAGACGTTTACAGCTCCACAATTTTAGTGGCCGCTGCTTCAACGGACACCATTACGCGTCGACCTGAAAAGCGAAATCATACGGAAGCGCAAAGATCGCCCGATTGAATATTTAAAAAACTTTTTTTATCACAGCAATGAGCCGCAGCCGAGAGCAACATTTGTTTTAAGATTTTCTTTTCAGCTTACATCGAGAGCCAGGATTCGACTACCACAGCCTGAATATGATGGTAAGAGGAGTATTGTTCTAGTATTGTGTAGGTCCACAATAATTTCAATATTTGAGTCCATACTCCTAAAGTACAAATACGCCGAGGCTAATTGTAATACTGTTATATTTTCACTGTCAAGTAATATTCTTGGAAGTAAGTCAGTCCATTATGTTTGATGATTTTAATGCTCAGTTGTGAGCTAGGTAAAAGTAAAACCAATTTTGAAATAATTTTCTGGAACAGTGAAACAACTCAAAAGTCAAAAATCAAAGTGTTTATTTAAATCTCTTCGAATGACAGATTTCAAGTAAAAACCATTTAACAGCTTTGCATATTGGATCACACAGTTACATTCACGTGTGTTTTTAGACACCGAACAAATGAGAAAAAATATAAATAAAAAGATATACTCCTCTCGAAGGGCCACTTCATTTGGCACCCAACGTGGAGCCAAGAACAGCCACTTCATTTGGCGCCCAACTTTGGCGCATGAAAATTTATATAAAAATATATGTATGTGATTTATGTACTTACATAACCATTTTGTGATATTAATGCCTATGTAATTTTCTTTCATGCGCAAGAACCAACACCCCGAGAAGAAAGAAAGAAGATATTCTTGAGAAAGTAAACGAAAGGAATTTAAACAGCATAACAAAAAGGTAAGACTTAAAGTGCAAGAGTCCTGGAAAAACTTTTGCGAAATATCAAAGCCATACACACATGAGGAGTCCTTGGTAAAAGCGTTATGAAGTTCTAACAGTGTAATGAGTGCATTTGTGTATGTATTTGTGTGTTTTATTTTGGAAGGGATATTTGTACATTTGTGTTAGTGTTTGAGTTGTGCGAAATTAAATCCATGACGGGTAGAGTAGGTCAGGCAAAGGCACCTGTACCTAACGAGCACCATTTGCTCGATATGGAAGTAGAAAACATTGTTCAGAATGGAAATGAATCCCATGCCACCGCATCGGAAAACATACTTTCCGAAGTGGGGGGGGGGGGGAGGGGGGGGGAGTCAAGTGGTAGAATGGGTTGAACACCGGTGTGTTCACCTATTGCCAACCCCTTTGCAGAACTTTTACGTCAACTCGATCTGAAAGAGCGAGAGAGAGAACGAAGATTATTTAAAGTTCTCGATGACAGTGAACAAAAGCGTGATACTAAACTTGAACAAAGAGAACAAATTTTAGAGAAAAAGCTGAGTAGCATACATTCCGAACTTGTGGCAATGCTTGGTGTATGCAAAGAAATACCAGATCTAGTCCAAAACTTAACTAGTGAGATGCAAAATTTACAAATACCTCACACTAGCCTTAAAGACGAGATTCAAAACTTGGCAAGTCGTGTCGAAAATTTAGAGCTTGAGGCACGTCAGAACATAGACAAATATGTAGACGTCCAAGCAATAAAGGTCGAAAAAGAGTTTAATGAGTAGCTATCGGCAAAGGATCGCGCAATCTCATCAAACATCGAAGTAAACGTAAAATCAGCTGTTGAACAAGCGATAGCGGATCTGAGCGCTGCTGCAATTCAAGAAGAATTAGTTCAGCTAGAGTCACGTATACCAGTGGAGTTACCCGTCTGGCAAAGAGATGTCGGTCAGAGATTAGCCGAAATGGAAAAGCAGGCTGACAGTCGAGGACCGGTAGCCAATCAGGTTCCTTGGTTGGAATAACATAAGCAATACGCAGAACCCTTACGCGCATGCACCACCGGCTGACAACAGCAATTCACAGTGCGGAATGCCTTACGGTTCACCGCCGGATATGAGAATGAAAATGGACAGTGGTAATTCATTGTACCATAAAGAGGATAATGTAATTAAACATAGACAGTTTCAACCGTTCAACAGTGAAAAGCGTACCGTACACACCGTGGTGTTCATTAAAAGTTTCCGTAATGTTTTTCCACGGGGATGGACAGAAAGGCAAAGAATTCAATTCATTGTATCACTAATACAAGCTGACGCAGCACTCTGGGCAACGGACGCGTTCGGAGACGCCATACCATGCAGCAGTTTGAGTATGCATTTTTACAAAAGTTCTCGTCCAATCGTGTACACGAAAGACTAAGGAAGGAGTTGTACAGTTCTGAGGTGCTCAATCGAAGACTGGGAACCCTCCACAAGTATTCTGAAAAGTACGTTAATAATACTAGATACTGGGATGAACCAATGTCTGACCGTGACATAATAAGGCTAATTAAAATGAAATTACCCAGCGACATAAAAAAGTACTTTATTAATGTACCGGAATATTACATTGAACAGTTTATGGAGGTCGTTGACTCTGTAGATTTGCTAATCGAAGACATGAAAAGTGAAAGTAAACTTAATCATGCAGGTTGTAGTCAGCAAAAAGCTGAAAATAACTGCAATAGTATTAACCAAACACCTAACGGTAATGGTAGCCGTAACGAAGGAGGCAAGCGAATCGGGGGCCGAATAATGGTAAAGGGTATGCGAATCAAAGAAGCAAAAGGCGTCACTACGAGGGCATAAACAACAGACACAGTGGTCACGATGACCCGCAGTGGGGGAGTAACTGTAACCAAGAGCGCGAATACAATGAGGAACCAGCGCAGTGGCAACCAAATATGGCGCCACATGGGTACAGAATTCCATCCAACCTCCGAATATGGCAGCTGGTTGTAGCAACCAGTAACAGTATCAGAATAATACGGCTTATCAAACTACACCACAGGGAAAGCAAAACAGCCGACCCAAAAAATATAATAACAATCAAAATCATAACGTGAGGATAGTGAAGGTGAGCAACAACAGTCAACCCACTATAACCGACTCGTCAAACTAAAACCAGCCACAATTTGCTCTCCATTTCTGGCTGTGAGGGGGTGTAGTGAGAGCACATTCCACACACAAGACTCAAATCTAATAATGTTGAGGTACAATAATTAACACTGAGGATGAATTAATGAACGTACCTGAGAAGTGTCAACAAACTGATAAAGACGTTGTGCAGGTCGTATTACAAGCAGAAATCTACGGAGTTCCGATCCAGGTGCGTCGGCGAACGTCCTGAGTCTAGAATTGTATAAGAACGTAAGTCGAAATAACACTATACCTGTCTTGGGAATAGAGTTCCTACACCAGAAGGACGCAATAGTCGACCTCTTGTGCGGAGAACTAAGTCTTGTAAACATGAGTAAGCCAATTCTACTGCCAACGTCAGGCACGCAAGAAAACTACGGCAAGTACTGCCGACACTTTCGCCTAAATTATGAAAGTCTACAGGTTACGCATTAAGATCCAGGCTTATGTGAACCAAAAGAATATTACAGTGAATTTATAAATGAGAACACAGAAGAGAAAAGGGAAGGCATAAAAAGTAAAAGGTTGGAATCGGAATATTTGTCTCCTGCACAACAAAAGGAACTGACTCAGTTGCTAATATAACATGAGAATGTGTTCTCAGAAGCCGGCTACTATCAAGGGATATACCTACAACACAGAAGTAGTACCTCATACTACGTTTTTCCATGCTAACTACACCGTCCCATGGTCCAAAAGGGAGGCAGAGATTTAACAAGATTTTTTTCAGTAGAACAGTACCTAAATTTATTAGTTTTCTTCTTTTTCTTCTTCGCGGATGGATCACGTAGGACCACGCGTAATCAACATTTGTTGGCCTTCCTTTTCGCCCAGTATTCCTTCATAAACAACTAATGGGCTAGCTTTCGTTGCGTAGACCATGTTTGTCTGTTAGTTTTTCTCTCTTCTTCCTCAAAACCCCGTGTGTTTGTGATTTTTCTGATTTCATTTCTATCATGTGGATTTGGAGACCCTAATTCTCTCAGGTCTTTTTCCATCTGTTTGTACCAGTTCGGTCTTTTACTTTTGTTCTTTAAAAATGTATGGATTTTGTACGTTAACCTGTTTGAGTCCATTCTTTGTAAGTGCCCCATGAATTGGATTCTTCTCATGCGCATTGTGTCCGTTATTTTGGAGATATTTTTATATATTTCTGCATTGGATTTTGGATAATGTACCCCATCTTTAGTTCTTGGTCCTAGGATTTTCCTCATTATCTTACGTTCTTTCACTTCTAATTCCTCTTTTAGTGGTCTGTGTTGAAGGTTTAGTGTCTCAGATGCGTAGAGAGCTTCGGGTCTAATTACTGTTGTATAGTGTCGTATTTTGCAATTCCACGAGAGACTCTTTTTGTTGTAAATATTTTTTAACTGAAACGCCGTCTCCATTTTCTGGACTCTTGATCTGACATATTTCTTTTCATTACAATTTTCTGCAATCCATTCACGTAAATATTTAAATTCTTTTACTCGAGAGATGTAGTTATTACCAATTTTGAGATCAGAAGGTGCATCTTTGAAGTCAGTCATAAATTTTGTTTTTTCAAATGAAATTTATAATCCTATTTTAGCTGCCTGTTCTTGTAATAATTCTAGCTGTTTCTGTGCGTCGGTAATGTCTTGTGCGATCAGTGCCATGTCATCAGCAAATGCTAAACAGTCTAATTCTATGCCCTTATGTCTTGGTCCCAGTCTGTGTGCTAGTGCACCTGCTTTTTTCCATTCTCTAACAACTTTTTCAAGAGCACAATTGAAGAGCACTGGGGACAGTACATCCCCTTGTCGTACTCCTGTGTCTATTTCAAATTCTGTGCTCAATTTTTTTCAGTGTGAAGACAGAGTATTTCAATATTTGTATGTAGAGAAAACCCTATATTAGAAGTTAGTTTATGTGAGTAACTGTACCAACTGCAAAGCACTGCTGCTACTGAAATCATTTCACATGTTTAAAAATATGATGTATTCCCTAAGTTTGTGTATATCCTAAAGACTTATTCAAGCCTAAATGACAGTACAGAGTGGCGAAAGAATTTTAATTTCAATTTGCCGTTAGTGTCTAGAAAAATTGTTATTTCTTGTTAGTGATGAAGTATGTAGATATAAATGGTGTATATTTTCCCCTTAGGATATGTGTTGAAAGAAAATAGGAGATGTGTGATTTTAAAGGCGAACATGAGAGTAGGGTGCGCTCACACCAAAGATACCTCATGTGTCGCGTGTGCAGGAAATGGCACATTTAACATACGCGTCTAAAGACAGACCCTTGTAAAATGCAACTTTGATTGGAAATACTAAAATTTTTTCTTTAAATAATTATGATTGCTTAAAAATCCGTTAGGCACCCGTAAACATAGGAGCTAGCACTTTGAGCCTCTGTGAACGTCGTAGACGTCAAAAATAAATGGAAAATACATAGGTAGCAGTATAGGCAAAGTTTCTGTAAAGTCGAGCCTGGCTCTGGGAGACAATTGGGCAAAAAGTGCAGACATGATATGGGACTCATCACAGATAGGACGAATATACAATAGTATTGTCTAAAATCTGTCGGAGACACTTTGTATATATGCAAACATAATCATGAACTGTAATTTGTAAAGGAAAGAACTGTAGAACCCAAAGTGAACTGAAAAACAGTCTGACTTGAATTTAAAAAGGTCAGTGCTGAATCTACTAGCCGAAACAATAAACCTCTAACTATGTGAAACTGTGAAAGTTAAACTCTTTATTGTAAGCAGTGAAGTGCAGATATTGAACTATATAATGAAAGACGTGGAAGACGACAATATCATGCACAAAAAAAGTGTGGAAACTTTAACACAAAACGAACACAAGGCCAGTGTCTTTGAGACAGACTATACTTTCATTTAGACTAACAATACGCATTTGCTCCGCTACGCGCGGACTGTTAGAAAAACAGCGAACGCATAGGCGCAACGAACGCTTGGTAAATAGTAAAGTACTCGTCATTGAACGCTAACATGTGCTTGCGAGTGCGACATGTGCAGTAAAATATCATTCACGAAACTAAAGAGAGACGTGTACATGAAAATAATATGACGTTTGAACTGCGTGTCAATACAAAACTTGTCATGAGTTGTGCCACAACGTGTTAGCTTGTGACTTCAAGACCGGCGAAAGCTTCACGAGAAGTGTATCTCGGAACGACATAAATGTACACGAATCTTATGTGTTTCACCGACCGCATAGGCGGCGTAAAATTTCCCTGTTTCATAGTAAATATTAAATTTAATCTTAGTACCAAGGAGTAAACTCTTTACATGTAATGACTTCTATGCTATTAATAAGGGAGAAGAACGCTCCTAGATGGTTCATCCCTTTCTCTCTCTTCGTTTGTTTCTAGTAACATGAAGCAGAAATCTTGTACCATGAAAGTAACGTAAGCATTTATACTGTTAACCTAGTTAATATAGTACGTTAAAGTCTACATGTGCGTTATTTCGATGTACAGTGAGCCCTCTGTCATGTTCCTTGCATTGAATTAATTTTTCTTAAGACGTTTACAGCTCCATAATTTTAGTGGCCGCTGCTTCAGCAGACGTCATTACGCGTCGACCTGAAAAGCGAAATCACAGCGGAAGCGCAGAGATCGCCCGCTTTAATATTAACAAACATTTTTTTCACACTAATGAACCGCAGCCGAGAGCAAGATTTGTTTTTAAGATTTTCTTTTCAGCTTACGTCGAGAGCCAGGATTAGACAACCACAGCTTGAAGATGATGGTAAGTGGAGTAATCTTCTAGTATTGCGTGGGTCCACAATAAATTCAGCATTTGAGTTCAAATATTTGAGTACAAATATGACGAGGCGAATTGTAATACTGTAATATTTTCAATTATTTCAATTATTCGAAGTAAGTCAGTCCATTATGTTTCATGATTTTGTGAGTTACGTAAATGCAAAACCAATTTTGAAATAATTCTCTAAAACAGTTAAATAACTGAAAAGTCACAAATCAAAGCGTATATTTAAATGTCTTTGAATGATAAGTAAAAAGTCATTTAACAATTTTTGCATATTGGACAACACAATTACATTCACGCATGTTTTTAGACACCGGACAACTGAGAAAAATGTAAATAAATAAACAAATCTCTCGAAGGGCCACTTCATTTGGCGCCCAACGTGGGGCCAAGAACATCCACCTCACTGTCCCTGCAAATATTGGATGAAGTTTGGCTGTCTAATCATGAGAGCAAGTCCAAAATCTTCAGGAATTTTATGACTGTTTCAGGATCAATCGCTCGATTACGAGCATGTGGCACGAGGTAAATGGAATCACAGTAGAAGAACTAAAATCGTCTCTGAAGGATGGACCCGAGCCCGCCGCGGTGGCCGAGCGGTTCTAGGCTCTTCAGTCCGGAACCGCGCGACCGGTACGGTCGCAGGTTCGAATCTTGCCTCAGGCATGGATGTGTGTGATGTCCTTAGGTTAGTCAGGTTTAAGTAGTTCTAAGTTCTAGGGGACTGATGAGGTCAGATGTTAAGTCCCATAGTGCTCAGAGCCATTTGAACCTTTTTTTTTTTTTTTTTTTTTTTTTTATGGACCCGAAGTATAAATACGTTAACATCAAAAGTTCATCTGAATGTTTACGCATTAGAAAAAATCTTCGAGAAGACACAGAGCACCACAGCCACCAGTTTTACCTATTGACCTATTGATGTTAAATTTCGAGGAGGAGAAAAGAAGCATATCAGCAATTAAAAAAGACGAGTGTACTGCAAAGTCTTCAAATAGACTTCAAATTGAAATCAACTTAAAATCAACTTAAAATCATTTCTGAGTTGTTTTCAGACAGAAATCACAATGAAGAAGAAAACTTCACAACCATTGGACATTTTCTAATTACTGGAAAGTAGTGCAATGCAGCTCATATTCATTGGCAATCTTGTATACGAGTATAATGGGGCACGAACTGAAACTAACTCCTGGTGGTTTTCCTTGGAAGCAACATAAAGTCCGCTAAATGTCTCTTGAAATGCGTAAAATGTTTGCTAATGAAGACGGACTGGGGAATCATCGCGGTATTTCACTTGAAGGATTATATACATAAAAATCTGTATGGATGGGCGCTGAATACAAAATCGTTGCAGCGGAAACGCAAGCAAATGAAATGGAGCTACATCCATTCATTCTCCCTCCGTTTTAATACGTGTCGTAGACTACGGCGAGCTGTGCTGTACTGCTATACTTCTTAGCGTGCCTGTACCTGCCAAAAGCCACTTGTCGCAGAAAAGAGCCCCAGGCTTTGTAGGAGTGTCGCTCTGTGGCACTGTCACTCCGTAGAAGTGTCCCTTCGTGTAAGTGATCCAACCCCGTTAACAATGGTATAGGTCTTCCTATAGCTGTGTAAGTACAGCTTCATCGGCATACTGGATCAGTCTTACTGACGATTTGGTTCTGGCCTTAAACGTCTTAAAGGGGTAAATTCTGCTGCCTGATTGATATGTAGTTTTAATTTTGTCGGACACTGATCTCTAACTAGGTAGCCACCACACAGCCGTGTTTCATAGCAGCTCCAGTGGTGCTGTTTGAAGTAACTGAAGCTGCCCTGTCATTATAGGGTAGTTTCTAAACTTTTGTGTACTGGTTTTTAGCTGGAAAGTGTGAAGAACAAGAGTTTACCACGAGCAACAGTGTCGAAAGCCGTCACTAGATCTACAATGAGGCCTATTGTGTCCGTGACACTTCCTCAGTTCCTGTCACTATAAATACCTGATGCTTTTCTACATGGTTAGAATCCACGCTGTTTCCGAGTAGTGATGGGAAGTAGAAAAGGGTTAACCTTTCATCGAAGTCGACATAGTTAGAGATGGATTTCAGGAAAGAAGTGCAGAAAAGGATAGAACTCAGTACCATCATAGGAACCAAACTGACATTCACTTCAATCCATTTTAGGAAGCAAGTAAAAGAAGCAATTTTATTGTACTGTATGTTAAACGGGGGCCTAGAAACGCCGGAGAGGCTCCGTCCCCGCCGCAGCCGCAGTGGTCCACAACCCCACGATGACTACCGCAGTCCACTTCACCCATCCGCCGCCCCACACCGAACTACTCTTTCAGGGTTATTGTGCGGTTCGGCCCGAGGTGGCCCCCTTCCTCCCCCCCCCCCCCCCCCTCACCGGGAACGTCTCACACCAGACGAGCGTAACCCCTATGTTTGCGTGGTAAATCTACATCTACATGTATACTCCGCAAGCCACCCTTTCCTGTTCCAGTCGCGTATGGCTCGCGGGAAGAACGACTGCCGGAAAGCCTTCGTGCGCGCTCGAATCTCTCTAATTTTACATTCGTGATCTCCTCGGGAGGTATAAGTAGGGAGTAGCAATATATTCAATACCTCATCCAGAAACGCACCCTCTCCAAACCTGGAAAGCAAGGTACAGCGCGATGCGGAGCGCCTCTCCTGCAGAGTCTGCCACTTGAGTTTGCTAAACATCTCGGTAACGCTATCACGCTTACCAAATAACCCTGTTACGAAACGCGCCGCTCTTCTTTGGATCTTCTCTATCTTCTCTGTCGACCTGACCTGGTACGGATCCCACACTGATGAGCAATACTCAAGTATAGGTCGAGCGAGTGTTTTGTAAGCCACCTCCTTTGTTGATGGACTACATTTTCTAAGGACACTCCCAATGAATCTCAACCTGGCACCCGCGTTACCAACAATTAATTTTATATGATCATTCCACTTCAAATCGTTCCGTACGCATACTCCCAGATATTTTGCAGAGGTAACTGCTACCAGTGATTGTTCCGCTATCATATAATCATACAATAAAGGATCCTTCAGTAATGGTGTACGCGTACATGGAAAACTTGTCTGCGCAGCAATCGCCGACATAATGTAGCTGAGGTGGAATAAGGGGAACCAGCCCACATTCGCCGAGGCAGATAGAAAACCGCCTAAAAACCATCCACAGACTGACCGGCTCACCGGACCTCGACACAAGTCCAACGGGCGGATTCGTGCTGCGGACCAGGCGCTCCTTCCCAATACGGAAAGCCGTGCGTTAGACCGCATGGCTAACCGGGCGTGGAAAGAAGGAATTAGTAAAAAAAATGGTTCAAATGGTTCTGAGCACTATGGAACTTAACATCTGTGGTCATCAGTCCCCTAGAACTTAGAGCTACTTAAACCTAACTAACCTACGGACATCACACACATCCATGCCCGAGGCAGGATTCGAACCCGCGACCGTAGCAGTCGCGCGGTTCCGGACTGCGCGCCTAGAACCGCTAGACCACCGTGGCCGGCAGGAATTAGTAATGTACATGACATTGTCAACAGAGAGAAATTTTCAAACGTAGATGTATCTCCTGGTTACAAAGTATATAGATAATCTAGCAGATAAAATCGGAAGCTCTATGAGGTGCTTCGAGGCCGATGCAGTTGTACATTGAAAAGTAAGCTAGAAAATTGTAGTGAAACGCAGGTCCACCTGCAGAGAATCGATACTTTGCCAGGGATTGACAGATGACGCAGTGGGTGGAAATGCCGGGTACTGTACAATAACACGATTGCCGAACAATTACTGTAATCAGTCACTTCGATTAGAAATCAGGGAGATTTAAAGTGGAACAACCACATAAAGCCAACCGCAGGAAAGTCTGACATACACTGGAATAATCCTTATGAAATGTAGTCCATCGACGAGGAGATAGCTTAGAAAACTCTAGTTTGACCGATACTTGAGTATTGCTTACTAGATCGGTTTCATGGAGGAAATCTCAAACTTATATATGCAATTTTTTTTCTTTTTCTTTTTCTTTTTTTCAAATTCCTACTGGTCTCAAAATTAAACCCACAGTGACAGTTCAGTGAATCGTGGCGCAGTGTCTCTAGGGTGCCCGTCTATCGCATCATGTCGCACTTTTCAGTTACGTGCGCACAGTGAGCATGTGAAGATACCTACAACCTGTCATGTGTTAAGTATCTGTTGAGGGGTTTCACCTGATTTCATGCAGACCAAGTAATGTAAATTGTGTGTTTCCTTCTTCTGTCGTATACTGGAGGTGCAATGAAGAGACTCTTGCAGCATTTCCGATGGGAAGTGTTTGACCACCCACCATATAGCTCGGCCTTGGTTCCCTGTAATTTTCATCCCTTCGCTAAAATGGATCGCTGGCTATGAGGACAGCAGTTTGGTACAGACAACAAGTTACAGACGCAGACCTGCGTAGTTAATAGCCGGATATGACAGGCGGCTGCCTTCCATAATGAGGTTACTGGAAACTTGCGAATACGCTACGAAAAACGTCTAAGTCGAAGCGGCGACTATGTAGAGAAGTAGCTGGAAGGCATAGCTAAATGTTCCAAATAATCTTAGTTTGCACTGTGGTTTCCACTTCGCGAAAGATCGGAAGTTGAAAAGAAAATAAATATACATCTATATAAATACTCCGGAATCATCAGTACTTATTACCTTTCTTCTTCCGCTTGTAAATGGAGCGAGAGAAAAACGACTGTCTATATGCCTCTGTATGAGCCCTAATTTCACCAATCTTATATTCGTGGTACTTGCGTGCAATGTATGAGGAGGTAGTAGAATCGTTAAACAGTCAGCTTCAATTGACGTTTCTCTAAATTTTAGCCTTCCCTCCAGGGATTCCCATTACAGTTCCCGAAGCATGTCCGTAACACTTGCATATGATCCAAACCTACCAGTAACAAATCAAGCAGCCCGCTTCTGAATTGCTTCGATGTCTTTCATTAATGTAACCTGGTATGTATCCGACATTCGAGCAGTACTCAAGAATAGGTCGCACTAGCGTCCTATATGCGATTTCCCTTACAGATGAACCATACTTTTCTAGAATTCTCCTAATAAACCGCAGTCGACCATTCGCCTTCCCTACCACAATCCTCACCTACTATTTCCATTTCATATCGATTTGCAACGTTACGCCCAGATATTTAAAGGACGTAACTTTGCCAACTACTAATCCTGAATCCGAACATTACGGGTCTCGGTCCGGCACACACTTTTAATCTGCCAGGAAGTTTCATATCAGCGCACACTCTACTGCACAGTGAAAATCTCATTCTGATTACGGGTTTATTTTTCCTACTCATCCGTCCTAACTTACAGTTTTCTACATTTAGAGCTAGCTGCCATTCATCACACGAACTAGAAATTTAGTCTAAGTCATCTTTCATCTTGTAATAATCACTCAACTCCGACACCTTACGCTATACTACAGCATCATCTGCAAACAGCCGTAGGTTGCTGTCCACTGTGTCCGCCAAACAGCTCTCATATTAAAATTGCGAAAGCATACGTCAGTAGAAGAGTCAGGCAGTATATTGATATGTCCTTCATACACCTCACGGAAAGATCATGACGGTAAAACGAATGAGATTCGAACTCCTACGGAGGTGTGCCAACAAACGTTCTTCGCGCACACCATTCGATACTGGAACAGAAGACAGGGGGAAGTGACAGGAGGACCAGAAAGTACTGCTGCAAAACACCATGAGCCAGATAGTGGAGTGTAAATGTAGAACCTAAATCCGAACGCTGTTTTCTCGTAAACTGCCATGGTGAAACCATGACTGTGTAAAACTAAAGGTTAATTACAATGAAATGGATACCCTTAGCTTCATACAGGCGTTGATATAAGTCAACGAGGACAGTTGAAAATGTGTGCCCCAACCGGGACTCGGACCCTGGATCTCCTGCTTACATGGCAGACGCTCTATCCGTCTTTTTTTATCTCATTTTGTTCGTTTTCGGTCGTTGCATCTGCTTGGGGTGGACGTCGTAAGACATCCCTTTAAGTTCATGGTTGATCCAGTAACTCAGTTTTTTTATTACAGAGGGCAGCTAACCCGCTGACCGAACAAGCTGAGCTCCCGTGCCGGCGTCCATCTGAGCCACCGAGGACACAGAGGATAGCGCGTCTGCAGGGATTTCTCTCTGGCACGCCTCCCGTGAGACCCACATTCGCAACTTATTGTCCCGCACTATATTCATAGTGTCCCTGCCCATTATATTCATTACTCGCGGCTTTACTGCCGATTCCAGTTCTGGCGCTGTTTGTGCATCCGCACAGAAGAAGATGGTCAAATTGGCCTGTGAGCTTATATATATGAAGATGGTATCTGTTGTTTCGGACATATCCGAAAGAACAGATACCATCTTCATATATATAAAGGTTAATTCTCGTAATAAAATAAAAACAGCCCCAATCCACCGAGCGAGGTAGCGCAGTGGTTAGACACTGGACTCGCATTCGGGAGGACGACGGTTCAATCCCGCGTCCGGCCATCCTGATTTAGGTTTTCCGTGATTTCCCTAAATCGCTCCAGGCAAATGCCGGGATGGTTCCTTTCAAAGGGCACGGCCGACTTCCTTCCCTGTCCTTCCCTAATCCGATGAGACCGATGACCTCGCTGTCTGGTCTCCTTCCCCAACACAACCAACCAACCAACAGCCCCAATCCGCAGTTAACAACGCTTGTTATTGGGAACAAGGCGCGCCGTTACCTCTTCCGATGCGACAGGTGCTCTAAACAATGTGCTAAGAGAACAGGAAACTGTTAAATATTGCCTGATTTTCTGCGAAATATGTACCGCACTGCTCCGAAAGAAGTCAACTGTGGAATAAAAAGATGCAGGAACCTCCGCCACAATCATATGCAAAGCATCAAGTAATTTTAAATGTGAGCAGAAATATGAAGATGAACAATTCGGTTCTAAACATGTAATGGGTGTTCTGTTTCAAATAAATAGCATTAGTAACAGTGGCTTGTTGATGCTTCAACTTTTTTGTAAGAATTAACCGCTAAATCAGAGTGCTGAGATGGAGATTCGAACTCCGTTCTTCCAGTGCCTTTACCAAAGCGCCATCTTCCCAGTTTCGGAAAATATGAGGAGACGGTTGCTCGTATGACTCGTGTGAAAGAAGACATGTTATGAAAGAAATTTTTTTTTTTTAATAAAGCACTCGTAGACTTCTGAAGGGGAAGCAGAAGTATAGGGCTGTAAGTGATCGTGTGGTTAGAGGAGATGCTGGGAACAGAACACGGCTGAGAAATAGCGGCTATTATGCATCTGACGACGGCTAAGGACGTTCGGGAGCAGCTGAGGCTGGCGGACGTCAAGACGCGTCAAGCCTCGCTATGAGAGCGAGATCGCTGTCGACAAAGTAGCCTGGCCGATCTCTCCAGCGGACGGGCCGCACTACAATAGCTAACTGGAGAACGACTGCACGACCTCCGGGCCGCTTTGTCAGCCCCTGTCTGGTGCGTACAGCCTCGAGTACCGGCGCACTCGTACACGGCGAGGGAACCGCTCCGCAACGGGCCGGCTCATTCACGCGGCGCCGATAGCGTCCGATCGGCGCACGGCCGGGACAAAGGGTTGGGCGTTTAGCGCTGCCCGGGAGGCGCACAAGACGACGCCGAGTCCGGAGTCGAGAGGCGACTTCCGCGGCTGCGGCCACTCGCCGGCGTCAAGGGCGGCCGACAATGGCGGGGGGCGGCGGGCGGACACCTGCGGCCCCCAGCCGTGGGAACCCGCTGCGCCGTCGGCCCACACGCCGACAGGGGGCCGCGCCGGGGGGCGGTGGGGCTCCCAGCGGATCGCCCGACGCCGCACGCACTATGGACGATATTGGCAATGACGCTAGTCTCCGTATAACGTATATTTGCTATCCGTCTTCCTACGCCTACTGTCTCTATTGTGTAACTTTTAACGCTTACGTTCTGCACTGGGAGAATATACACTGAGGCGACATCAGTCATGGGGTACCTCCTAATATCGTGTCGGACCTCATTCAGCGCGACGTAGTGCAGCAACTCTACGTGGAATGGATTCAACAAGTAGTTGGAAACCTTTGCAGAAATACTGACCCATGCTGCCTCTATAGCGTCCATGTCTACAAGAACTGACCTCTTGGTTACGTCCCAGAAATGTTCGACGGGATTCACGTTAGCGATTTGCGTGACGACATCAGTCGCCCGAATTGTCCAGAATGTACTTCAAACTATGGCCCAGTGATATGGCGCATTCTCATCCTTAAAAATTACATCTTTGCTGGGGAACATGAAGGCCTTGAGTCGCTGAAAATGCTCTATCCAGTCAACAGTTCGTTCAGCTGGACCAGAGGACCCAATCCTTTCCATGTAAACACAGCCCACAGCATTATGGAACCATCAACAGCTTGCAAAGTGACTTGTTGATCCATGGCTTCATGCGTTCTGCACCAAACTATAACACTGCCATCAACTCTTACCGACTGAAACCGGGTCTCATCTGGGTCCCTATTCTGTATCGTTCATACCGATTGGTGTAGTAGGTTAGTCTCAGTAGTGACGTCAATTTCGGTTCTTTATCGAAATATCCTATTCAGTAAGCTTCTGAGACTTGTTACCGAACTGTCCTCCCACCGATTTTACGACAACTGTCCCGAGAGGTTCTAGATTTCGGTTTGGCCCTGTCGATCGGTGAGCTGTGGTTTATGTACACCTATAATTTGTTATTTTAAACATATTTAGCAGTTTTAGCTTTGGATTTAGTGATTCTGTTACTAAAGAATCACCAGAGGACGCATCCGGTTGGAAAGTGAGTTCCTAATAGACTATTTTCCCTTGTTACAAATATGGTTAGTTTAGGTTATTAATGTAAATGACTACATCAAAAAAAAATGTTTTCGGTCAATATTCTCTCAAAATATGTGTTATTTTTATGCAAATAAGAGTTTAAAGATCGTTAAATATCAAGACATCTGCACTGCTTACGTATATTACATGAGTGTGAACTGATGTTACTAGTGCCTTTGTGTACTTTTTCCTACAAATAGGTTAGTTAGTAATTATCGATATGTGTTTACAACTTTCAAGTTACAATGGAAAGCAATTGTGTGAAACCTAATATTGGAATCCTTCCAAACTATCACGCATTTATGACCTACGCAGCACCGTTTGGCAACGAAGTGAGCCTACATCCCTCTACACAACAACACAAGAAACAAGAATTGAGCACTGAGCGTCTGTTGTGGTTAGCGCGCGGCAATGCGATAAGAAAGCACAAGCGTTCGCGCATGGGTGGAAGAAAAAAAAAAAAAAAAAAAAAATCTTTTTTTCATCTTCATATATGCAACACGTTCTGAGACATTTTTATTCGTGTAAGTTAAGGTTTTTGTGCAATATTCGTTATTACTTACATGTAAGAGCGCACTTCCTCAGTAATTATTTCGTGATTTCTGTGTGTTTAAAATACGAAATATGAAATTGTTGGAGATGAAATTGCTGTGACTGAAACAACCGACAGTGACCTTTGTATTTTTTCTTGTCAGATAAATTTCACCATTTTTTCCGAATATGTAGCGATTTCCGAATATGCGGTTAGACAGGAATCTAAGAGCACAACTTAAATTACTGGGAATGTAACAAGCAGCAGTCATCTTCATAATCTTGCTTGTCACAAGTATTTATCTGCGATCGAATCCTCAACCACAGTAGACAGAGATGAAAGATCTCTGACGTAATATTTTTAGACTGTAGCACCATATACGAAACATTTTCATTCATGAGATGCATGACAAACAGGATCTCTCGAAAATGCGTTTTTTTTTTCAATTTTGATTTTAAGACCCAAATCGTTGGCCTATCATATAGGAAAGTGGGCTACTTAATCATTTGGATCTCTGGGAGCGAGTTATAACCACATTCTGTTTATCTTCTTATTCTTTGAAACTCTCAGAAACAATTTTTCGGGTGTTTTTATTTTAAAAAAATGGTTCAAATGGCTCTGAGCACTATGGGACTTTACTGCTGTGGTCATCAGTCCCCTAGAACTTAGAACTAATTAAACCTAACTAACCTACGGACATCACACACATCCATGCCCGAGGCAGGATTCGAACCTGCGACCGTAGCGGTCGCGCGGTTCCAGACTGTAGCGCCTAGAACCGCTCGGCCACTACGGCCGGCCGTGTTTTTATAGATGTATTAGTACAATGTGGTACTACACACTATTCCTAACTCATTTTCCGAAACGTAAAATCCAAAACACGATGTCAGTGTGACTGAGAATAAGATGACATAATGCGGCATTTACGACAATCTGCAGAATACAGTCAAATGCGCTATCGTTATTATGCATGCACGTAAACATGCGGTCAGAGAAACTAAAAATTCTTATGCATTTCAGCTGAGAATCATGGGAATGGATATACTGCGCATGATACCGTTAAGGCGGAGGCAAGGGCGATGAAGGCGGACACGTCAGCTCGATGGAATGCGGCGTTTTGCGTTATGGCAACGTAAACGCAATTTTCGGTACTTGGAAGAATAGCTCGCGTGTTTCGTCTGCTATCCGCTTTGTGTTTATGGCGTTGTGCGCGCTGCAGTGCGCAAGCGCGGATCTGCGGCCGTTTGCTTTTGATTGGCTTGCGCTACACGAACCGACAACAACGCTTGGGTTCTCTAGACCCGAACGGTATCGCTCCCGAAATGCATACCTAACAATGCACGGACTGTAATTCGAGTACTAGACCGTTCGGTGCTCTTGAATACCGAAACGATCGGCACAACGGCGGAAAGATACAGAATAGGCACCCTGATCAGATCACGTCTTTCCAGTCGTCTAGGCAGCAACTGATGTGGTCATTAGCCGAGACGGCGTAGTGCTGTTAGCAAAGGCACTCGTGTCTGTCGTCTGCTGCCCCAGCCCATTGACGCCAAATTTCGCCGCATTGTCCTAACGGATACGTTCGTCGTACATCTCACGTTGATTTCTACGGTTATTTCCCACAGTGTTGCTCGTCTGTTAACACTGGCAGCTCTATGCAAGCGCCGCTGCTCTCGGTCGCTAACTTACGGTTGTCAGCCGCTGCGTTGTCTGTGGTTAGAGCCAGTGTCTGAAGTTTGGTATTCTCGCCACACTCCTGACATCGTGGATCTCGAAATACTGAATTCTCAAACGATTTTCGACATGGAATACACGTTCATCGTCTATTAATTCCCTTCATGCGGCCGTATTACGTCGGAACCATTTGTGATCCCTTTTGTTTGTATTACGCACAGCTTGCTTCAAAGTCGGATCCTTTTCTTAAAAAAATACGAAAAACTGTCCTGCACAATTTAACTGCTCTCCACCCACAAGATGTTTATCGTCTCTTTCCTTTAAGCATTGCACTCCCAGATTCTCTTACAATTTTATACTGTTTTACAAAGTTCATGATCGACATAGGCGTTGATACACATCCTTTATGGCAACAAATTGTCGTATCTGAATGATCCTTCAATTGTTCATGGGTATCGGTGTGTACAGTATCCCCTCTAGTCTTTTAGTGATGATCGACTGGATTGGCTTGGTGCTCGCAGTTACCAACAATTCTGACTTTATCATTTGTAGACATTAAGGCTGCAAATGAGTCTGCTATCATGTTATGGCCCTTTATTTGTAAAGGTCCGTCTTCATCAGAAAACTTTTATAATTCACAATTACCGGCTACGGGTGCTGCAATCTCCCAATCATAAAATATTCTGAGGAAGATATCAACATCAAAATATATATGTAGATACACAGTGAGTGTATACTATGCACCTGCGTATATAGATTTTTGACGTCGATATCTACATCAGAATATTTTACGAAGCAAAGATGGCAGTAGTCGAAACCGGTAACTGAGAACTGTAAAATTTGAGTGATAAAGATGGAAATTACTAAATTATGATTCTGACCACCACAGGTCTTCCGAAGCATTTTTGAAGTAACATAGTATATCTGTACAATTCTCCACAATCTCCAATGTGTAAAAGAAAAAGAAATTTCTTAAGTAACATTAGGAATCTTCGATAAGGGTAGAAGCTAAAGTAAATAATTAAAAACTCTGGTAAAGCCAAGTTTCGAACCCCGTCTTCTACATCATAGGAAGATATGTTACCCGCTACACCACGCTGGCACTGCGGGAACTACACTAGTCTAATGCCCCCCCTAACACAAACTTCAAATCACACCTCAGCCCATCTTGAATTTCCGATTCTTAAATCGTCAGTATTGCCGACGCTTTCCGGTACTGGTATGGCACACCAACATCTCACTTAATGGGGAAATCCTGCTTGTATCTCAGGCGAATGTGATGTATTGATCTGAAGCAAATGCTTTTTTATAATCAGAATCCTGTTATAAACATATGTAAAGGTCGTAAAACAGTACGCTAACGGTATTTTACTGTCTACCTTCAATTTCCCAGCAGTACCAAAGTTGTACCTCCCAGAATGTGTGCCTGCATAGTTCTTGAGCGGATTCCACGATAAAACTTTGGGTGTAACTCATTTCCACGCCCTAGATTTCTGGCATCGGACTGACGTGAGTTTCACAAAGAAGAAACACATTCAGGTGGCAGAAGGCATGGGATAGCGATGTGCACATGTGCAGACGGCTGTAGTATACACAAGGTACAAAAGTGATATACACAAGGTACAAAAAAATGGTTCAAATGGCTCCGAGCACTATGGGATTTAACATCTGAGGTCGTCAGTCCCCTAGAACTTAGAACTACTTAAACCTAACTAACCTAAGGACATCACACATATCCATGCCCGAGGCAGGATTCGAACCTGCGACCGTAGCAGTCGCTCGGTTCCGGACTGAAGCGCTTAGAACCGCTCGGCCACAACGGAATGTAGCCGTATTCGAAGCTCTTCACAAAGGTTGGCTACACTGCTCTTAATATTCATAGTACCGTGTAGGGGCTTACATGGAGCCGTTACGACACCAAACAGGTCTTCCGGCCGTAGACACTTAGTGCTATTCGTGCGAAGTCAGGGCAGGTCGCTAGTGACCGTATAATACGAGAGCGTGCTGAAAGGTAATGCCACCGAATTTTTTATTCTGTTTTCAGTATCAGCTGAGGTCATTAACGTCATGCACATTACTCTGTCGACTTTACCGACTCATTGACTCAAGTTGCAGCTCTCTGCCGCTAGAGGGCTCCGAATTGTAGGATGTATCATAGCAGCGGGTAACTTAACTATGTCGGCGCGCGAGAGAACAGTGTACCGTAACCGAATCTCTAACCGCATAAAATGTGCTTCCACGTGGAGCAACGTCTTCTTCACCAAGACAGATCCAGGCCACGGTTTGTAACAATCTTTGTTCACCATTATTGACCATCCTCTCTACATTCCCGACTTAGTCCCATCCGATTTTCATATTTCACCTTCGAGAATTTCACTTTGACAGTGATACGGTACAAAGAGATGGGAGACTGCGTCTACGTCAACAAAGTCAACCATTCCACAGTGACAATATGAACAAAGTGGTCTTTCGTTTGGAGAAATGTGTTAGTTGCCAGGCCGACTATGCTGATACATAAATATACAGACAAGAAGAACAAAAATGTTTGATGTTAATAAAGTTTGTTTTATTTAAAAATCTTAAAGAATTTTCACACAAAAAACTGGAAGTATGGACATAACAGCTCCAAACCGGTCATGCTAGTAAACCGAAGCTTTTTTTATGAAGTATTTGTAGCTGATTGCGTTCTAGGCCAAAAGTGCTTAACTGAACAACAGTCACAGAGTTCAACAAGATATAGTATGAATAAGATGATGTTAAATCATTTATGATTTACTTATAAAATTAAGAGAGTTAGTTTTCATGTCGGAATCTGTGGATATTATTAATTTCACGATCTCTGTCTTGTGAGCAATCATTATTCCTACACTTCGTTTGGGAAAGGTACAGGAAGCAATACATGGTCCGGTTAGATAGCCTTTGACATGCTCCTATCAGTGATTAGCCAAGTGTAAGCATAGACGATAGGTGAAGGTGTATAAGTACTTAAGAATCGTCTTTGTTCGGATATAAAATACATAAATACTTACATGATAATCCTCTAGTACTTTCTGTTTTATAGGCCCATTCTAGGAGAATCATTTCTCTTTCAGATAGTGATAATAAACAGTTTTGAGTGACCTGCAATCAGATTTTATTTGCGTGTTGTAGTAAGTGCTACTCATGGAGAATTTTAATGGATTCATTAGGACTTGTACAATTCTATCAAGAAGCAATATTACTGTTGGACAAATCTTCCGTATGTTCTTGTAATGACAACGGCAATTTAAACTCCGTGGTACACCCTAACATCGCTTATTTCACTGTTTTACATTGAAAAGGTCCTGTAGTCCCCTTTCATTATCATTCTATTTGCTTTCCAGTGATACTGAACTCTCCGGCATGCGTAAGTGTAAGAATGTGGGTGTGTTTCATTTTTGCTGTGGCGTGGTTTAGTCTGCTGCAGGGAATCAGCGGTAGTCGTACAGAATGGCCAAGCCTTGTAGTTTTCAGGCAAATAGATTTGCTCCCCATGTGTGAAAGTTAAAGGTGTTAGGTTGGTGGCGGAAGTCTCAGCTCTGGGTTTTCATGGCCACAGGGTCGCGTGGGAGACGCTGGGGTGTGTGAGAGGGTCAGCCTGGTTCCCGCTCGCCGAGGGTCTGCAACCGAGGTCTCTTCGAAGAAGGATGAGTTGATGTAACCGCGTGGCGCGTTGTCGCATAGCGAGAGGGGAGCTTTTAGCATTTGCTCTCTGTTTTCATCTTATAAAGATTGATTTTCTGGGTCGCAACAAGGAATGCAAGGCTTTTGCAGACTTTCAGTTTGATTCCTAATGCAGACTTGACTTTGATCCGTAAGAGGAACGCAACACAAAGGTGTTGCATATGGTGAAGCGCCCTCGGTGCAGTGAGAATGTTTGTGTGCCTGCAACTACGTGTGTATGCATTCTAATCTTTTCCGAATCTTGGTAATTTTTGTTTCTTTGTGAATTTTCTTTGTCTCATTACTTTATTTCCGGTGGAAACCATCCACATGGCCGGCCGCGGTGGTCTCGCGGTTCTAGGCGCGCAGTCCGGAACCGTGTGACTGCTACGGTCGCAGGTTCGAATCCTGCCTCGGGCATGGATGTTTGTGATGTCCTTAGGTTAGTTAGGTTTAAGTAGTTCTAAGTTCTAGGGGACTAATGACCACAGCAGTTGAGTCCCATAGTGCTCAGAGCCATTTGAACCATTTGAACCATCCACATGGGTTAATATTAGGGATTGTTGGACCTCTGCCATTATCATTTGTCTATTCAAATGTGTCCTCTACAAAATGTTAATTGTTGGCGACTGCGTGGTTTGATGTTAGTAATATTTGGGCACAGTACGTAAAAATTGTGTCCCCTAAACCACGTGGGCACACGAGTCTGTTGTGAAACGTATAATGTTTCACAAGCAATTGTACTTACTTGCCAGGCAACAGCAGTTCTATAGATGCATTACGTCAATGTTTTAAGGAATAAATAATGTTGCCTCCAATCTTATCCAGTGTACCGATGTTGCGTCTCCGTTGTCTATGCCATTTACCTTGTAGTTTTTCTTGTTAGCCCATCCATAGTGTTTCCATGCGCACAGGTCCAATAATTAGTGTCCCTTTTTTTATTTAAAACAAATGCTTTGGAATAGATCTTTTCAGGAATGTTGCTGCAAGTTGCACTTATGCACAGTGTTCACAAACTCTTTATTTCAATATTTGATTCGCGTGAACAATGCCAGGCTCTTATTAATAATTATATCCCATTTTTGATCAGTGACTTTACAATGAATGTTTTATGAATTTTTCTTATGAACAAATCAAGTAATTTTCCGACTCAGCACAACCTCTTATTTGTCGTGTGGCTAGAGTTGGTGGCGACCCAATCTTTTACGTTGATTTCAATGTCAGAGGGCATTTTCTTATTTAAAGTGCGCGTTTCTTTTAGCCATCATGATACACTCAAAGTGCGCTTCACCCTTCTGACACATAGCGACCTTTTATTCACGCTACTCTATATCTACATAGATACTCCGGAAGCCAGCCTAAGCGCGTGGTGGGGGATACCCTGCACAGCTGCCGGTCATTTGCTTTTCTGTTCCACTCGCAACTGTCTGTATACCTCAGTAGGAGCAGTAAGGGAAAAGAGACTGTCTATATACTTCCGTACGAACCCTAATCTCTCTTATCTTCTTGGCGCTTAAGGGAATTATATGTTGGTGTCAGTAGAATCGTTCTGCAGTCAGCCTCAAATGCCGGTTCTCCAAATTTTCTCAATTCTTCTTCGGAAAGATCGTGGCCTTCACTTCAGTGATACACATTTGAGTTCTCGAAGCATCTCCGTAATACTTTCATGGTATTGCAACCTGCTAGTAACAAATCTAGCAGCGCGCCTCTGAGTTCCTTAGATGTCTTACTTTAATCTGTCCTGATGCGGATACCAAACACTCGAACAGTACTCAACAAAGGGTCTTTCTAGTGTCCTACATCCGGTATCCTTTACAGATGAACCGCACATTCGTGAAATTCTCCCAATAAACCAAAGTCAACCACGCGTCTTGGTTCAAAATGGCTCTGAGCACTAGGGGACTTAGCATCTGAGGTCATCAGTTCCCTAGAACTTAGAACTACTTAAACCTAACTAACCTAAGGACATCACACACATCCATGCCCGAGGCAGGATTCGAGCGTGCGACCGTAGCAGCACCGCGGTTCCGGACTGAAGTGTCTAGAACCGCTTGGCCACATCGGCCGGCCCAACCACGCGTCTTCCCTACTACGGTCCTTACATGCTCATTCCATATCCTTCTACTCTGCAACGTTATGTCTAAATATGTTGTCGATGCAACTGTGTGACGTAGCACACTACTGTACTCAACTGGATCATTATCGGTTTCAGTTTCTCACCGCAGTATTTCTTAGTAACATTTGTTTTCAATAGAAGTACACGCCACTGCTGTGGGTATTAATACGACAGAACTGAGAGCTACGCTCCAGTTGTGCGTTGCTTTAGAACTGTTCTTTTTCTTTCCTAACCCACCCTATTCCCCAATTCAGCTTAGTGGGCCGCAGCGAACAGTAGTTGACGAATAAACTAGGCGTCGTTTAAATATCGTTAAAAAGTTTTCCCGGACAGCCGTGGCGCTGCCGCAGCCGCCGGCTACGGAAATCCCGCCTCCTCGACGCGGCCATTCCGGCACAAAAATGCCGCAGAAATTGGTTTGTTTCGCTCGAGCTCGGCCCACTCTCGTCAGTGGCTCAAGGGAAGGAAACGCATTACGAGAGCCCTCGTGTAACAAGTGTAACAGAAAACTAACCTGTTCCACGGGCAGGGCGAGCATTCAGCGTCCAATACGTCTGGGCCGCGCCCTTACCACCGCCCGGCAGCGAGCAAACTTTCGCCCCGTTTCTTTCCCGACAACCACAAAGGAGCGCGAGCGGCTCGCCAAGAAAAGGAGTCAGAAGTACTGGCAGCCGAGGCGGCGAGCGGCGAGGAGGGGTCGTCGACAACGCGGAATTCCGGGACCGCTCCCCCCCCCCCACCCCCGCATCCATCCCACACCCCATCCACCCACCACATTCACCGCAGTCCTCTTTCTTCTCTTCCCCGCGAGTGCGTATACAGTGTATGCGGCCGCTACAATGCCGAATGAAATCTCCCTTTTTCCAGGCGCTATTGAAAACTTGGCACACGTTCTGTCGGCGCGCAGACGGTGTAGCCTAAGGGGTGGTGGTGGGAGTGGGACGGGCACAGTAGCCGGGACCCAGCAGCGCCGCCTCTCGCCATACCTCTTCCAGGAAACAAATTGTGGGGACCCAGCACGCCACTGCGGCAGAGTGTTGGAAACGCTACCGTGTAGTGGGACGTGGGCAGTACAAATACGCCAGTGGGAAATGAGAAGTGAACGCCACCGAAGTGATGACATAGACATACGATATTTGCACGGAGAACTGAAGCAGAGTAAATACAATGATTTTGTGCCCATTCTGAAGTACCGGGCAAGGAAACGGTGAACCAACGAAAACTGTAAAATCTTCTTAAAATCGTGCGCCACAGCATGCATAAACAAATAACCCCTCTGACCTTCAAAATTAAATTATGTCATGCCACCACTGGAATGATCTATGAAACGTGTAACTAACTAAATGTAACCGTACACAAGGCGTCATACTCGCAGAACTATAATCATGGATTACATTTTAAAATTATAGACATGTAAGAAACACAATAAAAAGTTTAGAGTGTTCCACAAGATCTAAACTAGTCGCAGAAAAATAAAAAAATCAACGAAATGAAACCACATGGGTCCAGAACCTTTTCTAGTCTCATACATCTGTTATATAGGCCTGCATATGAAGACTGAAGCGACGAATAAAAATTTGTGCTGAGGCTGTAATTCGACCTGCCTCACATGCCCAGTACACAGATGTGCCAACCATCACACCAACCTGGCACAGTGGCTTTGAACAACTGCACGGACTACCTAGCACGTCTCCCTCTTCAATCTAAATTCCCATTCACGCCTCAGCCTACTTAGTATTTCCCCAAAACTCTAACATTACGGCGAGGCTCTCCAACTGTGTTGGAATAACACGTAAGTATCAAACACAATGGGGAATCCTACCTGAAGCCCAGGCATACAACGTGATAAAATCTCTGGAACCATGTAATTACATTTGATGATTCAGCACCTATGCCTGGGCTTAATTTGCAGCTTCAGTCTGCAAAAATGGTTCAGATGGCTCTGAGCACGATGGGACTCAACATCTGTGGTCATCAGTTCCCTAGAACTTAGAACTACTTAAACCTAACTAACCTAAGGACACCACACACATCCATGCCCGAGGCTGGATTCGAGCCTGCCACCGTAGCGGTCGCGCGGTTCCAGACTGAAGCGCCTAGAACCGCTCGGCCACACCGGCCGGCGCTTCAGTCTGCATATATATATTGACCTGTCAAACTCTCCTGGCCTTACCTCCACTGCATTGTCAATGAGCAGCGCCCCAGTACGTAAATTCTGCCTTGTTTAGTTGGTAGTTTGCAACACAGCCTTGGAGAATTTAACTACATCTATAATTAAATAGAAACTAATCCTGGCAGAACTTAGCTATTTTATGGAGTCCCAGTGTCCTCAAAATAAGTCGCTGTACACTCGTAATTATATCGAAATAAACCAAACATGGAGCCTGTCAGAATTCAAATGTTCAGATGTGTGTGAATTCCTAAGAGACCAAACTGCTGAGGTCATAGGTCACTAGACTTACGCACTACTTAACCTAACTTAAATTAACTTATGCTAAGAACAACACACACACACCCATGCCCGAGGGAGGACTCTAACCTCCGGCGGGAGAGGCCTCGCAATCCGTGACATGGCGCCACGCCTCGCGGCCCAATCAGAATTCACAAAAGTTGCTCAAACCGCTCATGTGCCGATATAAGTAAAGTCCACTTACGAAACTTCACCCACGTGAGAATTAGTGTTTTAATACTGCCACTACACAGCTAATCTGCGTTGCGGCGAACTAGTTAATGCTCCCGCGCCAGGACAGTTTGGAAAGCCAGAAATAATTAATTAGTTGTTCTCCAAGCCGACAAATTTCACTACAAACTCATGAGCGACGATAATATCACAACAGTGGTTGAATTAACAGCTTGCCAGTACACCGCACCCAGCCTACAACCACACTCTGGAGTGATGCGGCGCACACGACATAAGCTTCGCCTATTAACAACTTGCGTCTAATCCTCAGCAGTTTGTTACCAGCACAAATGTATTTAAAACACCTTCATAAGGCTTCCTGCCTTCGCGTTTTTACTTAGACAACGTCAGAGGCACAGTATGACTATTAGAATAGCTCATTGTGCAATCCCGATGGAGCACACGTCCGACCTGTCCAGCCTCCGAGCCGTGTCACCTCTATCCGTGGGGTGTCACCCCTCGGAGGCAGTGACGTCAGTGACTACCGTTTACCAAATATTAACTGTGCTCGTAATTCTATCATGCTCAGCGATTTACTGGCCTGCAGTCAAACTCTAAAAGTTACTCTAAGAAATACTGCGAATTCTGTACTGTCCGCCAAAACAAAATGTAACGTGCACTATACTTTCCCTGGGCTGGGTCCACTGATGGAAATGTCCACAGGAAGCAAATTGAAAGGGTGTCCACTTCCGAAAATTAGGCTTCAACTGTTATTTCCATTTATTTTTAAGTATGCCTGCGCCTACACCCCCACTTCCCAGATCCCACCGGCTTAGCCTGCCATGCTGACTGGCAATAATTGGGGCCCAACAGCCACGGCTGCCCCCGAATGCGCTATCCGGTCTCCTCACGCTCCAGCCCTTGCATACTAGATTCTATAGTCTCACTGAATTAGAATTCAAAAATCGTTATGCTGTTTTCACCAATCTTTGTGTAATAAAATACTACATCAATAAATATGTTTTCCGGTTAAATACTTTTTTAATTATTACGCTTAATTTCTTTTTAATTATCAGCTTGAGCATGCAGAATTATAACAGGCTGCCTGAAGTAATTTCAGTCGAATGGCTCTACCACCTCCTGCTCGACGAGAAATCAGCAAACAGTGAAACGTCCCCTTAGAAAAACTATGAATGACTGTGCCAGTAAACTTCTACGTTATTTGATACAGAGACAGCTGAGTAAAACTGAACGTACTCAGACAGTTCTCTCTTTACTTATTCTGATCATCACTAAACTGACACATTATTTTTAGCACAACTCAATCTGACTTTCAAAAATCCCTACAAAAGAATGGCCCTGACTGACAACCTCTACCTCTCATGAATCACTTACCGCAGAAAAATCTTCGTTACTCGAACTACTGCAATACAGCGAGCGCCGCCCGGGATTAGCCGAGCGGTCTGGGCGCTACAGTCTTGGACTGTGCGGCTGGACCCGGCGGAGGTTCGAGGCCTCCCTCGGGCATGGGTGTGTGTCTTTGTCCTTAGGATAATTTAGGTTAAGTAGTGTGTAAGCTTAGGGACTGATGACCTTAGCAGTTAAGTCCCATAACATTTCACACACATTTGAATACAACGATCGCCAATACTGCCAGCTAAATAAAAGATTCTAACTACTGAAGGCACTAACTACTGATAGGCATAGTTAGCAAATGAAACATTTTTATAGAGAACAAACGATGTATTTACCTTAATAATGTTCAAAAGTCATCATACAACTTCATGACATCCATCTTTACAAATTACCTTTTTCTGGTGGACATACGTCCAGATCGTCAGTTCTCAAAGCTCTGGTATTTCTCTCTCCACATCCACCACTGCTGGCAGCTCACCCCCAACTGCAGAACGCTACGCGCTGTTCATATCCAACTGTCCAACACCACAGTAGTGAATATTTCTACAATGAGTCCAAATAGCCACAGACTGCACCCTGCACAGTCAGTGATTTTCATACAGAGCGCTACGTGGCGTTACCAACATAAAAACCTGAACAGCCTAATTACAACAGGGTAAGAACAAAACTGGAGCAGGACGAAACGCTCCCCATGCATAGACAACAACCCAACTCACAACGACTAAGGTCAAGAAAAAGTCTCCTCAGAACATCGGAGAAACTAACAACCACTGGCAAAGAAGCCAGGCTGCAGCTATGGAGGACTGAAAATCCCACCCTCCTCATTGGAAAGAATTTCAGAATCTGTATCTGCTCGTGATGAGAACTGGCCGCTCT